>NC_141608.1:5990089-6590089 GCF_047967505.1 Dipteris shenzhenensis
ATGGACATGAAAATCATCTAAATTGGCTCTTGCCGTTTGATTTGATATATAACATGACCCCATTTGGATTTGTAAGTCCAAAGATACGGGGTGATACTTTTAGGGCCTGAATGCCTAAAACAGGGAGCGCGTCAACGCGCTGCCTATTTCATGCATTTAGGCCTCAAAAGTAGGACCCCATTGGCAACCCAATGGGGTCCTACTTTTGAGGCCTAAATGCATGAAATAGGCAGCGCATTGACGCGCTCCCTGTTTTAGGCATTCAGGCCCTAAAAGTAGCACCCCGTATCTTTGGACTTGCATATCCGAATGGGGTCATGTCATATATCAAATCGAATGGCAAGATCCAATTTAGATGGTTTTCATGTCCATTTTCTCCATCAACTAAAACTATATTCATCAAATAATGTTGTTTATCAATTTTTGGCATACCCCCCCCAAAATCAAGACCCCCATTGCAAAGAAAGGTAAGGAACACAAGTGCTTGTTCTTATGCTCATGAGACAACAAAATGCATGAAATAGGTAACCAACGGGGTCCTAATTTTGCTGTATGTATGTAAGTATGTATATATGTATGTATGTACATACATATATATCTATATGTGTATATATGTGTGTGTGTGTGTGTGTGTGTGTGTGTGTGTATGTATATATATATATATATATATATATATGTATGTATATGTATATGTTGATGCATATATGTATATATTGATGCATATAATTTTGATATATGGAGAAAATGGACATGAAAATCATCTAAATTGGCTCTTGCCGTTTGATTTGATATATGACATGACCCCATTTGGATTTGTAAGTCCAAAGATACAGGGTCCTACTTTTAGGGCCTGAATGCCTAAAATAGGGAGCGCGTCAACGCGCTGCCTATTTCATGCATTTAGGCCTCAAAAGTAGGACCCCATTTGGGCAACCAAATGGGGTCCTACTTTTGAGGCCTAAATGCATGAAATAGGCAGCGCGTTGACGCGCTCCCTATTTTAGGCATTCAGGCCCTAAAAGTAGGACCCCGTATCTTTGGACTTGCATATCCGAATGGGGTCATGTCATATATCAAATCGAATGGCAAGATCCAATTTAGATGGTTTTCATGTCCATTTTCTCCATCAACTAAAACTATATTCATCAAATAATGTTGTTTATCAATTTTTGGCATACCCCCCCCAAAATCAAGACCCCCATTACAAAGAAAGGTAAGGAACACAAGTGCTTGTTCTTATGCTCATGAGACAACAAAATGCATGAAATAGGTAACCAACGGGGTCCTAATTTTGCTATATGTATGTAAGTATGTATATATGTATGTATGTACATACATATATATCTATATGTGTATATATGTGTGTGTGTGTGTGTGTGTGTGTGTGTGTGTGTGTGTATGTATGTATGTATATATATATATATATATATGTATGTATATGTATATGTTGATGCATATATGTATATATTGATGCATACAATTTTGATATATGGAGAAAATGGACATGAAAACCATCTAAATTGGTTCTTGTCATTCGATTTGATATATAACATGATCCCATTTGGTTTGTAAGTCCAAAGATACGGGGTCCTACTTTTAGGGCCTGGATGCCTAAAATAGGCAGCGTGTTAACGCGCTGCCTATTTTAGGCATCCAGGCCCTAAAAGTAGCACCCCGTATCTTTGGACTTGCATATCCAAATGGGGTCATGTCATATATCAAATCAAACGGCAAGATCCAATTTAGATGGTTTTCATGTCCATTTTCTCCATCAACTAAAACTATATTCATCAAATAATGTTGTTGATCAATTTTTGGCATACCCCCCAAAAATCAAGACCCCCATTGCAAAGAAAGGTAAAGAACACGAGTGCTTGTTGTTATGCTCAAGAGACAACAAAATGCATGACATGGGAAACCAATGGGGTCTTACTTTTGATGTTTGTATGTATGTATGGAGTATGTATGTATGTATATATATGCATGTACATACATACATACATACATACATACATACATACATATATATATATATATATATATGTATGTATGTATGTATATGTTGATGCATATTTGTATATATTGATGTATATATTGATGCATTCAATTTTGATATATGGAGAAAATGGACATGAAAATCATCTAAATTGGCTCTTGCCATTTGATTTGATATATGACATGACCGCATTTTGATTTGTAAGTCCAAAGATACGGGGTCCTACTTTTAAGGCCTGAATGCCTGAAATAGGCAGTGCGTTAATGCGCTGCCTATTTCATGCATTTAGGCCTCAAAAGTAGGACCCCATTGGCAACAAACGCGCTGCCTATTTCATGCATTCAGGCCTCAAAAGTAGGACCCCATTGTATTGCCAATGGGGTCCTACTTTTGAGGCCTAAATGCATGAAATAGGCAGCGCGTTTACGCGTTGCCTATTTTAGGCATTCAGACCCTAAAAGTAGCACCCCATATCTTTGGACTTGCATATCCGAATGGGTTCATGTCATATATCAAATTGAATGGCAAGATCCAATTTAGATGGTTTTCATGTCCATTTTCTCCATCAACTAAAACTATATTCATCAAATAATGTTGTTTATCAATTTTTGGCATACGCCCCCCAAAATCAAGACCCCCATTTTGCTGTATGTATGTAAGTATGTATATATGTATGTATATACATACATATATATCTATATGTGTATATATGTGTGTGTGTGTGTGTGTGTGTGTGTGTGTGTGTACACACACACATGTATGTATGTATGTATATATATATATATATATATATATACATACATACATATGTATATATTGATGCATATATTGATGCATATCTTGATGTATATATTTATGCATACAGTTTTGATTGATGGAGAAATCAGGCATGAAAACCATCTAAATTGACTCTTGCCATTCGATTTGATATAGGACATGATCCCATTGGGATTTGTAAGTCCAAAGATGCGGGGTCTTACTTTTAGGACTTAAATTCCTGATATAGGTAGCTTGTCAATGTGCTGCCTATTTCATGCATTTAGGCCTCAAAAGTAGGACCTCATTTGGTCCTACATGGGGTCCTACTTTTGAGGCCTAAATGTATGAAATAGGCAGTGCATTGGCACGCTGCCTATTTTAGGCATTCAAACCCTAAAAGTAAGACCCCATATCTTTGGAATTACAAATCCAAATGGGGTCATGTCATACATCAAATCAAATGGCAAGAGCCAATTTAGATGTTTTCATGCCCATTTTATCAATTTAATAAAACTATATGCATCAAATAATGTTGTTTATCAATTTTTGGCATACACCCCCAAAATCAAAACCCCCATTGGAAAGAAAGGTAAGGAACACAAGTGCTTGTTCTTATGTTTAGGAAACATTAAAAAAGAGGCCTAGTAGCCCAAAAATAGCAGCGCATCAATGCACTATCATTTTTGGGTTGCCAGGTCTCTTTTTTGTTGTCTCACGAGCATACATATGGAGGTTATTATACAATATAACTAAGAAGTAGTATTGAAGTAGTTCTACAATTTGGATGCATTAAGAGCATTCATATAGCAAGGAAGAATATAATAATTGAATACATTTTTTTTTCAATACATATTGCTAGTGAGACTACCAAAAAGAGGCTCTATCCCTCATGATGTCTCTGGATACAGAATATGAGATTGCTTGACGCTTGGATTGTAGCTGGAAACATTGCATGGACAAAGCCACTATATGCCGCAAGTGTTGGAAATTGATATATGGCTCAAGTGCTAGAATGCGCAAATCATGGCCAAAATCAAGACCTTTTAAAGATTCCATGAGGGCTATCCTTTTACTACTACACACGTCACCTTTAGTCGAGGGCAGAACCATTCGTCGTCATAGGCAGCAGGTTCATGGGACCCCATCCCATGATCCAAGGCATTATTCAAAGACAAAGTATTTCTGACCATTCCCAAATTGAGTTTGCCAATTCCTAATCTGATTGATTTCATTTACTGGACTTGCAATGCTTGCAAAGCCCTTGCTTAAGCTTGAATGAGCCTCTTGATTTTGGGGGTATAATGGTAAAAAATGGCTTAACACGCCCAAAATCAAGAGGCTCATTTAAGCTTAAGCAAGGGCTTTGCAGGTCTTGTTTTTGGGTGGCAAAAGCACGAAAAATGACAGCGCATTAAGGTGTTGCCATTCTTATGCTTCCCCCCTCCAAAAACAAGACCCCTAAGCTATTCATTAGAGACACCAAAATGAGGAGAAGGATGACGTGAGGAGTAGAGGAGCTGGCCAATGAGGGGAGGGACAGCCTTGGAATTGCCAGCAACAAGCATGATGCAAGGAGGTGAGAAGGCAAAGAAGTAAGGAGGTGAGGAGGTGAGGAAGCAAGGAGGCGAGGAGGCAAGAGGTAGTCTTAAAGGGCAACAAGAGGGTGGAGGTGGCTGAAAGAGTAAGCAAGAAAGGGAGGGATGGAGATTGCTTGTAGGAAATGCTTGGATTAATGCTACAAATGCCATTTTTTTGTGTGTATTTTGCAGCATGAAATGTTTATGGCATTTTTCTTTTAAAAAATACAAAATTGTTGTGATTAATTGCACTACAAACAACTCAAGCCCTAAAGCACCATGGATTAGTACAACAATATACATCACAAATGGATGCATACACTCATATACATCACCGATGGATGCATACACTTATACTCACATCAATTTCCAATATTGTATTAGATGGACCCTTAGCATATATGTGTGCATAGAAGACCATTTCCTACATTGATCCCTGATTTCATAGTTAAATTATTCCCTTTCTCACATTCTAACATGTGAAGATTTAATGTACATGCATTATGGGCACATTATATTGCAGTTTATGACTAACTTTTTTTATGAATGCATGATACTTGTATATGGTCAAGGAAGGTATATTATCATTTTTGAATGATAACATTACTCTATGCTCCATTTTATCCTATATTAGAAACTATGATCACTAGATATTACATAAATGTATTGCTCCATTATATCCTATACTAAAAACTATTTTGACCCAAATACATAATGCCAATTGAGGTTAGTACTGATGACAAGTGATGAAAACAATCTAATGGTATGAATGAGATCTTGTAAATTTTGGATATATAATATGGGTACTATGTTGATTGAGCTATTTTTCTAAGGGAATATTTTCAACTTAATTACTAAATACATACTTACAATGGTGACCTGATTCCCATCTATATGTATAATCAAGTTTTACTTTGTGTTTAAAAAAAAGCTTTTGCATAAGGTTAAAATTTGAATAGTATTTATATTTGTTTAAGACTACCCATTGAGCTGGCTCCTATCCTTATATTGAACATGATAATGTTCATAAAGATTTTATGAATACAAATAGATAGCATTGGCTCTCTTTTTAGTGGTTGGGAATGAACCCTAAAAGTACCCTAAAATGACTATGTATTCCCTTATTTGTAGCATGGAAGTGATCATGGTAGAGTGGCATAATCCCTATTTTGCATTTTTCATAGGTTCTTTTGCTACTCATGGTTGGCGGATACACCACGGCATAGATCCGAATAGATATTTGGTTTTTTGCTTCAACTTGCTTGACTAGACTTTCCTTGATGATTGTTTGATTGTGCATGATGAGTAGTCACTAGCTTAACTGATGCATTAAGTGAAATGTTTTCCTTAAAGTTTTTCATACTACAAGATACGAGTTTGCTTATACGGGTGGAAATAAAAGCTTGTTAATGCCTGGTGCATATTTTTCGTTAGATGCAGTAGGATACTAGTTACCGAGTGTCTTTGCCAATTATTTCACTTGAATCATGCTCCTCTTATGCTTGAGTTTGTGGTCACGTATTGACTTTAACATAATAGTCTATAGGATACTGGCAACATAGTGGTTAGATGCATTCATTTCTAGTTCCGATAGAACTATCATTCAGACATTGGTCATAATAGAAATATGGAGGGCTAAAATCCTTTTTTGGCTCCCTAAGTTTTTTAAAGCATGGTATTGTCCAGATTACATAGGTATTTTCACTAAGCAAAATTAATCCTTATGATGAAAATGTGTTTTTTTTCTTTTGACATAGTTAGTTCTGTTTCCATGTTTTTGGATCGAATGTATGGATGATCTTCTGCAAGCATAAAAGACATGATATGTATATGTAGCACATGATCATGTTTACATATTTTCAGTCATATATTCTACATTGTGATCTATCATTATCTTGCTGTGTGGATGTTCAATCTGAGTAGTGTTTGCTTTTTTTATCACAAATTTTATGTATTGTTGTGTCTCTACCTCTCCACAATGACTCAAATTGATAGTATGGGGATGAAAGAGAAGTTAATTGTGAGTTTCAGGCATGCCTTCATTGTTGGAATATGTTTAATTTGCTTATGATCACATCAATTGTTCCAATGATATTGAGAGGAATAAGATGCTGGATGAGGTTCTCGCTCGCTTGAAACCTATTTAATCTTGCTCGCTTATTTGGGGCTGCTCGCTTTTCTTCGCTCGCTTTTTGGTAATCCTCCAATATCTGTAGCGGCTAATAGGAGCAGATCCATGCAGGTGTGCAACTTAGTAGATTTGACGATTGATTCTTGGTGACAATAGTGTGTAGATGTGTTTGACACGCAGGTGTAGATGATTGACGATTGATTCTTGGTGACAATAGTGTGTAGATGTGTTTGACACGCAGGTAGAATCAGCTCCTCTTAGCAACCACACGAACTAGTTCCACGTAGCAATGACGTGTAGCTCCATGTAGCAATATCAGCATCAATAAGGTCTCCACGAATCAGCTCCACATGTGCGCTTTACGATGCCTCTTCACGCTGCTCTACTAACACAACTACAATGTTGGTGCTCCAACGCTATTGTGCCAACGAAAGTAGTTGCAAGCAATTGGGACGCAACTCCATCAGTGCACGTACAATGTTGTCGAATAGCCCAGAGAAGTCAATTGTCAGAGAGACCGAGGTCGGAGGAGAGCATCTTCGACAGTGAGGCTCGGGAAGAAGAGGGAGTGCCCAAGGAAGAAAAGAGCTCAAGGGATAGGTCAAGTGGAGGAGAGGACCTTCCAAGGAGGAGGGAGTGGAGCTAGCCTCTCCATAGCCAAATTTCCCTCATGCATCTGAACAATTGGTCAATACCTCTGAACACTCTGAAGTTTGCTCATTGAACTGATGAACGTTAGGTTTCAGGTAATGTGATGATGTGACACTGTATGTGAGCATAGGGACTATAGGAATTAGTCCGAAATTTTGGGCATGGCTTAGATTGGCAAGAGGCAATTCCATGCCTGGGGTGCCAACTCAATATGTACTATGTTACTACCCTCATCCAAAATCTAGGGTATGGGGGGACAAGGTCCATAAATAATATGCATGGATTTCCTTAAAAATTTTTAAATATGTAATGGAAAAATTTGAAACATGCTGTCTATTATCAAAGATTTATCTTGTGGTATGCCATGATAGCTAGACCACTTTACAAATTATTAGTGAATTTTTTATGGACAAAAGAGTACAACCAAGCCTTTGAGCTTTTAAAGTGGTGCCTAATCACAACACCCATCCTTATATCTCCCAATTGGGATATTGATTTTCATGTTCATACTGATGGATCCAAGTATGCAATTAGGAGTGTGCTTTGTCAACCTGGTGAACATAAGAAAGACTACCCATTCTACTTTGCTAGTTGACAACTCAATGATGCGGAGATCAACTATACCACCATAGAAAGAGAAGCCCTAGCAATGGTGTATAGTGTTAAGAAATTTTGGCACTATCTATTGGCAAATGATTTTGTCTTCTACACCGACCATCAAGCATTGCTTTATCTTGTGAATTGTCCATGTACAATAGGAAGAATAACCAGATGGCTCCTCTTGCTTCAAGAATTCAACTTCAGTGGTCCGCAAAGGTGCCCAACACTACATTGCCGATCACATGTCTCATGTCAAGTTGGGAGAAGAAGCCACTAGAGTAGAAGACGATTTGCCAGATGCCACACTATTTCAAATAGAGGCTGTTCCAGAGTGGTGTGGAGATATCATTGGGTACTTAATGGTAGGAAGACCACCCCCTAAAATGAAAGTAGCAGATGCCAAAAAACTAATTTAAGGGAAGCACCCTATCAACTCATTGTAGGACAAATGTACAAGATGGGCATGTTAAATTACACGACACAGCGGAACAGAAATTGAACAAAGAATAGAGAGTACACAGCAAACTGGAGAGGAACAAACTTTTCCTTCAATATTGACGTAATACAGATGATGGCTCCATCCACCCGTGCGCTTCCACAGTGGAGCTTAGATGGTGATTTAGATAGATATTAGGTGAAGAGCTACTAGCTGGAAGATCTGATCTGATGCAATGGACTAGGGAGGTCGCCTCTTTATAGCTATGAGGGCAGTAGTTGAATCAACATAGTTGGTGGAGTCAACCAGTCGACCTAGTCGGTGGAGCCGACCAGTCAACCTAGTCGGTGGAATCGACTAGTCGTCCATGGAATATTCAAGGAATATTCCCTATACCGTCGCCTCGGGGGCTCTTGCCCCCAAACCCCCACCAAGGGGGCCAGCGGCCCCGGCCCCCCTAGGACCCCCCAGCTAGGGGCCACAGTTGGCCCCCAAACCCCAACAAGAATAAGGGGCTCCCACACAATCACCTTTCTACCATCAACGGTCTCATTGATAGACCTTATCTGACATGCAAGTCAGGATCCATCTAGTGTCCCACGCTCACACATGGCTTCTCCTCATATGGGGGCCTTACAACTTGAGCATCTTGGATCATTGGTGGTTTCCAAGAGGGTGGGGCATTGAGCTCATCTAACACCACCCGTAGGTGAACTACCTTCTCGGCCCAAGAGTCTCTGAAGATGACCCTGAAGCTGATCCTACCCGAGTGCCTTGGTGAAGATATCTGCTCCATTTTGCTCTGTTGGACAGTAGACCAATTCCACTATCCTGTCCTTGATCAAATCACGCACATAGTGATACTGAATCTCTATATATTTTGTGCGCGCATGAAACACTAGATTTTTAACAATGGCCATGCAACTTTGATTGTCGCACCTCAGCACAGTTGCCTCATCCTCTTGCACTCCCATGTGCCATAAGATCCTCCTCAGCCACACTGCATCACATGTAGCAAAACATGCTGCCTTGTACTCAGCCTCTGTAGAAGACAATGCCACTGTTGGTTGTTTCTTACTGATCCAAGAGAAGATACCTGAACCTAAAGAGAAACAATATCCAGAAACTGATTTCCTGGAATCAACATCTCTAGTCCAATCTAAGTCACAATGACAAGCCAAGGAAGTGCCCGTACCATAGGTGATGCCATAATCAAGAGTGCCCTTCACATACCCGAGCACCCGCATCCCTGCATTCCAATGATTCTCCCAGGGCTTATTGGAGAACCTGCTCAAAACGCCAACAGCAAAACTGACGTCTGGTCTGGTGCTGCATAGATAGATGAGACTGCCGACCAACTTCCTATACCTCCTGATGTCTGCTGGTGGTGAGGCATCCCCCATAGACAACCTCGCATTTACCTCCATAGGTGTAGCTATCTCCTTGCACTCGGACATACCAAATGCCTTCAAGATCTCCCTTGTATATTTTTGTTAAGAGATGAAGATCTTGCCAAGAATTCAATTCCCACATAATAGTGCATCAAGTCTAAGTCTGTCATCTCAAACTCAGTGCTCAACGCCTTTCTTGTCTGCTGGATCATGTCTTCATAGTCACTTGTAATAAGGAGATCATCCACATATAGAACAATAATAGCAGATTTTCCACCTTTCTTGTACACATACAAGTTAGCATCTGAGGCACATCTTTTGAAGTTTAATTTATGAAAGAATTTGTCTATCCATTGGTACCATGCTCTTGGGGCCTGTCAACCTGTACAGAGCCTTCTTCAGCTTATATACCTTGTTCTTAGAATGGGGGGCCTCAAACCTAGGTGGCTGAGCCACGTACACCTCCTCCTTGAGGTCACCATTCAAGAATTCTAATTTAACATCCATTTGATAAACTGGCTACTTTTTATGAGTAGCCACCGATAATACTATGCGAATAGTGGTCATTCTGGCGGTTGGAGCGAAAGATTCCTGAAAATCAAACCCTTTAACCTGCAAAAATCCTTGCGCAACCAATCTGGATTTGTACTTTTCCAAAGTCCCATCGGTCTTGTACTTTACCTTCCAAACCCACTTGGTGCCAATAACCTTTCTGTTAGGTGGTCAATCTACCAACTCCCAAGTTTCATTCTTCATGAAGCTGTCATATTCTACTTGCATTAGCGTTTTTCCAATCTCGGTCTGCAAGTGCTTCCTCCAAACTCGCAAGCTCCTTTACTTCTGCAATAATCTCAACCATCAAGGCCATATTGACTATGTGAGCAGAAGCCCTCCTTTGCTCCTCGATTCTCTGAGACCACCTTGGTCCATCTGCATATGCTGCTCAACAAACATAGGCATCTAATTATCATGGTTGTAGAGCTGCCTTACCCATCGTGGCAATGGTTTTTTCGGTGGTGTAACAACATGTTGGTGACTTATACCTTCATCATCTGATATTTCCTCCTCCTTTATAGCTCCTGGGATAGGTCTATAGTGAATTACCTCTTCACTTGATGATAAAGTGGAAGAGCTCTTCTTTGCCTCCACTGCATGTGGATGCTCCCTGAACACCACATTGCGGCTCGCTATGATCTTCTTTGCCTCTTGGTCATACAACTTATAGGCTTTCTTCTCATCACAATAGCCTAAGAAGATACATTTGGTGCTTTTTGGTTGTAGCTTGTTTCTCTCTTTGTCTGGTACATGCGCATAGCATTCACACCCAAACGTTCTGAAGTGGGAGGAGACAGATGGCTTCTTACCATTGTAAGCCTCATGTGGTGTTTTACCTTTGAGTGCCTTTGTATAGCTATGATTAAGGATGTAAACCGCAGTATTGACAGCCTCAGCCCAAAAGTGATTTGGCATTCCAACACCTTTCAACATACACCTCCCCATCTCCATGGTGGTTTGCATTCGGCATTCAACAACCGAATTTTGCTGAGGCATATGTGGTGTCGTCGTTTGTCGCTTGATCCCTTTGCTCTTGCAAAAATCACCAAACTCTGTAGAAACAAACCTGCCACCACCATCCGATCTAATTTTCTTCACTTTTCTCCCTATTTCATTTTCAACAAGCTATAGCCATTCTTTAAATTTACCAAAAGCTTGAGCCTTTTCGCGAAGAAAGTACAACCACATCTTGCTACTATAGTCATCGACAATCAATAAAAAATAGGAAGATCCCCCCAAGGCCTATGTAGGCATCTTACCACACAAGTCAACATGCACCAACTCTAGAGGAGCGTTTGCTCTATTCTTGCTTTCTTGTGGGAATGCCTTTCTCTGTTGCTTGCTCATCATGCAAGCTTCACATGGTTCTTTGATTACTGCGACTGCAAGTAAGTGAGCAATCATACCTTGCTTCTGCATCTCCTTCAGTACTGCAAATTCGATGTGGCTGAATCTTTCATGCCAAAGTTTGCTTGTGCCCACTCTAGTGGTGGCTGTAAGAGCACTTAGCACATACACGTTGTTCCTCCTTACTCCTGTGCCAACAAGATTGCCTGCACTATCCAGAATTTTTGCTCCTGTCTTGTTGAACCTCACCTTATAGTCAAGGTCAGTTATGGAAGCAACTAATAGCAAATTTCTCTTGATTGTGGAACATATAGCACATTAGATAGTTTCTTAACATCTCCATTTATAGAAACAAATGAAACTGTACTTGTACCCTCAACAGGGCATTTTGCATTATTACCAACCGTCATGGTGATGGGTTCCTATAGAGGCTGCATGGAACAATAGAGACTCTTCTTGTAGGTCATGTGACGGGAGGCACCACTATCCAACACCCATGAATCAATGGTTGAAGCTTCTTGAACTGAGGAACACTCTTCTTCAATGGCCAGAAATAGATCCAACTCTGCTTCCGCTATGTTAGCTGTCTCTTTCCCCTTATCTATCTTCTTCAGGGTACCATTCTTTTCATCTGCTTTCTTGACCCGGCAATCTACAATCATATGGCCCTTCTTCTTGTAGAAGTATTCTCCTTGAAACTTCTTCTTGCCGCCCTTCTTCTTTTTGTCACCACTAGTAGAGGATTCACCTTTGGTGGAGGAACCACCTTTGCCTTTCGCAGTGGTAGAGAATGCAGCATCCCCATTGTCGCCTCCATCTCGAGCTTTAAGCCTCAGTTCCTCCTCCATAAGTAAAGCACAGAACTCCTCAAATGACAATGGTTGGGGTCTCACCTGAGTGTTAAGCGATGTTACTAGTCCATCAGACCTTGGTGGACATATTCGGAGACATCGCCGAGCTAGCTCTTCGCTAGTCTTTTGTATCCAAGTACCAGCCATCTGGTCACGTAGATTTTTGATTCAGATTATGAATGCCTCTGCTATCTCTCCTTCATTAAACTTCTTAGCTGCGAGTTGATTCCCCAAGTTCTGGATCCTTGTTTGATTTCGCGTCTCATACTAACTCTTCAGTATGTTCCAGGCCACAATTGCCTTAGATGTATGCTGAATCAAGGTCAAAACACTATCAGTAGTACTTGTAACCAGGGCACACAGAGCATCTGCATTCCTGTGTTTCCAAGCTCGTAGAAGGTCAGCATTAGGAGGTATTATACTCCCCAGATTTGCTGGATCGGGGGTTCCTTGTGGTCCTGGTTCAGTCCCCAGTACTGTCTCTAGAATGAATCCAGAATAGCAGTAATTTTAAACTTCCACAGAGTGTAGTTTGTACCATCTAGCTTCCCTTCAGTGAAGGCTGGTGGGAAAATCCTCAACGCCTGGATTGTTGGTGGAGCAATAGCTACTGAACTCGAGCCACTTCCTGTTGAGCCGCTTCCTATTGCCATCACTCGGTAAGCTATTAAAGCCCTCACCTCTCTTCTATTCTTCGATCCTTGGAGCCGCCTGGGCTCTGATACCATGTTAAATTACACTGCGCAGCAAAACAGAAACTGAACAAAGAATAGAGAGTACATAGTAGACTTTTCCTTCAATACAGATGTAGTATAGATGATGGCTTTGTCCACTCGTGCACTCCCACAATGGAGCTTAGATGGCGATCTAGACAAATACTAGGTGAAGAGCTACTAGCTGGAAGATCTATGGACTAGGTAGGTTACCTCTTTATAGCTATGAGGGTGGTAGTCGAATCAATGTAGTCGGTGGAGTCGACCAGCAGTCAACCTAGTCGGTGGAGCTGACCAGTCAACCTAGTCAGTGGAACCGACTAGTCGTCCATGGAATATTCAAGGAATATTCCCTATACCGTCGCCTTGGGGACTCTCTCCCCCGAACCCCCACCAGAGGGGCCGCTGGCCCCCCTGGGACCCCCCAACTAGGGGCCAGTTGGTCCCCATGCCCCAACAAGAATAAGGGGCTCCCACACAATCACCTTTCTACCATCAACGGTCTCATGAATAGACCTCATCGGACATAAGTCAGGATCCATCGAGTGTCCCAGGGTCACACATGGCTTCTCCTCATATGGGGGCCTTACAACTTGAGCACCTTGGACCACTGGTGGTTACCAGGAGGGTGGGGCATTGAGGCTATCTAACAAGGCAAGGAACATGTATTAAGAAGATGTGTAATGTCTCATGAGATCATGCCAATCCTAGGTGAAGTCCATGAAGGCATTGTAGGAGGACACTTCCAAGGGGAAGCCATATCAAGAAAAGTCCTCCTTATAGGCTACTGGTGGCCAACACTTTGGGTAGACGCCTATGAATATGTAAAAGGCTGTAATGTATGCCAACAGACTACTAAACCACAACACAGAGACTTCAATCCCCTAACAGCACTTGTTGCACAAAAACCATTTGAAAAATGGGGGGATTGACTATGTGGGTCCCATCCATCCAGTAGCAAAGGGAACACAAGCACGCTACATCATTGTGGCCACTGATTACTTTACAAAATGGGCTTTAGCTAAAGTAGTCAGAAAGGAAGATGCTAGAAGCACAGCAAGATTCTTATATGAGAATGTGATCACCCAATTTGGATGCCCCATTGAAATGTGTCAGATAGAGGCACACATTTTTTCAATGAGGTAATCCAAGAACTCTTGTCGGAATTTATGGTAATCCATAGAAAAAGCACACCCTACTACCCCCAAGGGAATGGATAGGACGAATCCACCAACAATATATTATGCATTATCCTCACTAAGGTAGTAGAACCACAATGTTTTGATTGGGCAAAAAAACTAAATGTAGCCTTATGGATATACCGAACAACACTCAAGGTTAGTATAGGGAACACACCTTTTCAATTGGTGTACGGCCTTGAAGCTATGGTCCCACTAGAATTTTGTAATACCAACCCTACACATAATGCATGGGAGATCATGAATCCATGAAAGAAAGACTCTATTAGTTGGAGAAGCATATAGAGACAAGACTAGTCACCTACCATGCCATGAAAACAGAAAAACGTAGAAGAAAGGAATGGTTTGATAGAAATCTTAAAGCTAAAGACATCAACGAAGGTGACCTAGTCTTGTTATACAATGCCAAAGTACACAATTGAAAACTGAAGTATCTAGGTCAAGGACCCTACCGAGTAACAAAGATGAATCCCATTGGAGTTGTGATGCTAGAAACATTGGATGGAGTCCAATTCAACACAACAATAAACGGGAGCCGACTAAAGCACTACTACTTCAACACGCAAGCCATCCCCAACAAAAACAAAGATTTGGGAAACCTAAGTCTTCCTTAGTTAGGATTAGATTGTATCACAAGCACTCACTTGCATATGTACGTCTTCACACATATAAGTAGCATCAATCGATTTCAACCTAGGGTCAACCTAGGGCTCAAAAGTGATGCTTGAGTTTTAGCTACCTTATGAAATCCTAGCAACAACAAAAAGCTTATAGTTAGTCCCTACCTAGCTACTAGGTCACGTGCACTCACACGCTTTTACTTAGACACATAGATGATTGCATGAATAATTGTGCCACACACTTTCATTCCACAGTCTCAAAGCATGTATAAAAATAAGATCTCTCACAAACACACACAAAGGTCAAACCTACATGCCAACTAATCTAATGATCAATGGTACACCACATGCACATGGATGCAAGTTCACAAAAAATGCCGCTAGTAAAGAGGATGCATAGAAGAGCCCACCACCTCAACCACGAGGACCCCTCCAGAGTTCGCAGCCATCTACATTCTCTCAACCACGGTGACCATAGGCATTTGTGGTTCAGAGTGATAGCTCTAAGGAGGATTCAGTGCATGACCAAGAAGAACAAATGCCACCCCAATCACCACCGACCTACACAACCATTGACGGGCCCAATCATTGGAACTTGTGTGGCCACCTACATCAACTTATGCTCTTTCCAAGGAAACAACATCTTACTTAAAGCAAAGGGGCCTGGGTGGTTTGTATGAGAGCCTAAAATTCTTAGAGGACAGTCCTACAATGACAACATACGTCAAAGTTTTCTCCATTCTTACCACTCCAGCAATGCACAGGTTGGCAAGTACGGTACCATCACTATATATCAGAGCCCACTCAACATTATCCTTAACAGTACAATCATTCAAAGGTCCTTCCCACTCCCAACACAAGGTGCCAAATACCCTACACGGCTTGCCGATGCTAAATTTCTTAAGGTACAGCCTCTCCTCGCCAAGGGCACAGTGTTCCATAGGGACGGCATATTACTTTACACCATCCTTAACCCTCGCCTCAACCCTCGCCTCAAGGAAGCAGCACAATTCCCATCCACAATCTTGGGGGTTGAGTGCGACGAGGATTACCAAAAAGCGAGCGAGGCCAAATAAGCGAGCATGGACAAACAACAATGCAAGGTGTTATCTGTTTAATAACAACCACATCATATTCATCCAGGACAGCCAATTACCACAATTTATGCTCCAAGAAAGCTTACCCACTTGCCTACATCTTAGCTAGCATGTTTCCAGAAGTATATGTCCAAATCATGTTTCCTTTGCTGTGAAAAAGTAATGATAAAATAAAACATTGAATGCTTTCAATAATGAGAATAGTAACATATTACATTAACTGCTCTTCATGTTGTCAGAAGACACCTTTTTTCTAAAAGTTATTAACTCCATAGCACAAAAAGCATATGTCATACAAAAAAAAAATGATATAAAAATTTGATGCTTCAAAATATCTTCCAACCCTTGGAATGATTGTACAAAATGTCTTTTCGTGCATTGCCAAAACATGGAAGCACACCTATGTATATGATCCGCTTCCAAAGGAAATATAAAAAAGGGACATCTAGGATACCTACTAAATGCTTGATGGGTTTTCTCCACCTTCAAAAAATACAACTTAGTGCAGCTTCATGCAAGGAAGCACACCTACATATATTATTCGATTTTGAAGGAAATGCAAAAAAAGGGCATCCAAGCCATACACTACATACTTCATGGGTTTCTTCTACCACCCAGAGCTTGAAACAATTCAACTTTTGTCAATGCAGCCTGATGCATAAACTGATGCACCATTTTAGTTAAGCCCAAGACAACAATAAACACGAAGTATATGTGCTTGCAAGGCATGTAGGGACTTTTTCTTGCTTCCCTTTCTGTGAAATCAAGGCATGTGCAACGTGGAAACTCTGAAATCAAGACACTATATGTTAGCCCCTTGGACATTGATCCTATTTTACGAATATGGAATACATGCACCTCGTGGAATAATGATGTTCTCTCTCACCACCTCCCCATTTTCTGTAACTGCCTTGTGTATCCTTTCCTTGAAATCTTTATTCAATTTACTTCTCCATGAAACAAGCTTTCCATCACGATGAGAAGGGCGGACATGGCTAGGTGTATGGATCTGCTATGCATAAGGACGTCCCATCACACCAATAGAATCATCACTATTAAATACGAACCCTGCCCTTACAAGGGCACCCCTCTCATCTACAGTCATTGATGTCCCACTTGCAACCTTCCATACACCTGAAGAAACCCCAAGAACACCTTGAATGGATTTATCCACATTCCATGTATGGGTGACAGAAGTATTACAAAACCATACAAACTGCTCTGTCACTCCATGAGAATGTTGCCTTCTTCCCTTAAAACAAGTGGCTAGCACACCATAACTTTCACTTCTACCAAGTGAATTGATTAGTGCCCCACATCTCGTCTCCAAATCTCTGCCAAGTAGCCAAAGATGTGACAATGCTATGTGCTTTGGTTCTCCTGATCGCCCAATTGGCTTCATGAATATCTATCTCTCTACAAACCACATCTTGTGATGGACTTTTAAAATCAATTTGTCTTCTTGTTCCTATCACTCTCCTTATTGTCACTATCATGTATTCTGGTCGATGACTATCATTTGCATGGACCGATGTTGAACATTTCGAACCCCTCTTTCTTCTTATGCTCACCGGTTCTGTTATTGGCCTATTCATCTCAGGAGATTGTATCCCAGCCTCTTCAATCACTATGTGTGATAAATCCACAAGCCTATTTCTGTCCCCTTTACTAGACCCACTACCATCAAGCATTCTTTGTCGGAGAGCATCCAAATTTGGTCCTGTACCCAAGTGTCTTCCATTCATAAAGGCATTGTAGTGGGCACTCTGAAGGACACTCATTGCAAGATCTATTGCACAAGCATCATACAATGTTATGTGTTTTGCACATCCATGTGCTGCTCTCATGCTAGAATGTTTTGTCTCTGAAAGGTTCACTGTAGGAACAAATCCAGAGTGCTCTTCTTGCCACAAGAACATTCCCCCCCACTGGTTGACTCTAACATCCCACCAAGCAAGCCACATATGCAATGTTGGTAGCTCACCCTCCTTCACATGAATCGGGGACCAATACAAATTCAATGTTTGTTTGCATTGGTCTGCAAAAGTTGAAGTTGTTGCCTCTCTCCACTTCCGACATAGAACTTTATTCTCCTCCTAAAATTGTGGCTTAATGCATCGTCTGGTGTGCTCAACCATGCTCATATCCCAATGGAAAACACAACTTCTTTCTCTACCATCCATCACATTTTCAGGTCCAGCATTGTAAACAGTGCGGACAGCCAGCCAATTTGCTCCTGCTCCATCTGCCATGAATCCATAAAATTCAGGTTTTTTAAAACCATTCTTCTTCATTGTATTATTCAGTAGCTCCCAGAATCGAACTTGAGCATGGTTATCCTCCACCTTGAATTCACATATTGCTATAGTTAATAGTTCCCTTATGAATGGGTCATACACATGAGCATTCATTGTTGACCATCCCCTCACTCGATGCACATGGTTAAAATGAACCCATTGTGATCCCAAGCTTCCATCAGGCCGCATGCGATTCACTAGATCAACTCGATCCTGGACCAATGATCGACATTTTGAAGATATGTGGTTGTTGTTCATCTTGCAATTGTTCAGGAAATAGGATACTTTGTAGGTATGGATATTTGCATCTCCTCTTTAAATCAAGTATTGAATCCATTCCACCATCCCCTCCTCTAGCCTCGCTTCTTGTGCTCTGCACCACTCTCTGAAGCCTCCTTCTCTGGGTCATTAGTGTAATGGTTTCAAGCACTTCTTTGGACTTTTGATCATCTAGCGGCTCCACAACAACCCCATCCTTTGCTAGCATCATCTCCATCACAAGGTCTTGTGCCACAGACACCTCGATATTTTTGCAAGAGGAATTTCCATTCAACCTAGCATGTATTGAAATGAGATCCTCTACTTGCATTTCCTTTGCTCGACTTCTACCTTTTTTTTTTTTTTTCAAAAAAGAGACTTCTATTAAGTAAGAAAGAAACCCGCTTTGTCATTGGATGTGAAGAGCCCAAGAGGAATCAAGTCTCTCAAAAAATACCTGGGGCCCTGAAAGAGTAAGCCAAGCCACTGATCCCCAAGTCATATAGGAAGGTAGGCGAACAAAAGTGCTAAAAGTTTTGCAATCCCCTTCCATATGATTCTTGCCTGTTTGCAATCCCATAGGTAGTGCTGTATTGTCTCCAAAGCAGAAAAACAGTGAGGGCAAGAAGGGTTGGACCTCCAATGGTTTACTGCTATCCCACCATGAATAGAAAGCCAAAAGAAGAGAGTGATTTTTCTATTTCGGTGGGATTTCTAGAGTCTTTGCCAAAAATTTTTTTGCAAGTCAACAGGAATCTAAAAGTTCTCCCAATGATGAGCTCTGGTGGGCCTCCAACCCCTACAGCTGAGCTGGAATTTCTTGGCAATACTGACCGTGTAACGAAAGAAGGGGATGCCCTTCTCTCGATGCCCTTCAACTATCCATTCCCATTCCCCAGGGTCCCACTGCAAAAACTTAATTGGGACACCTCCATAGAGCCACAACCTCCATGAGCCAAGGGCAAGAGAAGCGAGTAAGGATCCAAGTACCACTGTGAAAGAGAGCCATGCTCCATGAAGGCCACTATCCTGACTGGCTAAAACGGTACCTCCAATAAGATATCGTCTGTGGATCTGGATAGCCTACATCCCAAAGAAACATCAAATACTAAGGCATCCTCATGTGGGTCAAGAAAAGCAATCACCTGTAAAGGAACTCCCAATCTGGAAAATGCCCCCATCCGAGTGGAGCAAGTAATAGGCATGTCATCTGTGTCCACCCAATCCAAAGGCAAGGCTACATCAATTTGTTGGACTCTCCCTGCACTCCCTCTGAGATTAAGAACCATCTGGGCCTGTTGGTCTGCAGGAAGCTTCCTGAAGGCTTTCCATGCTCCCACTGTAGATGCCGGGCCCCTCTCCCATCTTGGCCACTGCATGTAAGGAGAAGCTCCAAGTGGTCTACCAAGCTCATCCAAAATCTGGTCATTCCACATGATAGGCTACCTGTCAATCTCTTCACGGGTGGATGGGGGAATCCTACGAAGAGTACTCCTGAAGCTGGCCCATGCTTTTAGATAGCAACCATAAGAGGGGAAGAGGGAGACCTGAGGTGGGCTATGGTGAAAACCCATCTAGTACTGTGTGTCCAATCCTCTCCTGAAGTGGGCGTGCGAGACTGTATGCATCTAATAAAAAAATCCTTCCAAGGCTCTTGCCCTGGCATAAGCCCTCTCACAACGAACTTCGAGAGTAAAGATCTGCATTGTAGATCTGGGTCGATGATATTCAAACCCCCTTCTCTTGTAGGAAGAATCAATGTCTCCCAAGCCACACTAGCTGTAACATCATTTGTGCCATCTAGACCACTCCATAAAAAGTTTTGTACAGGCCTCTTAAGCTGAGTGATACAATCCCTAGAGTGGCACCAACAAGAGCATACAAACCATGATATGGCTAGAAGAACCTAGTTAACCACCACCACCTTGGAGGCCAAGTCAAGTTTGGATGAGCTCCAAAAAAGGAGCTTTCTTTTGATGCTTTCCAACACTGGAGCAAACTATTGTGAAGGAGAGATGCCCACCCCAACTTGGAAGCCCAAATATCTGACAGAGACGCCCCTCTGTACCCAAGTGAAGCCAATATCATTACCCCAATCCGGGGTGTCATCCTCGCAAATCCAAAAACCACTGGATTTATGCCAATTAATGTGTGCACATGCAGCCATGCAAAACAAATCCAAGGCTGTCAACTAGATGGTCATGGAAACCCACATGCACTATGCATCTCATTGTCTTCACTCGTTCATGGGGAAAGCAATAATATATAATAGCACTACATAGGTAAACACACTCTAGTATTGATCACAATGCTTGCACACAAGTGACCCAAGGCTGGATCAATAGGACCAGGTAGAGGAGGTCTCCTAAGCTTTCCTTTCCATTGTGTATCATTTAAAACTCCCACTCGTTCAAGGAAAGGACAATCCAAATTACAACATCTCAAATAACCTGAACATCTACTCATTCTCACAACACCATTGAAGCAGTCTTATGAACATGTGGAATATTTTGTCCAAACATGACCATTAGCATTCTGTTCCATTCCAGACATTGGTGAACCCTTAGGCATAGGTGGAAGTTCGAAGACAATATATCCATTGTAAGTTAGAGGAAGCTCAGTAACCTTCTCCACTCGAATTGCATATTTGAGTGCAACATGAAGAGAACTATTCAAAGGCATCCTCTCTATAAGTGAAGACACACTATTTAGTTCATGATTCATAAAGTCACCATGAGTACCTCTTTTATAGGGCATGTGAACTCTTAAGGTTGATTGTTGGCTACCACTAATCTTGAACCCTTTCTAACCATCCTCTAAGTTCACCACTGGAAGTACAATGGCAAGCTCATCTATTCCAATTTCTTGATGTAGCTCAATGTCCTCATTCTCAAGGTGAAAGTGTTCCTTAAGCTCCACCAATGAAACCTCTAGAAAAGGAGTGTCAAAATGAATCGTCAATGATTCATGTTCTCCAAAGCGAATGAAAACTGAGAAAGGCATGATTCAAATGCTAGAGCCAAGATGTAGCACCAGACGACACCAACCAAAGAACAAGAGAAAAGCTAGCTACACAAAGGGTCCAAAAGCAGGGAGGCAAAAGAAGAAATGGCATAGATGTGTTGGAGACCGAAGAGAATGGAGCAAAGAGAAGTGTTGAAAGAGCCACTGAGAGGGATTATGGGAGAGAAGAGAAGAAGCAAGTTCATCTCTGTAAGTGTCAAATGCAAATGGATGTCACTATTAGCATCCAAGGTGGTCGTTTAACTGCAAGTCTTTATTGAACAATATGTATTTATTTGTTTAGAATAATGGTAATCTTTGAACAAGATGCCTTCATGCATATAGTAACTTGAATGACGCCTCCATGCATTTCATTCAGTAAGGGTGTACATTTAATATAAATGAATAAAAAGAGAAGTAACTTTCAAATTTATATATTGGTATTAAAAGACTAAAATATCAAGAAAAAAATTAAAGATTTATAATTTCTATATTTTACTAGCAATAGTTAGAATGAGTAGTATCTTCAAATCCATATCTAAAATGAAAACTATCAAAATGTGTTAGTTTACTTCACATTTGCATGAACGAGCAATATTACTATTTCCATCATGAGTCATTATAAGGTGTTCTCCTCACTATTACAAGGGTTATGTAGTTTCTGGCATTACCCATACCCACATCTTCTCCTACCGTCTAATAATGACCAGGCCTGCCATCGCCTACAAAATTGTTACTACAAAATCGCCTGCAAAATTTGGAGATATTATGAGGAAGGGCTGGGTCAAATTCTCTCTCTTTTTATCCAGCCTAGAAGTGATTTTATCTCTCTTTCTATCCTGACAGGTCCCTCCCTATGCTTCTATCTCCTCCCCCAAATGCTTCCCACCCCCTTCCATTCCTACCCTCTCATCTTCCCACAGTTCAAAAGTTTAGTGATGTCGACTCCTTCCTTTCTGTCCTAACGATTTGTCTTCTTAATTTATCTATTTTATTGAAACTAATGATCAAAAGCAACACTGTGTAATTACTAATCACCTGCCTTTACCCACTAGTTTAAGTGATCACCTCACCACTTCATCTTACCCACCACCATCCCATACCCTATTGATCCATACCCTTCACTGCCACCACATATACCTGCCTTATTTTGGCGAGCCTCACTTACCTGCCATATCTTAATTATTGCACCGCTTCATTCCCTTAAAAATGTTTTTATATAGAAAGCATGTGTATGTAGTTAATGACAACTCAAGTATCTGATTCTGAAGTATCTTATTCTGAGCCTCACTTACCTCACCGCCAACTCAAGTATCCAATTTTGAAGCTTTAAGAAACATCGTCCATCACAATCTTTAGCTTGTATCATGATGGTTCACGTTCTTTTCAATTCAACGATGTTGATGAAGATTTGGTGGCTCATATGAGGTTCCTTTGTTTGCCTAACTCCTGATACTAGCTCGGCTTTGGTTAGAAGACACTATGTTATGAAGCATAACTCCTGATACTAGCTCGGCTTTGCTTGTTCATAATATGTTACGAAGCATGTGTGGAAAGAGGAGCATTTGAAGGCGTTACTTCCTGAACATCTAGCCAGCGTTCTTCTGGCATCGAGCTACCTGTTACCATCCTCCCGAAACCAAGCCGTGGCCAATGCATTGGGTAAGCTTTGCACACGCTCCATAGAAGAAATGGCATAGATTGACATGCATATATGGCATTCCGACCTCCGCTATTGACAGAGAAAGAAGTAGAGCAACTGTTCGTGCAGAGAGCTTTGCGGAAAGGGAAAGTGTTGCACCGATACGAGGAACTTGTGAAGAAGATAGTGCGGCCATTGTGCGGCAGCCTTCCGTTGGTACTAAAGGTGTATGGATCCTACTTCGAGGAAGAGGAGAGGCGCAAGAAAGATGAGTGGAAAAGAGTCTATGTGCGCCTGTGGATAAGCTCTGGGCTATCAAATAGCATAGAAGATGTTTTCGAAATGCTGGAGGCAAGCTTGAGTTTTCAGACAAATCTTGTGCAGGATGCGTTCTTGGATGCTGCACTGTATTTCCGTAGCAAGTCATGGGATTCGGCCAAGTATTCTCTCATGGATGAGAAGGATGAAGGCTTTCACTCGTGACCCCGTACTCGATTTTCGCCATTACGTTTCTCACACCCCCACTTCCTGCTTGTGGCTTTCAACAAACTTCAACGACATCGACCTCCTTGTAGCCTTCAACGAGCAAAGAGCTTTGAGGTAAGTACTCTTTTCTCTTTAGAAATTCAATGACCATAGCTTAGGGAGGCAAATCGTAAGAATGCAAGCATAACGGTAAGAGTGAAGCGTTGGACTGTCTGGCTCACTGTGGTGGCAGTTGGACTGCCTGGCTCATTGTCTGGGGCAGTAAAAGAGTTGGACTGCCTGGCTCATTGTGGTGGCAGTTGGACAGCCTAGGGCAGCAAAAGAGGCAGTGCATTAACGCGCTGCCTCTTTTGCTGCCCCAGGCTATTAGATGTACGCCTTTCTGTATAGTCGAATTAGTCTACATTTTGGCGTTAGATTTTATCTCCTCTTCTTCATATCTATTATAATTTTTGATGATCTTAGATTGATCGTTTGAGGTGCAAGCCTTTTACCATTTCCATCCTCTCACACACTTCTCACCGAATCCATCTCCACAATAGAAAAGGCAGGAGTTACATTCGCAACACAATGAATGGCCCATTGCCATGGTAGACAAGAACATCAAATTGCAGCTTGTGATCAAGCACTAAATCATTGTTACTTCCAATTAAGATCCATTTCTTCGTGTGATCATTTGAAGGCACTCACCCGTCAAAAATTTGTACCCATATTCTACAAAGATGAACCTTTTTCTTTTAGGACACAAGTGGGTGAATGTTCCCTAAACTGGAAATCAATTGCATTGGTAGATACATGTATTTGTGTCTAGATATGTAAAATGATATTTATTCATAAGTGTGAGTTTACACACCTTTGCATTCATATATGTCAGCAATTTGAGATATTTGTTTGAAGCTTTTTCCTCATGAGGTGTACACACTTCATGATTTGTTTGGGGCTTTGCCCTCATGATATGTATTGCATATGTTTTCATAAACAAAACCTTTATCATATACATATGTGAAAAAGCTCTCATGTTTTTTTGAGCGTATTGATAGATTTGAGAGGACACAAATGTGGAGAAGATTCAAAGAGTCCATGTACTTACGAATTCATTCGTTGTAGCCCTACCAAGAGAGTAATCTCACTAATTTTCCTTGGGTCAATTATTGTGCATACCACTCGTACATGTCTTTTCTTGTTTGTAGGAAAAATTTCCTTGATAACACTCATCCATGCAGTAGTCCTATGATTGCCCTCCCAAACAAATAACATCTTTTGTGACATAAAATGAAAGTCATGTTAGACATCACATCTTTCTCAAACTCCTCATCCACCTCTCTCCAGGTGGGAGACCAACTCTTACTCATATCATATGTCACAACTATCTCCTCTCCATCACTCTTGTAGCCCTCCACTTGAAATGTACTTTTGAGTGACGATACATCATCACGACTCACTCTTGCATAACACAAGGGAGATCTTGGTCTTGGAGAGGCTTGGTTGGAAAAGTTGTTTGCTTGTGCTTTGATGGTACGGACTCTTGCATGACATTGGAGAAGGTCCAACTCATTGCAAAGTCTGATTTGAGATTAGAAAAAAAAAATATTTTCCTTTCTTTGTTAGAAGCCACTAAACCTATGCGAGACATGTACTTCATGCCTGTGGGCAACCTTGAGTACAGAGGGTGTGTTTCTTCTACCAATACAAATTATCTTTCATGGTGTTTGTTTCTTGCCAATGGCATCTCTCTTATTTTTTTATAATAAAATTGCGTCAACTTTTACTGTTTAGGTGGATTAGTAGAGATATTTTTGGAGAAGGTGGAGAGACAGTCATTGAAAGTGCTTGAAGATTTGAGGGTAATCACAACAATGGGCATGCCTTTGGATACCCCTAAGGATTACACATTCAACAATACATGGAGGATATAAAACTGGATGAGAGAAAACATATGTTTGTGGTGCTAAGATCAAAGGAAACAAAGATGGAGAGCAAGGGTGGAAAAAAAGGAGATGGACTATCTGAGTTGGACATGGTTGCCCATAGGGTGGCTTATAGGTATGTTCTCAATTCATTCGAAGGTTCATTTTTCATTTGTCTATGTTTGTGCTATTGATTCATGTAATTACACAATCATTGATGGTTGTTCCACTTGATTTCTTGACCTTTTGATGGTTTGGGACATCCAATTTTTTTTGGTTTCTTGGTTGATAGATATCTCTCCCACTTGGCAATAGAGAAAAGGATCTCTGACATTCCAAATTTGTACAAGAGTTGGGTGGAGATTGGTCATGCTGCATGCATGTATCCACCTGGCATGCATCGTCTCTCTCAATGGGAAATAGCACATTGTCCTTGGTGGATAGATTTCCCTAAAGGACAAGTACTGGTGCAGGAAAGAGACTTGTACAATACTTATGCTTCACAAAAAGCCAATGAAGCAAGTAAGGACAAAGTGGAGGGAAGCTCAAGGAGATAAGAAAGAGAAAGAGAAACAAGAACATCCTACAAAAAAAGGTAAGGAAGATACAATATGATTGTTTGTTGATGTTGTCTTCAATTCGTTTTGACATTGCATTAATAAGTTTATGATTGTTCTCTTTCTAGATGAGGGACCATCTAGTCCTATGCGGCATGAAATGGATCACATAAAGAGTGCAGGTAAGGGTGTTGTTGTGTTCTGCATATGTAGTTGTTCCTTTAACACTAGTTTTACTTGTAATTGATTTGCTTTTGCATATAGATGGAGAATCAATCTTAGGACTTGTGAAGCAATACATGTTCCATCGATCACAGTCATCTGACATTTCCTTGGCCTGTGGCATCACACCTTTGTTTGCTTGTATAGTTGGAGATTACATTGCAATGGGCAAAGACTTTGTTGACTCTAAAAGAAATGACAAGTATGCTATTTTGCATGAGTTTTTTATTACAGTGGCTAGTCAAGATCAGGACTACAAGAGGATGGGTAAGAAGGTGAAGTGGGCTTCAGATTTTATATTGCTCGATTTTCCATCTAGCTATCCACTTGATGAGAGAGGATCCACTCTGTGAAGATAGTGGAAGAGAGGGAAGGAGTTTCACTTACAGCTTTCTCACATGCACAATGGGGGAATACACACAAAGGTGGAGGCTGAAAACAATTTTCCTCTTCTTAATTGTGAAAGCCAAAAGAACTCTGGTACAAAGAAATAGAAGAACCCTATATGTGGGTCTCAAACCAAACTCAACTAACTAAGGTGGCATACTAAGTGAGCCACGAACTAGAGTAGATAAGGATAGCTGTCATCCAGCTATTATTCGTGGGCGGTGTACCAACCGCATCTGCAGCTAACAAGTCGGTGACATAAATGCACAATAGTCACCTTGGCATATCACGAGTGGAGCTCGATATCTCAACACTCCCCCTCAAGCTCAATCCCAATTCCTGCACACCAAGCAGGTCTTTGAACTTGCGCAGCTTCTCTGCGCCCAATGCTTTCGTAAATATGTCAGCTACCTGATCCTCTGTGCTGACATAAACTAGATTAATAAGACCTAGTAAAACCTTCTCCTACACATAGTGATAATGCACCTCAATGTGCTTTGTTCTAGCATGATAGACTGGGTTATTTGCCAAGTGTATACTGCTCATGTTGTCACAATAAATGACAACTGGCCCATCTGTAGACTGATGCATATCATAGAGTAGCTTATGCAACCAAGCTACCTCGCATGCAGCCATTGCTGCACCCCTGTACTCAGCCTCTGTGCTCGACAAGGCAACTGTAGGCTATTTCTTGCTGCTCCAAGTGACTGCAGCACTCCCAAAAGAGAACACATATCCACTGGTAGATCGTCAATTAGAAATACTACGAGCCCAATCAGCATCAGTGTATTCATGCAACTATATCTGAACCCCAGCCTCATAAAATAGTCCATACTGCAATGTGGACTTCACATACCTGAGTATGCGTCTAGCCGCATCCAAATGCGGTTTCCTTGGAGCCTGCATAAACTGACTTACCAATCCAATAGCATAGCTTAAATCTGGCCTGGTAAGAGTCATATAAATCAAACTTCCTACTATGCGTCTGTACATAGTAGGGTCTTCGAGAAGCTCACCTGCATCTGTGCTCAGCTTCACATTCTGCTCCAAAGGAACTGAAATAGGCTTACAGCCTGTCATCCCATATTTGGACAGCATGTCCAATCCATACTGCCTCTGCAAGAGCTGTATCCCACTTGGTGATCTAATCACCTCAATGCCCAAGAAATAACACAGCTCTCCCAAATCCTTCATCTCAAACTTCTGCTTCAATAGCATTTTCACATGAAGGATATCTTCATCACTATCACTTGTGATGATCAAATCATCAACATAAATGACAAGCAGCATAATACCTTTCTCTGTTTTTCTCACATAAAGTGAGGAATCTACTATGGAAATCTGAAAGCCAATAGTGACAAGATATTGTCCTATCTTGTTAGACCATGCTCTAGGTGCTTGCTTCAAGCCATACAAGGCTTTCTTCAACCTGCAAACAAACTCAGAGGATGAACAGCATGTACATAACCTGGTGGCTGCTCCATATAGACCTTTTCTTGCAAATCACCATGCAAGAAGGCATTCTTTACATCCATTTGGTGTAAAGACCATCCCTTTGATGCAGCCATAGCAATGACTGCTCTTACAGTTGCCATCCTTGCAACCGGACTGAATGTTTCTTCATAATCAATGCCGTATGTCTATGCATACCCCTTGACAACTAATCTTGCCTTGTATCTGTTCATAGAACCATCTGCATTGTGCTTGGTCTTATAAACCCACTTACAGCCAATGGCATTCTTGTCTTTAGGCAAAGGCACCAATTCCCATGTAGCATTTGCTTCCAAGGCATCCATTTCTTCATCCATGGCTTTCTCCCATTTTTCATTTCCCATGGCTTGTTCAAAAGAAGTGGGTTCTGGTTCCTGTATCACTTTGACCATATAGGCATAGTGAATGGCTATAAATCCATCATATTTCAGCCTATCCACAGGATACCTAGCTCTGGTAGACCTGTGCAAAATAGGCTCACTTCCAGGTGCTCTCAAAACATCCCTGGTCTTCCTTACTCCAGGTGTAACAACAGAAGGAATACCCAACTCATCATCAATGCTCTGTTCTAAGCCGCTGGATTCACCATCCACATAAGAGTGACCTGCATTCACATCAAACATGGGCTGATATACCTTCTCTTTTCCTTTTCGTGATACCTGCATACCACTATCTGCATTGGTTTGAGGAGATTCTCTTGATCTCAATCTGCCTGTCCATGGCGAAGTATGTGAACCATTGCTAGAGGACATTGCAGGTCCACTGATATTTTGTGACTGTTGCATTGAATTCTATGCAGCATTACCATTTTGTGCATCTACATCAATCATCACATTTACTGGTTTATACCAGTTGCTCATCTCATCAAAAACAACATCTCTGCTCACTGTAAACTTACGAGTAGAAGGGTTATAGCATCTATACCCTTTCTACTGCAGAGAATAACCAATAAAGATGCACTTCTCAGCTTTTGGATCCAACTTGGACCTCAACTCATCTGGCACATGAACATAGGCAATGCAACCAACAATTTTCAAATGAGAAATGTCTGGTTTCCTACCAGTATACATCTCCTCTGGCGTCATGCCATGTATTGCTACAGTGGGAGTCCTATTCATTATGTAAACTACTGTAGCAACTGCTTCAGCCCAATAATAATTTGGTAGATCTTTCTCATTTAGCATGGCCCGAGATACCTCTCCAATATGCCTGTTTTTCCTTTCTGCAAGTCCATTTTGCTATGGGGTATGACTACATGAATATTGTTGCTTTATGCCATGCTCCTGCAGGAACCTTGCAAACTCATTTGAGAGGTACTCTCCCCCTCCATCTGACCTTAGGCATTTTATTTGTAGGCCTGTTTCTTTTTCAACCATAGCTTTAAAAGCTTTGAAGTGCCCAAACACTTCACTTTTCTTTTTCATAAAATACACCCAAACGTTTTTGCTGAAGTCATCAATAAAAGTGACAAAATAGTGACAGCCTCCAATAGATGCAGCTTTAGTAGTCCACACATCAGAGTGGATTAATTCCAATGGCTTTTTGCTCTCTTGAACATGCCTAGGAAATGGTTTCCTTGCCTGTTTTCCAAATTGATAGGCTTCACAAACCTTATGCATTTCTGCAACCTTGAATTTAGGCAATCCAGCAACAATATTTTGGGCTTGCATTGATTTAAGTCGCTGTATATTAACATGACCAATGTGTTTATGCCAGATATCAATATCTACAACAACACCGGTCCCATGTGCAAACATTGCTGCACTCAATTCAGGCATGTCCGCATCCAACGTAAACATCCTGCCCTTCTTCTTTCCTTTTGCTATCAAGCGACCGTTATTTTTCATATCCTCAACAAAGCATCCATGAGGATTAAATCTGACCTGCAAGCCCTGCTCAACCATTTGACCAACAGAAACTAGGTTCTTGGTGATGTTCGGGACATGAAATACATCAGACAGGTATTTCTTTTTCCCATCCTGCATAGACAAAGGAATTTTACCAATCTGCACAATAGGATGTGCAGTATCATCACCAGTCTCCACAAATCCTGGTTTTTCCATTTTCCTTGCATCCTGCATCCATTCTGCATGACCTGTCATGTGGTTTGATGCACCTGAGTCAACATACCACACATCATTTTGTTCTTCTGCACTTGTCACAGAATTGGTCATATGCTGCACCATAAATAGATGCTCATTTCTGTCATCACCCTGTCTACTAGAAGATGCGTAATTGCCTTGCTGCAATTTTCCATTCATAATGTCATTCTACTTTTTGTAGCAGTCCTTAGCCATATGACCCATTTTACCACAGTAGTAGCATTCAACATTGTTGTTTGCATTTTGGCCTCTCTGCCATCCACCATGGCCTCTTTGGCTCCCCCTGCCTCTAGAGTTACCACGTCCTCCTCCATAGGACTGGTTTTCTTGAGTTTGCTACATATTCTGATTTCTACCACGGCCTCCAGATCGGCCTCCTCTACCTCTGCCTCTACCTCTTCCAGCATTTGAGTAGAAGACAGTTTCTTTTGAAGTTCCTCCGGAAGAAGATGCATCCCCATTTCTCTGCTCTTCAGAAATTAGAAGAGCAAACAACTCTTCAAAATCAGGAAATTTTTCACGGACGGCAATGGATGTTCGGAACTATGCATAATCCTTTCCTAGACCATTCAAGGTCACAGAAACTAGATCATCATCTTCCACTGGCGACCCAATGGAAGCAAGTGCATTTGTAATTTTCTTCACCTTCATGTGGTAGTCATTTATGCTTAAATTTTCTCTCTGCACATTGTGCAACTCCTGTTTGAGCTGCATTTTCCTGGCTTGCGTATTTGTGCTGTACATTTTTGCCAAAGTATCCCATGCCTACTTTGGCGTACTTGCATCCTAAATATGCACAATCATAGAATCAGAAATACTGATAGACAGCCAGTACATAACTTTCCTGGCTCTCTCATGCCATCCTTTAAATGCCTACATTTCCTGTTGATTGGGAACATTAGGAAGAACTGGTTCTTCTTCATTTCCTGTAATGAACTCCCAATAGCCTTTTCCCATAAGGAAATTAGTCATTCTAAACTTCCATGCCTGGAAGTTGTTCTTGTCAAGCTTTTCTGTGACAATCTGTGAAAGAGAATCAGATGCCATTACAGAACACTGCAAAACATTCTGTCACTACGAAAAACACAGCTTTTGCCTCACACGGGCAGATCTGCAAAACTGACGAAAGTGGTATTTGACCACACAGTCACTTCCTAGTGATGATTTTGCATCAACAGGCAACAAGCATGATTCTGCAACTCCCAATATCTCTGCACATAGGCATACGATGCAATTTCTGTGGCAACTTTTCACCAACCAGCAGAGCAGTGGTCGCACAGCAAAAACAGGGCCTTTTTTTGAGGGCCTGCGAAGAACTTCCGCCTTCAAAACGGGCCCCGAAATGGCCTCGAATCAAAAAAATAAAGTCACCCATGGGCAAAGCCCTTACCTACAGCATATAATGCCCTCTCGCCACACCGCGAAGGGAATCTCAATCTGAGACAGTGCACCCTTGCACTTCTGGCTGTGCTACCTACAGAGATTTGCTCCCAAACTCGAAATAGGAAAGCAACACTGGTCCTCTTACCAGGACACCATGAACTTGGTTTTCTTTCTTGAGCTCCTTACCACGAACAAGGCTCTGATACCATGTGAAGATAGTGGAAGAGATGGAAGGATCTCACTTGCAGCCTTCTCACATGCACAATGGGGGAATACACACAAAGGTGGAGGCTGAAAACAGTTTTCCTCTTCTTAATTGTGAAAGCCAAAAGAACTCTGGTACAAAGAAATAGAAGAACCCTATATGTGGGTCTCAAACCAAACTCAACTAACTAAGGTGGCATATTAACTGAGCCATGAACTAGAGTAGATAAGGATAGCTGTCATCCAGCTATTATTCGTGGGCGGTGTACCAACCGCATCTGCAGCTAACAAGTCGGTGACATAAATGCACAATAGTCACCTTGGCATATCATGAGTGGAGCTCGATATCTCAACACACTCTTACTTGGAATGTCTTGCTCGAGGACCATGTGCGGCATGGGCTTGCAGTTGCATCAGCTTCTTTGTCTGATAGTGGTTGGTTGGCATGCATATGTCCTTTGGCAGGTAAGGCACAATACCACAATTGACATTTCACATTTTGTGTTTCCATTCTACTAGTTTTAAATAAAATTAATTGCTTGCAGGACAATGTTTTGGTTGAATGGAACGGTTTGCATATATCCAAGGCTTGGAGATTGTCAGACGTGTGATCATTCATGACAAGCTTCCATATGGATTTTGTAGAGAACATGATAAAAGTGTTAAAATAAGCTACCATTCCATGCATTCTATGTTTGCATTCCATGATAAAAGTGTCTTTGACAAATGTCTCCTCGTTAGTCCTATGCATGCTATGTTTGGAAGGATAAGTCCTATGCATGCTATGTTTGCTATCTTTCATGCTATAATGCTTGCTAGTTGAAGTCAATATACTATACACCACGAGTTGTATAGTTTGAGGCCGTTTCGGGGCGAAGCCCTTGGCGACTTTATTTTTCTGATTTGAGGCCGTTTCGGGGCCCGTTTTGAAGGCGGAAGTTCTTTGCAGGCACTCAGAAAAAGGCCCTGTTTTTGCTGTGCGACCACCGCGCGGCTAGTCGGTGGAAAGGTGCCATAGAAATTGCATCGTATGCCTATGTGCAGAGATATTGGGAGTTGCAGATTCATGCCTGTTGCCTGTTGATGCAAAATCGTCACGAGGAAGTGACTGTGTGGTGAAATACCACTTTCGTCAGTGTTGCAGATCTGCCCCTGTGAGGCTCTTTGCAGAAGTTTTGCTATTTGCCCTTCTGAGGCATTTGCTGTGTTTACAGGTTGCTGTTGCAATTCGTGATTTGTAAAATGTCTGAGAATCTGTCTACCATTGTCAGTGAGAAGCTTGACAAGAACAACTTCCAAGCATGGAAGTTCAGGATGACAAACTTCTTTATGGGAAAGGGAGTTTGGGATTACATCAGTGGTGAAACTGCAGAACCAGTTTTGGGTGCTGCTCCCACTCCTGCTGAATTGAAGGCCTTTAAAGAATGGCATGAAAAGGCCAGAAAATGCCTGTATTGGCTGTCCGTTAGCATTTCAGATTCTATGATTGTGCATATACAGGATCTAGAGACGCCTAAGGAGGCATGGGATACATTGGTGAAGCTGTATAGCACAAATACCAAAGCACGAAAGATGCAGCTAAAGCAGGAGTTGCACAATGTGCAAAGGAAAAATCTGAATATAAATGAGTATTCCTTGAAGGTGAAAGGCCTCGCAGATTCTCTTGCCTCCATTGGAGCACCTGTTGATGATGAGGACTTAGTGTCCGTGACCTTGAATGGTCTTGGGAAAGATTATGCACAATTTCGGACATCCATTGGAGTCCGTGAAACATTTCCTGATTTTCAGGAACTTATTGCTCTCTTGCTGAGTGAAGAGCAAAGGAATGGTGGTTCAGCCACCTCAACTTCTCAAGAGACTGCTTTCTACTCGAATACAGGTAGAGGCAGGGGTAGAGGAAGAGGCCGTTCTGGTGGCCGTGCAGGAAATCAGAACCAACAGCAACAACAGGAAAACCAGTCCTATGGAGGAGGACGTGGTAGTTCTAGAGGCAGGGGGAGCCAAAGAGGCCGTGGTTCATGGCAAAGGAACCAGCAAGTAAATAGCAGCATAGAATGCTATTATTGTGGAAAGCCTGGACACAAGGAGAATACATGCTATAAAAAGCAGAATGACATCAAAAGTGGAAAGTTGCAGCAAAGCAACTATGCATCATCAAGTGGGCATGGTGACGACAGAAATGAGCACCTTTTTGTGATGCAGCATATGGTTAACTCCATGTCAGGAGATGCTGCAGCTTGCAATGATGTTTGGTATGTTGATTCAGGTGCCTCTAACCACATGACTAGTCATGGTGAGTGCTTTCATGATGTCAGAAATTTGGATAAGCCAGGTTATGTTGAAACAGGTGATGATACTGCACACCCAATTACGCAAGTTGGTAAAGTGCCATTGGCTATGCAGGATGGCAAAACAAAGTACTTGGCAGATGTACTTCATGTTCCAAAAATCACTAAGAACCTGGTTTCAGTTGGCCAGATGGTTGAGCAAGGTCTGCAGGTTAGATTTAATCCTGATGGATGCTTCGTTGAGGACTTGAAAAATAAGTGCCGCTTGGTTGCGAAAGGCAACAAAAATGGCAGAATGTTCACCTTGGATGTTGATATGCCTGAGGTGAAAGCTGCTATGTTTGCGCATGGGAGAGGTGTCATTGCAGATATTGAGATATGGCACAAGCTCATTGGGCACGTGAATATACAAAGGCTGAAATCTATGCAAACAAAAAACATTGTTGCAGGTTTGCCTAAATTCAAAGTTGAGGGAATGCAAAAGGTATGTGAAGCATGCCAAATGGGTAAGCAGGCCAGACATGCATTTCCCAAAAATGCTAAGGTGAGCAGAAGACCTTTGGAAGTGATCCATTCAGATGTTTGGACAACCAAAACTGCTTCTATTGGTGGATGCCATTATTATGTGACGTTTATTGATGACTACACTAGGAAGGTGTGGATTTATTTTATGAAGCACAAAAGTGAAGTGTTCAGCCATTTCAAGGCTTTTAAGGCCATGGTTGAAAAAGAGAAAGGTGTGCATATTAAAGTGCTAAGATTTGATGGAGGGGGAGAGTACTTTTCAGAAGAATTTTGTGAATATCTGAAAGAACAGGGAATTCAAAGGAAGTACTCATGTAGGTCTACCCCTCAGCAGAATGGGGTTGCAGAAAGGAAGAACAGGCATATTGCAGAAATAGGACGGGCGATCCTAAATGAGAAAAACATGCCTGATTATTTTTGGGCTGAAGCAGTAGCAACTGCTGTTTATATTATGAACAGAACCCCCACTGCAGCTGTCCATGGCATGACGCCTGAAGAAATGTATACAGGCCAAAAACCAGATATTTCTCACTTGAAGGTATTTGGTTGCATAGCTTATGTTCATGTTCCTGATGAGAAGAGAACAAAGCTGGATCCAAAGGCAGAAAAATGCATCTTTATTGGATATGCTCAGCACCAGAAAGGGTATCGCTGTTATAACCCTTCCACCTGCAAAATGCAAGTGAGCAGAGATGTTGTTTTTGATGAAATGAGCAGCTGGTATGCACCAACTGTTATGGTAGGAGATGCAGATGCAGGAAATGGGAATGCTGCAATAAATGCAGAGCAGCAATCTCAAGCCTTGAGTGGACCCAGAGAGTCCTCTACTAGTGGATCTAATGCATGGACAGGGAGATTGAGATCTAGTGAATCGTCACATGGCAGTCCTGATAGTGTTGTGCAGGTATCACATAAGGGAAAAGAAAAAGTGGACCATGCTCCAGTGTTTGATGTGTCTGCTGGTAGCTCTCATGTTGATGGAGAGTCAAGTGGCTCTGAAATGAGCCTTGATGAGGAACTTGGGATTCCTTCTGTTGTTACACCTGGTGCAAGGAAAAGCAGGCATGATTTAAAGACTCCTGCAACTGATCCAGTTGTACAGAGGTCCACTCGTATTAAGTATCCAGTTGATAGGCTGAGATATGATGGGTATACAGCACATCACTATGCTTATATGGTCAAGGTTCTAGAGGAGCCAGAGCCCACATGTTTTGAGGATGCAGCAGGGCATAAAAATTGGGAAGCAGCTATGGATGAAGAGATGGCTGCCTTGGATGCAAACCACACTTGGGATTTGATGCCTTTGCCTCATGATAAGAAGGCTATTGGCTGCAAGTGGGTTTACAAAGTAAAACACAATGCTGATGGGTCTGTTAGCAGGTACAAGGCAAGATTGGTTGCCAAAGGTTTTGCACAGACATATGGAATTGACTATGAGGAAACTTTCAGCCCAGTTGCAAGGATGGCAACCGTGAGAGCAGTAATTGCTATGGCTGCTGCAAAGGGATGGTCTTTGCATTAGATGGATGTGAAAAATGCCTTCTTGCATGGTGACTTGCAGGAAGAGGTTTATATGATGCAGCCAGAAGGTTATGAGGATAAAGCACACCCCGATTTTGTATGCAGGTTGCACAAAGCCTTGTATGGCTTAAAACAGGCGCCGAGGGCATGGTCAGACAAGATAGGGCAATATCTTGTCACTATTGGATTTCAGATTTCCAATTCAGATTTTTCACTTTATGTGAAAAGGACAAACAGAGGGATTGTGCTTATAGTCATCTATGTTGATGACTTGATTATTACAGGTGATAATGATGCAGACATTAATGAAGTGAAGCTGCTGTTGAAGCAGAAATTTGAGATGAAGGATTTGGGAGAGCTGCGTTACTTCTTGGGCATTGAGGTTATTAGGTCCCCGAGTGGGATATGGCTGTTGCAAAGGCAATACGGTTTGGACATGCTGTCCAAATATGGGATGACAGGCTGTAAGCCTATCTCTGTTCCATTGGAGCAGAATGTGAAGCTCAATGCAGAGTCAGGTGAGCTTCTTGAAGATATTACTATGTACAGGCGCATAGTAGGTAGCTTGATTTACATGACTATAACCCGACCAGATTTGAGCTATGCGGGGCTGGTGAGTCAGTTTATGCAGGCACCGAGGAAGCCACATTTGGATGCGGCTAGGCGCATACTGCGGTATGTGAAGTCCACATTGCATTATGGACTGTTTTACGAAGCTGGGTGTGCATTACAGGTACATGGATACACAGATGCTGACTGGGCTGGTAGTGTCTCAGACAGGAGATCTACTAGTGGTTTTATGTTTTCCCTTGGGAGTGGTGCCATTAGTTGGAGCACCAAGAAGCAGCCAACAGTTGCCTTGTCGAGCACAGAGGCAGAGTACAGGGGTGCAGCAATGGCTGCATGTGAGGTAGCTTGGTTACGGAAGCTACTTGCAAATATGGGACAGTCAGTTCATGCAGCAGTTGTCATTCATTGTGACAACATTAGCAGCATCATGCTTGCTAATAACCCAGTTTATCATGCTAGAACGAAGCACATTGAGGTGCATTATCACTTTGTGAGAGAGAAGGTTCTAGCTGGTGAGATTGATCTTGTCTATGTCAGCACTGAGGAGCAGGTGGCTGATATCTTTACGAAGGCATTGGGTACCGAGAAGCTTCACAGATTTAGGAGCTTGCTTGGTGTACGTGAGATGGATTTGAGCTTGAGGGGGAGTGTTGAGATATCAAGCTCTATCCCCGACATATCTCCTGGATGACTATCATTTATGTCACCGCCTATGTTAGTTGTACTCGTGGTGTAGTTAGACTACCACGTATGTTTTTGGTTTGGGTTCACATATGAACCACGTATTCTAGGTTTTGACATATAGGGTATTTCCCTCTTCTATTGTATTGTTGTTGTGTGCAAAAGTGAAGAAAGGCTTCACCCTCCAACCTTGTGTCCTCTCTCTTTTGTGTGTTGTGAAGAAAGCTGAACTTGAGTCTCCTATCTCTCTCCCTTATTCTTTACAGCCTGTCATCCCATATTTGGACAGCATGTCCAATCCATACTGCCTCTGCAAGAGCTGTATCCCACTTGGTGATCTAATCACCTCAATGCCCAAGAAATAACGCAGCTCTCCCAAATCCTTCATCTCAAACTTCTGCTTCAATAGCATTTTCACATGAAGGATATCTTCATCACTATCACCTGTGATGATCAAATCATCAACATAAATGACAAGCAGCATAATACCTTTCTCTGTTTTTCTCACATAAAGTGAGGAATCTACCATGGAAATCTGAAAGCCAATAGTGACAAGATATTGTCCTATCTTGTTAGACCATGCTCTGGGTGCTTGCTTCAAGCCATACAAGGCTTTCTTCAACCTGCAAACAAACTCAGGATGAACAGCATGTACATAACCTGGTGGCTGCTCCATATAGACCTCTTCTTGCAAATCACCATGCAAGAAGGCATTCTTTACATCCATTTGGTGTAAAGACCATCCCTTTGATGCAGCCATAGCAATGACTGCTCTTACAGCTGCCATCCTTGCAACCAGACTGAATGTTTCTTCATAATCAATGCCGTATGTCTATGCATACCCCTTGATAACTAATCTTGCCTTGTATCTGTTGAACCATCTGCATTGTGCTTGGTCTTAAAAACCCACTTACAGCCAATTGCATTCTTGTCTTTAGGCAAAGGCACCAATTCCCATGTAGCATTTGCTTCCAAGGCATCCATTTCTTCATCCATGGCTTTCTCCCATTTTTCATTTCCCATGGCTTGTTCAAAAGAAGTGGGTTCTGGTTCCTGTATCACTTTGACCATATAGGCATAGTGAATGGCTGTAAATCCATCATATTTCAGCCTATCCATAGGATACCTAGCTCTGGTAGACCTGTGCAAAATAGGCTCACTTCCAGGTGCTCTCAAAACATCCCTGGTCTTCCTTACTCCAGGTGTAACAACATAAGGAATACCCAACTCATCATCAATGCTCTGTTCTGAGCCACTGGATTCACCATCCACATAAGAGTGACCTGCATTCACATCAACCATGGGCTGATCTACTTTCTCTTTTCCCTTTTGTGATACTTGCATACCACTATCTGCATTTCTTTGAGGAGATTCTCCTGATCTCAATGTGCCTGTCCATGGCAAAGTATGTGAACCACTGCTAGAGGACACTATAGGTCCACTAATATTTTGTGACTACTACTGTGAATTCTATGTAGCATTACCATTTTGTGCATCTACATCATCAATCACATTTATTGGTTTATACCAATTGCTCATCTCATAAAAAACAACATCTTTGCTCACTGTAAACTTACGAGTAGAAGGGTTATAGCATCTATACCCTTTTTGCTGTAGAGAATAACCAATAAAGATGCACTTCTCAGCTTTTGGATCCAACTTGGATCTCAACTCATTTGGCACATGAACATAGGCAATGCAACCAAAAACTTTCAAATGAGAAATATCTGGTTTCGTACCAGTATACCTCTCCTCTGGCATCATGCCATGTATTGCTGCAGTGGGAGTCCTATTCATTATGTAGACTGCTGTAGCAACTGCTGCAGCCCAATAATAATATGGTAGGTCTTTTTCGTTGAGCATGGCATGAGATACCTCTCCAATATGCCTGTTTCTCCTTTCTGCAAGTCCATTTTGCTGTGGGCTATGACTGCATGAATATTGCTGCTTTATGCCATGCTCCTACAGGAACCTAATAAACTCATTTAAGAGGTACTCTCCCCCTCCATCTGACCTTAGGCATTTTATTTGCAGGCCTGTTTCTTTCTTAACCATAGCTTTAAAAGCTTTGAAATGCCCAAACACTTCACATTTGTTTTTCATAAAATACACCCAAACTTTTCTGCTGTAGTCATCAATAAAACTGACAAAATAATGATCGCCTCCAATAGATGCAGCTTTAGTAGTCCACACATCAGAGTGGATTAATTCCAATGGCCTCTTACTCTCTTGAACATGTCTAGGAAATGGTTTCCTTGCCTGTTTTCCAAATTGACAGGCTTCACATACCTTATGCATTTCTGCAACCTTGAACTTAGGCAATCTTGTAACAATATTTTGGGCCTGCATTAATTTAAATCGATGTACATTAACATGACCAATGCATTTATGCTAGATATCAATACCTGCAACTACATCGATCCCATGTGTAAACATTGCTACACTCAATTCAGGCATGTCCGCATCCAAGGTAAACATCCTGCCCTTCTTCTTCCCTTTTGCTATCAAGTGACCTTTATTTTTCATATCCTCAACAAAGCATCCATGAGGATTAAATCAGACCCGCAAGCCCTGCTCAACCATTTGACCAATAGAAACCAGGTTCTTGGTGATATTTGGGACATAAAATACATCAGACATGTATTTTTTTTTCCCATCCTCCATAGACAAAGGAATTTTACCAATCTGCACAATAGGATATGCAGTATCATCACTAGAGTATCATCACCAGTCTCCACAAATCCTAGTCTTTCCATTTTCCTTGCATCCTACATCCATTTTGCATGACCTATCATGTGGTTTGACGCACCTGAGTCAACATACCACACATCATTGCTTTCTTCTGCACTTGTCATAGAATTGGTCATGTGCTGCACCATAAACAAATGCTCATTTGTGTCATCACCCTGTCTACTAGAGGATGCATAATCGCCTTGCTGCAATTTTCCATTCATGATGTCATTCTGCTTTTTGTATTAGTTTTTAGCCATATGACCCATTTTACCATAGTAGTAGTATTCAACATAGATGTTTGCATTTTGGCCTCTCTGCCATCCACCACAACCTCTTTGGCTCCCCCTGCCTCTAAGGTTACCACGTCCTCCTCCATAGGATTGGTTTTCTTGAATTTGCTGCATATTTTGATTTCTGCCACTGCCTCTAGATCGGCTTGCTCTACCTCTACCTCTAGCTCTTCCAGCATTTGAGTAGAAGACAGCTTCTTTTGAAGTTCCTCCTGAAGAAGATGCACCACCATTTCTCTGCTCTTCAGAAATTAGAAGAGCAATCAACTCCCCAAAATCAAGAAAATTCTCATGGATGGCAATGGATGTCTGGAATTGTGCATAATCCTTTCCTAGACCATTCAAGGTCACAGAAACTAAATCATCATCTTCCACTGGCAACCCAATGGAAGCAAGTGCATCTGCAACCTTCTTCACCTTCATGTGGTAGTCATTGATGCTCATATTTTCTCTTTGCACATTATACAACTCCTGCTTGAGCTACATTTTCTTGGCTTGTGTATTTGTGCTATGCATTTTTGTCAAAGTATCGCACGCCTCCTTCGGTGTGCTTGCATCCAGAATATGCACAATCATAGAATCTAAAATACTGATAGACAGATAGTACATAACTTTCTTGGCTCTCTCGTGCTAGCCTTGAAATTCCTACAACTCCTGTTGATTGGGAACATTAGGAATAACTGGTTCTTGTTCAGCTCCAATAATGAACTCCTAATAGCCTTTTCCCTTAAGGAAATTAGTCATTCTAAACTTCCATGCTGGAAATTTGTTCTTGTCAAGCTTTTCAGTGACAATCTGTGAAAGAGCATCAGACGCCATTCCAGAACACTGTAAAAATATTCTATCACTGCAAAAAACACTTCTTCTGCCTCACAAGGGCAAATCTGCAAAACTGATGAAAGTGGTATTTGACCACACAGTCACTTCCTAGTGAGGATTATGCATCAACAGGCAACAAGAATGATTATGTCACTCCTAATATCTCTATGCACAGGCATACGATGCAATTTCTACAGCAACTTTTCACCGACCTGTAGAACAGTGTTACACAGCAAAAACAGGGCACCTTTCTGAGTGCCTACGAAAAACTTCTACCACCAAAACGGGCCTTGAAATGGCCTCAAATCAAAAAAATAATGTCACCAGGGGCTTTTCCATCTCTGTAGCATATACTACCCTCTCACCACACTACGAAGGGCATCCCAATCTGAGATAGTGCACTCTTGTACTTTCTAGCTATTCTACCTATAGAGATTTGCTCCCAAACTCGAAAAAGGAAAGCAACACTGATCCTCTTACCAAGACACCACGAAGTTGGTTTGCTTTCTTGAGCTCCTTACCACGAACCGAGCTTTGATACCATGTGAAGAGAGTGGGAGAGAGGTAAGGAGTCTCACTTGCAGCTTTCTCACATACACAATGGGGAATACACACAAAGGTGGAGGCTGAAAACAGTTTCCTGCTTCTTAGTTGTGAAAAGCCAAAAGAACTCTCTCTCTTAGTACAAAAGGAATAGATGAATGCTATATGTGGGTCTCAAACCAAACTCAGCTAACCTAGGTGGCATACTAACTGAGCCACTAACTAGAGTACATAAAGATAGCTGTCATCTAGCTATTATTCATGGGCAGTGTACCAACCACATCTGCAACTAACAACGCGGTGACATAAATGCACAACAGTCACCTTGGCATATCAGGATTGGAGCTTGATATCTCAATACTACATGCAACTCCTACATGCAACTTCTATATGCAAGTTCTACATGTAGAGAGAGAATGTCTTACAATTCCTACATGTAGAGAGAGAAGCTCTCTAACTTGTATAAATACCCCATAATGGAATGAAGCCTACACCCTTTAGGGCATTGTGTTGAGTTCTACTTTGGTATTCCAAGCAATTGTCTCAAGTGTCCATGCTTCCTTGCACTCCACATCCAAAAGCATGTCCTAACCTTGCAACTCCTCCTCCCCTCTTCTCCAACCTTACAACCCATCCTCTCCCTCTCCTCTTCCCTCCTCCTCCTCCCTTCTCCTCCTCCCTCTTCCTCCTCCCTCCTCCCGAGGCAGTCGATAGAGCGAGCGAGGAAAAGCGAGCGGGCCCAAAAAAGCGAGCGAGCTTTTCCACAATTTCCTTATCGAGGTATTCAACATAGCTTTGTGGAAACCACTATTTGGGAAAATTGTCGAAAATAAAACTTATGTTACTATGTGTAACTATACCAATATTGCGAATTATAGTCTACCTTAACTTCCAATTGGAGCCATACTCACATTATGCAACAATAGTATGTGGTTTGAAAGAAACCGAATTTCCACTCCAAAGCGGATTCCATAACTGATACAACAATTCTTTTGCATTTGAAATGGGTCTTATTATCAAACTCCTTCAATAATCAAAACAAATGCGTTGCTTGATATGTTGAACTTAGTAACATAAACATCACTTCACCCATATGTAGACTTCATAGCATGGGATTGCATCAACACTTATGACATTCAAAATGGTTCTTCTTATTAAAAGTGTTATCAACCATGAAAGAAAATGTTTAAAAATAGTTCACCCATATGTTGAAAAACCCAAGTGTCATTTATGACATTCAAAATTGTTCTTGCAACCATCCTGTAGTTCCTAGAGATTTTGCCCATACTTCCAACCCCTTCCCTTCAACCACTAAGAGGTATCTAATAGTTTTATAGAACACTTGAGATATCATCACCTCCTAATACAAAACCATTATTACTATTTGTAGAACACTTGAGATATCATCACCTCTTAATACAAGACCATTCTTACTATTTGTAGAACACTTGAGATATCATCACTCCTTCCCTTCAGCCACTAAGAGGTACCTAATACTTTTGTAGAACACTTGAACCATTCTTACTATTTGTAGAACACTTGAGATATCATCACCTTTTAATACAAAACCATTCTTACAGTTTGTATAACACTTGAGATATCATCACCTGTTAATATAAGACCATTCTTAGTATTTGTAGATCACTTTAGATATCATCGTCTCTTAATACAAGACCATTCTTACTATTTGAGAGATTAATGGATTAAAGGTTTGAAGCTCATAGGAGACGAAGAAAGAGAAAGTCAGTTTCGACATGAGGACAATAAAACTAATTGGAATATTTTGACTTATGTATTATACCTTTTTGAAGACTATGAATTTAAGTCAGTTTCAACATTAGGATGATAAAACTAATAAGAATATTTTGACTTATGTATTATATATTTTTGAAGACTATGAATTTTAATGAGGAGAGGCATGCACACTACTTAGTAAATACACTAGTACTACTACTAGCCTACGAATATTAAGCCTAGTAGCACCAGTGTGATTTTGAGCCTTGTATCAGCCTTTTGATAATTTTCTTTCATCTTTAGTGCAATAGAAATTATTCCTTCTATCAGAAGAATCTTGCCAAATTTATTCAAAGTGATGATTTTGTAGTCTACAGCCACTATCCTCTGACTCTCAAAAATATATTAAATGTGAGCACCCATTTATCTTGTTTGATCAACCCTAGACTATGCTGCGATAGGACATTACTAGAACAAAAAAAAAAAGAATTGATATGGCGATGTTCGGTGTGAAATAACCAAATTAAGGATTTAATAAGAAAGAAAACAATCAGAATCAATAGGCTATTCAATGGCTCAAATCTGCACAGAAATTATAATGTGCCTCCCAACTCTTATGCATTCCAGCTCCTCATGTTTGACAACAATGCAAACAATAATGAAATCACATTATCTTTAGTTTCAAAGTAAGCAAAGCACCAAAAATAAATGCAAACGTATTGGATGACGAATAAATAGGTATAGATATAGATAGACCTATATATATGCATTCATAGATATAATGATGATTAAAGTTGGACGGTATAATAATATTATGTGTACTATCATTGGGATTAGGACTACTATTGGTAATATTGTATGTAGTAGTAGGAGAACTACCATTAAGGAACACTCAAATAAAATTACTAATGGTGGTGATAAAACTACCACTAGTAGTTTGGTAATTACCCCTAACATCTACAACAAATATTTGATGGGTAGCTAGTATTAGGTCAAAAGGCCCCAATTGTGCTATAATAATGGACCAAAAAAGGGAGTGCTATAGCATCACCTAAGGGTCACTTTTTATCCATGAAAGAAACAAGTCGGTGCAACCTAGGTCATACAGATCTAGGTCATGTGGAGTGGTTCGCGTCTCTTTCCTTGACAAAAAAGTTACACTACCTTTGATAGTAACTACAAAGATTGCTGCCATAGTGCCGTAGAGTAGCCCCTAGGTTGCACCATCGTCCCTTTTTGCTTTTGAGCCATTAAGTTTGATCCACAGCGTCCCCAGCGACCCCTTGGACTTGCTCTATTTGTCTAGTTGTGTCTCTCCACAAAAATCGGAGTAGGGCCTATTTTCCCCATCTAGTAAAACTATATGCATCAATATGTATGTATGTATGTATGTATGTATGCATGCATGCATGCATCCATGTATGTATGTACACACACACATATGTATGTATGTATGTGTACTAAAACTACTAAAACTATATGCATCAAATAATGTTGTTGATCAATTTTTGGCATACCCCACCAAAATCAAGACCCCCATTGCAAAGAAAGGTAAGGAACACAAGTGCTTGTTCTTATGCTCATGAGACAACAAAATGCATGACATAGGCAACCAATGGGGTCTTACTTTTGATGTTTGTATGTATGTATGTATGGATAAATGTATGTATGTATGTATGTATGTGTGTGTGTGTGTGTATATGTATGTATGTATGTATGTATGTATATATATATATATATATATGTATATGTATATGTTGATGCATATATGTATATATTGATGTATATATTGATGCATACAATTTTGATATATGGAGAAAATGGACATGAAAACCATCTAAATTGGTTCTTGTCGTTCGATTTGATATATGACATGATCCTATTTGGATTTGTAAGTCCAAAGATATGGGGTCCTACTTTTAGGGCCTGAATGCCTAAAATAGGTAGCACGTTAACGTGCTACCTATTTCATGCATTTAGGCCTCAAAAGTAGGACCCCATTGGCAACACAATGGGGTCCTAGTTTTAAGGCCTAAATGCATGAAATAGACAGCGCGTTAACGCGCTGCCTATTTTAGCCATTCAGGCCCTAAAAGTAGTACCCCGTATCTTTGGACTTGCATATCCAAATGGGGTCATGTCATAAATCAAATCGAATGGCAAGATCCACTTTAGATGGTTTTCATGTCCATTTTCTCCATCAACTAAAACTATATACATCAAATAATGTTGTTGATCAATTTTTGGCATACCCCCCCAAAATCAAGACCCCCATTGCAAAGAAAGATAAAGAACACAAGTGCTTGTTCTTATGCTCATGAGACAACAAAATGCATGACATGGGAAACCAATGGGGTCTTACTTTTGATGTTTGTATGTATGTATGTATGTATATATATGCATGTACATACATACATACATACATATACATATATATATATATATATATATATATGTATTTATGTATATGTTGATGCATATATGTATATATTGATGTATATATTGATGCATACAATTTTGATATATGGAGAAAATGGACATGAAAATCATCTAAATTGGCTCTTGCCGTTTGATTTGATATATGACATGACCCCATTTGGATTTGTAAGTCCAAAGATACGGGGTGCTACTTTTAGGGCCTGAATGCCTAAAATAGGGAGCGCGTCAACGCGCTGCCTATTTCATGCATTTAGGCCTCAAAAGTAGGACCCCTATTTTAGGCATTCAGGCCCTAAAAGTAGCACCCCGTATCTTTGGACTTGCATATCCGAATGGGGTCATGTCATATATCAAATCGAATGGCAAGATCCAATTTAGATGGTTTTCATGTCCATTTTCTCCATCAACTAAAACTATATTCATCAAATAATGTTGTTTATCAATTTTTGGCATACCCCCCCCAAAATCAAGACCCCCATTGCAAAGAAAGGTAAGGAACACAAGTGCTTGTTCTTATGCTCATGAGACAACAAAATGCATGACATGGGAAACCAATGGGGTTTTACTTTTAATGTTTGCATGTATGTATGTATGTATATATATGCATGTACATACATACATACATACATACATACATACATACATACATACATATATATATATATATATATATATATATATATACGTATGTATGTATATGTTGATGCATATATGTATATGTTGATGCATACAATTTTGATATATGGAGAAAATGGACATGAAAATCATCTAAATTGGCTCTTGCCATTTGATTTGATATATGACATGACCCCATTTGGATTTGTAAGTCCAAAGATACGGGGTCCTACTTTTAGGGCCTAAATGCCTAAAATAGGGAGCGCGTCAACGCGCTGCCTATTTAATGCATTTAGGCCTCAAAAGTCGGACCCCATTGGCAACACAATGGGGTCCTACTTTTGAGGCCTAAATGCATGAAATAGGCAGCACGTTGACGCGCTGCCTATTTTAGGCATTCAGGCCCTAAAAGTAGCACCCCGTATCTTTGGACTTGCATATCCAAATGGGGTCATGTCATAAATCAAATCGAACGGCAAGATCCACTTTAGATGGTTTTCATGTCCATTTTCTCCATCAACTAAAACTATATACATCAAATAATGTTGTTGATCAATTTTTGGCATACCCCCCCAAAATCAAGACCCCCATTGCAAAGAAAGGTAAGGAACACAAGTGCTTGTTCTTATGCTCATGAGACAACAAAATGCATGACATGGGAAACCAATGGGGTCTTACTTTTGATGTTTTTATGCTCATGAGACAACAAAATGCATGACATGGGAAACCAATGGGGTCTTACTTTTGATGTTTGTATGTATGTATGTATGTATATATATGCATGTACATACATACATACATACATATACATATATATATATATATATATATATATATATATATATATGTATTTATGTATATGTTGATGCATATATGTATATATTGATGTATATATTGATGCATACAATTTTGATATATGGAGAAAATGGACATGAAAATCATCTAAATTGGCTCTTGCCATTTGATTTGATATATGACATGACCCCATTTGGATTTGTAAGTCCAAAGATACGGGGTGCTACTTTTAGGGCCTGAATGCCTAAAATAGGGAGCGCGTCAACGCGCTGCCTATTTCATGCATTTAGGCCTCAAAAGTAGGACCCCATTGGGTTGCCAATGGGGTCCTACTTTTGAGGCCTAAATGCATGAAATAGGCAGCGCGTTGACGCGCTCCCTATTTTAGGCATTCAGGCCCTAAAAGTAGCACCCCGTATCTTTGGACTTGCATATCCGAATGGGGTCATGTCATATATCAAATCGAATGGCAAGATCCAATTTAGATGGTTTTCATGTCCATTTTCTCCATCAACTAAAACTATATTCATCAAATAATGTTGTTTATCAATTTTTGGCATACCCCCCCCAAAATCAAGACCCCCATTGCAAAGAAAGGTAAGGAACACAAGTGCTTGTTCTTATGCTCATGAGACAACAAAATGCATGACATGGGAAACCAATGGGGTTTTACTTTTAATGTTTGCATGTATGTATGTATGTATATATATGCATGTACATACATACATACATACATACATATATATATACATATATATATATATATATGTATGTATGTATATGTTGATGCATATATGTATATATTGATGTATATGTTGATGCATACAATTTTGATATATGGAGAAAATGGACATGAAAATCATCTAAATTGGCTCTTGCCATTTGATTTGATATATGACATGACCCCATTTGGATTTGTAAGTCCAAAGATACGGGGTCCTACTTTTAGGGCCTGAATGCCTAAAATAGGGAGCGCGTCAACGCGCTGCCTATTTCATGCATTTAGGCCTCAAAAGTAGGACCCCATTGTGTTGCCAATGGGGTCCTACTTTTGAGGCCTAAATGCATGAAATAGGCAGCGCGTTGACGCGCTCCCTATTTTAGGCATTCAGGCCCTAAAAGTAGCACCCCGTATCTTTGGACTTGCATATCCAAATGGGGTCATGTCATAAATCAAATCGAACGGCAAGATCCACTTTAGATGGTTTTCATGTCCATTTTCTCCATCAACTAAAACTATATTCATCAAATAATGTTGTTTATCAATTTTTGGCATACCCCCCCCAAAATCAAGACCCCCATCGCAAAGAAAGGTAAGGAACACAAGTGCTTGTTCTTATGCTCATGAGACAACAAAATGCATGAAATAGGTAACCAACAGGGTCCTAATTTTGCTGTATGTATGTAAGTATGTATATATGTATGTATATACATACATATATATCTGTATGTGTATATATATGTGTGTGTGTGTGTGTGTGTGTGTGTGTGTGTGTGTGTGTGTGTATGTATGTATGTATATATATATATATGTATATATATGTATGTATGTATATGTATATGTTGATGCATACATGTATATATTGATGCATACAATTTTGATATATGGAGAAAATGGACATGAAAACCATCTATGATGGGGTCCTACTTTTAGGGCCTGAATGCCTAAAATAGGTAGCACGTTAACGCGCTACCTATTTCATGCATTTAGGCCTCAAAAGTAGGACCCCATTGGCAACACAATGGGGTCCTAGTTTTAAGGCCTATATGCATGAAATAGACAGCGCGTTAACGTGCTGCCTATTTTAGCCATTCAGGCCCTAAAAGTAGTACCCCGAATCTTTGGACTTGCATATCCAAATGGGGTCATGTCATAAATCAAATCGAACGGCAAGATCCACTTTAGATGGTTTTCATGTCCATTTTCTCCATCAACTAAAACTATATACATCAAATAATGTTGTTGATCAATTTTTGGCATACCCCCCCAAAATCAAGACCCCCATTGCAAAGAAAGGTAAAGAACACAAGTGCTTGTTCTTATGCTCATGAGACAACAAAATGCATGACATGGGAAACCAATGGGGTCTTACTTTTGATGTTTGTATGTATGTATGTATGTATATATATGCATGTACATACATACATACATACATATACATACATATATATATATATATATATATATATGTATTTATGTATATGTTGATGCATATATGTATATATTGATGTATATATTGATGCATACAATTTTGATATATGGAGAAAATGGACATGAAAATCATCTAAATTGGATCTTGCCGTTTGATTTGATATATGACATGACCCCATTTGGATATGCAAGTCCAAAGATACGGGGTGCTACTTTTAGGGCCTGAATGCCTAAAATAGGGAGCGCGTCAACGCGCTGCCTATTTCATGCATTTAGGCCTCAAAAGTAGGACCCCATTGGGTTGCCAATGGGGTCCTACTTTTGAGGCCTAAATGCATGAAATAGGCAGCGCGTTGACGCGCTCCCTATTTTAGGCATTCAGGCCCTAAAAGTAGCACCCCGTATCTTTGGACTTGCATATCCAAATGGGGTCATGTCATATATCAAATCAAACGGCAAGATCCAATTTAGATGGTTTTCATGTCCATTTTCTCCATCAACTAAAACTATATTCATCAAATAATGTTGTTGATCAATTTTTGGCATACCCCCCCAAAATCAAGACCCCCATTGCAAAGAAAGGTAAAGAACACAAGTGCTTGTTGTTATGCTCAAGAGACAACAAAATGCATGACATGGGAAACCAATGGGATCTTACTTTTGATGTTTGTATGTATGTATATATGTATATATATGCATGTACATACATACATACATACATACATACATACATACATACATATATATATATATATATATATATATGTATGTATGTATGTATATGTTGATGCATATTTGTATATATTGATGTATATATTGATGCATACAATTTTGATATATGGAGAAAATGGACATGAAAATAATCTAAATTGGCTCTTGCCATTTGATTTGATATATGACATGACGCCATTTGGATTTGTAAGTCCAAAGATACGGGGTCCTACTTTTAAGGCCTGAATGCCTGAAATAGGCAGCGCGTTAATGCGCTGCCTATTTTCATGCATTTAGGCCTCAAAAGTAGGACCCCATTGGCAACAAACGCGCTGCCTATTTCATGCATTTAGGCCTCAAAAGTAGGACCCCATTGTGTTGCCAATGGGGTCCTACTTTTGAGGCCTAAATGCATGAAATAGGCAGCGCGTTAACGCGTTGCCTATTTTAGGCATTCAGACCCTAAAAGTAGCACCCCGTATCCTTGGACTTGCATATCCGAATGGGTTCATGTCATATATCAAATTGAATGGCAAGATCCAATTTAGATGGTTTTCATGTCCATTTTCTCCATCAACTAAAACTATATTCATCAAATAATGTTGTTTATCAATTTTTGGCATACCCCCCCCAAAATCAAGACCCCCATTTTGCTGTATGTATGTAAGTATGTATATATGTATGTATATACATACATATATATCTATATGTGTATATATGTGTGTGTGTGTGTGTGTGTGTGTGTGTGTGTGTACACACACACATGTATATATGTATGTATGTATGTATCTATATATATATATATATATATATATATATATATATACATACATACATATGTATATATTGATGCATATCTTGATGTATATATTTATGCATACAGTTTTGATTGATGGAGAAATCAGGCATGAAAACCATCTAAATTGACTCTTGCCGTTCGATTTGATATAGGACATGATCCCATTGGGATTTGTAAGTCCAAAGATACGGGGTCCTACTTTTAGGACCTAAATTCCTGAAATAGGTAGCTTGTCAATGTGCTGCCTATTTCATGCATTTAGGCCTCAAAAGTAGGACCTCATGGTGGGGTCCTACTTTTGAGGCCTAAATGTATAAAATAGGCAGTGCATTGGCGCGCTGCCTATTTTAGGCATTCAAGCCCTAAAAGTAAGACCCCATATCTTTGGAATTACAAATCCAAATGGGGTCATGTCATACATCAAATCAAATGGCAAGAGCCAATTTAGATGTTTTCATGCCCATTTTATCGATTTAATAAAACTATATGCATCAAATAATGTTGTTTATCAATTTTTGGCATACACCCCCAAAATCAAAACCCCCATTGGAAAGAAAGGTAAGGAACACAAGTGCTTGTTCTTATGTTCAGGAAACATTAAAAAAGAGGCCTAGTAGCCCAAAAATGGCAGCGCATCAATGCACTATCATTTTTGGGTTGCCAGGTCTCTTTTTTGTTGTCTCACGAGCATACATATGGAGGTTATTATACAATATAACTAAGAAGTAGTATTGAAGTAGTTCTACAATTTGGATGCATTAAGAGCATTCATATAGCAAGGAAGAATATAATAATTGAATACATTTTTTTTTCAATACATATTGCTAGTGAGACTACCAAAAAGAGGCTCTACCCCTCATGATGTCTCTGGATACAGAATATGAGATTGCTTGAGGCTTGGATTGCAGCTGGAAACATTGCGTGGGCAAAGCCACTATATGCCTCAAGTGTTAAAAATTGATATATGGCTCAAGTGCTAGAATGTGCAAATCATGGCCAAAATCAAGACCCCTTAGAGATTCCATGAGGGCTATCCTTTTACTACTACACATGTCACCTTTAGTCGAGGGCAGAACCATTCGTCGTCATAGGCAGCAGGTTCATGGGACCCCATCCCATGATCCAAGGCATTATTCAAAGACAAAGTATTTCTGACCATTCCCAAATTGAGTTTGCCAATTCCTAATCTAATTGATTTCATTTACTGGACTTGCAATGCTTGCAAAGCCCTTACTTAAGCTTGAATGAGCCTCTTGATTTTGGGGGTATAATGGTCAAAAATGGCTTAACACGCCCAAAATCAAGAGGCTCATTCAAGCTTAAGCAAGGGCTTTGCAGGTCTTGTTTTTGGGTGGCAAAAGCACGAAAAATGACAGCGCATTAAGGTGTTGCCATTCTTATGCTTCCCCCCTCCAAAAACAAGACCCCCAAGCTATTCATTAGAGACACCAAAATGAGGAGAAGGATGATGTGAGGAGTAGAGGAGCTGGCCAATGAGGGGAGGGACAGCCTTGGAATTGCCAGCAACAAGCATGATGCAAGGAGGTGAGAAGGCAAAGAAGCAAGGAGGTGAGGAGGTGAGGAAGCAAGGAGGCGAGGAGGCAAGAGGCAGTCTTAAAGGGCAACAAGAGGGTGGAGGTGGCCGAAAGAGTAAGCAAGAAAGGGAGGGATGGAGATTGCTTGTAGGAAATGCTTGGATTAATGCTACAAATGCCATTTTTTTGTGTGTATTTTGCAGCATGAAATGTTTATGGCATTTTTCTTTTAAAAAATACAAAATTGTTGTGATTAATTGCGCTACAAACAACTCAAGCCGTAAAGCACCATGGATTAGTACAACAATATACATCACAAATGGATGCATACACTCATATACATCACCGATGGATGCATACACTTATACTCACATCAATTTCCAATATTGTATTAGATGGACCCTTAGCATATATGTGTGCATAGAAGACCATTTCCTACATTGATCCCTGATTTCATAGTTAAATTATTCCCTTTCTCACATTCTAACATGTGAAGATTTAATGTACATGCATTATGGGCACATTATATTGCAGTTTATGACTAACTTTTTTTATGAATGCATGATACTTGTATATGGTCAAGGAAGGTATATTATCATTTTTTAATGACAACATTACTCTATGCTCCATTTTATCCTATATTAGAAACTATGATCACTAGATACTACATAAATGTATTGCTCCATTATATCCTATACTAAAAACTATTTTGACCCAAATACATAATGCCAATTGAGGTTAGTACTGATGGCAAGTGATGAAAACAATCTAATGGTATGAATGAGATCTTGTAAATTTTGGATATATAATATGGGTACTATGTTGATTGAGCTATTTTTCTAAGGGAATATTTTCAACTTAATTACTAAATACATACTTACAATGGTGACATGATTCCCATCTATATGTATAATCAAGTTTTACTTTGTGTTAAAAAAAAAGCTTTTGCATAAGGTTAAAATTTGAATAGTATTTATATTTGTTTAAGACTACCCATTGAGCTGGCTCCTATCCTTATATTGAACATGATAATGTTCATAAAGATTTTATGAATACAAATAGATAGCATTGGCTCTCTTTTTAGTGGTTGGGAATGAACCCTAAAAGTACCCTAAAATGACTATGTATTCCCTTATTTGTAGCATGGAAGTGATCATGGTAGAGTGGCATAATCCCTATTTTGCTTTTTTCATAGGTTCTTTTGCTACTCATGGTTGGCGGATACACCACGGCATAGATCCGAATAGATATTTGGTTTTTTGCTTCAACTTACTTGACTAGACTTTCCTTGATGATTGTTTGATTGTGCATGATGAGTAGTCACTGGCTTAACTGATGCATTAAGTGAAATGTTTTCCTTAAAGTTTTTCATACTACAAGATACGAGTTTGCTTATACGGGTGGAAATAAAAGCTTGTTAATGCCTGGTGCATATTTTTTGTTAGATGCAGTAGGATACTAGTTACCGAGTGTCTTTGCCAATTATTTCACTTGAATCATGCTCCTCTTATGCTTGAGTTTGTGGTCACGTATTGACTTTAACATAATAGTCTATAGGATACTGGATGAGCACTCAACATAGTGGTTAGATGCATTCATTTCTAGTTCCGATAGAACTATCATTCAGACATTGGTCATAATAGAAATATGGAGGGCTAAAATCCTTTTTTGGCTCCCTAAGTTTTTTAAAGCATGGTATTGTCCAGATTACATAGGTATTTTCACTAAGCAAAATTAATCCTTATGATGAAAATGTATTTTTTTTCTTTTGACATAGTTAGTTCTGTTTCCATGTTTTTGGATCGAATGTATGGATGATCTTCTGCAAGCATAAAAGACATGATATGTATATGTAGCACATGATCATGTTTACATATTTTCAGTCATATATTCTACATTGTGATCTATCATTATCTTGCTGTGTGGATGTTCAATCTGAGTAGTGTTTGCTTTTTTTATTGCAAATTTTATGTATTGTTGTGTCTCTACCTCTCCACAACGACTCAAATTGATAGTATGGGGATGAAAGAGAAGTTAATTGTGAGTTTCAGGCATGCCTTCATTGTTGGAATATGTTTAATTTGCTTATGATCACATCAATTGTTCCAATGATATTGAGAGGAATAAGATGCTGGATGAGGTTCTCGCTCGCTTGAAACCTATTTAATCTTGCTCGCTTATTTGGGGCTGCTCGCTTTTCTTCGCTCGCTTTTTGGTAATCCTCCCTCCTCTTGATCCTCCCTCCTCCTCCTACTCCTCCACCTCCTCCCTTCTCCTCCTCCCTCTTCCTCCTCCTCCTCCTCCTCCCTCCTCTCTCTTCTTTCCCCCATACTCTTACACCTTCTTCCTCTCCCACTCCTATGCTCCCCCTAAACCCTTAGTTCGTCAACCCTTAATCTCCATGATCTACAAGGGAGAGGAGTTCTCCACCATGTACTCTACTCTAAACCTTGGAACCTCTCTCTAAACCTTGGAACCTCTTCTAAACTTTGGAACCTCTCTCTAAACCTTGGAACCTCCTTCTAAACCTTGGAACTCCTTCTAACCTTGGAACTCCTTCTAAACCTTCTAACCTCTTCTAAACCTTGGAACCTCCTTCTAAACTCTGGAACCTCCTTCTAACCCTTAAACTCCTCCTAAACCCTGCAACCCCCAATGAAGACAAAAGCCTTCATTACCTGAATCATGATGATACACGTTCCTTTTACACATGCATGCACTATGTTTGCCTACCACACTTAAGCCTATGTCTCTCACCGAAACATGACTCGAGGTCCTAAGCTACACGTATACTACAAACAACAACCCCGATATATCTGTAGGTGACAAAAAGCCTCGGAACCCTGCATATTGAGAAAACCTTGCTCTTGCTGCGAAAGCTGTGGGAAAGAGCAAACATTTGGTGCCACTATCGGGGAGATTAGCGTCTCAAGTAACGACGAGCAAACATATGCAGGTAGGTGTAAAAAACAATCTACTTTGAACTTGCATGAACATATCACTCAAGAGCTAGGAGAGCTAAAATTTTTCCAACTCAAGTTAAAAAAAAAAAAAAATTTCCTAGCTAAAACTTTTTGTTATCTGTTTAGGAAAATACATGTTTTCTGGAAAACAACATCTTAAGAAATAAATCAGAGTAAGTTACTTTGAGCCCACCTCATAGTAGCAATAACCTAGTCATCCACCCACTGTTCATTGTTCCTCAACAATCCCATTACATTGAGAAAGGCTTGGAGAGCATTCAGGTGACCATCTCTTCCTCCCTTTGGATTTCCGTTAAAGTTTTCCATCTGTCAAGTTTTTTCTTTTCCCATCCCCCTCCTCCATCTCCCCCTTCCACTCCCCTCCATCTCCACCACCCCTTTCCCCCCCTCCCTCCCTCCATTCCCCCCCAACCCCCTCCTCCATCTCCACCACCCCCTCCCCCCCCCCTCCCTCTCCCTCCAGTCCCTCCCCCCACCCCCCTCCATCTCCACCACCCCTTCCCTCTCCCTCCCCCTCCCTCCCCCCCCGCACCCCTTTCCCCCCTCCCTCTCCACCTCCCCCTCCTTCCTCCATCTCCCCCTCCTCCCACCCCCCCTTCCCCCCCCTCTCTCTCCATCTCCCGCCTCCCCCCTCACCACCACCCTTTCCCCCCCCCCCCCCCCCCCCTCCATTTCCCCCCCCCCCCCCTCCCATCTCCACCCCCCCCTTTTCCCCCCCTCCCTCTCCACCACCCCCATCCACCACTCCCTCACCCCCCTTTCCCCCCCCCCCCCCCCTCTCTCTCTCTCTCTCTCTCTCTCCTCTCTCTCTCTCTCTCTCTCTCTCTCTCTCTCTCTCTCTCTCTCTTTTCCCCCTCTCTCTCTCTCTCTCTCTCTCTCTCTCTCTCTCTCTCTCTTCCCCCCCATCTCTCTCTCTCTCTTCCCCCCTCTCTCTCTCTTCCCCCCCTTCTCTCTCTCTCTCTCTCTCTCTTTCTCTCTCTCTCTCTCTCTTTTCCCCCCTCTCTCTCTTCCTCCCCCTCTCTCTCTCTCTCTCTCTCTCTCTTTCCCTCCCCCTCTCTATTTCTTTCTCTCACTCTCTCTATCTCTCTCTCTCTCTCTTCCCCCCTTCTCTCTCCCCCTCTCTCTCTCTTTCCTTCCCCCTCCCTCTTCTCTCTCTCTGTGTGTGTGTGTGTGTGTGTGTCTGTCCCCTCCCCCTCTCTGCTCTCCCCCTCCCCTTTTCCCCCTCGCCCGTGCCTCACGCGGCCCCGCCCATCTCCACCCTACCTGCCCGTCTCTGCCCTACCTGCCTGCCCGTGCCCCGCCTGCCACCGCCCCGCCCGCGCCTACCTCGCCCATGCCCACCCTGCCCCTGTTGTTGTGCCCCGCCCCGCCCTAGCCACCCAACCCCCACCTCGCTCGCTGCAACAACCCCCCACACCTGCCCCTCCACCCTCCCCTCCCCTCCCCCCTCCACATCCCTCCCCTCCCCTCTGTGTGAAACCCCCTCGGCCGCCGCCGCCGCCGAGCGAAACCCCCCCTCCAAACAATTTTTTTAATTAAAAAAAACCCTAACCTAACTACTAATCTAACCCTAGGTTAGTTTAACATCGGCTTGGTTAGGTTAGTTTAACCTAGGCTAGGTTAGTCTAACTTAGTTAGGTTTACCCTAGGTTAGTTACTAATAGTTAGGTTACTTTAACTAACCTTCAGTTAGTAACTAACTGTAGTTAGTAAACTTAGTTAGGTTAACCTCCCAATTATAGTAACTGGGAGGATATAGGTTAGTTTATCTAACTAGAACTAACTTGGTTCAAACCCCTCAGTTGGACTTAAAGTCCATTCACACCACCCCACCGCTCCCCCAAAAAAGCCAAATTTACACCTACTTTAACCCCTTGTAACTCATCCGTTTGGGACCCAAACTGGACCGCGTTTGAACCCAGATTTCACACATGGAAACATCATGCTACGGGGTATTTTTTGAGCCCATTTCACACCAATTTGGCATCCCTAGCACTCGCTCATTTGCACCCTCGTGTGGGCCTCATTTCGCACAAATTCGCTCGTATGTTCACGCCATGACCTCTGATTAATGATCCACCTGCATCGGCACAGTTCCCTACACACGTAGGACAATCTTAGGCACATTGATAACACAACAGTCCCTACACAAACTAACACCACTCTAACCCTCCCAACAAAACTACATCCACACCCGCACTTGCGGGCAAAGACACCCTTTGCAAATCTCGCCCAATCTGCATGTAGCTACGTTCCAACCAACGCTTCCAACTCCAACGCTTGCCAAATTTACATACAACTCTGCTACAACCACTGCCTCCGACAATATTCTACCTCGACCCCCCCTGAAATTCAATCGCTCCCTTTGACGACTCCACGCCACAACATGGCTGGACGCCATCGCGACAATGATGGGGATATCAACCTTGATGCAGAGGCTAACAGTTTCTTTAATCGAAGAAATAATAACACTCAAGGTAGGTGCCCCTTGGGAAAACTGGAACTTCCCAAATATAAGGTTAGGGGAGATCCAACCCGATTCCTCCAGCATTTTGATGCCGCATGCCATGCAGGTGGAGATCAAAAACCAAGGTGGCTTGGTTTCCCATGGCCTTAATTGATGAAGCGTCTGAATGGTACCTAGACCTTCTAGTGGAAGAGCACACCACATGGGACCTAATTCAAACAAAATTTAAATGACGCTTTCAAACAGAGAGGCTACAAGATGATCCCGCTCTCTAACTAAGCAAGATTGAACAAGGCCATCGAGAAGATGTATGCACGTACTTGGGTAAGATGAAAAGATTAATCGCCAAATGTGACCCACGCCCTGATGCAAAGTACCTCATGGCATGGTTCATTGTAGGAGTAAAAAAGAAAATCCAAAAGGATATGAAAAAGATAAGCAGCTATGAAACGTTCAGTGCTGCTCATGCGATAGCCATTGACATCAAGAATGGCATGACCGACTCAGACACTGGCAGTGATGATGGCAGATCTAGTACTCGAGATAAGTGCTCGAAAAAAGGCAAATTCAAGTCCACTACCAAAACATCAAATGAAGATCGCCTAGAGGCCATGACCATGAAGCTGAAAGAAGACATGATGTAGGCCATGGAACATAAACTTCACTTGTCTCGGCCGCCAACTCATACATATCGGCAAGAAAATGTCTGGTGTCCACACTGCATGCCAATCATACATCAAATGAGTGCCCTGGCTTAAGAGCCAGGATCACTGCACAAGCAAATCCACCACCAAGGTTGTGGTGCCATATCTGCATCGTCGGTGGCCATGATGAAAATAGTTGCATCTTTAACATGCGCAACAACCCACCTCGACCTTAATAATACCAAGCGGCACCCATGCCAATGTACAAGCAACCGGCACTTGCACAAGCACCTCCAGTTCTGAGGCTAAAAATCCTGTACCATTTGGACACAAGTCCCACAACTACTCAAGAATCCGAATCCACAATCATATCCAAGACACCAAATCTAGCTCCTTAGGCAATTCCAATACATCAATTGCAAGCTGAGGAAGTAGACTCATCATTTGAGTATGAAATAGAGTACCCAGTGTACTATGTAGAAGGTGCAGAGGTTCTAATACTAGTTTATGCAAATCAAGTATGTCCCAACACATATCGAGCACCAATCAAGTGCTATGGTTGTGGCAAAAATCACCTAATCGTAGAGTGCCCAGCTACTTTCCAACCACTCTGCAGAGATTGTGGCATAGGACATGCCTGTATGGATTGCCCCATGAAAAATAAAGTCCCACAACAAACAAAGGTTAAGCTTGATGTCCCAATCGACATCATTGGGGTGGACCATCAAAGTCTGGGTCTGGCAAGTGTAATATCACAACCTGTAAATGTAATTACATGCCACCAGAGAGAGGCCACCAAGGACCCTAACATTCCAATCCAACCAAAGTGACTTCTTAAAAAAAAAGCACAAGTGCCTCCACCTCCACCAAGCAATGAGCAGCTAAACTCATCCACATCAACTCCCGAGCCTCAAATAAAAGAAGCTCCATACCCAAATGCAGAGGTGGAGAAGGCTCATTTTCAGGCACTTCAACAATGGGTACTAAAGGAACAAGCTCACTTGGACGTTGAGAAACAAGCTCAATTTGAGGATGAGAAACAAGCTCGAGAACCAATCCATGACTTGGCCCCACAAAGTATTGATTTTGTACTCGAGCCTCTATTCCAACAATAGACTCCACAACATAATGTACTGCCACGTCAACTTGAAGGAGCCGCACTCTCTAGCATCCTAAGTTGCCCTATGTCAATTCCCATCTGAATCCTCCTATGAAATTGTCCCAATCTCTGGGAGAGTTTCAAAGGATGGATTGAACTCGCAAACCCCCTCCACCTATGAACGACATCAAAGATATCCCTGTGCGAATGGGTGAGAGAGATGACATACGCAACATTACTGTGCCTTTGATCCACAAAGCATATAATGAAGTCCAAGCCATAGTGGATGGTGGAGTAGGTGAAAATGTCCTATCAAAGGAGCTCTATGAAGAATGGGGTCTCCCACCAATGTAAAAGGCTAATTTCAACACATGCCTTACCGATGATTCACGGGCTAAACCCTTGCGAATAGTAAATGGCGTGTCCATGAAGATAACAGAAGTCCGCTTCTCCCTTCGATTCACAATCTTGGATCTCCCCAAAAAATCCTATCAAATCTTACTGGGACATCCTTGGTTACGGGAAGCATCAGTCCTCCATGACTGGGGAACTGATAGATTGACAATCCAGAATCGCGACACCGCAGTCAGGGTGAATGTGGGGATAGGAGCTATGCCTAGAGCATTGGATGACACATCAACAACAATCTCAAACAAATTAGCTCCCTTGCAACAGCATGCCATAGTGGGCGATTCACAAAGCAATGTTAATAACTGGATACAAACATTGGCAACCATCTACAACCACCATTCATTAGACCCCATATTCTCACAGGTAGATGCTAAGGCACTATAGGTAGATCCTCTGCTCACACATGAAGAACCAATCGATCTAGAGATGCCATTCTTTTTGGTTGACCTCAAGTGGGATAATGAACCTGAAGAAGGTTCTCATACCAATGATGACTCAGATTTTCCTTTGGACCTTGAAACAGAGGCTGAGAATGTTGAAATTGAAGATCAAATCTTTGATAATAACACAGCCATTCTGCATGCCCTAATGGCAGTCGAGCTCCCAAAAGTTGAACCTCCAAAGTTGAATAACAGTAGAAGATCCTACAAGAAAGCTAGAGGAAATTGCAAAAAAGTCAAGGCCGAACACTTCAATGAATTTGAACGAGTCCAACAAGGATCGTCGAATTGTACCTTGCAAAGCTAGCTCCCTCAAAATCAGAACCACTGCCTCTTGAATGGTCCCATGAGGGACTGGAAGGAGTAAGAAGTTACTTGTGGAAAAGTTACCCCACAGTTCCCAACGTAAACCCTTACTTGTGGAAAAGTTACCCCATAGTTCCCAACGTAAGAAGTTTCGAAAATATAAGCCACATGTGCAGATGAAGCTTGATCAAGAGATTTTAGAAAAAGAAAGCAAACAAGAGCCTAACAAATTGGTAAATGCAACTATGCCACCCAGTGCACATGGCACATGTCAAGCTAGTTCAACACCATCAGAGGCCAATCTTCGAGAAGTGCTAGAATACTTTAAGAATTACACAAGTGGTAGTGCACCAATAGTAATGCCAAGACCATTAAGAGAATCTGAAGTTCAAGAAACTGATAGCATTGGAGAAACCTTAATCTATGAGGGACTGGCAAAAACATGCACAATAGACCTTGCCCTTGAAGGGGAGGAAGAAAAACTGGTTTTCATTGGGAAACAGCTTCGACAAGAAGATGAAACCAAACTCAAAGCACTCCTAATGGAATACCATGACTGCCTCGCATGGTCATACAAAGAGATGAAAGGAATTTCACCAGAAGTGGTAGTACACACGATACCTATAAGGGAAGGTGCTCACCCTAAGGTATGTAGACCTTATCACACAAATCCTAAGTATGGCACCATGGTTTATGACAAGCTGGAAAAACTCCTAGATGTCGGATTCATCTACAAGATAGAGCACACCGATTGGGTTTCACCCATCATCATTGTGCCTAAATGCAACAAGAAGCTCATGATATGTGTAACTTAAAGAATGTGAATGCCGCCACAATTAGGGATCACTATCCCCTACCGTTAATAGAAACAGTGTTGGAAAAGGTGGCAGGCTCCGAAATATATAGCTTCTTGGATGGCTTCAGTGGCTATAACCAAGTGCAAATTGCTCCTAAAGACCAATCAAAAATAGCATTTTCTCTATGGAATGGGGTATTTTTGCATATAGAGTCTTACCATTCGGCCCTTGTAATGCCCCGGCCACATTTCAGCGAGTGATGTTCACAACTTTCAAGTCATTTTTGAATAAGTTTTTATAGGTGTTCTTGGATGATTTGTGCATCCATTTAAACAAAAAAGACCACTTCCAATGTTTTGAAGTAGTACTAATCAAATGCAGGGAGTATGGCCTCTCCCTAAATCCAACAAAATGCCAGTTCATGGTCACCCACGGAGTTGTTTTGGGGCACATCGTCTCTCAACATGGGATTGGAAACTGACATGGACCAAATCAAAATCATCATGGAATTGCCTCCTCATACAAATTCCAAAGGTGTACAAGTCTTTATGGGACATGTCGACTATTATAGAGAAGATTTATATTGTGGTATGCCATGATCGCTAGACCACTTTACAAATTATTAGTGGAATTCTTATGGATTGAAGAGTGCAACCAAGCCTTTGAGCTTTTAAAGTGGCACCTAATCACATCATCCATCCTTATATCTCCCAATTGGGATATTGATTTTCATGTTCATATTGATGGATCCAAGTATGCAATTGGGAGTGTGCTTTGTCAACCTGGTGAACATAAGAAAGACTACCCATTCTACTTCGCCAGTTGACAACTCAATGATGTAGAGATCAACTATACCACCACAGAAAGAGAAGCCCTAGCAATGGTGTATAGTGTAAAGAAATTTCGACACTATCTATTGGCAAATGATTTTGTCTTCTACACTGACCATCAAACATTGCTTTATCTTGTTAACCATCCGTGTACAATAGGAAGAATAACCAGATGGCTCCTCTTGTTTCAAGAATTCAACTTCAAAATAGTGGTCCGCAAAGGTGCCCAACACTACATTGCCGATCACATGTCTCGTGTCAAGTCGAGAGAAGAACCCACTCGAGTAGCAGACGACTTAGTAGATGCCACACTATTTCATATAGATGCTGTTCCAGAGTGGTGTGGAGATATCATTGGGTACTTGATGATAGGAAGACCACCCCCTGAAATGAAAGTAGTAGATGCTAGAGAATTGATTCTAAAGGCTGCACCCTATCAACTCATTGTAGGACAATTGTACGAGATGGGCAAGGACCAAATATTAGAAGATGTGTAATGCCTCATGAGATCATGCCAATCTTGAGTGAAGTCCATGAAGGCATTGCAGGAGGACACTTCCAAGGGGAAGCCATAGCAAGAAAAGTTCTCCTCATAGGCTATTGGCAGCCAATACTGTGGGTAGATGCCTATGAATATGTAAAAGACTGTGATGTATGCCAACGGACTACTAAACCACAACACAAAGACTTCAATCCCCTTACAACAATTGTTGCACAAAAACCATTTGAAAAATGGGGGATTGACTGTGTGGGTCCCATACATCCAGTAGCAAAAGGAACACAAGCATGCTACATCATTGTGGCCACTAATTACTTTACAAAATGGGCTAGCAGTCAGAAAGGCAGATGCCAGAAGCACAACAAGATTCTTATACGAAAATGTGATCACTTGATTCGGATGCCCCATTGAAATTGTGTCGGATAGAGGCACACATTTTGTGAATGAGTTAATCCAAGAACTCGTCTAGCTTTATGGTAATCCATAGAAAAAGCACACCCTACTACCCCCAAGGGAATGGACAGGCCCGAATCCACTAACAAAATAATATACATTATCCTCACCAAGGTAGTAGAACCACAACATTCTGATTGGGCAGAGAAATTGAATGCAGCCTTATGGGCATACAGAACCAGACTCAAGGTTAGTACAAGGAACACACCTTTTCAATTGGTGCACGACCTTGAAGCTATGGTCCCACTAGAATTTGTAATACCAAGTCTATGCATAGGAGTATAGGAATGCATGGGAGACCATGGATCCTTGAAAGAAAGACTCTATTAGTTGGAGAAGCATACAGAAACAATACTAGTCACCTACCATGCCATGACAATAGAAAAACGTAGAAGAAAGGCATGGTTTTACAAAAATCTTAAAGCTAAAGACATCAAGGAAGGTGACTGAGTCCTGCTATACAATGCCAAAGTACACAAGGGGAAATTGAAGTATGCTACTGAGTACGAAAGATGAATCCCATCGAAGCTGTGCTACTAGAAACATTGGATGGAGTCCAATTCAACACAACAATAAACAGGAGCCACCGACTGAAGTGCTACTACATCAACACGCAAGCCATCCCTGACAAAAATGAAGATTTGGGAGATCAAGTCTTCCTTAGTTAGGATTAGATTGTATCACGAGCACACACTTGCATATGTATGTCTTAACACATATATATAGCATCAATCGATTTTAACCTAGGGCTCAGAAGTGATGCCTGAGTTCTAGTTACCCTATGAAAATCCCAGCAACAAAAAAAAAAGCATATAGTTAGTCCCTACCTAGCTAGTAGGTCACGTGCACTCACACGCATTCACTTAGACACATAGATGATTGCATGAATAATTGTACCACACACTTTCATTTTACACTCTCAAAGCATGTATAAAAATAAGATCTCTCTCACACACACAGAAAGGTCATACTGGCATGCCAACCAATCTAATGATCAATGGTACACCACATGCACATGGATGCAGGTTCAAAAAAGATGCTGCCACTAAAGAGGATGTGCAGAAAGAGCCCACCGCCTCAACCATGAGACCCCCTCCAAAGTTTGCAGCCATCTACATCCTCTCAACCATGGCAACCATAGGAATTCATGGTCTAGAGCGATAGCTCAGAAGAGGATTCAATGCATGACCAAGAAGAACAAATGCCACCCCAATCACCACCGGCCTACACAACCATTGATGGGGCCCAGTCACTGGAACTTGTTTGGCCACCCACATCGACTTATGCTCTTTCGTAGGAAGCAACATCTTACTTAGAGCAAAGGGGTCTAGGCAGTTTACATGAGAGCTTAAAAGCCTTGGAGGACAGTACAATGAACACATACATCAGGGACTTTCTCCATTCTTTGCACTCCAGCAATGCAAAGGTTGGCAAGTATGGTACAATCACAGTACATCAGAGCCCACTAAACATTATCCTCGATAGTATAGTCATTCAAAGGGCTTTCTCACTACCAACACATGGTGCCAAATACCCTACACGGCCTATCGACGCAAAGTTTTTTGAAGTATAGTCTCTCCTCACTAAGGGCACACTGTTCCACAGAGACAACATATTGCTTCACACAATCCTTAACCATCGCCTTGGGTTAACTGCGGCAAGAATTGATCCCTTCCACTCTGCACATTTGTTTTGCTGAGTAGGAAGCTAAAACAAGACTGGGTCTAGCACTTAGTCATCTTCTTTACAAAGAAACTAGATGGTTCATCAGGCCAAAAATGTAAAATTCCACACTTATTGGCTATAATCATAAAAAAAGAGCTATAAGAAAGAGAAATGACTCTACCCCTGTCACACCAAAACCAATTGAGGAGTTGGACATACCCTTCTCACCAGTTTGGGAGCCGTCACAAACTTCTCCTACTATCACATTGATAAGTGCAGATGCCTTAGAAGAAATACCTATTCTGGAGATCGAGATTGAGGAATTGCCCCACGAGATGCTGCAGATCAATGCACAACTGCAACCAATATATCTCTAACAATAGTAGCGACCAGAGCTCGAGGCAAGATCGGCACCAGAACTTGATTCAAGATTGACACCAAAACTTGAGGAAAGATCGGCACCAGAGCCTTAGGCTACATCATCACTAGAATTGCCCATCGACGCCATGCTAATCGATGAGCCACAAAGGGAGCTAGTGCCAGACAAGGGATTGAAATACCATTGGAACAACCTCCCCCAAGTACTATAAAATTATCAGGATGGCTACATGGGCACCACTTTATTAGCAGTATCGCCGGTAGCCAAATGATCCAAATGTCACAACTATTCACTAGCTTGGCCAAGGAAGAATATGCAAGAGAGTTAGACAGACAAACTGCAATAGAAATTGAAGACCAATTCTAGGCAATTGCTATAGAGGTCAAGGCACTTCGGGCACAGATAGATGAGAAGGAGGTAGAAGAAGTGCACACAAACCAAGCTTTCCAAGCTCAAGAGAAGGCGGTGAGGGATGTGACCTCCAACCTCCACCAAAGTCAAATATAGCTGACAGCAGCAGTACAAGAAACGGCAATCCTATAGACCTACTATAACTCCCTGACATCTGCACATACTCAACAGATGGAGGTAGTGGCACAAGCTTGACTCACTCTAATTCACAAAGAAGAAGAGCTCCAGGATTGCAAAGACAAGCTTGAAGACATGAAATAATCTTTGGCAATACGTGCCTTCAGCAATGATGAGCTTACAAGGGAATGCAGAATCTTAAAGGACCAACTTGCTACTGCTCAAGAGGCCAGCACTTCACAAGCACAAGTCTTGGACCAATGGTCCAACACCACTAAAGACATTTCTCAATAGGCAAAGGTCACCTTGCAAATGAGAAAGCTTAAGGAGGCATATACAACCATCTACTAGAGCAATACAAAGAAAAAATGAATGAGATGCACTCCCAAAAGATAATCATCTCCAAGCTTGAACTCCAATTGCTAATGCACAACAATGAGGCATCGGAAGACAACACCAATGAAGCCCCACTACAATGCACAACTGTAGTGTACCAAGAGCTTGTGGCTGCTCTACAAGTGGAAGATCACCTCAATGCACACGTGCTTATCCAATGGAAGCAACTCCAAATCAGGATCATATCTGCTCATCCAACAATCAAATGGGAATGTTCCATAGGGACCAAAACCCTGTGCATAATTTGCCAAGACTTGTTCAAAGATGAGAAAAATATCTTTTGCCTATCTACACATGCCGGGTTTATAGCACTCAGGACGGATGCTTTCATTGCATATGTATGCCTCATGGGTAGTCCTCCCCTTAGGGTTATTGCAAGTTTGTTGCCATTGCTACAAAGGCCATCCCTATTATTTGCAAGGCATGACATAACCGACATCCCACCCATGCAGTTGATGATCCCATCGCACCAACAAAAAGAAATGTCAGAAGATGATAGGGCCTATCTCACATCCAACTTCCCATATCTAACCACTCTTTTTGCCAACCTCATAATCTCACTTACCCTTACCGCTACCACCCTCTTAACCTTCCTCGAGCTCCATCCGAACATCTATTCCCTCCATCATCTCTTTGCTCATGCCTCTCACCATTTTCAAGTAACCCAACTGTCACAAACTTACGAGCCCTCACACCTAGCTTCTTCCCCTCCCTTGCTAATCCTACCCTTGAGGATTACAAGCTACTCAAACCATTTGCCCAATTCCTCCCCCCCTCTCGTCTACTCCCCCTTCCACAACTAACACTCTTCCATATTTCTCCCCCATGTTCCCAGATTCTCTCCTTGCCCCGTTATCACCTCTGACACTACTCATGCTTCCATCAGCAGAAAATGACACAGTATGTGATTTTGAATATCAAGATCTAGATAATCCAATTCGTACTCCCATGCCAAGTCACAATAATGGGTATAATTTTGATGAGATACCACTTCCCATAGAAACCCCATCAAGGAATTTTGGAGCAAGTATCCTGATATGAAAACTCGAGGTGGATGGACCCTGGATTTCCTACCAACCTTCATTAGCATCAAATTAGTGAAGGTTGGATTAGCAAGTTGGATCCACAACCTGATTGGCACTGCCCCAAGCTCTTTGATGTAATCTTGTTGAAGGAGTACCTGTACCTACGTGCACCTCCATGTCTCAGAACCCATCCCAAGCTCTACGCAATTCCACGATGTAAAAAATGGGAAGCCAACATACACACTTTGGACGAAGATCGAACCATTAATTGGCCAATGATCGAACCATACTCTGGTGTAGAATGGAATATCCAAGGCACAATGGTCTGAGCACTTCAGCAGCATGAGCAAATAATGCGCAGAAACATGGATCACTTCCTTCGCCTAAGTGCTATATTATGTAAAACATTGGAATTCATTCTAGAGGTCCCATGTTACCTCGATTCCCATTTGCCTCCACTCAGTTTCAATCCCAATGAATGGGTCGATGCTCAGATTACATGCCGACTCTATCAAAGAGTGATCTTCTTAGAAGCACGCCACATATCTCTGTTTGAGCAAATGGTGGATACAGGCTACTTGGAAACTGAGCAAAAATTGTATGGTGCCAAGGCTTTATAGCAGGATCGACTGGCATGACACAAGTTCCATAGCCATTGGACTAAAGGCATGGAAATTCAAGTATGTGCTTCGCAATAAGCCATAACTCGAGGACGAGTAATAAAATGGATCTGGAGTATGTTGTCTTTGTGCCAACATCGACTTAGGTAGAACAGAATGTGTGTAGAGTAGCGGCAAAGCTCCACTTGTACTTGCATAAGGCTAGAAATAATCCCTCTTAGAAATCCAACTTGCATGTTCTACATGCAAGTTCTACATGCAACTCCTACATGCGAGTTCTACATGCAACTCCTACATGCAAGTTCTACATGCAACTCCTATATGCGAGTTCTACATGCAACTCCTACATGCAAGTTCTACATGCAACTCCTACATGCGAGTTCTATATGCAAAACTCCTTCATGCGAGTTCTACATGCAACTCCTACATGCGAGTTCTACATGCGAGTTCTACATGCAACTCTTACATGCAACTTCTATATGCAAATTCTACATGTAGAGAGAGAATGTCTTACAATTCCTACATGCATACAGAGAAGTTCTCCAACTTGTATAAATACCCCATAATGGAATGAAGCCCAGACTCTTTGGGGCATTGTGTTGAAATCTACTTTGGTATTCCAAGCAATTGTCTCAAGTGTCCATGATTCCTTGCACTCCACATCCAAAAGCATGTCCTAACCTTGCAACTCCTCCTCCCCTCTCCTCCAACCTTGCAACCCATCCTCTCCCTCTCCTCCTCCCTCCTCCTCCTGCCTTCTCCTCCTCCCTCTTCCTCCTCCTCCTCCTCCTCCTCCCTCCTCCTCCTCCTCCTCCTCCACCTCCTCCCTTCTCCTCCTCCCTCTTCCTCCTCCTCCACTTCCTCCCTCCTCTCTCTTCTTTCCCCCATGCTCTTACACCTTCTTCCTCTCCCACTCCTATGCTCCCCCTAAGCCCTTAGTTCCTCAACCCTTAATCTCCATGATCTACAAGGGAGATGAGTTCTCCCACCATGTACTCTACTCTAAACCTTGGAATCTCTCTCTAAACCTTGGAACCTCTCTCTAAACCTTGGAACCTCTTCTAAACTTTGGGACCTCTATCTAAACCTTAGAACCTCCTTCTAAACCTTGGAACTCATTCCAACCTGGGACTCGTTCTAAACCTTGGAACCTCCTTCTAAACTATGGAACCTCCTTCTAACCCTTAAACTCCTCCTAAACCCTGCAACCCCCAATGAAGATGAAAGCCTTCATTACCTCAATCATGATGATACATGTTCCTTTAACACATGCATGCACTATGTTTGGTTACCATACTTAAGCCTACGTCTCTTACTAGAACATGACTTGAGGTCCTAAGCTACATGTATACTACAAATGACAACCCCGATATATCTGTAGGTGACAAAAAGCCTCAGAACCCTGCATACTGAGAAAACCTTGCTCTCCCTATGAAAGCCATGGGAAAGAGCAAACATAGAGGCAGAGGGACAAGGCAAGTTCAAACTTCACTTACCAAGGAATGGTCTGAAGGTTGGAGCAACTCCATTGTTAGTAGCAAACCAAGCCAAGAGGCAAGAAAATTCTCCACAAAGGGAGCCAGGGTTAGAATGCATTCTTGAGGCACCGATCCAGATCTCATTGGGAAGATTACTTAACCTAGTTCCAGGATTCCACCAACAATTATTGCACTCCCTTCACACACAGTCCGAACCAAAAGAGGTGGACCTATGCCAAGTTGATTATTATCCAGTACCGATAGTCCCTTTGACCGAGATGAGAATTCCAGTGATATCCAGAAAGGCACAAGGGCGGACTTTTTCTCAAGTGCTGGTAGATATGGCAGTTTGGGGGTCAATATCATCACTTTGAAGACCTACGGATGAAGTCACGTACATAGAGAGGTAGCTGGTTGGAGATTTCGAGAAGGAGATCATGGGCACCTGGAAGATGATCGTGCAAAAAGGACCAGCTTCGGGAGTTCTAGAGGAGGGGGAGCACGGGTCGTGATGATGGTGTGGGCAAGGAGAGGCCTTGAGCTGTGGCAGGAGCATTGGAGAGGTGATCATGGGCTCACAGAGAAGAAGGGAGCTCAGAGGTAGCGAGGGGAGGAGAACCGGGAAGGCCAGAGGTCCGAGTGTGCTCCGTGGTGAGCAAGAGAGGCTCATAGTGTGGGGGCTCGCCAATATACGAGCTAGAGGACCAAGAGGAAGGATTGCGAATATAATATGAGAAGGGTGAGGACGATGGAGCTATTGCCTTAGGTGGCTGGAGAGTGGAGCGCACATCGTGAGACTACAGCAGGGAGGACAATGAGTGATAAGAGACCGGGGATCTCTGAAAAGGAAGGAGTCGAGGGATGGATGGTTGCTTTGGGGGCCGCTAAGAGGTGCACTATCAGTAGGAGAAGCATGGAGTATCTTGAGCAATAAGAGGTTCTGTTGGAGAAGTGAGTGGTGGCTGAGAGCCAAAGGACCTTGAAAATGGCAAGGAGGAGGAAAGCCATAAGCGAGGGTGATACGCGAACTCAGGGACGGGGAACTTTGGGTGGTGTGTGGATCTTGATTGTAGGTGGAAGCACCTTGGATGAGATGGGAGCTTCATGAGCTCTGAGAACAAGGGATTATGACTGCTTGCTAGGCAGACGTGGGCTTGCGGGAGAATTATGAGGAAGAGAGCTCTTGAGAGGTGACTTTTCTACATGGACCAGAGGTGATGGGAGCACTAAAGCGAGAGTATAAGCTATGGGCTATTGGTGGTGATACTTCTCTGTACAGGATAGGCAAGTGATGGCGAGTCCATTAGCATGGCTATGATATGAGAGTTTGTGGGAATGGGTGACCTCTCTGTAGAAGGCTAAAGGACCATGGCTCCAGATGCTTTGTGAGAGGAATGAAGTAGTGCAAGCTAGTTGTACATCATGCACACACTAGGAGGATGATGACGAGCTTGTTGCCTTTATAGGGTATTTTTGGATATGGGCATTTCTACTACACTAAGCTTGGAGAAGATATGAAGGATTATCATAGTGTGAAGAGGGATGGCAAGCTATGATACGAAAGCTTAGCACATCACAAACTTCCATTAATCCCCCTGGAAGCTTGTGGGTGGTATAGATAGTATTACCAATAGGTTGTTGGTAATTCAGTGGATAAATGTGAAGGTAGGAAAGAAGATGAATACTAGTTGTGATGAACTCAAAGGATAGCAAGCTTTTGTATGAGAGCTTGGTTTACTTCGGACTCAAAGAATTTTGATGAGAGCTCATGGATAGCAAATAACTTGTATATGAGATGGGTGAAGACCTTAAGTGGTTGAGCATAGTGAATAATTGCACTTGTGGAGTACGTTTACAAAGATGAATTTATGTTTCATGTGTCTTTGTATGCTTTGTGAGCTTGAGCTCCAGTCAATAGGAGCTTGTGTTGGGCTATGTAGTCCATTGGGTTTTTGTTTGAGGTTGTCTCGCTTCTAGAGGAAATGGGGCCAGTGTATGAATTGAATGTGTAGAGACAAGGAATTTCAATGAATTCCTTTTGCCTTCTGATGGTGTTGTTCAGTTGTTTTAAATGTGGATGAGGGTGGCTGTGAAGGTAGATTAGCCTCTACTACTTTTGTCCATCCACGTTTTGGTGCCTCCATAGAGGAGTTCACTTCAGTTTACAAGACTGAAAGAGCAAATGTTCTGAGTTGTGTTGCAAGCAATGGGGAGAAATCCACACATGAGAGTGATACAGTGTGAGTGGTGTGGAGAATGTGGTCATAGGAAGGATAGATGCATTGAGGTCTAGCTACATGTGATCCGACTTCAAGCCAGAGTGCAGAGAACTCTGAAAGTGCTTGCCCACAGGAAAAAGAATGCTCTTTGGATGTAGAGTGAGCTTTTTCAGTAGTGTGTTTGTTTTGTTGCCTTCTAGTTTTGTTGTGGTTGGGAAAGCCAGGGTGTGACAGTTGAAAGATTGTGAGGATGGCACAGGATTTCCCAGAGTTCTGGGGGATACCATATGAGAATGCAGTGAGATTCTTGGAAAAGATGGAATTTATAGCACTTATGAAAGATAGGGCAACCCCTAAGATTTTGTTTCAGATCATGAATTATTGCTTGTAGGGAGATGCAAAAGCATGGTTGCAGACTCAAGTTGCTACCTTCAGGACTGCTCATCCTCAGCAACAAAATCCGAAGTATACAGTGGTGAGAGCAGCTTTTCTTGCACGGTTTGCACAATCCAGGGACCCTAATGAAGTTTGGAAAGAAATGTGCAAAGTGAGACAGGATGAGGAGCAAGAGGTTGACCAGTACACCTGATTCAGTTTGGGAGGTTATGGAGTTTATGGTGTGAAGTTCTTATGCAAGAAGTACTTCCTCAGATGATTCAGAGAGACTGCTTTATTTCAGGCTTGGAGCCTACCCTCCGTTTGAAGGTGGAGCTGAGGAATATTGATAGTTTTGAGGATGTAGTCAAAGTGGCCAGGGAGAAGGAGTGGAATGTCAAGAGACTGAGGCAGCTTGGCATGCATGAAGAGCCCAAAACCCTAGTAAGCAGCCCAAAAATGATCAAGGCATATGCAAAAAGAGAGCTAGTGGCTGTTCCTATGCATGAAGCTGTGGAGCTGATGAAAACACAGCCTAAATTGGATGGAGACTATAGGAAGAGGCAGAGGTCAAAATAATAGGAGAGAGGCTATGGATGGAGGAGAAGGAAGTTCCACTGGTGCAAGGAGAGTACCAGATTGTATGAGCAATGTCCAATGTTGGAATTGTGGGGAGTGGGGACATATCAGCCCTCACTATGATAAGCCAGCCGACGAGGCAGGAGGAGATGTCTATCCTGTGCAGCAGAAAACAAATGATAGATCAAGTGATTATAGTATGGAGGTGAAAGATCTGAATCAGCTCTGTATAGTGGTATGAAATGGGAGGATAGGGGGAAAGGAAAGGCAATTAGCTTGATTAGAATGGAGACCACACTAGAGATTATGTCTATACCCATGCAATGCAATATGAGCTGTAGGTTGGAATTGGAAGAGGAACCTGAGGAGACAGTCATAGACGAAGAGATAGAGAGTGAGACAGAGGAAGAGAGCATCTCATTAGAGGAAGAGAGTCAGTTGTCTTCACTCTTGAAGGAACCAGATGCATATAGAGTTGATGATGTAGGGGAGCTCGAAATCATTACACTTAGTATGAATGGAGGCTTGTCAGTTGCTATGGAGGAGGGTGTTGCTCAGCTAGTTCTGTGTGAGGTGGCAGAAGAGAGCCCAAGAGAAGGGGTTGCTGCCACAAATGGCAGAAAGGTTGAGAGCCCATTAAAGGCAGCTAAGGATAAGTCTGCATGTGTAGATGATGATCATGCTCTAGTGTTATGTGATGATATGCCTATGATGGCTGAATGCAATCAGTTCGTGGTTGGAACTATGATTATGCATATAGAAGGGGTTGAGATTTCAGGTTCAACAAGTGAGGAAGAAAGAGGTGAAACTAGCAATGAGGATGAGAGCTCAATCATGTCTGATAGAGATGAAGTTGATGTGGCTATTACTGATAAAGTAAAAGACCTACAGTTAGCAAGTGTTGATTGTGTGCATGCAGACTTTGATGTGTATGATGAGGTTAAGATTCAGTGTTTACAAGAGGATGGTCATTCAGAGGATGAGCTGAATTGTGTTCTTGATGATGCACTGGATGATATCTTAGCAACGGATTGGAGGATGATGAGGAGGAAGCCTTTCTCAAAGCAAATCCAGAGTTAGTTCCTATCTGTAAAGAAAGAGGGAGAGAGATAGGAGACTCAAGTTCAGCTTTCTTCACAACACACAAAAGAGAGAGGACACAAGGTTGGAGGGTGAAGCCTTTCTTCACTTTTGCACACAACAACTATACAATAGAAGAGGGAAATACCCTATATGTCAAAACCTAGAATACGTGGTTCATATGTGAACCCAAACTAAAACATACGTGGTAGTCTAACTACACCACGAGTACAACTAACATAGACGGTGACATAAATGATAGTCATCCAGGAGATATGTCGGGGATAGAGCTTGATATCTCAACACTCCCCCTCAAGCTCAAATCCATCTCACGTACACCAAGCAAGCTCCTAAATCTGCGAAGCTTCTCGGTACCCAATGCCTTCGTAAAGATATCAGCCACCTGCTCCTCAGTGCTGACATAGACAAGATCAATCTCACCAGCTAGAACCTTCTCTCTCACAAAGTGATAATGCACCTCAATGTGCTTCGTTCTAGCATGATAAACTGGGTTATTAGCAAGCATGATGCTGCTAATGTTGTCACAATGAATGACAACTGCTGCATGAACTGACTGTCCCATATCTGCAAGTAGCTTCCGTAGCCAAGCTACCTCACATGCAGCCATTGCTGCACCCCTGTACTCTGCCTCTGTACTCGACAAGGCAACTGTTGGCTACTTCTTGCTGCTCCAACTGATGGCACCACTCCCAAGGGAAAACATAAAACCACTAGTAGATCTCCTGTCTGAGACACTACCAGCCCAGTCAGCATCTGTGTATCCATGTACCTGTAATGAACACCCAGCTTCATAAAACAGTCCATAATGCAATGTGGACTTCACATACCGCAGTATGCGCCTAGCCGCATCCAAATGTGGCTTCCTCGGTGCCTGCATAAACTGACTCACCAGCCCCACAGCATAGCTCAAATCTGGTCGGGTTATAGTCATGTAAATCAAGCTACCTACTATGCGCCTGTACATAGTAATATCTTCAAGAAGCTCACCTGACTCTGCATTGAGCTTCACATTCTGCTCCAATGGAACAGAGATAGGCTTACAGCCTGTCATCCCATATTTGGACAGCATGTCCAAACCGTATTGCCTTTGCAACAGCCATATCCCACTCGGGGATCTAATAACCTCAATGCCCAAGAAGTAACGCAGCTCTCCCAAATCCTTCATCTCAAATTTCTGCTTCAACAGCAGCTTCACTTCATTAATGTCTGCATCACTATCACCTGTAATAATCAAGTCATCAACATAGATGACTATAAGCACAATCCCTCTGTTTGTCCTTTTCACATAAAGTGAAAAATCTGAATTGGAAATCTGAAATCCAATAGTGACAAGATATTGCCCTATCTTGTCTGACCATGCCCTCGGCGCCTGTTTTAAGCCATACAAGGCTTTGCGCAACCTGCATACAAAATCGGGGTGTGCTTTATCCTCATAACCTTCTGGCTGCATCATATAAACCTCTTCCTGCAAGTCACCATGCAAGAAGGCATTTTTCACATCCATCTGATGCAAAGACCATCCCTTTGCAGCAGCCATAGCAATTACTGCTCTCACGGTTGCCATCCTTGCAACTGGGGTGAAAGTTTCCTCATAGTCAATTCCATATGTCTGTGCAAAACCTTTGGCAACCAATCTTGCCTTGTACCTGCTAACAGACCCATCAGCATTGTGCTTTACTTTGTAAACCCACTTGCAGCCAATAGCCTTCTTATCATGAGGCAAAGGCATCAAATCCCAAGTGTGGTTTGCATCCAAGGCAGCCATCTCTTCATCCATAGCTGCTTCCCAATTTTTATGCCCTGCTGCATCCTTAAAACATGTGGGCTCTGGCTCCTCTAGAACCTTGACCATATAAGCATAGTGATGTGCTGTATACCCATCATATCTCAGCCTGTCAACTGGATACTTAATACGAGTGGACCTCCGTACAACTGGATCAGTTGCAGGAGTCTTTAAATCATGCCTGCTTTTCCTTGCACCAGGTGTAACAACAGAAGGAATCCCAAGTTCCTCATCAAGGCTCATTTCAGAGCCGCTTGACTCTCCATCAACATGAGAGCTACCAGCAGACACATCAAATACTGGAGCATGGTCCACTTTTTCTTTTCCCTTATGTGATACCTGCACAACACTATCAGGACTGCCATGTGACGATTCACTAGATCTCAATCTCCCTGTCCATGCATTAGATCCACTAGTAGAGGACTCTCTGGGTCCACTCAAGGCTTGAGATTGCTGCTCTGCATTTATTGCAGCATTCCCATTTCCTGCATCTGCATCTCCTACCATAACAGTTGGTGCATACCAGCTGCTCATTTCATCAAAAACAACATCTCTGCTCACTTGCATTTTGCGGGTGGAAGGGTTATAACAGCGATACCCTTTCTGGTGCTGAGCATATCCAATAAAGATGCATTTTTCTGCCTTTGGATCCAGCTTTGTTCTCTTCTCATCAGGAACATGAACATAAGCTATGCAACCAAATACCTTCAAGTGAGAAATATCTGGTTTTTGGCCTGTATACATTTCTTCAGGCGTCATGCCATGGACAGCTGCAGTGGGGGTTCTGTTCATAATATAAATAGCAGTTGCTACTGCTTCAGCCCAAAAATAATCAGGCATGTTTTTCTCATTTAGGATCGCCCGTCCTACTTCTGCAATATGCCTGTTCTTCCTTTCTGCAACCCCATTCTGCTGAGGGGTAGACCTGCATGAGTACTTCCTTTGAATTCCCTATTCTTTCAGATATTCACAAAATTCTTCTGAAAAGTACTCTCCCCCTCCATCAGATCTTAGCACTTTAATATGCACACCTTTCTCTTTTTCAACCATGGCCTTAAAAGCCTTGAAATGGCTGAACACTTCACTTTTGTGCTTCATAAAATAAATCCACACCTTCCTAGTGTAGTCATCAATAAACGTCACATAATAATGGCATCCACCAATAGAAGCAGCTTTGGTTGTCCAAACATCTGAATGGATCACTTCCAAAGGTCTTCTGCTCACCTTAGCATTTTTGGGAAATGCATGTCTGGCCTGCTTACCCATTTGGCATGCTTCACATACCTTTTGCATTCCCTCAACTCTGAATTTAGGCAAACCTGCAACAATGTTTTTTGTTTGCATAGATTTCAGCCTTTGTATATTCACGTGCCCAATGCGCTTGTGCCATATCTCAATATCTGCAATGACACCTCTCCCATGCGCAAACATAGCAGCTTTCACCTCAGGCATATCAACATCCAAGGTGAACATTCTGCCATTTTTGTTGCCTTTCGCAACCAAGCGGCACTTATTTTTCAAGTCCTCAACGAAGCATCCATCAGGGTTAAATCTAACCTGCAGACCTTGCTCAACCATCTGGCCAACTGAAACCAGGTTCTTAGTGATTTTTGGAACATGAAGTACATCTGCCAAGTACTTTGTTTTGCCATCCTGCATAGCCAATGGCACTTTACCAACCTGCGTAATTGGGTGCGCAGTATCATCACTTGTTTCAACATAACCTGGCTTATCCAAATTTCTGACATCATGAAACCACTCACCATGACTGGTCATGTGGTTAGAGGCACCTGAATCAACATACCAAACATCATTGCAAGCTGCAGCATCTCCTGACATGGAGTTAACCATATGCTGCATCACAAAAAGGTGCTCATTTCTGTCGTCACCATGCCCACTTGATGATGCATAGTTGCTTTGCTGCAACTTTCCACTTTTGATGTCATTCTGCTTTTTATAGCATGTATTCTCCTTGTGTCCAGGCTTTCCACAATAATAGCATTCTGTGCTGCTATTTACTTGCTGGTTCCTTTGCCATGAACCACGGCCTCTTTGGCTCCCCCTGCCTCTAGAACTACCACGTCCTCCTCCATAGGACTGGTTTTCCTGTTGTTGCTGTTGGTTCTGATTTCCTGCACGGCCACCAGAACGGCCTCTTCCTCTACCCCTGCCTCTACCTGTATTCGAGTAGAAAGCAGTCTCTTGAGAAGTTCAGGTGGCTGAACCACCATTCCTTTGCTCTTCACTCAGCAAGAGAGCAATAAGTTCCTGAAAATCAGGAAATGTTTCACGGACTCCAATGGATGTCCAAAATTGTGCATAATCTTTCCCAAGACCATTCAAGGTCACGGACACTAAGTCCTCATCATCAACAGGTGCTCCAATGGAGGCAAGAGAATCTGCAAGGCCTTTCACCTTCAAGGAATACTCATTTATATTCAGATTTTTCCTTTGCACATTGTGCAACTCCTGCTTTAGCTGCATCTTTCGTGCTTTGGTATTTGTGCTATACAGCTTCACCAATGTATCCCATGCTTCCTTAGGCATCTCTAGATCCTGTATATGCACAATCATAGAATCTGAAATGCTAACAGATAGCCAATACAAGCATTTTCTGGCTTTTTCATGCCATTCCTTAAAGGCCTTCAATTCAGCAGGAGTGGGAGCAGTACCCAAAACTGGTTCTGCAGTTTCACCACTGATGTAATCCCAAACTCCCTTTCCCATAAGGAAGTTTGTCATCCTGAACTTCCATGCTTGGAAGTTGTTCTTGTCAAGCTTCTCACTGACAATGGTAGACAGATTCTCAGACATTTTACAAATCACGAATTGCAACAGCAACCTGTAAACACAGCAAATGCCTCACAAGGGCAAATAGCAAAACTTCTGCGAAAAGCCTCACAGGGGAAGATCTGCAACACTGACAAAAGTGGTATTTCACCACACAGTCACTTCCTCGTGACGATTTTGCATCAACAGGCAACAGGCATGAATCTGCAACTCCCAATATCTCTGCACATAGGCATACGATGCAATTTCTGTGGCACCTTTCCACCGACTAGCCGCGCGGTGGTCGCACAGCAAAAACAGGGCCTTTTTCTGAGTGCCTGCGAAGAACTTCTGCCTTCAAAACGGGCCCCGAAACCGCGAAGGGCCTCTCAATCTGAAGCAGTGCACTCCTGCACTTTTGGCTGTGCTACCTGCAGAGATTTGCTCCCAAACTCGAAATAGGAAAGCTACACTGGTCCTCTTACTAGGACACCAGAAACTTGGCTAGCTTTCTTGAGCTCCTTACCACGAACAAGGCTCTGATACCATGTAAAGAAAGAGGGAGAGAGATAGGAGACTCAAGTTCAGCTTTCTTCACAACACACAAAAGAGAGAGGACACAAGGTTGGAGGGTGAAGCCTTTCTTCACTTTTGCACACAACAACTATACAATAGAAGAGGGAAATACCCTATATGTCAAAACCTAGAATACGTGGTTCATATGTGAACCCAAACCAAAACATACGTGGTAGTCTAACTACACCACGAGTACAACTAACATAGACGGTGACATAAATGATAGTCATCTAGGAGATATGTCGAGGATAGAGCTTGATATCTCAACACTATCTTCACCATCAATATGGAAGGCATTATGGAAAGTTACATGCATTAGAGTCTTCTAGTAGGTGCGGCTAGCATAGTTCTAGAGGAGGTGACTGAGCCCCGACAAGTCGCAATGGATATGGATCTGTGGGATCTCCTACAGTAGGAGAGAGAGTTCAAAGAATGGATGAGTCGAGTCATGCGAGTGCAGGAAGATGCTCTAGATACGGTCTATGTAGGAGAGAATGGAGCATCTAAACTAGTCAAAATTAGCACATTGTTGATGGTTGAATTCCACAATGAATTGATTGCCTTTTTTTGATGTGTTCGCCTGGGATTATCGCCTAGGATTATGCAGATATGAATGACAAAATATGAAGAGGGGAGAGGAGAAGAGAGTGGAGATGAGGAGAGAGGGCACAGCTAGAGAGCACACCACAAATGACTAACTGTACACTAGATTTAGTTGAAAAAATAGAATATATACAAACCCATTTAGGGTTAGGGTTAGGGGATCTAACCCTTTCCTTTATAGCACTCTATAAGGTTAGTGCTATGCACATATGATCACGTGATGGTGCTATGCACACATGATCACATGATGTTGTGCGTGAACTCTCAACAATGAAAGGGCTAGATCTGAAATTTTACGAGCATCGGGTCAACCTCAAACCAAACGTGACTTCGACAAAGATACATCGGTATCCTATGAATCTGCATGTGGCCAAGCAAGTGCGTGAAGAGCTGGAGTGCTTGTTATGGGTGGGATTCATTGCACTAATCGAGAATCTAGAGTGGATTTCCCCGATTGTCATTGTGCTAAAGAAAAATAAGAAATTGTGAATTTGTGTCGACTACCGCAAGCTGATGCGGCCACTGTAATTGATCCATTTCCCTTGCCGTACATGGATTCTATGCTAGATGAAGTGGCGAGGTGTACTATTTCTTGGATGGATATAGCGGGTACAACCAAATCAGAATGGCTCTGGAAGACCAGCCCAAAACAACATTCATCACATCATGGGGGGTCTATGTCTACATAGTCATGTGGTTTGGATTGCGGAATGCCCCCTTGACTTTTCAGCGAGAAATGCAGGAGATTTTCATCTCTTATTTGATAGATTTCATGCGGATTTTCTTGGATGATCTCAGTGTGTTCGGAACATTCACTGAGCACCTGGAGCATTTGCAAAAGTGCTTCCAACAATGTAGGGAAGTCTCCTTCAGTCTGAATCCTATGAAATGTGCGTTTGCAATCTGTAGCAGTGGTTGACTTCTAGGGCATGTAATCTTGATGGAAGGAATTATGATGGATCCAGACAAAGTGGCAATAATTATGCAAGCACCGGCATTACTATCTCAGGATTGGGAGAAGAATTTTCATATGTTTGTGGATGCCTCGGATAGAGCTATTGGGAGTGTCTTGATGCAAGAAGATGCAGATAAATGGTATCGCCTAGTCTACTACACAAGCCGATGGCCTTCAATAGCCAAAAAGAATTACTCTGTCATGGAGAGAGGGGACTGGGCAGGATCTATTCCATCAAGAAATTCCAGCATTATTTGTTGGGCCGACCTTTTGTATTCTATTTTGATCATTCTACGTTGTTGTATTTGGTAAAATAGTAGAGTCTGATGGGCCAATTGGCATGCTGGGTGTTGCTACTGTAGGAATATGATTTTGATGTGATTCATCGGCCGAGCTCGCAGCATGCGGTAGTAGATTACCTATCTATATCGATTGGAGTCTGGAGAACTGCCAATAGGAGTGGAGGACAAGTTTCCTAATGCAGAGATGGTGGTGATTTTCCAGGAAAATTCAATCACGGTGGAGGCCGAAGTCATTCTAGAAGGGCCATGGTCATGGTATGATGAGATACTCTCATTCCTATCTACTGGTTTCATGCCCAAGTACATGAATAGAGACTAGAGGAAACACTTGGCATTCCTTTGAAGTAGTCTGGGGTCGTCTTGGGCTAGTTGTACCGACGACATTTGACAGACACATTGCTGTAGTGTGTTCCCCCTCATGAGCAGGAGGCAGTGCTAATGGAAGCCCATTGCAGGGTTTCGGGTGGTCATTTTGTGGACGAGGTAATCGTAATGAAAATTTTACAAGTGGGTTTATGGTGGCCAACCATGCAAAAGGAGGCCAGATGGTTTCCAAAAAGTTGTGACCTTTGCCAGTGGTTGGGCTAGCCCATTAATTGGGATCGTATGCCACTTAACACCATATTGCCTCTAGAGCCATTTCAAAAGTGGGGTCTGGACTTCATGGGACCATTCAAGCCTGCAGATGCCCTACAAGGAATTGTTACACTTTGGTAGCCACGAATTACTGTACCAAATGGGTGGAAGCTTGGGCTTTATGGGACAATACCACAAATTCGGTTGCAAAATTCTCATACCGTAATTGGTTTGGTTGCCCAATGGAAATTGTCAGCAATAGGGGAACTCACTTTGTCAATAAGGTCATCAAGCGGATGAATTCTTTTTATATGGTGATTCACAAGAAGTCTTCTCCCTACTATCCATAGGCTAATGGACTGGCAGAGTCTACAAATCATACCTTCAAGCGGATTATGTCACTGTTGGTGAATGAGCACTACACGAATTGGGATCAGAAGTTGCTGGCGGCATTGTGGGCTTACCACACATCATTTAAGGTGGCCACAGAGTTGACTCTTTTCAAATTAGCATTTGGGCTGGAAGCAATAATTCCAATCGAGCATATTGTTCTGAGTGTGAGGATTGTGGTAGAGGACATACTTCTTCCACAGGACTCTATGGTGTTCTGATTGGATGTTCTAGATCAGTTGGATGATATGCGGTTGGAGAGCTATTATTTCACTTTGGAGGTTCAAGCACGGTGCAAGCAGAGGGTGGATTTGGCCTTGAAGAAAAAATCTTTTGAGCACGGGCAACTAGTTCTTCTATTCAACACTCACCTTGGAAGGATGCCAGCAAAGTTGAAATTGCGATGGTTTGGTCCATTCTAGATTTTTCATGATTACGAATCGACATCGTTTTATCTTGCGGATTTGCAAGGGCACGTACTGCCACATCCACTTAATGGTTTTTGGCTTCTTCCATACTATCATGACAGTAGTCTTCAGGACCCATTTCCGATCTCTAATGAGGCACAAATTTCTTGGGTTGAGGTGGAGGCGACAACTCTATTGTAGAAGGGTTCACAGCATGATGACAACAGTCTTCTTCAAGGTCCTATCCCAATCGCCATGCAACTACCACTTGTAAAGGTGGGGTGTTGGCAATTTGGATTGTAATTCTTGAGCATTTGTTTGCATGTACTAGTTGCTTGCTGCTTTTTTTTCATCGCACTTATAGTTCTTTTGAGTTCCTTTTCCTTCCAACTTTCATATGCATTCAGCACGCTTTCTTTCCTTTTACTTTGCATAGCTATTGGGATGGCTCATGCTCACTTTCTTCCTCTACTTCCACTGGTTTACATCGATTCCTAGTTGATTGATGCTCGCCTTCAACTATTACACATTCAAAGTTTCAGTAGCATTGATTGGCAATGGGTGCCTATTCATCCACAATAGCATCGGCACTTTGCCAGCAGTTAGCAGTGGGTTCTGCTATGGAATTCTTGGAGAAGCATCAAGAGCTTACAGTGCAATTGATTTATCAGTGACTATTCTTTTCCATGGAGGGAGGAGTGGTCGTGCAGTCAACATGTTCAGCGAAGGTGATGGCGATGGAGTTTGGAGCTCATGCTAGAGGAGAATACAAGCTGAGTGGGTGCCAGGATGCATAGATGCGGGATCTATATTGGTGGATACTAGAATATGTGTTTTTGCAGGCCAAAACATATACAATCACTCCTTGGACTCGAGGGATGATCACGATTGCTGAGCAGTGGGTTGTGCCATGGGCTCAAATTCTGAAGGAGTATATTCATGCAAAAGCTCAAAGGGTGGTGACAGTAGTGGAGAAGGAGCAAGCAGTGAATTCAAAGATTGGGCAATTTTTGGAGATATAATTTCCCTTACACCTGGAGTCTACGGTGCCTCAATGGGTTATAGCTTTGGTACTAACTCTTGAGCCTAAGGGACCTGCATAGGGAGAGGCTGAGGGGTCTGCTAGAAGAGTGGCCAAGAAGTAGAGAAGACAAGGGCCTCGTCTTAGTCAAGGGGTGGTTTCTACCCTTGCACCCTTAACTCCTTCTCATGCAATTGGGATGGGGAGTGTATTCACCAGTGGAGCAACATCAATGCAGATTAGTGTCGTGCCACCACTGGCACCACCAATCATGGCAGAGAGGGTGACGATGATGGTGACTCCAGCAACCACTGTGACAGGGAGTTTCGGAGGTAATCCACTACTAGGAGGATCACTTACTCAAAGGTGGCTAGAGCAACTTCAGCGTTCAGCAATGACTATTGTGATAACTCCTCCAATGGTGGTGGCGGTGTCCGAGGCAGTGCGGATGTCTGCACCAGAGGCATTGAAAGTGATCTTCGAGTCTACAGTTGCTTCTACGGTGTCCTCGGTTGGGTTTTCTTTTCAAGCGCAGCCTCTTAATGTTCAGCTATAGTTTTGTTCCCAGTTTCTCGCTCGGCTTGCCACACAATATGGTGTGGGGGGTGATTCGATGATGGTGACCAGTTTGGAAGTAGAAGTCACTTAGTTTGTGGATGGAGAATGAGTCCTTGTGGAGCAGTGAAGGGTTCAGCAACTGGAGGACATGGTGGTAGCTCTCAAAGCACAGGTGCAAGTGGCAGAAGCTCAATCGAAGGCCACTCAGCAGTTGCATTTGAAATATGTTTCGAGCATTCAGGAGGAGTTGTTACACCGATGTACTACCGATGCACTGGCTGAGTACTTATGGGATTTTTTAGGAAATGTAAGCATCAACATGGAGCAGATGGGCACACTCCTAGAGGCTCTTCAAGGACATGTGTGGGCGGAGTGGGATAGATAGATTGCACACTAGAATGTAGCTGTCATTCCACAAACATGTCAGGAGCTGGTTTCGCAACAATGCTGACTCGGAATGGATGGGGACGTAGGTGCTGGTGCAGGTTCCAATCTGCAAAGTGGTCCGCAAGTGCAAATGGGGTTTCTAGACCAATGGGTTCGAGTACTTCTTTTGATGATGGTGGTGGTGTAGATAAGGGGGAAGGAGTCATTGTGCAAATTGGGAGGATTGGCATGCAAAGTACGAAGAGTTGGCAGATGGCATTATGGAAGCAGTTGCTCGCAATAGCAAAAGAGTGGATGTGCTGAAGCGGCAGAGGTGTTCCCTATGTCTGTGGGTAGAATTGTGTGCTCATATCTTTAGTTTGTCATTGCCTCCTCGTCCTCCTTGGTGGAAAGAAGCAGATAGGTTTTTGGAGAAATTCTATAATAAGCACACTACTTTCCTTGGATTGCTAGATCCTGCTTCCTATGAGCCGATGGTAATTCAACAACCAGTGATGGCATAGGAGCACTGGCAGTAGCATTTGTCACCAGGTTCTTAGATAGATGAGGTGTTGCCCATGGAGCAGTGGCCCGAACAACAAGTGGTGGAGAGATCCAAGCCACATCCTTTGAAGTGGATGATGAATCTAGAGTAGGATCATAGGCTGAAGATGTGGTTGCAAAAGAGGCAGCTAGAGACTATTACTGCTGGTTCGAGTGGAGAAAAACCAACAACATAGTTGCAGGCAGAGTGCCCTAAAAGCAGTGATGCAAGATTGAGCAAGGTAGGTGTCATTGATGCACATGTTCAGTATATTTCCACCTCAGATGAAGAGTAGTGATACGGTGATGGCTATTGGATAGCCTTGCAAAATAAAGATCGAAGATGTCCAAAATGCGGGATGCTTTTGGACATGCAAGATCAAAGATGTCTGAAATGCGGGGATGCTTTTGGACAGGCAGGAGAAACAACAAAGGACATTCATATAGGCATTTCGATTAATGATAGTGGATGTTTGTTTTTTGAGTGAATTCACAAATGAGATGCTTTGTAATTCATGTAACTGAGTGGAGGGTGGAAATTAACTTATTGCACCTGGTTCTCTACAGAGGCTATGCCTAAAATGATTGTTGCACATACACTATGTAGGCATCTAACTTCTATTCTGGGGATGTGCATGTGTGGTTCGTACATTCCACCATGAGTGCCATGTGCTATTGCATAACCATGCGGGTTAGCAGTAGTGACTTTGAGAGGTGTGCAAGGGTAGGTTAGCTGCAAGGATTGGCAGTTCAGATATCCAAGTGGTTGAGTCTTCAACAGCCACTTCCATAACCGTCAGACGATTCTTGTACGCATGCTATTACTAGCATTCCAATGTTCTGTACACAGTTGTTGTGTGAGCTCTTGCTCTGGAATATAGAGATCTTCGGTGTTCTATCTCTATTGCATTATCTATATTCCATTCTCATAGATGTTGCGTGTGTCATTTATCTCTATTTCTCATAGTGTCTACGCATAGTTATGATGCTACAACGAATGGAAGCAACTCCAAATCAGGATCATATCCGCTCATTCAACAATCAAATGGGAACATTCCATAGGGACCAAAACTCTGCGCATGATTTGCCAAGACTTGTCGGAAGATGAGAAAAATATCTTTTGCCTGTCTACACATGCCAGGTTTATAGCACTTAAGATGGATGCTTTCATTGCATATGTATGCCTCATGGGTAGTCCTCCCCTCAATGTTATTGCTTTTTTGTTGCCATTGCTACAAAGGCCATCACTATTATTTGCAAGGCATTACATAACCGACATCCCACCCATGCAGCTAATGATCCCATCACACCAGCAAAAAGAAGTGTCAAAAGATGACAGGGCATACACCAGAATATGGTTCGATCATTGGCCACAACTAATGGTGCGATCTTCATCCAAAGTGTGTATGTTGGCTTCCCATGTTTGACGTCATGGAACTGCATAGAACTTGGGATGGGTTCTGAGACATGGAGGTGCATGTAGGTACTCTTTCAAGAATAATACATAAAAGAGCTTGGGATGGCACCAATCAAGTTGTGGATCCAACTTGCTTATCCGATCTTAATTTGACGCTGACGAAGGTTGGTAGGGAAGTTGTCTAGGGTTGGTAGGGAAGTTGTCTAGGGTCCATCCACCTCGAGTTTTCATATCAAGATATTTGCTCCAAAATTCCTCGATGGGGTTAATGGGAAGTGGTATCTCATCAAAATCATACCCATCATGGGAACTTGGCATGGGAGTATGAATTGGATTATTCAGATCCTGATATTCAAAATCAAATACTATGTCATTTTTTGCTGATGGCAGCATAAGTAGTGTTAGAGGTGATGATGGGCAGGGAGAGAATTCAATGGAGTTGTAGGAGAAAAGAGAGGAAGGAAGTGAGAGGGAGGACATATAAGTAGGAAAACTATTTTTTCTTGTTGGAAAGCTTGTTTTTGTTGCTTTTTAGTGTTTTAAGTTGATAGGAGCATAGTGTGTGTGATTGCTAAGAGTTTGTGAGGTCCAATTCCATCAAAAATCAACCAAAATGTTGATTCTAGCCAAATCTTGAAGTTGTTTTGTGTTCTAGAACTCACCCTTCATGAAATTTTGCATTTTTGCTTTCAAAAAGTGTTTTTTCTTCAAGTTTTTTTCATTGTGTAGGTGAACTAGGTAGTGTAGCACCCTCCTAGTATAACAAATCCAGGATAGAAACTAAAATCCTACAAAAAATCCACAAAAATCAATCAGCACCATATAGCTATCCCATCGACCAAATATCCCACCGGTTGGTGCATTAGCCATATCTCGTCGATCAAACCCTATTGAGCCAGTGCCATAGAGCTACCTCGCCAACATAACTTCTGACCACGACCTAACCCGCCACTTTGATTAAATGCGTGTCAGAGTTGCTATCTCATTGACTTGACAGCCATTGACCCGGGACCATAGAGCTATCCCATCGACCATTGCTATTCTGCTACTCTGCTACTGGTGCAGTGAGCCCACCCCCACACCTGTGGTCATATTCATATCCCTTCGCTCATCGCGTTACACTGATCATGCCGGCCGTTGCTATCGATCGTCACTCTGTTCATTCCATCGATCGTCATGTTATGCTTATTCTGCCAATTGTTGCTTCACTCCTATCATGCTGCCTGATGCGATTATCAAAGCCCACACCTGCCATCGCGATAACTATACCTCCGCCCGATGCTCCATCTGTATCCCACCGACTTGTGATCCCACCACGCATGTGTAAGATCTATCTCATCGATCATCATGTTACGTCGGTCCCACTACCTATTGTCATTCATACTTTGTCGCCATCATGACACACTTATGCCACCACCTACTGCTATACCCGTATCCCAATGCCTAATGCGATACCCTATTCCTCCGACCGTCACTATAGAGCTATCCCTCCAACTATCATGATACCTTTGGGGTAGCCAAAGAATTAAAAAAAGTATGGAACCTCAGTTCACCTTGAGTGTGCTCAGCTAGAGGCTTCCCACATGCACTTGAGGTCCGAAATAATTTTGCCAAAGGATCCTGTGCCGGTTGAGAGTGCTTCGAGCCATGCTCAACCCACCCTCTGCCCTAGTTGGGGATCCAAAAGCTTGATCCCTAGCCTCCACTCATTAGTAGGCTTGACCAAAAACTCTATCTAGCTCTAATGAAGCAATGTAAGGCCCCTCGGGTCCAAGGGCATCTAAGGCACATGGCCTCTCCTAACTTGCTTGCACCTTCGGTTGCATCCAGGCTTAGAGGTACATTCTCCAACATATTCGTCTGCTTGGGCCGAATAGAGTTGGTAGACATGGAGAACCCCTTCGCCACGACATGTTTGCAGGGAGGGAGGAAGGTTAGCAACATCCAAGTCTCGAGCCATAGACTGGGATGGAAACCACCTTTGCTGATCCAGAACCCTCTGCCTATGCCAAACCTTCCTAGTGGAAAAACATGGATGATAAAGTTCCATAGATGAGGGGATTCCGAAGGCAAGACTCCAGCCAAGGGGATACTAGGAACTTCCAAGGTGGAGTGCCTTATGAACTCCAACAATCAAGGTGCCGCCAACCTTCGCCAACTATGGGGCACCACAGTTTCCACCCAACCGCCCATTGCATGGAACTAATGTTCCTATGCCCTAGGGCCCACCCCCTCCGAGAGTATGCCCCTTCACATCCATACCAATTGCACCAATGAATGCAGGCCTTGGCACATCTATTTTTATGCTGATACCAGCAACAACATGGATATACCACCACTTGGGCCAGCAGGCTTAAGGCCAGCCCCATGCCCCGTCAAGCCCCCAATAACACCACCTCTACTAGCCACTCAAATAGTGTTAATTGATGAGGCAATGTGTATCTTGGTGAATGCCCTAGGAAGGGGGGCCACGCCACCTCCACCCGCCCCAATGTTTCTCGTAGGGATTGCAAATCCCTCAAGGAGATGCGATGCATAGCCATCTCCAAGCTAATGACCAAGTTCCTTGGAGAAGGAGACCCGATCTCCCACGTGGAGTGGTTTGAATAGATTTGCAAAGCTTTTGGTACTCCTGGAGACCTAGAGATGGCCAATGCGTTTGGTCTCAACCTGGATGGCAAAGCAAGCCAATGGTATAGGGTTCTCACCCCAGAAGAGAAGATCAACTGGGAGACATTGAGAAAGACAAATGACTTGCCCTGCTTCCTTATCGGATTGGCACACCCAAAGCTGCACGACCACCTCATGGTGATGAACCATACCTCCTTTGATTTATGCAGTAAGATGGCCATCCATATATGTGACAACATGATGGACAAGGCAAATTCAGATAAAGCCCCAGACTCCTTAGAGATAGCTCCATCAGTTAGGTCTTCAAGTGTAGAAACGATCAAGAAGGAGACTAACGAGCCCAAGGGCTTGGATATGAGTGAATTGGCCTCCAATCTGTTAGATCAACTAGGCCACTAATGGAGGATGGGAACCTCCAAGGAGGCACCGAGCCCCACTTGTTTCCATGAAGAGACAATTTTTGGTGTCGGCAAGCACCCCTCCAATGAGTTCTCATGCCTAAGGGCAAGGCCGGCACTCTACTGCACACACTACCATACGTGGGGAAATCATGATACTTCCCAATGTCAATTTTTGCGGTCCCTCCCCCAGCCCATATATGATATGAGAGTCCCATTAGCCCTAAAGGTGCCGCCTAACCCCCCGATCACTCAAGGTGGTTCCATGGCTAGTTCTAGCTAGCAGCTAGCTCTGTTACCACTACCCATATTGGGTCTACTACCCCTGCTACCTCGTGTAGCCCCAGTCAATGTATTCCCAAAGAAAAAACTGATTTCCTAGTCGGAACAAGCTCGGTCTTAGTAGAGGAGAAAAACAGAGGTGCCCAGGTCAAGATGAAAGACCCTACACTCTTCTTTAAAGATATTTTGGACTCCAAAGTTCATATCCTATTGGATCAACTTCTGAATCTTGATCCAGCATTCAAGAACCAATTATTTCAGAGTTTGCATTCTAAGAACATTTCTCAAACAAAAGATCATCCACAGAGTGAAGATGAAGATGAAACACCAGACATTTACACATCCACCATTGAAGATGTGGATTACAAAGTACCACTCATAGATGTGGATTATAAAAGGCAAAGGATACCAAAAGTATTGAAATTTTGTTGCAATGAACTTGCACCAGCCCCATTTTAGGTGATAATGGATGATCAAGAAGAATACAACCTCTTGGCATACTAAGAGAATAGGAAATTAGCATAATGGGACTATCCGCCGTTACATTCACATTTGTGGCACTTAGAATGGAAAAAAGAGATTGTGCCTATTATTGGGTAGGCCATGGCTGAGAGCTGCCAAAGTGAAACAAGACTGGGGATCAGAAAGAATAACCATCAGGAAAGCCAAAAAGAAGTTTAAGATCAACCTCTCTTCAAAGATAAGTTTCCCAAGACAAGTTCAACCACTACAAGTAGAGAGCATCAACATGATAGCAAAATTTGAGGAAGATGAGGAGGAGATTTTCCTTAGGAGAAATCCTATTGTTTTCCCCATATTTGAAATTGATATAACAAAAATCTTTGATCAGTATACATGCTTAAATCAACAAATACAACAACCCGACCTACAGTTGGCCACTGCAGAACATAACACTATTGGAAAGCAGTCAAAGGAAAATTCTATTAACCACCACAAAATGACAAATGACAATCATGTAGACACATATGGCGCACTACAAGAGAACAGCAAAAAATCACTTGCATAGGCCATCCTACAAGCTAAAACTCAATTTAAGGAGCATATGCAAAAGAGTGCCAGAGTCCAACAAGATGACTTGGAAGAGATGAACCTTGTAGACCTTGCCAACCCCAAGAAAATTTTGGTATGTATAGGTCTTCCTCCACCTTTTAAAATGGCACTAAAGGACTTATTGACAAAGTATAAAGACATATTTTCTTTGCATTATACTGATATGAAGGGAGTTGACCCTAAGTTCTATCAACACGAGATCAATTTAAAGCAAGATGTTGTCCGAGTGGTGTAAGGAAGATACAGAATGAATCCCAACTCTGCAAAGCAATTCAAAAAAGAGATTGATAATTTGTTGGGAGTTGGTTTTATATATCCTCTCACCCATGTTACATGGCTTTCACCTATTGTCATTGTGCACAAAAAGAATGGAAAGAGCAAAATATGTGTGGACTATAGAAAGCTCAATGCTAGCACCATTAGTGACCCTTTCCCTCTACCATTTTGTGACTCTTTGCTAGATGCTGTAGCAGGTCATGAAATCTATAGTTTTCTTGATGGTTTCAGTGGCTACAACCAGATAAGAATGGCACGTGAAGATATGGACAAAATAGCATTTATCACTAAGTGGGGAGTATTTGCTTCTAATGTCATGACCTTTGGTCTTAAGAATGCTCTGCCAACCTTTCAAAAGTACATCCTGGAGGTATTTGTTGAGTATCTTACATCTTTTATGAAAGTCTTACTTGATGATTTTTTAGTATTTGGGAAAAGAATGGAACATCTGCAACACTTGGGTTTATGTTTTGCAAAGTGTAGAGTGGCTGGTTTAAGCTTTTAAACCAAGCCAAATGTGCATTTACTGTGAGTAAAGGAATTCTCCTAGGGCATATTATCTCACAGGAGGGAATGGAGATAGATCCCAACAAAGTGTCAACCATACAACATGCCAAACCATCCAAAAATAGAAAGCAGCATTAATAATTTATAGGCCAGATAAAATGCACTGCAAATTTCTTAAATACCTTGTGAATATATCATATCCACTCACAAAACTCGCAAGGGAAATTGAGCCATACATCTGGGGTGATCCACAACAATATGCTTTTAATATCCTGAAGAAAATGTTGATGGTAGCAGCTATACTACAACCCCTGACTGGACTCTTCCATTTGAGGTTTTTGTTGATGCTTATGATGCAGTAGTAGGTGTAGTGCTATTGCAGCAAAAAAAACCTAAGTGGTTCAAACCAGTTTACTATGCCAATAGAATCTTAACAAAGCATGAAAAGAACTATGTAGTCACAAAGAGAGAAGCACTTGGAATGATCTATAAATTGCACAAATTTAGGCATTATTTATTGGGTAACAAAGTGAATTTTCATGTAGACCATCAAGCTCTCATTTACTTGGTGAATAAACAACAATTAACAGGAAGATTAGCCAGATGGATGCTCTTGTTGTAGGAGTTTGACTATAGCATTATGCATAGGCCCAGAAAGCAACATGCTATTACTGATTACTTGAGCAGGTTGCAATTAGGGGAAGATCAAATAGGTATACCATATGAAGCTCTTGATGCAGCCATTTTTATGGTAAGAATTGAAGAACCACCAAATTGGTATGATAAAATGCTCTTCTTTCTTACTTATGGTTTGATCCCTGAAACATTAACTAGGGATCAGACAAAGAAACTTGTTTTATAGAGCAGAACTTTCCTAGTAATTGCTGGTGTTTCATATAGAAGAGGAATTGACCAGGTGATTAGAAGATGTGTGCAAGATCATGAGGAGAAGGCAATCCTAGTTGAAGCCCATGGAGGCCTAGTAGGAGGACACTTCTCTAGAGATATCACAGGTAAAAAGATTTTGCAAGCTGGTTTGTGGTGGCCTAGAGTTTTAAAAGATGTTGATTATTGGGCCAAAGCATGTTTGCCATGTCAAAGAGATAATAGGCCACTTGATAGCAGTGATAGAATGTCCCATCAACCAATTCTCCCCTTGGGACCTTTTCAGAAATGGGGACTATATTTTATTGGACCCATCAAACCTCCATCATAATTTTTAGGTAATCAATATATTTTGGGTGCCATTGACTATTGTACAAAATGGGTTGAAGTTGTAGCACTCAAAACATGCAAGTCTAGGACTATGGCAGATTTTCTTTATCACTGTCACTAGATTTGGTGTTCCTATTGAAATAGTGTCTGATAGAGGGACCCATTTCATGAACAAAACAGTTAGGAAGATGTTTCATAAAAAGTCTACAGCCTATTACCCACAAGCCAATGGGTAGGCTAAGAGCTCCAACAAGCTGATGAAAGAAGTGTATAGAAGAACAATAGCTGATCACCCAGAAGATTGCGATCAACACTTGGATTCAGTGCTATGGGCACTTAGAACAGCACACAAGGTTACAACTAGATTAACACCTTTCAGATTGGTGTATGGCTGTGAGGCAGTAGTGCCTATGGAATTTCTTGTAGAGGTAGCTTGAGAGTGGCAATAGATAATAGACTATCCCCATAAGATTCCATCAATGCCAGATGATTGGAACAACTTCTACATTTGGATGAGGATAGGCTCACAAGCTCACATACTGATGATATTATTCAAGAAAGGAGGGCAGCATGGATTAATAGAAACATAAAGTTCAAGTTGTACAGGAAAAGTGATTTAGTGTTGATGTTCAACACAAAGTTGGGAAAAATGCCAAGGAGATTTAAGTTGAGATATGATGGCCCATTAAATGTACTGGAGGCTTTCAATCAAGGAACCTTCCAATTGGGTGACCTTCATGGCAGTGCATTTGATAGACCAATGAATGGTTTCAGGCTAAAACCTTATATTGGGCCTGACCCCACTCAAGCACAAATAAATACAATCTCTCTGCATCTCTCTATTGATGTCAATCAAGATGATGTTTGTGTTTCAGCTATTTAGGTTGAAGGATTTGTGTACAATAGACTCTGACAGAAGTTTGACTCTACTACGCACAACCTTACTCTAGCCCCACTGAAATATTAGGGCTCAAGCAACATACAATTTTGCTTCATAAAAAATAGCAAGGAATGACTTTAAAGAATACAATCAGCAAAACCACTTCTGTGGGTTGCAACTTATTCCCACAAATTACAATGATACTATATCAGGTCACCAAGTTTTACATAAGGTGGCAGTGCATACACAATCTCCACTATAGTTCTTAAAGGCAAGCTCAATGCCAAATCTGAGCTTCAGAGAACAACACACATAAAAAAGATCCAACTTAAGTCTGATGCCAATCCAACAAACACAAAAGAAATGAGTTATCTCATCTTCAACAAAACTCGATTATGCTCTAAGCCATATAGATCCAATCACATAAGTGGAAGGTACATGGGAGTTAGCAGATGTGGCCATAGTGCAAAACCTAGACCCAATGGTAGCCATCTAACTTTTGTAACCATTGGCATATTTGCCAGCTTTGTGCATGCAGGTGTGATCCTATGATGCAGTTGGGAGGTTTGTTGTTTTCAGAGTTGCGGTGTGTATGTTTCTCTATTGTTGTTTTATGTCGTAATTGATAGTGTCGCCTATTGTGCTATGACAAAAAACTAGCAATTCAGGGTAGGAACGCTGATAGGATCACCAATAGTGTTCAGAGTGTCTTTGGATAAGTGAAAAACACAAACACATCTCCACTCCTAACAACAAGGTGCCAATAGTCGGAGTATAGTCGGAAAGTAATCGAACTACAAAAAACTATCATGAGGTGTAAAAAGGACAGAGAGAAAATCTTGAAAAAGGTAGTATGGTTCTTGTATATTATGTTTTGGCAGAGAATACATCAACTCAACAACTCAAACTGTCAACAGGAGCTAATGCAAGGTTTATAGACATTTGAGATCAGTCCAACTGTTGTAAGGCAACAGTAAGTTTCAAAATGTAAGAGTCATAGTCAAAAATATTATGTGGTGGATCAAGCCACTAAGGAGTGCTATTAGGGATAGTTACATCTGCCCCTATAGTTACAAAATGGTCCCACTACCTTGTTCTTCCTACCGGAGGTGTATTCAACCTATCCCACAGCGTCCATGTGGGTGGAGGCTATGCCTTCAACACATACCAAGTAATGTGCAAGTATAAGTATCAATGGTACACCCCATCCAAAATGGATGCAAGATCAGACGCAATGCCAAAGCTAAAGAAGATTTAAAAAAGGAGTCAACATCCTCAACAATGAGACCCTTGCCAAAGTTCTCAACCGTCTACCTCCTCTCAACCAAAGTGATCGTAGGAAGTTTTGGTTTAGAGTGATAGCTCTAGGGAGGATTCTATGTATGAAATGGAGATAGAAGAGGTACCAATGCACACCATCCACCTACACAACCATTGATGAGGCCTAGTCCTTGGAGCTTTATGGACACCTCCATTGACTTATGCACTTTCCAATGATGCAAAAGCTTTCCTAGAGCAAAGGAGACTTGGATGTTTGTTAGAGCACCTGTAATCCTTGAAGGAAAATCCTACCATGACTACACACATCTAGGAATTTCTCCATTTTTATCACTCCAGGTATGCAAATACAGCACCATCATTGTAAATCAAAGTACACTCAATATTATACTCGATAGTAGTGATCCAAAGGAACTTATCACTCCTCAACTAAAGGGGAAAATACCCCACAAGGCCTGCCAATGAATTTCTAGAAATTCGGTCTCTCCTCACCAAGGGCACCAAGTTCCATAGTGATGGAATACTAGTTCGCACAATTATTGACCCTTGAATTAAGGAAGAAGCTATATTCCTATCCATAACCTTGGGGTTCAAGTGTGGCAAGAATAAATCCCTCCCACTCTGCACATTTGTTTTGCTCCATAGGTAGCTAAAGCAAGACTCAATCTAGCATCTTCTTCACAAAGAAACTCGATGGCTCATCTGCCCAAAAAATCCAAATTCCCCACTTATTGGCAATAATCATCAGTAAACGATGTGCAAGAAAAGGAAATGGCGCTCCCCCTGTTGGCACAACCTATTGAAGATCTAGACATCGCCTTGTCACCTGTGTGGGAGCCATCACAATCTTCTCCTCATACTACATTTCCTAATGAATATGTCCCAAAAGAAATTCCTATAATAGAGGTAAAAAATGAGTAATTGCCCCATAAGATGCTATAGCTTGGTGCACAATTGCAACCAATAGATCTCCATCAAAAGTAGTAGCCTGAGCCAGAGGCTACATTAGTACTAGCCCCACTAATCAACATCATGCTAGTCAATGAGCCATGAAGGGACTAGTGCAAGATTAGCAACACAACTACTACACCCAAGTGCTAGACCTACCAATGGAGAAACCTCCCACCAATACTATAGGGTCGTCTATATGGATACATGGGCACCTTTTACTTTGGTCAAATTTATCCATAACAGTTTCCCCCCCCAAGGTAGGGAATGCATAGCATTTCCATCAGCACATGCTTAGCAAATGGAGGAAATTGTACAAACTTGGCTCACTCTAATCCAAAAAGAAGAAGAACTCTATGATTGCCAAGAAAAGCTTGTAGGGATGTAACAATATTTGGTGACATGGATTTTCAACATTGAGGAGCTTACAAGGGAATGACTATTAAAAGACCCACTTTCCACTAATACAAAGGCAAGCACTACTCAAGCTCAAGTCTTGGACCAATGGTCAATTACCAATAAAGCCATTCCTCAACAAGCACAGGTCACCTTGCAGTAGATGAAAAAATTTAAGGATGCATATACATCCATCCATCATAAGTATGAGGAAAAGTCAGATGAGCTACAATCAAGGCCCAATCAAGGTATCCATCTCAAAGCTTGAACTCTAACTACAAGTGTAAGACAATGAGGCAATGGATGACACCACAAATGAAGTTCAACTATAGTACATGACGGTGGTGTACCAAGATCTTGTGAATGCTCTACATGCCAAAGATCATCTCAGGGGACGAGCACTCATCCAATGGAAACAACTCCAACTCAAGATCATATCTTCTCATTTAAACATAAAATGGGAATGTTCCATAGGGGCAAAACTCTATGAAAAATTTGTTAAGACTTGTTAGAAGATGAAAAAAATTTTGCTTGTCCAAAATTTTTCAAGGCGGATGCTTTCATAGCATATGTATGTCTCAAGGGAAGTCCTCCCCTCAGGGTCATTGGTGGTCTATTGCCATTGCTACAAAATCTACCACTCTTATCTACAAGGCATGGCATGTCAAACATCCCACCCTTGGAACTAATGATCCCATCTCACCAATAAACAGAAGTGTCAGATGATGACATGGCCTATCTCACATCTAACTTGCCAAACCACTCTCTATGCCCATGCTGCTACCACCCTCTTAACCTTCCATGAGCTTTAGTAAAATATCTACTCCTTTCAGTGTCTCTTTGCTCATGCCTCTTACCACTGCCAACTCACTCAATAGTCACAAACTTACCAGCCCCTCACTCCTAACTTATTTTCTACCCTTGCTAATCCTACCCTCGAGGATTAATAAGGTGCTCAATCCATTTGCCTAGTTCTTCCCCCCCTCCCCTCAGATAACCCTCCTACAAATATCACTCTTCCATATTATTCCCCCATGCCCCTAGATTCTCTCCATGCATTGCCCATCACCTTCGACACTACTTGAGATGCCATCAGTAGTAATGGACCCGATCTTTGATTGTGAATCTCAAGATCTAGATATTCCAAATTGCACTCCCATGCCAGATTCCAATGATCAATATAATTTTCAATGACCACCATGGGACCTATCCTCACACCTTTCAGACATACACCATTCTCTCCCAAGAATCTAATTTACCCCCACCTTAGCATTTTTTAGAGAGGACCAACACCTACTCCTTTACACCATAGAGTTAGGTGCATAAACCTAACTCTATGGTGTAAAGGAGTAGGTGTTGGTCCTCTCTGAAAAACCTAACTCTATGGTGTAAAGGAGTAGGTGTTGGTCCTCTCTGAAAAACCTAACACTAGCATAAACCTAACTCTATGGTGTAAAGAAGTAGGTGTTGGTCCTCTTTGAAAAATGCTATGGTGGGGGTAAATTAGATTCTTGGGAGAGAATGGTGTATGCCTGAAAGGTGTGAGGATAGGTCCCATGGTGGTCATTGAAAATTATATTGATCATTGGAACCTGGCATGGGAGTGCAATTTGGAATATCTAGATCTTGAGATTCATAGTCAAAGATCAGGTCCATTACTGCTGATGGCATCTCAAGTAGTGTCGGAGGTGATGGGCAATGCATGGAGAGAATATAGGGGCATGGGGGAATATCAAGAATCTTTTTTGTTATATTGTTCTTTTATTTTCATTAGAATTTTCTTTGTTATAAGAATCTTTTTTGTTATATTGTTCTTTTATTTTCATTAGAATTTTTTAAGATATCAAAATGCATACCATGGAAGTTTGGTCGCTCTTCAACACTATCCTTACAAAAAATAAACTATTTTTTAAGTTTTTCGAGCGCAAAGAGTTAAACGGGCTGAAACAGGCCCCACGAGTGTGGTACCAGTGGATTGATGCCTACTTTCTACAAAACAAGTTCAGCAGGAGCCCATTTGATGCAAATTTGTATATCTATAGAGAAGGAGGCAGGTGTATGATCGTGGTCCTTTATGTGGACGACCTTGTCATAACAGGGAACCATGAAGAGAAGATCTCGTAGACAAAGCAGTTGCTAGGAAGAGAGTTTGAAATGATAGACCTCAGACTGATGCATTTCTGTTTGGGGATTGAAGTTTGGCAAGAGCCAAAACAAATCTCCATCTCACAGCTGAAGTATGATGGAGACATACTAAAGGCATTTGGCATGGCTGAGAGACAGTTGGCACCCCTATGGAGGTTGACGTGAAGCTCTCAAACGAGGATTCATCACCATTGGTGGATGAAGTGAAGTACAGAAGGCTTGTGGGCAATTTGATTTACTTGTGCAACACACGGCCGGACATCAGTTTTGCGACTGGTGTACTAAGCAGGTTTTCCAATAAGCCCCGAGAGAACCATTGGAGGGCAGGGTTGCGGGTACTGAAATACATCAAAGGTACACTTGATTGTGGCATCACCTATACCAAGGCCAACACCTTGAGCAGATTCTATGACTCAGATTGGGCAAGAGATGTGGATAGCAGGAGATCAGTGATAGGTTACTATTTCTCACTTGGATCTGGAGCTATGTCATGGGTTGAGAGTGCTCTCAACGGAAGCAAGAACGGAAGAAGGAGAGAGAGAGACAGAGAGCCACACAAGTTTGGTGGGTGCAGAACCACCCTAATCTTCTTTTTCATTCATTTATATATGTGTTTGAGTATTGTACATAACTGGGGTTAAGGCACAGTGACCTTTAACCCCCACAACCTCCCACTTAAAGGACAATGTGCCTTTAAGGGAGAATAACTAGTGAGCATACTATCCAATGCCCATCAATACACGACAATACTCAAACCGCTGACTAGGTACACTCTTCGTCAGCATATCTGCAGGGTTATCATATGTATGAACCTTGACAAGCTCTATGTGCTTGTCCTCAAGTACCTCCCTGATGAAATGATACCTGACCTCAATGTGTTTGGTCTTTGCATGAAAGACCGGATTTCGTGCTAGCTAAATAGCACTCATGGAATCACTATGCAATGTCGGTACACCTGTATGAATCCCCAAATCTCCCACTAGCCGATCAAGCCATATAGCCTCCTTGCAACCCTCTGTGGCTGCAACATACTCAGCCTCTGTGGTAGACAAAGCAACACACTTCTGTGCACGAGACATCCACGACACTGCACCACCTGCAAAGGTGAACACATAACCAGAAGTGGATCTCCTACTATCCACATGCCCTGCATAGTCTGAATCTGTGTACCCAAGTACACGCATGTCTCCTTTAGCAAAGCAAATGCACATCTCCTTGGTACCCTTCATGTACCTCATGATGCACTTAACTGCCTCCCAATGCCTCTTTCCTGGATTAGCCATATAGCGGCTAACAACTCCCACTGCAAATGCAATGTCTGGTCTAGTAGCTATCATAGCATACATAAGACTCCCAACTGCTGATGCATAAGGAACCTTGGCCATCATGGCCCTTTCCTCATCTGATTTGGGACTATCTGTATGACTCAGTTTCACATATGGAGGCAATGGAGTACTCATTGCCTTCCCCCCCTCCATATTGAAAGGCTGCAATACTTTTGTAACATACTCTTTTTGTGAAAGCCAAAGGAGTTTCCTACTCCGATCACGCGTGATGCGCATACCAAGAATATGACCTGCAAGTCCCAAATCCTTCATATCAAAGGCCTCATGCAACTTGGCCTTTAATGCATCTAGCTCATAAGTATTCTTGCTAGCCAATAGCATATCATCCACATATAGTGCCAGGATTATCAGGCTACTATCCTTAGCCCTTTTAGTGTAGAGGCAGTGATCAATTTCACTCCTTCTAAAACCTTGGGACCGAATGAAAGCATCAAACTTCTGATACCATTCTCTAGGTGCTTGCTTAAGACCATAGAGACTCTTCTTCAGCTTGCAAACTAAATGCTCTTTGCCCTTTTCTTCAAAGCCTTCAGGCTGCACCATGTAAATTTCCTCATGCAAATCCCCATGCAAGAAAGCTGTCTTGACATCCATTTGCATAAGCTCCATATCCTCTACTGCCACTAGTCCAAGGATGCATCTAAGTGTGGTCATCTTCACAACCAGAGAGAATATCTCATCAAAGTCCACACCCTTCTCTTGCTTGAACCCTTTAGCAACCAAACGGGCCTTGTATCTAGACACATCATCACCTGTGACCTTCATTTTGTAGACCCATTTACATGGCAATGCTTTCTTTCCATGTGGCAAAGAAACCAAGTCCCAAGTCTTATTCTTCATAAGTGAACGCATCTCTGATTGCATAGCATACTCCCACTTGCGTTGATCCTCACGCATCATAGCCTCTTTGTAGCAAGAAGGCTCCCCGCAATCAGTAAGCATCACATAGTCTACCCCTGGAACAAACCTATCAGGCGGTCTAGACACTCTAGATGATCTTCTCAAGGGCATTTCAGCTTGCTGTCCCACTTGCATATCAGCCACATTTGGCTCATCATTTCCACCAATAGATGATCCATCATCTACCCTTGATTGTATACCTGTGGGAGTACTTGGTGGTACCATTTCTTGCACATTTGGTGCATGGACAGCTTGCTGTCTATCAACATATGTAGGTGGATTCACATCCTGGAAAGTTATTTTTCTCATTTCCACATCCCTCATGGGTGCCTTATGCATCTTTTTCTCATTGAAGACCACATCATGGCTGCGTATGATCTTCTTTGCTTCTGGATCCCAGAGACGATAGCCCATCTCTCCACTTTCACCATAACCTAGAAAGATGCATTTCCTAGACTTAGGATCTAGCTTCTTTCGAAGCTCTTTTGGCACATGTGCATATGCCTCACACCCAAATATACGCAAATGAGAGTAAGAGGGCTTCTTGCCACTCCATGCCTCTTCAGGAATACCACCATCCAAACTCTTACTAGGTGATCTATTGATCACATGCACTGCAGTCTTCATTGCCTCAGCCCAAAAACCACCAGAAAGACTTGCATTGGAAAGCATGCATTGCAACCTTTCTTGAATGGTACGATTCATCTTTTCTGCAACTGGATTTTGCTCTGGAGTACGAGGGGATGTAAGCTCCCTCTTAATCCCACGAGTATCACAGAAATGCTGAAAGTCATGAGAGAGATACTCTCCACCATTGTCAGTCCGTAGGCATTTAAGCATTCTACCTGACTGATTCTCAACCAAGGCCAGCCATTTCTGAAATACCTGGAACACATCACTCTTCCGAGCTATAGCATAAGCCCACACTTTCCTAGTTTCATCATCAATGAATGTCATATAGTATTCAGCCCCGCCTAATGACCGTGTAGGCATGGGACCACATACGTCTGAATGCACCAAATCAAGCATTTCAAACTCTTTCTTTCCCCTTCTTTTATGGGTTGATTTAGTCTGCTTCCCATAGAGACAGTGCTCACAAAATTCAAAATCAAAGAAACTCAAATGCGGTACATAACCCAAACGGCATAAGAGTTTCATTCCATTCTGGCTCATGTGCCCCAACCTGCAATGCCACAAAGAAGTGCTTGGCTGCTCGGTTATTGCAACAACATGATCAAATACCCCTGATACATGTAAGGGATACAAAGTCCCACACTTGGCACCCCTGGCCAAAAGCATAGAGCCCTTCTGAATTTTCCAACTCTGAAAGCCAAAAGTGGTGTGAAAACCAGCATCATCTAGTTGACCTACTGAAATAAGACTCTTGGTCAGCTTAGGCACATGTCTCACATGTTTCAAAACAAATGCAGACCCATTTGCAAAAGAAAACTTTATGTCACCTGCTCCCACTATGTCACATGCATAGTCATTTCCAAGATGCACACAACCTGTCTTTCTGCTATCATAAGTGGAGAACCATTCCCTATGGGGAGTAACATGGAATGAAGCACCAGAATCCAAAATCCAATCCTGGGAATATGCATCATCTGAAGTGGTAAGCAACTCTGTAGATAAACTAGACATGAAGAGAACATCATTGTCACTATCACGTGTGACTGCATTGATCTCCTCGATCTTCACTTTTCCTTTGTCCTCCCTTGGACTCTCTTCCTTTTGATTTGCACCCCAATTTGCATTCTTTTTCTTATCCTTTTGCTCTCTTTTCAACTTGTAGCAATCCTTTTTCATATGGCCCTTCTTGCCACAATGGTAACACTCAATGTTCCGTGCCCTGGATTTGCTACGAGACTTCCCTCTTTCTTGGGACTTCCCCTGAACTGTGATCTGCCCCTTTGCACATTTAAGGCTGCATCCTGCTTGTTGCCATCCATAGACTTCCGTCTAATCTCCTCAGCCAACAAGCTACCCACAACATCATCAAATTTCAGTACTCCACCAGGTGTAGAGTTACTGACAGCTGTACGGAAGGTATCCCATGAGGATGGCAATGAACATAAGAGAAATATTGCCTTAGTCTCCGCATCAAAATTCATTTTCTGAGCCTGAAGCTGGCTGAAAATAATATTGAATTCATTCAAATGAGAAGCAATGGAGACCCCTTCCTTCATCTGCAGCTCAAACAACCTCTTCATGAGGTAAACTTTATTAGAGGCAGTTTCCTTCTCATAAGTGGCACACAGTTTCTTCCACAAATCTTCAGTAGTCTGCTCATTTACTACTGTGAAATAAACTGACTCTGCAAGATGGAGTCTAATAGTAGACTTTGCTAATGCATCCAACTCATTCCAATCATCCTCAGACATATTTGCAGGCTTAGCTTCAATCCCTCCCAAGGGTTTAATCTGCTTCTTTTGAATAAGCACATCCCTTATCTGTTCTTTCCACAAAGAAAAGTTTGTCCCATCAAACTTTTTAATGCTGAAAAACTCCTTTTCAGGCATGGAAGAGGATGCCATGATGCAAATAAAGCAAAATCCCAAATGCTAGTGCCTGCAAGAGAGAATCACACCAAATACCAGGTGCACCCAAATGTGTATGCCACAATAGACTGAAATATCACAAAAAACTCAAAGCTCAAAGCATCAAAAGATGCATCTGACTCATGTGCATATACTATGCATCCATATGAGCAAATCTGACCCAAAAGAAAATGCCAATAAGTGCCAAATGACTCAAGCATAAACACTGTCCACTGGCATATGCATCAATAATGTCTCATCCAAGAGAGCATAGCACTATCAGTGCATCACCTGCAATGTGTCAAAGCTGTCCCTCAGCTTAAAAATAGCATCCATGTGCAAAGCGTCCATAAAAAATAGCATCCCACAAGGCAATTTGGGCCTATCAGCGCATCCAACAAGGACCGCAATGCATCCAAATGGCCTATAAATCATCCATTGCAACCCAATGCATAACACGAATGAGCACACACTGCTCAAACTGCAACCAGAGTGATCTGCATAAGGTATGCTCAAGAAATCATAGTCCCACGGTAATGAGCGCTACTGAAAATAGAACCTGAGATGCTTCAAAACATGGGCGCCATCGCATAATTGGACTCAGCAAGAAAATCTGCAAATATCTCTCTTCTGCCAGAACTCCAAAATCCCAACCGATGAGTGAGAAATGGGAGTCAATACTTATCCACTGCCATGTGGCATAAATCTAAGGTTTCAAAACCTTAGTATGAAAAATGCATAACAGAGAGACGAAATCGAATACACAGAGATTTATAACTCTAAAAATCCTCCACCGAATCACGCAAGAACTGATAGGTAGGGGTTTTTGGGCGTCCGGAACGCAATGGGACAAACGGTTTTGGAAACCGTGGCCTCAATCACTGGGTCCAACACACGGACTGAAAAACGTTTTTGGAAACAGAGCTATTTGTAAACTCCACCGGAGTGCGAATGATGAGCAACATAGAAGTTTTAGGACCTCCTGAGTCCACCGGAACTGACAGATCTGCAAATGGTTGCTCCAAACTTGAGTTCCAACACCCGGGCAAAAAACGCAGGAACTGATACAGTGAGTCAGAAATCCAATGAAATGATCCCAGATTCAAGAATGAAGGTGTTTCCAAGCTCCTAAAGTGATGTGGACACCAAAAGCAAGCAATAGTTGCCTCTACAAGTCAATACGGAGTCTCTGTCATCGAACGGAATAGGGAAAAGCTCAAAAAACGACTTTTTCTTTGGAAACTCTTAACAGGCTCTCAAAACTACTTCGCAAAGCCAAAGTGACTTTTCCAAAGGTTCCTCCAAGGTCTCTGCACACTCGGATGCAAGTAAAGTCACCCACAAAGCTTCCCACAAAGCTTCTCCTTCCTCCCACAGAGCTACTGAGCTTCAAGCATTCACGCACGCTCAGCTAGATCACTCGGGCTCTGATACCAGTTGAGAGTGCTCTCAACGGAAGCAAGAACGGAAGAAGGAGAGAGAGAGACAGAGAGCCACACAAGTTTGGTGGGTGCAGAACCACCCTAATCTTCTTTTTCATTCATTTATATATGTGTTTGAGTATTGTACATAACTGGGGTTAAGGCACAGTGACCTTTAACCCCCACATGGGTCAGCAAGAAGCAACCCACAGTTGCTCTTTCTTCTACTGAGGCTGAGTACAAATCAGCAAAAAAACATTTTTTGAGAAGCTTAATAGAATATGAACTCGACAGACATCAACTCATAAAAGATAAGCTCTCGATACTCCACCAATAAGACTCCAACAAGACAAGATACTTTTGCTGAAGAAGAGGGAGATTCTTCCATGCACTAACCTTTTCTACTCTAGTTTGGTCAACTCCATCAAAATCTCACATTCCATAGAGTGACACTTTTCTAGCATCATCAAACCCCACTTCCTCTTAGTCTTCTTGTTTCTCCTACTCATCTCCTCACATAGTAGCTTAAAAGCCTCTTGCTCATCTAATGGAGAGAACCATCCTTGCACTTTCTTCAACATAGACTCAGCGTAAGTTGGAGTGTCATGCTTCTCCTTCACATTCAAGTTAGCCACGTCTTCCACACATGTTCCGACTTGGATGTCTTGCTTCCACTTTGTGCACTTACTCCCTCTTGTAGTCTGCACCAACCATCTCCCTAACTTATTTTACCCCTTTGTCCTTACTCATTGACAATATATGTCCCGAACTCCTAGAATTCTTGCACCCATGGATTTGAACTCTCAATTACCACTCTTGCAAGTACAACATCCAATGAGCTAATTCACTTATTAGGTTTGGCTTGTTGTTGAGGCATAGGAGCTTTGAATGGTCCACATGAATGTGAATGGATTGTCAAGGAGGTAATCTTGGGGGGTTCACCTCTAAAAAGTTTAGTGTACTATGTGCATTCAAAAGGAGGGGTATTTTAATCCCACTTTTGGGAAAAATTTAATAGGATTACAATAATAGGAGGGGGTTTTTAATTCAACTGTAGAAAAAAATCCATTAGTTCATTAGTAAATAGGGATGGTTTTATTGGGGGGGGAATTTTAGTTGAGGGGGTTTTTAAATACCCCATGAATGCACGTGATACCTAGGATTTCTTAGTGGTGCACCCCGTAATGTTGGAACTTATTGATGGCATGAATCATGGTGAGATATTATTTCTTGTTCATGCAGTAAGTGTTCTTGGCATTGGATAAATGTTGACTAGCATAGTAGACAGGGTGACACCACCCTTTGGTCTTCTGTTATATTGTAGGATCTATCCCACGTCTTCCACATGATGAGTAGGGTGTTCAAGGTGTGCAACGTTCCAAGGATTTTTGTCCCCTACAATTATATTAGTGTTGTCATTTGTAGTATAACTATAGGTTAGGACCTTGGGTTGTATTCCAACGAGAGATGTAGGCTCAAGTATGGGGAGAAAATATCATGCATACATGTGTGAAAGGAACATTCATCAACATGGTTGGGGTAATGAAGGCTTTCACCTCCATTGGGGGTTTTAAGTTTTAGTAATATTTTCAATGTTCAAAAGGGGTTAAGGGTTTAGAAGAGGTTCTAGGTTTTAGAAGGGGCTTCAGGGTTAGAAGGAGGTCACAGGGTTCAAACAAAGTTCCACAGTTTAGAAGAGGTTTTAGGGTTCAAAAGGAAATTCAAGGTTTGAAGGAGGATCCAAGGTTCAGAGTAGAGTACATGATGGAGAAACCATCTCCCCCATAGGTGAAGGGGAGCAACTACTCTAAGAGGTTAAAGGTTTAGGGTAAGCATAGGAGTGGGAGAGGAAGAAGGTGTAAGGGCATGGGGGTGGGGGAGATGGACGAGAAGGGGGGACGAGTAGTTGCAAGGTTGGAGGAGAGGGGAAAAGGAGGCAAGGTTAGGACATGATTTTGGATGTGGAGTGCAAGGGAGCATGGAAACTTGGAGATAATTGCAAAGAACACCAAAATAGAGCTCAACACAATACCCCAAAAAGTGTGGGCTTCATTCCATGATGGGATATTTATAGAAGTTGGAGAGTTTCTCTCTCTGCATTTAGGAATTGTAAGACTTTCTCTCTACATGTAGAACTTGCATCTAAGATGCATATGTAGAAGTTGCATGTAGGAGTTAATGTTGCATGTAGGACTTGCATGTTGCATGTAGGAGTTGCATGTAGGAGTTATATGTAGAAATTGTATGTAGAACTTGCATGTACAACATGCATAGGAGTTGCATGTAGGACTTGCATGGAGCTTGCATGTAGAACATGCATGTTGGACTCCTAAGAAAGATTATTCCTAGCCTTATGCAAGTATAAGCGAAGCTTTGCCACTACTCCTCACACACATTTTGTGCTACTTGATACCATGGTGGCACAGAGTTAACATACCCTTGGATCCATTTTATTATCCATTCTTTGGTTATGGCCTATTATGATCATGGGGTTAGGATGATGTGCATGTAACCTAGTGGTTATGAAACTTGTGGAATGCTAGTCAATCATGCTATACTGCATTGACACCATACAATTTTTGCTCTATGCCCAAGTATCCACCATTTGTTCAAAAAGAGATATGTGGCGTGTTTCTAAGAAGATGACTCTTTGATAGATCATGCTTGTAGTATGAGCATCAATCCTACCATTGGGATTTCTAGTTTATTATTAAATAGAGTACATTAAAAATAGAGTACATTAAAACTAGAGTACATTAAAAATAGAGGACATCACCTTGTTAAAAGAGACAAAAAGTAAGATTTTAAAAAATTAAATTAGAAAAAATGGCATGACATGTTATTAAAACTAGAGTACATTTAAAAAAGAGCACATCACATTTGTACAAGAAGTAGATCATATAACTCAAAGCCATATGGTGTCAAAAAACACCTTACATTAGCTCACAGTCCTAGAAGTCTATCTCATCTTGGTCTCTCTTATCTTCTCAATAACCCAAAGTCTAGAAGCTCTCATCATTGGTCTCTCAAAGCTAGAGTACATTTAAAAGAGAGCACATTACATTTGTACAAGAAGTAGATCATATAACTCAAAGCCATATGGTGTCAAAAAACACCTTACATTAGCTCCTAGAAGATCTCATCTTGGTCTCTCTTATCTTCTTAATCACCCAAAGTCCACAAGATCTCATCATTGGTCTCTCTTATCTTCTCAATAACCCAATCTTTCACTGCCTCCACATCTGTATCCTCAACATAATTACATGCAAAGAAGTAATTCAAGCAATCACAAATTGTTTATAATTTCTCTATGAGGCTCTTATTGTTCTCTCAGCATCCACATCAAATCGCCCATGACGAGAGCTGCGATAACAAAGGTTACTTAAGAAGTCTAAGAGATCTTGTCATACTTTTATAATATGTCTTAAAAGTCTTTCACTCTCTGCTATCTTGAGAGTCTCCTCCCTCTCTGTGTGCCTTTGTGCATCAATTTCCTCTCTCTCCATCTGTGTCAAAGGAGAATCTTGTCGAATTCTGGCCTCTCTCTATGCTCCTTGGTCAGCAATCCATTCTTTGAGACTGTTAATTCCGAACTCCACGTCTTCGACAATGCCAAGGACATCCATGGGTGGGGAGATGATAAAGAAAGGGAGATGGACTAGGATGGAAGAAAGAAGAGAGTGTTTGTGGAAGGACTAGGATGGAAGAATACAAGTTAATGAGAAGCACTAGGATGGATGAAAGAAGAGAGTGTTTGTGGAAGAACTAGGATAGAAGAATACAAGTTACTAGGATGGATGGAAGAAGAGAGTGTTTATGGAAGGACTAGGATAGAAGAATACAAGTTATGAGAAGGACTAGGATGTAAGAAATAAGAGAGTGTTTGTGGAAGGACTAGGATGGAAGAATACAAGTGCACTAAGACACGATGTGTTCACTATAATAAGGATAAGGGTTGGAATAAAGTGAGAGAAGCATTGGGAATGCTCTACTTTAAGTGAGTGGAAATTGTCCAACTGAATAAAATTTTGCAGAGCATTGGGAATGCTGTACTTTAAGTGAGTGGAGCATTGGGAATTGATACTTTGGAGTGAAATATATTACAAGTGAGAGAGAGAGAGAGAGCGATAGAAAGTGAGGAAAGAGGTAAAGTGAAAGACGAATACAAGTTAATCAGAAGGACTAGGATGTAAGAAATAAGAGAGTGTATTGAAGGGATAGAAAGTGAGGGAAGACATAAACTGAAAGACGAATACAAGTTAATCAGAAGGACTAGGATGTAAGAAATAAGAGAGTGTTTGTGGAAGGACTAGGATGGAAGAATACAAGTGCACTAAGGCACGATGTGTTCGCTATGATAAGGATAAGGGTTGGAATAAAGTGAGAGAAGCATTGGGAATGCTCTACTTTAAGTGAGTGGAGACTATCCAACTGAATAAAATTTTGTAGAGCATTGGGAATGCTATACTTTAAGTGAGTGGAGCATTGGGAATTGATACTTTGGAGTGAAATATATTACAAATATTACATCATCACATATTCATATCGAAATTCTCAGCACACAAGGTTATATTTCGAAATAATCACATCATCACACATTCATATCATAAAATTGTGTGCATGAAATAAATATATAAATATCATGACTAAATGCCACTTAAGTAATAAGTCACAAATTGGTGTATAATCAACAAAAACTACATCATGATTCATACATTGCAACAAATAAATGTCAACCATAATATTCATGGAGTAAACAACATCATGAGAATATGCTCCTCATGCATATATACAAACACAACATCATACATGCATCACAACTCTTCTGATGCTTCTAGTGGAGACTGTGGCAACTCTTCTGATGCTTCCAATGGAGGCCGTGGTGCTCTAGATGTACACTCAGTCTCTACTTCTTCTGTAGTATGTAGTGCTTTCGGAGTAGACTCAGTATCCTCTTCCTTAAATGCAAGCAGAGGCTGTGGCAACTCTTCTGATGCTTCTAGTGGAGGCTGTGGTGCTATAGGTGTACACTGAGTCTCTACTTCTTCTGTAGTGTGCAGTGCTTTCACAGTAGACTCAGTCTCCTCTTCCTTAAATGCAAGCTCTAATATTGCTTCAGTTGCACGTTGTATTCTAATGGCAGCAATTAGGTCTCGAATGATTTCAGCCCTAAACAATTGTATATCCTCCTCTGAATATTTGAGCTCCAAAGAGTCTTCCGATGAGATCTATGGCTTAAGTCAAAATTTCTTTGAAAATCAACATGCAGTTGTAGGCAACTCTCCACCCACAACTATGCCCATCTTCCTGCTCTACTACTAAATGCTTTTGGAAGTCTTGCGAGTCTCTGTATTGTCCTGTTTCTCTGATAGCAGATACCAAATTCTCAATCGACCTGCTCATCATGACATATTAAAAAAACTTAGTGTGTCTATTACATAAGGTACATAATATAGAAGTAACAACAGATTAATAGAATACTTACATTTGCAATGAGCCATGAAAGCTTGCAATCGAGTTAACAAACCAAAAATAGTTGTCTTCAAGGTCCCAAACCACCAGACTCCAATGTTCCCTACACGAATAATTAAGAACCATTATTATTTAATAAAATGTTGCCAGTATAAGATGAAAATAAAGGTTGCCATGATAATTACATCTCGTGATATGCCATAAATAGGACTCGCATGCCATGTAAATGTAAAGGTTGTAACCATTTACAAACATCGGCTATCGTCTTTCTGCTATCGCGAAGTATAGGAGAAAGGAGGGAATCCAACATATACACACGGTTTTGTACGGCTCTACCAAATTGTGAGATAACTATATTGCACCAACAAATAAATGAATATTATTAGCTTACTAGATTTAATCAAAAATATTGAATTATCAAGAAGAGAAAAAGTTTGTATCAAACTTGAGAATGGCCATCATAACGTTGTTATTGACCTCATTTGAAGCTCTAGAGAGGATTGAAATCTCCTCTCCCCCAGATTCAAGATACTGAGGTCTTGTTGAATCATAACCTTAACATTAAAAGAGCTTCCCAATTCTTCCAATGAAGCCATGTTTGTAGAGTTGAGGTCTTCTATCCCCTTTGACTCTTTGACGGCATTCATTTCGCACTCCTCTGAGCCATTATCTATTTGCCTTGTGGGAGGGTCCATAATGTTGCCCTTAATGATTGCTCGAATGGTACATGTTATAAATGCATAGAGATGCAAATCCGTATATGTTGACAGTGTGGTGTCATTTTGTATCTCAAAAATTTGACCAAGTACCAAAAAGCAATTGTAGCCCACCCTCCATCCACAATTATAGATGTGGCTATTCTCTTGATGTGATACCTGACATGTTATATACTCTATTTGTTGTGCCAAGTCACATTGCCGCATTACTATGTCAATAGCACCTACTAACTTTCGAGCTGATCTGCACATCAAAACATATAACAACAGTGAATATGTGCATTGCATATCAATCTATGTCAAGAAGTGACAACAAGTGTAGTCTATACTTACTCTAACATAGTGCCATGGATGGATGTCATAGAGTTGGCAAAGAAGCACTTCTTAGTAAAGATGTCCACGACTACCAGACTCCAATGTGAGCTGCATTATCAATAAAGAATAATTACTGTGTTTGAGACAATTCTAGCAATGCAATAGAAAAAAACAAGTAGGGTTTGATGCTTACTTCTCATAATATGCTGTAAAAATAACTCGTGCATCATTCATAGGAATGTGCTTCAACCACTTGCAAACATCCTCTATGGTTTCTTCTTTGTTGCTAATCACTTTCGAAATACGAGGATCGAGCATATATGAAACACTTTGTATATTTTGCAAAAAATTTGCTATAACATTACTATATATAAAAAAAAAGTATTAGCTTCTTGGGTTTAATCAAAATAAGCAAAGTATAAAGCCAAGGAAAAGGCTGCATCAAACCTGAGGATGGTTGTAATGACTTTGACATTAACCTCTTTCTTAGGATTCAAGAGGATTGAAATCTCTTCTTCACCAAATTCAAAAAGATGAGGTTGTTGTCGAATTAACAACATAGCGGTGAATGAACTTCCAATCTGCTCCAATAGATTCATATTTTCATGGTCATCTTATTGAGAGAGTAGTCTACATCGTATTCTTCTTCACTTGCTATGTCTTCTACATCCTCCTTCTACTATAAAAATATAAAAAAGTTATGCGATGTACACATCCCAAATAAAGGCTTAAACAAGCAGATATGGTTTCATACATGCTTTCATTAGAGTGAGTCTCTCCTCCTCTTGGAGCAAAAATTTAAAAAGTAAGGTTTCATACATGCTTTCATTAGAGTGAGTCTCTTCTCCTCTTGGAGGAAAAATTTAAAAAGTTATGAGATTTACACATCCCAAATAAAAATAAAGGTTTAAATAATCATAGAAGTATAAAGATAGCATGCTTTCATTAGACTCACTCTCTTCTCCTCTTGGAGGAAAATATAAAAAAGTTATGAGATTTACACATCCCAATTAAAGGATTGAACAAGCATACAAGTATAAAGATAAGGTTTTATACATGTTGCAATGTAGTCATATTTTCAGGTTGTTTCCCAATGGTAGCAATTAGACGCTGAATACTCTCAGCCCAAAATGCTAGCAGATCGGCTTCTGTATATGATTCCATTTTGACTGGTAACTCCAAATCAAAAATCTCTCTAAGAAACAACATGCAGTTGTAGGCAACTCTCCACCCACAACTGTGCCCATCTTTTTGCTCCACTGGTAGATGTCTTTTGAATTCTACTTGGTCTTGTTGCTCCGTGGTTGTTCTGACAGCAGATACTAGCCGATATGCAGCACTGTCCATCATGACATATTAAATATATTAATATGTCATGATCATAAGATACAAAATAAGAAAGTAACAAAAATATTAAGAGAATAATTACCTTGGGGAGTTGGCATGATAGCCTTCCATTGAATTCACAAACCACAAACGGTTGAGTTCAAGGTCCCAGGCGATCAGACTCCAATGTGAGCTACACGACCAGAATAAAAATGATTATTGTTTTACACAAACTGGCCAAAGAAATAGTAAAAATAAGATTAGAGTTGATACTTACTTCACATGATAAGGCATAAAGATGACTCGCACCCCATCTAAATTCAAAGGGCTTAACCAGGTACAAACATCTTCTATAGTCTTTTGAGGAGAGCTAAGAATTGAAGAAAGGAGAGCATCGAGCATGTAGACATGATGCTGCACTGCACTAGGAAGCTGAGAAATAACTACACTGCACCAAGAAATAAACAAACGTTAGCTCATAGAATTGATTTGCATTCTGCACTAGGAAACTGATATATAACTACACTGTAAACAAATAAACAAATGTTAGCTCATTGAAGTAGCAACTAATAAACAAACGTTACCTGAGAATGGCCAAGATAACATTGTCATTAACCTCTTTTAAAGGATTGGAGAGGATTGAAACCTCCTCTCTACCAAAGCTCAAATACTGAGGTTCTCGTTTCAAAACGATCCTAACTTCAAATGAGCTCTCCATTTTATCCAATGTAGCTAAATTTGCAGAATGGGTCTCTGTCATAGCTTGTATTCTATGTTTGTGGTCATTCTACTTTTCCATGGTGTCTTTAAAGCTCTTGTGCTTATGGGATTCTTCAATCAAATTTAGAGGTGGTTGCATTGCTGAAGTAGAAGGGAGTGCCTCCATATTGACTTCATCCATTTCTTCTCCCTCTATTGCCTGTAAACAAATATGAGAGATTAGATTCAGTATCTTTAAATTTAAATCTTATTTAAAAAATTGTATTTAGTTCAGAAATAAAGAGTTCATACAGCTAAGTATTGTCATGGTGGCCTTTTTTCATAATCGTGCAAGCCATAATTATCAAAGAAGGCATCATCATGTTTGTCTTCATCCACCAACCTCTCTCTGAACGGGTCATGTAAGTCCATCTTTTCATCATCATCAACTGGGACATTATGATCTTCAAGGTAATCATCCATGTCATCAGTGTCCTTGTGGTCTATCTCTTTTTCATAGCCTGTGGTTAGATCTACTTGAAGCCGAAAATAGGCCATGAAATGCTTGTTTTCAATAATATTTGTGGAGTTTCCTTTTCTGAGGAGATCCTCAAATAAATATCCCATCCTGCACAAGGTGATCTCCCAACCTGCCAGTAGCAAATTCTCCATCATGGTAAGCAAGAGACTCCCACTTTTTGCAGGACTTCCATAGTTCTTTTTTTGATAATGTATGGACCTAGGAATATCTTGCTCTTCTAGCATCAATCTCAAATTATTTGAATTCCCTATTATGTTCTTTTATAAGGAGTGATTAGGGTTGGGACTTCGCATACACAAAAAGAATGATTCAAGAGATTGAATCACTATGCCACATTCTCTCTTGCCTCTCTTTGCTGCATAAACACCATTATAGATCTTCAAATTTGATGAATATGCTCGCTCTAGAGTAACCTGCATGGCTTCTTTGTCTTTTTTATCAACAAAAATGTCAATGTTGCAAATTGCCACTTTGCTAATGGTGGTATATACTATTCTATCAATGAAGTTATGGATATCATCGCTAGAAACTTCATTGATAAAGAATAGTTGTGGCTTATCCCATGCTGACTCATTCTTGATGAAGTCATCTTCTGAGACTCCCCTAAAGTTCACAAGCTTTCTAGACTCTGCCGTAACCTCTACATTGAATTGAAAGATTTGGTGCATATCTGTCGGCATCCTTATCTCGCTGATTAATCTTTCCACATATGCAACCACCTGTTGTGGGATTTCTTTTCTCATATAAGAGGTTACTATTTCTGACCCATCTTCATCCTTTTTAATCCACCTGTTTGCCCATAGCTTTACCTTGGGTGTTGACAAAGAAGCTATATGCTTGACCACATTATAGTCAATGTAACAATGAGTAAGTGGAATTTGTTTCTCTGACAGCAAATACTTAATGGCACTATGCATTGCATCATGCCTCACCTGTACATTGATGCATTCTTCCATGCAGGTCTTTGTCTTTTTTTCCAAAAAACCATTCTTTCTTTAAAATTTTTTGTGCTTCCATGGATGCATACTTATCAAGTAAGTACTTTATAGGCCTCCACAACCTTGCCGTCAACTCCTTCTTATCCATTAACTTTGACTTTTCGGAGATAAACAAAGGAGCTTCATAGGTCAACTGTCCATGCTCACAAGTAATGCACGTTTCAAGCATCTCATTGAACACTTCAACAAGACGAAATATGATAGAAGTGTAGTCGACATATCTGTCCCTCACCACCTTGAGGCTTGTCATATTTTCTTCTCACTCTTGAGTTCCCCTAGGCACAAGTGCACTCAAAGAAGTATAGAAGTTCATGAGTGTGTCGGCGTCTGCTTTTGTGACCTTTCGCTTCAAATCAAGATTTGGAGAACCAAATGTTGTCCATATAACCCTTGCCTTCTGTAAGACCTCTGATGTTGAGGATATCTTATGCTTTCCATGGACATAATGATTAAGTCTTTCGGACTCAATCAAATACTTGATCTCATGCTTGAATATACAGACGGTTGCAGGATAATAATGGAATGAACTTATCTTTGCAAATTGTTTTGAAGTGAGTCTTTTGACCTCCTTTGTTTCCTTTGTGATCTGATTACAAGCATAAGCCCAATGTTGACTATCAATGGGCTGGAATCTACAATGAAGAAGGAATTCCTTCTTTGCTTCCTTTAGCATATTCTCACCTTGTGCCTCTTTGCCTTGTTCATGTGGAATATTCTTAAGAGTGTCTTTAAAGAATCGACTGAAGGTTTCCTCGAAATGTGTAGGTTCTGTAAATGTTATTTGATCCAAAAAACTATTTTTGATTGGACAAAACATTATTGGGCTCAGGACCACATTGCTTGCCATAGGTTTCTTACCATCTCTCAAAGCCTCGTATATTTGCAGTGCATAGGATATATCAAGGCTTCGGCTATTAGTAAAGACAACTGTAGCTTCCACATCTTTGGCATTCACAAACCACGTCCTTTGACCCCAGATATATCCCACATCATCATCTGTAACTGCTTCATTAAGATGCAGATTAAGATTTTTGATTGATGTGAGTTCATCCTGATCATCTTCAGCCTCGGGTTCTGAGTCTTCTTCATCTTTCTCTTCTTTTAACCGTCTCTCATCCACATTATCTCTCTCTCTACAGTGGGACGATGCCTTTTTTTACTGCTTGGAATCGTGGCTCTTGCAGTACTAGCCTTTTGCATTTCACGTCGTGGTTTGCTAGCAAGAGCTTCTAGCATAACTGCAGTGGATCGACCTTGATCTTCTTCAATTTTTTTAAATTCCCGTGCACTCAAGGCTTGTGTTTCATCATCCTTAGTCACATCCACCATTTCTTGCTCTAGATGTTTGCACTCATGTTCTACACGTTTGTGACAGTGTGCATGTTCTTCTTGTCCCTGCATCAAAGTCTGAGCTTTTTGATCTCCTTCATGTGAAGATCCTTGAATATGAGGAGCATATTGTGCATCCTGAAAGTACTCAAACATTATCTTTGCATGCATCCTTTTTGCCACCACAGTAGGAAATTGCTCCCAAGTATATGCAAGAGCCTCCAATGCACTTTGTAGCTCTGGAAACTTTGATGGTTGAGGAGGAGGCATCACAAAGTTCTTTGAGTCTCTCCTTGACACAACAATAAGAAGACCGCCAACTTCAAGATCTGAACTCTTTGTAAAAATATCCATAAAAGTCTCTTTTGGATCTATCATTATGCCTACTACAAGGCTTGAAGTCATATCTTTTTTGAAGAAAGTAGCATCCCATGGATCTTCAACATCATTGAACTCCCTTTTTGACATAAGTAGAAAGAGTCTCTTTTCCTTTTAATGAAGAAACCAAGCTCTTCTGCCCATGTGATATCGAGTCCACCTACTAAAGCCATTGGGGCTATATTCCTTTCCTTTCAAATTCAAAGTGACATCAAAAACCCATGCTCTGATCTCAGAGTCATTTAGGATAGCCCCCACATTAGTTGATTGCTCCATAATCCTACAAGAAAAGATAATGAAGAATTTAGATACATACAAGTAAAGTACAATATACAATGCTTGATACAATAAATGTGGAAAATAGCCCAAAAGGCTTTACAAGGCTTCATATGGCAATAAATGTGGGAAATAGCCTAGAAGGCTTTACAAGGCTTAAATATTTGTACAAATGTAAAAAAATTAGCCAATAAAGCTTTACAATGAAATAAAATGTCCTCTAGTGATAAAGCTTCAATCTTCGTGAAGACATGTAATTTGTCCATCCATTGATTTGCCCTCTAGTCATAAAGCTTCAATCTTCATGATGACATGTAATCTATCCATCCATTGATATCTGTGCACTGATACCCAACTGATGCAATCTACCCACTAAAAACTATTCCACTGATATCCACTTATGCAACCCACATGATATCCACTTATGCAGCCCACTGATACTCGTTAAATAATGAATGGTCGAGATGGTCGAGTTTATTACAAGGCGCTTCATATGACAATAAATGTAAAAAATAGCATAGAAGGCTTTACAAGGTTTTTTATGACAATAAATGAGCTTAAATATTTATACAAATGCAATAAAAATAATCAATAATCATCAAGCTCCAATATGTCCCATGACATGTAATCTGTCCACTGATATATGTGATATGTCCACCACTGATATCTGCTCATGCAATCTGCCCACTGATAAACTTCTTGGTAAATGGTAAAAGGTCTTATTTAATAGCATGTTATGAGTGTTAAACTGCATGTGAGTGAAGGGACTAACAATGATTAGAAACTAGTTAGAAAAATTTGAGCATGGCTTCAATTGGCAACTTGGAGAATTATCTCTCCTTTAAGGCAATCTAATCTATGCTAAACTATGCTAAACTAACCGTCGAAGCGAAGAAAAGCAATAAATAATTTCTTTTTCTGTGTTCATTTTAATGTGCTGGGGTTTAAGAGGCTTAAATATGCAAAAGAAGGGGTTTTGATGTAGAGGCTAAACCTGCATGTGAGAGAAATGAAGAACAAGTATCTAAAGAAAAGTTAACATTTTTCAATTTAAAAGATGAATATATATAAAAATATTATCTCACCTTCAAAACAAACCATAAATTCACTCTTTTATAAAATTTTAAAAGTATAATATAAAACATGTAAATATATAAAAATCTCTCTTTACTTTCTCTCTCTCTCTCTCGACTCCTTATTCTCTCTGTAGCCATAGTCAAGACACCTCATTCTCTCTCTTAATCTCTCTCTCTCTCTCAGACAACTCTTATGTGTTTCCCTCTCTGTCCTCATCCCACTCATTCTCTCTCTTAGTTTATCTCAAGTCTCTCTTTCTCTCCCTCCCATGGTGGCTAAGATTTATCATTCTCTCTCTTTATCTCTCTCTCTGTCTCCCTAGGATTCGTAATTATTTCTCTCTCTCTCTCTCTCCCTCTCTCTCCTCTCTCTCTCTCTCTCCTCTCCTCTCTCTCTCCCTCCCTCTCTCTCTCTCTCTCTCTCTCTTAGCCTCTCTACCTCCCTACCTCTATCCTCTTGGCCGCTAGGATTTGTCATTCTTTCCCTCTCTATGTTTCTCTCTCTCTCTCTCTGAATTCTCTCTCTTGATCTCTCTCAGCCTTCCTCCTCCCTTCCTCCCTCCTTCCCTCTCTCCCTTTCTCTCTCTCCTCTGTCCCTCTTCTCACTCTTAATCTCTCTTTCTCTCCCTCCCCTCTTCTCTCTCATTTCTCATTCTCTCTCTCTCTCCCTCCCTCCCTTGGCGGCCACGGCTGCGAGAACTCTCTCTCTCTCTCTCTCTCTCTCTCTCTCTCTCTCTACCTCCCTCTCTTGGTGGCCACAGCTGCTAGAAGTTTCATTCTCTCTCCCTCTCTCTTTATCTCTCTCTCCCTAAGTCTCCCTCCTCTCTTCTCTCTCATCTCTCTCTCTCTCTCTTTCTCTCTCTCTCTCTCTCTCTCCCTCTCTCTCCCTCTCTCTCTTTCTCTCTCCCTAAGTCTCCCTCCTCTCTTCTCTTTCTTTCTCTCCGTCTCCCTCCCTACTCTCTCCCTCCCTCTAGTGCAGAAGTTTCATTCCCTCTCTCTCCCTCTCTCTCTTTCTCTCTCCCTAAGTCTCCCTCCTCTCTTCTCTCTCTCTCTCTCTCTCCCTCTCCCTCCCTCTAGTAACCACGACCGCCAGGAGACTCTCTTCTCTCTCTTAATCTCTCTCCCCCTCTCTTAGCTCTCTCTTTCTTTCCCTCCCTACTCTTCTCTCTCATTGCTGCTAGGAGACTCTCTTCTCTCTCTCCCTCTCTCAGCTCTCTCTTTCTTTCCCTCCCTACTCTTCTCTCTCATTTAAGGAGCCCCTCTTCTCTCTCTTAATCTCTTGTCTCTCTCCCTCTCTCTCTTTCTCTCCCTCCCTACTCTTCTCTCTCACTTCTCATTCTCTCTCTCCCTTTGGCGGCCACGGCCGTGAAGAGCCCCTCTTCTCTCTTTTAATTTCTCTCTCCTCTCACCACGTTTCATTCTCTTAAACTTCTCTCTCTCTCCCTCTCTCTCCCTCTCTCTCTTTCTCTCTCTCTCCCTCTCTCTCTTTCTCTCTTTCTCTCTCTCTCTCTCTCTCCCTCTCTCTCTTTCTCTCTCTCTCCCTCTCTCTCCCTACTCTCTCCCTCCCTCTAGCAGCCACGGCTGCCAGGAGACACAAAAAGAATTACAAGACGAATGAAAAAGAATGCAAGTACCTCGAAAAAGTGAAAAAAGTAAGGCTTCGCTTAGCCTTTCTCTTCCACTCTTGGTTGCTTCAATGAAATGAGGAGAGAATGAGAATGAATGAATGGAAAGAAGAGTATATATAAGAAAAACTAGCCCACTCCTCCCACGCATAAATTTGAATTTTTAAAAAAGAGAGGGAAGTTTGAATTCATTATAAATTTAAATTCAAATTTGTGTTCAACATTCTTCTTATACTTTCTTCTCGTACATTCCTTTTGAATTCAAATTTGTATTCAACATTCTTCTTGATACTTTCTTCTCGTAAGTCCCTTTCATTCTTCTCGTAAGTCAAATCTTATTTGTCACTCTTGCTCGTGATAGTAAGTCAAATCTTATTTGTCGCTCTTGCTCTTGCTCGTGATAGTAACTCAAATCTTATTTGTCACTCTTGCTTGTGATAGTAAGTCAAATCTTATTTGAGCAAGAATCTTATTTGTCGCTCTTGCTCGTGATAGTTCTACTTTTAGTTGTAAGTATTCAAATTTGTGTTAAAGAGCTCATGATAGTTCTACTCTTAGTTGTAAGAATTCAAATTTGTGTTCAACATTCTTCTTGATACTTTCTTCTCGTAAGTCCCTTTCATTCTTTTCCTAAGTCAAATCTTATTTGTCGCTCTTGTAAGAATTCGACCTCTCTCCCTCTACTCCCTCGCTTTCTCTCTCCCTCACTCTCTCTCTCGCTCCCATACCTTCCCCCCTCACTCTCTCTCTCTTGCTTTCTCTCTCCCTCCCCTCACTCTCTCTCTCCCTCCCCTCCCTCCTCTCCCCTCTCTCTCCTTCTGCTCCCTCCTCTCCCCTCCCTCTCTCTCCCTCTCTCTCCCTCCCCTCCCTCACCTTCCCCCCCTCACTCTCTCTCTCGCTTTCTCTCTCTCTCCCCTCACTCTCTCTCTCCCTCCCCTCCCTCCTCTCCCCTCTCTCTCCTTTCGCTCCCTCCTCTCCCCTCCCTCTCTCTCTCTCTCTCTCTCTCTCTCTCTCTCTCTCCCTCCCCTCTCTCCTCTCCCCTCTCTCTCCTTTCACTCCCTCCTCTCCCCTCCCACCTCTCCCTTTCTCTCTCCCTCCCCTTCCCTCTCTCTCTCCCTCGCCTCCCCTCCCTCCCGTCTTGGCGGCCGTGGCTGCCAGGATGCCCCCCCTCCATCCCATCCCTCCCTCCATCCCCCCCCTCCATCCCCCCCCCCTCCATCCCCTCCCTCCCCTCCCTCCCATCCTGGCGGCCATGGCCGCAGGACCCCCCCCCATCCCCTCCCTCCCTCTACCCCCCCCTCTTCCCTCATCCCCTTGCTCCCCTCCCTGGGGTCCTGGCGGCCGCGGCTGCCAGAACCCCCCCCGTCCCCTCCCTCCCTTGACCCCGCCCCCTGCCCCTCCCCCCCCCTCCATCCCCTCCTTCCCCTCCCTGGGGTCCTGGCGGCCGTGGCTGCCAGAACCCCCCCTCCCTCCCTCGACCCCACCCCTTGCCCCTCCCTCCCCTCCCCCCCCTCCATCCCCTCCTTGGGGTTCTGGCGGCCGTGGCTGCCAGAACCCCCCCTTCCCTCCCTCGACCCTGCCCCTCGCCCCCTCCCTCCCTCCCTCGACCCCGCCATCCCCTCCTTAGGGTCCTGTGACTGCGGCTGCCAGAACCCCCCCTCCCTCCCTCGACCCTGCCCCCCGCCCCTCCCTCCCCTCCCCCCCCCTCCATCCCCTCCTTCCCCTCCCTGGGGTCCTGGCGGCCGCGGCCACCAGAACCCCCCCTCCCTCCCTCAACACCGCCCCCCACCCCTCCATCCCCTCCCCCCCCCTCCATCCCCTCCTTCCCCTCCATGGGGTCCTGGTGGCTGCGGCCGCCAGAACCCCCCCCTCCCTCCCTCCCCTCCCCCCCCTCCCCTCCATCCCCTCCCTCCCCTCCCTCCCTCGACCCCCCCCCCACCCATCCCTCCCCTCCCTGGGGTCCTGGCGGCCACGGTCGTCAAAAGCCCCCCTCCCTCCCTCGACCCCCCCCGCCCCTCCCTCCCCTCCCCCCCCTCCATCCCCTCCTTCCCCTCTGGAGTTTTGGCGGCCGTGGCCGCCAGAACCCCCCTCCCTCCCTCGACCCCGCCCCCCGCCCTTCCCTCCCCTCCCTCCCCTCCTTGGGGTCCTGGCGGCCGTGGTTGCCAGAACCCCCCCGCCTCCCTCCCTCGACCCCGCCCCCTGCCCCTCCCTCCCCTCCCCCCCCTCCATCCCCTCCTTCCCCTCTGGGGTCCTGGCGGCCGCGGCTGCTAGAACCCCCCCTCTCTCCCTCGACCCCGCCCCTCGCCCCTCCCTCCCCTCCCCCCCCTCCATCCCCTCCTTGGGGTCTTGGCGGCCGCAGCCGCTAGAACCCCCCTCCCTCCCTCAACCCTGCCCCCCGCCCTCCCTCCCCTCCCCTCCCCCCCCTCCATCCCCTCCTTGGGGTCCTAGCGGCTGCGGCCGCCAAAACCCCCCCTCCCTCCCTCGACCCCGCCCCCCGCCCCTCCCTCCCATCCCCCCCCTCCATCCCCTCCTTCCCCGCCCCCCCCCTCCATCCCCTCCCTCCCTCGACCCCCCCCCCCCGGCCGCCAGGAACCCCCCCCCCTCCATCCCCTCCCTCCCTCGACCCCCCCCTTCCAATCCCTCCTTCCCTCGATCCCCCCCCTGGGCTCCTCCCTCCCTCCTTGGCTCCTCCCTCTCATCCCCCTCCACTTCCCTCTTCCTCTTGGAGGCCGCGGCCTCCAAGGCTTCTCTCCTTCTCTCTAAACTTTCTCTCTCTCTCTAGTTCCTCTCTCTCTCTAGTTCCTCTCTCTCTTTCTTTCTTTCTCTCTCTTCAAAATTTAAAAAAAAAATCTAGATAAAGAATTAATCAAAAAATTTTGCAAGTACCTGGAAAAAGTTTGTAAGTTTGCTCTTTCTTGCTTTCTTGCTCTTCCTTCCTTGCTTTCTTGCTCGTCCTTGCTTTCTTGCTTCAATGAATGAAATGAGGGGAGAATGAATGAAGAAGGAAGACCATATATAAGAAAATTTAGGTTTTCCTCCTCCTCTCCTATTGGCTTTCCATTCCTCCCCTCTCTCCTATTGGCTTTTCATTTCTCCCCTCTCCCATTGGCTCCCATTACTCCCCCTCTCCCATTGGACCCCCATCCCTCATCCCAATCTTTCATTGGCCCTCCCCCCATCCATTTCTTCTTCCTCCCCCATTGCCACCACTCCCATCCCACATTTCCACCATGTCCCATACTCCTCCCATTTCCCAAAATCCCATATTTCCCCATCTCACCCTCCTCTTTTTCATCCCCTATTAACTCCCCTCACTCATTTCACTCCCTTATTATCCTACTCCCCTATTACCTCCCCCTCTCCCATTCCATTCTTCCCTCCCCACTCTCACTTCCACTTCCCATTACTCACTTGCCATTTCAAAACTATTAATATATTATTATACTATTTTTTATACTTATTATCATACACCCCTATTACTTCCCTCTCCCATTCCACTCCTCCCTCCTCACTCCCACTTCCACTTCCCATTACTCACTTGCTATACACATTTGCAAACTATTAATATATTATTATATGATTTTTTATACTATTTGCAAACTTACATGTGGGCAAAATCACAGGTGTCAAAGCAATCCTATTGTGGTCATACATCAACTGTGCTTTTATTCAAGGGCATATTTATCCTCATCAACAAGCTTATTTTAACTTTTATTTTGACACAATACTCAAGGTATGAAGTGCATAATTTGTGCACTAGGTGTTTACTTTGTTGTATCAAAATTGTTTGCCACACACACACACATATACACATACCAAGAATTTTCTAATATTATCGCATCTACATTTCTCCAATGGGCACAAAACTTTGTACACGCCTCAACTAGGTCATATTGACTTGCATACAAAGTGGTGCACCCATCCCATTAGTAGTTGTTCGGATAACACACATCCAAACGTATTTTATGACGATTGTGCATAACACTAGGAACAAAATGGTGTATAATGTGCGATCGACTATGCAAAGCATATCCAATGGACACAAGACTTTGCACGTTCCTCAACCTAGGCAGTATTGACTTATGTGCAAAGTGGCATCCCCATCCGATAAGTACTTGTTTGAAAAATACACCTAAGATCGTGTTTTTTTACGGTTGTACATGACACCAAGGCAAAAACAGTATTTAATACTCAATCTACCATGTAAAGCATATCCGATGGGCACAATACTTTGCACGTGCCTCAAAAGCGGTGGTATGGTATTCCATGCAAAGTGGAATGCCCATTCAATAAGTACTTGGTATGATAATACACCTAAGAGCGTGTTCTTTGATGAAAGCATAACCGATAGACACAATACTGTGCACACACATCAACCTAGTTGAAATTGACTTTCTTGCAAAGTGGATCCCCCATCTGACAAGTACTTTTTAGAATATCACACCTAGGACCATGTTTTTTATTGGTTGTTGTCCATGACACTAAGGCAAAACGCTGTTTTATGCTTAATCGACAATGCAACGCATATCCGATCATCACAATACTTTGCACACATCTCAACCTAGGTATTATTGACTTACATGCAAAGTGGTGTGCCCATCCCATAAGTACTTAGTCGAATAATACATCTAGGACCGCGTTTTTTGACGGTTGTGCATGACACTAAGCCCAAAACAGTGTTTAATGCTTGTTCGACAATGCAAAGCATATCCGATGGGCACAATACTTTGCATGAGTCTCAAAAATTATGGTATTGCATTGTATGCAAAGTGGTACACCCATCTGATAAGTAGTTGGTCGGATAACACACCTAAAAGCGTGTTTTTTTATGGTTGTGCATGACATTGAGGCACAAACAGAGTTTAATACATGATATACCATGCAAAGTACATCCGATGGGCACAATACTTTGCACCCACCTCAATCTAGGTGTTATTGAGTTGCATGAAAAGTGGCGTGTCGGTTAGATAAGTACTTGATCCGATAACACACCTAGGACCATGTTTTTTTACAAATGTGCTTGACACTAAGGCAAAAACGGTGTTTTATGCTTGATCAGCAATGCAAAGCATATCCGATGGGCACAATACTTTGCACACACCTTCAACTAGGTGGAATTGACTTATATGCAAAGTGGCACGCCCATCCCATAAGTTCTTGATCGAATAACATACCTAGCAGCATGTTTTTTTACGGATGTGCATGACACTAGAGCAAAAATAGTATTTAATGCTCGATTGACCATGCAAAGGATATCCGATGGGCACAACACTTTTCCTACACTACAACCTAGGTGGTATTGAAATGTGCTCAAAGAGGCACACCCATCCGATAAGTACTTGGTCAGATAACACACCTAAGGGCATGTTTTTTTGCGGATGTGCATATCATTATGGAAAAAACGTTGTATAATGTGTAATCAACCATGCAGAGCGTATCCGTGGTGACAATACTTTGCATGCATCTCAACCTAGTTGAAACAGACTTGCATGCAAAGTGGAGCCCCCATCCGATAAGTACTTGTTTGATTAACACACTTAGGACCGTGTTTTTTCATGATTGTGCATGACACTAAGCCAAAAACGGTGTTTTATGCTTGATCGACAATGCAAAGCATATCCGATGGGCACAATACTTTGCATACATCTTCAAATAGGTGGAATTGACTTACATGCAAAGTGGCACGCCCATCCCATAAGTGCTTGATCGAATAACATACCTAGCAGCGTGTTTTTTTACGGATGTGTATGACGCTAGAGCAAAAATAGTACTTAATGCTCGATCGACCATGCAAAGGAAATCCGATGGGCACAACACTTTTCCTACACCTCAACCTAGGTAATTTTGAAATGTTCTCAAAGAGCCACCCATCCGATAAGTACTTGGTCGGACAACACACCTAAGGGCATGTTTTTTTACGGATGTGCATATCAATAGGGAAAAAACGGTGTATAATGCGTGATCGACCATTCAAAGCATATCCGATGGTGACAATACTTTGCACGTACCTCAACGTAGTTGAAAAGGACTTGCATGCAAAGTGGAGCCCCCATCCGATAAGTACTTGTTTGAATAACACACCTAGGGCTGTGTTTTTATATGGTTGTGCATGACACTAAGGCAAAAACGGTGTTTTATGCTTGATCGACAATGCAAAGCATATCCGATGGGCACAATACTTTGCACACACCTTCAACTAGGTGGAATTGACTTACATGCAAAGTGGCATTCCCATCGCATAAGTACTTGATCGGATAACACACCTAGCAGCGTGTTTTTTTACGGATTTGCATGACACTAAGGCAAAAATGGTATTTAATGCTCGATCGACCATGCAAAGCATATCCGATGGGCACAATACTTTTCCTACACCTTAACCTAGGTGGTATTGAAATGTTCTCGAAGAGGCACACCCATCCAATAAGTACTTGGTCAGATAACATACCTAAGGGCGTGTTTTTTTGCCGATGTGCATATCACTACCATAAAAACGTTGTATAATGCGTAATCGACCATGCAGAGCATATCCGATGGTGACAATACTTTGCACGCATCTCAACCTAGTTGAAACAGACTTGCGTGCAAAGTGGAGCCCCCATCCGATAAGTACTTGTTTGATTAACACACTTACGACCGTGTTTTTTCATGGTTGTGCATGACACTAAGCCAAAAACGGTGTCTTATGCTTGATTGACAATGCAAAGCATATCGGATGGGCACAATACTTTGAACACACCTTCAACTAGGTGGAATAGACTTACATGCAAACTGGCACGCCCATCCCATAAGTGCTTGATCATATAACATACCTAGTAGTGTGTTTTTTTACAGATGTGCATGACACTAGAGCAAAAATAGTATTTAATGCTCGATCGACCATGCAAAGGATATCTGATAGCCACAACACTTTTCCTATGCCTCAACCTAGGTGGTATTGAAATGTTCTTAAAGAGGCACACCCATCCGATAACTACTTGATCAGATAACACACCTAAGGGCGTGTTTTTTTCAGATGTGCATATCACTAGGGGAAAAACGATGTATAATGCGTGATCGGCCATGCAAAGCATATCCGATGGTCATAATACTTTGCACGCATCTCAATCTAGTTGAAAGGTACTTGCATGCAAAGTGGAGCCCCCATCTGATAAGTACTCGTTTGAATAACACACCTAGGACTGTGTATTTTTATGGTTGTGCATTACACTAAGGCAAAAACGGTGTTTTATGCTTGATCCACAATGCAAAGCATATCCATGCTTGATCCATAATGCAAAGCATATCCGATGGGCACAATACTTTGCACACACCTTTAACTAGGTGGAATTGAATTACATGCAACGCGGCATTCCCATCGCATAAGTACTTGATCAGATAACACACCTAGCAGCGTGTTTTTTTACGGATGTGCATGACACTAAGGCAAAAATGGTATTTAATGCTCGATCAACCATGTAAAGCATATCCCATGGGCACAATACTTTTCCTATGCCTTAACCTAGGTGGTATTGAAATGTTCTCAAAGAGGCACACCCATCCGATAAGTACTTGGTCATATAGCATACCTAAGCGGATGTGCATGACACTAAGGTAAAAATGGTATTTAATGCTCGATCGACCATGCAAAGCATATCCGATGGTGACAATACTTTGCATGCATCTCAACCTAGTTGAAACGGACTTGCATGCAAAGTGGAGCCCCCATCCGATAAGTACTTGTTTAAATAACACACCTAGGACCGTGTTCTTTTATGATTGTGCATGACACTAAGGCAAAAATGGGATTTGGTAATAAGGCATATTGCAATATTACTGGATTATCCCATGGTACATATTGGTATTTAGTCACCAAGGCAAAGGGTGGCAACAAATTTAGCATTCACGATAATAGAGGAAGGTCCAAATCAAGAATCTCAACTATCAGGGCAGCAGCAATTTTGCAAGACTTCATACATGAAAATGCTTTACCTCAACCCCATATATCTACAAACTCCCTAACGGTGACGTGATCACTGAAATGCACCTTCCAATGGGCTTGACAAAGCTCGAAGTATTTGACTCTATTGCAAAAAAGCAAAGGCAAAGAGGGGATGCCGTAGCTTCTTCTCATACTTTGTATACTCTTTGGAAGAAGAACTTTGGATATGGTAAAATCCCAAGGAGGCAAAAAATGTCAAAGTGCAATGTCTGTGATGATTTAAAGCGAGCGATTGAGAGTGCAACATGTCCAAATCAAAGGGAATTATACAAAAAAAACCAAAAATCTCATCATGACCTTATTCGACATTCTAGACAAAAATATGCATTTTGGAAGGAGCAAGCTATTTCGCATCCCGATGACTACATGTGCCTTATTGTAGATGGCATGGATCAGAATACAACAACATTGCCTCGTTTTGTTGCCACTCCACCTAAATTACAAGGAAAGCACTTTCTAAAGACACATCTATGTAGAGTGTTAGTGCATGGAATTAAGTTCTTTGCATATATATGGATTGATTCCTTGCATCTACATGATAGCAATCAAGTTGTAACATCTATTATGAAGGCAATTCGCAATGTACATGCAGAAAAAGGTCGCCTACCACCGACTTTGAGGATACAAGCTAATAATTGTTGGCGAGAAAATAAGAATGTACTCATGTTTGCATTCTGCTCCATGCTAGTTGCTCATCGAATCTTCAATGAGGTCGAATGTGGATTTTTGTATGTTGGGCATACACATGAGGATATCGATCAGGTTTTTAGCACAGTCTCAAGGGAGCTTAAATGTAAGGATGTGGAGACAATAGATGACTTGGTAAGAAGATGTGGCAGGCAAGTTGGTGGTCGTAAGGAAAGTACAGTATGTGAGAGGCTCGAAAGAATGTATGATTGGAAGAGCTTCATTCTACCTTTCATACAAACGGGTGGTGATGCATTGACAGGTCATACCAATCCACACTACTTTCGTTTTTTTGTTAAAGATGAAAAACCCATAATGTAATGGCAACAGTATTCTCATGATACAAAATGGGAACCTGAAGAACCTTACAGTCTCTTAACTTCAATTCCCAGCAAGGAAAGGTATCCAACATGGGCTCCTATACAAGAATTCAATGAGAGGTCTAACTGTGAAATAGAAGGATTAAAAGCATTTATTACATACAAAGAGGAAATGCTCCGGAGATATCCTGATTCGAAGCCTACTTGGAGAGAACACACTACCACTATAATTAATAAGACACAAAATTTAATAAAGGACCTTGAGAGAATGTGAGGCTCAAAGGATGTCAAGGAAGAATGCAATATGTTTTGGCCAAATGTTCATAATGATTTGCACCCAGCTCCAGTCTTTGAAAATGAATTTATATCATTACTCCCACGTCCATATTGTGGACCGAAGAAGAGAGAGTTTATGCCACAAGTAGATATAGAGGTCGATTGTTTTGTTGTGGTTCGGCCATCAGATGATGAATATGAGAATGTGAAGTTTTGGGTTGCAAAAGTAGTTGATGTGCAAAGAGATGACCAAGGGAGAGCTACAACATTTACAGCAGTATGGTATGAGCCAAAGGGCAGGAAGGAGAATATGGATAACAACACATTGTATATAATGAAGAAGTGGGTCCCAAATGATAAAGCGGTCTCTCAAGTTTTGACGGAGACAATCATAGTGTCTTGGCATTCAAGGGAAAAGAAATCAAAGAAGTGCATGGGATATGAGGTAGAAGGAAAAAAAAAAATACCACAGCAAAGTATTTTGCATATACATGAATTTTTAAGGATGCTCGCCATGGAGGAAGTAGAAGGAGACAACGCAAATGAAGAATGTCCATGATTAAAGCTTTGTATTGAAGTCCATTGAAGGATTTTATTTGAATACTAGGCAAGAAGCCAATTCAAGACAATTATAATCAGATTCATCACCTCCTATGTCAAATGAGAGTCAAAATATGCACTAGGGTCAAGGCTTGGCAAGACAATAGGGAGTTAATGCAAATGGCACCTGGCAAGGGACTATCACATTGAGCAATAAGACAATGGGGAGTCAATGCACCCAAGGGGCAAGGCTTGGCAAGACAAGTGGGAGTTAATGCAGATGGCACCTGTATTTTGCACTGGATGTCACCTAAGGGTCAAGGCTTGGCAAGACAATAGGGAGTTAATGCAGATGGCACCTGGTAAGGGAATATCACATTGAGCAATAAGATAATGGGGAGTCAATGCACCCAAGGGGCAAGGCTTGGCAAGACAAGTGGGAGTTAATGCAGATGGCACCTGGCAAGGGACTGTCGTGACATTGAGCAATAAGACAATGGGGAGTCAAATTATGCAGATGGCATGAATTGAGGCTCTTTAAGAGCAACAATTTAAATTATAAACATATGTTAAATCTATATCATTTTGGATATAAAGACTCTAGCTAAGAGCAACATCTCTCAATGTAATCATATAATAATAGCTATAATTGCTATTATACCTCTTTGGTTCAATACAAAACTTGGGTCTTATGGCATCATGTCTTTTTTCTATTTATTAAAAGTTTTAAAAATTTTGTGCATATTGCGAGTGACAACATTATTTTCATGAAATATTTAAGTCTCCCTTCATGGATTTATAAATTTATCACGTCAAGGAAAAATATTAAAAATAATTAAATTAACAAATAACTTAGATATAGCTAGAATTTTTAATATAGGATTATCTCAAATTCTTGCATGTTGGTGCAAAAGTATAGATTAAAAAAACAATATTTTTATGTGAATATGATAGTGCCACAAAGTGAACTTTTGATTTAGGAAGAATATATTCAGAAAGTAAAATTTTGATTTGGGAAGGATATTTTCACAAAGTAAACTTTTCATTTGGGAAGGATTTTTGGGCTTCGTCCAAAAACAACAGAAAAAGTCCAAAATTAATGAAATAGGTGTTGTATGTATCAATGTGCACCAAGACCAACGAGCACTCTACACGCTACGAAGTCAAGATGATCAATCAACGAGGTGAGGATATATGATTGCAATGAAGGTGTGTGATCATCAAGAATGAATGAAACATCATATAAACATAATGACATATGCACGACTTCTATAAGTCACATCTTGATCCATATGAAATTGAGCAGGACACCCTTAGCTTGTAATCGCCTATCGACTATCAAGTGACTAATGTGAAAAGAAGGACAATATGGCAAAACAAAGACTAATGAGAAGAAGCATAGTATAGCAAAACAAAGAAGTTAAGTTACAAAGAAGTTTTAAAGGTACTGTATAAGAATAAGAACATGGCAATGGCAAAGGTCCATAAGAAGCATGGTGTGGCAATGACAAAGGAGTGACAAAGGTACATAGGACGCTTTAGGAAAGTTTTTAGAATCCTTTGTAATTAGCTTAGCAACTTGTTGAAAGACCTTTAAATATAGATAGAAAGAGTTTTTTACGAAGTTGACCTCAAGGTAACTCAGAAAATAGTGAGGTCTCATGGTTGAGAACTAGAGTATTGCACAAGACCTTGCAAAAGCAAGCAAACACTACAACGAAACGGTGAATGCTATTTTCAATGGTATTGCATTTTTGAGAGGCCGGCATCGTCAACAGAGCATTAAAAATGTATATAAAGTAAGCATTGGCACTAGAATAACCATTGTTATTTTCCTAGGTAATAAGCTTATCAATGCTTATATTAACACTATTGTTTCTCACTTGAAAAGTGGGCCCAATCTTTTTTAATGGTGACACATTTACACTCTCTAGCATCATTGTAGTACAAACACCCCAAGGAAAATTCCGTCTCCCCAAAAATCCCAGAATATTACATTTCATTGGGTACTAATATGGCTTCCAAAAATCCCAAAAGGATAAAGAAAAGAGCATGGCACTTACTCGAAGGAGGGGTCGTCTCACCATCCTTATTGACACATCCGTATTGTGAGTGTCATCCTCCTTTTGTTACCCTCGATCATCCAAAAGTTAATGTCCTCTTGTTCTACATGTGTTGTTATGTTAAGCTCCGTCCTTCACTACTTCTAGACTGATTAACTTTTTTGGGAGATTAAGAAGTCGCTGAAATCTGAAAAAACAGGCTAAGGTTTTGGGCAAATTTTGAGGCCAGGGCCTTAGCTGTAGCAGAGGTTTTCGGCTCTAAAAAGATACTCAGCAGGATGTCGAAGGCAGACTCGGTCATGGCAACGCTATCGATCTGTCCCCGTTGTCTCCAAAGCGGGAAAGCCAGTGCTTTTCCTCGTCGCAAGTTTTTTATATCAAATATGATGGCTGGCCTCCTTCAGGATAAGTCACACTCACGTCACAGTGTAGGCGGAATTTGTAGTGATGATGAAGAAATCCTAAGATAATTATTTTTGCACAAATGTCCACGTCTACATGAACATCCACAGCGTCAGTGTCGTTGTTAACGAGATCCTGCACCTTCATAGTTTCATCCTGATCTGTGATTACAAGCTTGCGACCCCGAACGAATGCTTGCAGTTCATTTGTTTGCTGAGGTTCCTGGCGGAATGGAGGGATGACATCTTCCCCATCCGGCTTCATGAACACAGACATGGCTACAGTCGTGGGTTCGTACCATAATTTCTCCTCGTTCAGATTCAGGGCGGTGAAGTTGTCTTGTAGATCCACGGTAAGGACTGGAGACGAGGGGACGGAATAATTTTCGACTGTGAAGCTCGTGATCTGCATCTGTTTGACATCGCACGAAGGCGGCCTGGGGTGAACAACGAGGAAAGCGATCAAGAATGCGGTGCCCACGAAGAAGAGAAGAAAGATGAGAATAATGAGGGAGAAAATGAAGAGGCGACTGCAGTAGGAAGCTTCTGCGAGGCGGAAAGGGCAGTCTCCGGAGCGTTTCCAAGCCTTATTTTTCATCCTGAGGGGAGGGTAAGTCAAAACATCGAGCGATGCTTATGAGAAACTTTGTCTAAACCTGTAGGAGCAATAAATTTTTACTAAAAATGGTTGAATCTACATGACACTATTACAAATTGTTTTTAATTATTTTTTGTATGATTCTTGGCAACTTACAAAGATTAAACTTACTATTGGATAACTCATAATGCAAGTTAGCGATCATTCAATGAATACCAAAGGGAAAATTCTTGGCAACATACAAAGAGAAAACCTATTATTCGATAAATAATAAATACATGCAAGCTAGCAACATTCAATAGATACAAAAGGGGAAATGTTGTAATGTCTACACCTCGAGGCGATCACTCATAATTATGTAAGGTAGCACGTGAGTTGAAGGGGTTTCTTTATTTTATGAAGTTACATACATGGCAACAATAGTCCTACTGATGATATAGAAGCTCCTCCTAGCAAAATCCCTCACAAACAACTATTTGTAGCTCATCAATTTTTATGCTACTACATGATTTGATCCATTTTGTACACAAAATGATCACATGAATAAAATGTTTAAACTATGGAGCTAATAAATTATTGATCACCTTATTCATACCATGATGATGCTAACTAAATATGGATCACCTTCATTGTCCTTGACCATGTATATACCTCTAGGATGGAGGGAGGAAACCAAGGCCTCAAACTCTATATGAGAAAAATCCATGGTCATAATTAAATATAGAGTTTGATAAGGTCCAGCTCTCATGAAACAAAGATAAGTATAAACTTTCTAAATATCTAGAATTTTGAAACTTTAACATCACGACTATATTCATTCATATCATTCCGATCATTTTGACTACAAACATGACCATATTTGGAGTTCGATTGACTAAGTTATGACTCAAATAAAATTGGTAAGAGGAGCCTCCCAAGAGGCCGCGATATCGTGGCCTCTAGGGAGAATAATCCTCCCATTATTTTTTTGCCTTGAAAATGAAAATTGCACAAGAAAAACATATACTTTGACCCCTTTCTTCCACCCCTCCATCGTTGACCCTTGAAAAACATTGCCAAATATTTTCAAAAATTGTTGTTTGTCTATAAAACAATTGATTACTCACAATATCATGGGTAGGACAGCAACTGTAAAAGTAAGCAATGCATGCTAATTTTTGAACATAAAACATCACACTCGATTGTCAAAATTTATGAAATGCCTCACTCAAACCGTCGCCTCACTCGAACGCAGTCGCTCGAATTCTAGTAATCCTCCTGAGGGGAGAGGGGGGAGAGAAGGGGGGCATGAAAGAGGCACACTAGAGCCATTATAGAGAGGGGCAATAAGACAGTATATTGCTGGCACACTTTTCATTGTTCTCTCCGACCTCCGCAACTTGGCTACAACCATGCGTCAAAATGACAAATGGCGTGTGCTTGCCCGCATTGTGAAAGAAAACTTCGTCATTTCCCCTCCATCTGATGGTGGTCACACGAGAGAGAGAGAGAGAGAGAGAGAGAGAGAGAGAGAGAGAGAGAGAGAGAGAGAGAGAGAGGAGAGATGCATACAAAGAGACACATAGACAAATAGATAGAGACATACAAGATAGAGAAGAGGGGCTAGATCTTGTGTGTGCACGTGTAGTCAGTGCATATGGGCTGACTCACAGGCACATAGGCAAACATATAAAGGCATACAAACAAACACATAGACAAATGGATAGAGAAGAGAGGCTAGGCTCTATGTATGCATGTGCACTCAAGCATACAAACTTGACTCACACACACATGGACAAACAAATCAAGAAGAGGGGCTAGGTTGTGTGTGTGTGTGTGTGTTTTTTTTTTTCACCAAAAAATGTGTGTGTGTGTGTGTGTGTGTGTGTGTGTGTGTATGCATGTGTACACGTGCGTGCGTGAATGCATGTGTGTGTGTGCATGTGCGTGTGCGTGTGTGTGTGTATGCATGCACACACGTGCATGCATGCATGTGTGTGCATGTGCATATGTGTGTGCGTGTGATGTGTGTATACATACAATTGTGTGTGTGTGTGTGTGCGTGCACATGCGCACGCACGCGCACACACACAGGATATGAATGTGAAATATTTACATGATGTAACCTATGTCATTCTTTTGGATTTTTAAGAGGAAAGGACTCCTAAATTGTTTCATGGTTTGCTAGCTTGCATAAAGGGGAGAGGAAACCAAGATATAGGGATGAATCATATCAAATGTCAAAAGAGTAGTAAAGATTTATACTTTGTTTATCATCAATCAATAGAACGAAGTTCTTTTTTTAAAGTAGAATACATCTCATGAAATTGATATCCACGTAGTTTGTATAAAGGGGAGAGGAAACCAAGACATAGGAATGAATCTTATCAAAAGTCCAAAAACTTGGTAGAGTTTACTACTTTTTTTGTCATCAATGATTTAATGGATTTTACTTCTTTTTCTTAAAGTATAAGATACCTCGAGACATTGATATCCATGTAGCTTGTCTGAAGGGTAGAGGAAACTAAGATATATAGGTATGAATCCTATAAAAAGTCCTAAGACTTGGTGGGGATTGCTCCTTTAGCTCCAATTCTCCCCAATGCATAATGTTGGCCTCTCTAACATATTTTCTTTGTGAAACCACCTCACGAATGTGACCATGATAGCATCGTAGGTCAAGAAGTGATCTAAAGGGTATTCTACCAACCATCTTGATGCCTTTGCCTAGAGTGGACTCAAACAGCTTCTTGCTACACCGTATCCACCACACCTGGCACATTGAGTGCATAGATCTTGTCGAACCACCAACCATATGTGTCTTGACTCATTGCAGAATTCCTCCTAAAACTTGGTGTACTTCACATTTGCCGCCACCAAATGACCGAAGCAACTGAAACAATCGATACCACATCTAGATAAGTACATATTATAGATGGTATGGATCAAAATACAACATTGCCCCACTTTTTTGCCACTCCTACTAACCCACAAGGAAACACTATTTGAAGACACGTTTATGTGATAATTTAGTGCATGGCTTTAAGGATTTTGTCATCATATGGATTGATTCCTTGCATTATCATGAGAGCAATCAAGTTATAAAAACTGGTTATGCATACAATTCATAGTGTACATGTAGCAAAAGGGCACTACCATGAATTTGAGGACACAAGAAGATAAATATTGGTGAGGAATAAGAATATGTTCATGTTCTCATTTTTCTTGAAGCTAATTTCTCATCAATTCTTCAATGATATTGAACCAATATTTTTGAGTGTTGGACATACACATGAAAATGTTGATTAGGTTTCCAGCACAGTCTCACGAGAGAAAAAATGCAAGGACATGGAGACAATAGATGATTTGATAAGATGTGGGAGGAAAATTGGTGGCCATAAAAGTATAGAACACTTTAAGTTTGAACATATGTATGCTTGGAGGAGCTTTATTTGACCCTTTCTACAAAAGGGTGGGGATGCTTTTACAATAAAATGGAGACCTAAAGATCCTTACTATCTTTGAACTTCAATTCTAGGCAAGGAAATGCATCCAAAATAGGCTCCAATACAAGAATCCACTAATGAATTGCAAAGTGAAGTAGATGGTTTGCAATCTTTTATTGCATACAAAGAGGAAGTGGTGGTGGGATACTCATACACAATGCATTTGTGACTCAAAATATGCAAAAATGTATAGAATGTCTTGAAGAAATATAAAAAGGTAATTATGATAAAGAATGAACTTGTATTTTGGCTAGATGTTGCTAATGACTTATGCCCAACTTTGGTTGGAAGGGAATTCAAATTGCTACCTCCACATGCAATTTGTGGACCATGTATAGAAAATCTAGAGATGTTACAACAATAGTGATTCTAGGAATGTGGTGAGAGCAAGACTGATAATGGAAATGGGGTCTCCAGACATAAAGCCTTGGTTAGTTAAGGTGTGTCCATTAGTCAGGTGTATGTGGGAGTCACCATGGTAGTGTTTGTACATGATTGAGGTCACATGGTACCACACATGCGGGGTATGTAGGTGGTTGGCTATATCTAGCTGGTAGTAGCTATGTATGGCTAGACCACCTAGATTAGTGCATGGCGGCCAAGATTAGCATGGAGTGCATGTATGGTGGTGTGGCTTGTGGTTAGTGGCATGCTCTTATTTCTCTTCTTTTGCTATTGTCCTTATAGAGAGTTCATGCTAGAAGTAGATACACTTTAAGTCAACGGTTTTGCTACACGTTATCCATTAGCAGATGATGAATGTGAGAATATGAGGTTGCAAAAGTAGTGGATGTAAGTAGGGATGATCACGAGAGAGACATGACCTTTAAAGAAGTATGGTATGAGACAAGTGATAGGATGAAGATAACTATTTATACAAAAAAAGAAAGAGTCCAAAAGTATCAGTGCAACCAACAGAAACAATCATAGTGACTCAAAAAAGAAAAGGCTAAGAAAACCACAAAGCACATGATGTAGTATGTGGTCGAAGAAAAATTAAGAACAACTGAATATAATGTGAGGCATATACAAGAATTTTTAAGGATACTTGCTAAGGAGGAGTAGAAGGAGATAGTGTAGATGAGAACTATCATGATATCTTTGTGTTCAAGTGTTGAGATATGGTGCCATGCGCACATGAATTAGAGGCTAAGGTATGGTATAGGAAAGAATCAAAGTAGCCACCCTAGGATGTGGACTACATGATGTGGAGATGTGGATTAAGAATATCCACAAGGAGAGATGTGGATGAGAGGATCCCACATGTGTTGACTATTCAAAGGGAACTCTCTATATAAGAGGCCTATCATGTATTGTTGAGTAAAAAGAGAGAAATGCACACTCACTCAAGATTCTATTTATGAGTCCAAGCTAATCTATCTTGGAACCTAATTGACTTGAGATACATGTCATGATCACTCTCTTCATTATGTTTCCACATCGGTTCCATCCGCCTTAGAGCACTCCATAGAACCTGAGGCACACATGTTTTCTCATGGTATCAGAGCGTAGGTTTAGCTCTCCTAGTTTAGCTCATTTGTAGTTCACTAGGATTGCTCCCATTCTTAGATTAGTTTCAAAGCGTTTCTCCATTTAGAGAGATATCTAGTGTTCTTCTTCTTTAAAAGAAAGAGAGAAAGATTTCAGTTGCAAGAGAGAGAAGGGCAGTTGTTGCTTGAGTGTTCTCTATTCTCTAATTATAAGGTTCCTTAAGTTTCAAAAGGTTCTATTTTGAGAGATAGCCATAGAGGCAAAGCAAGACAAGAGGCAACTCAAAATCTCCGGGGCTCATGGCTTCTTCATTGACTTGGTGATCAGCAGCAATGAGCTTCTTCTAAGATTTTTGGCCTGGGATACACTGAGGCTTCGGATTGCTTAGAACAATGCTCCTGCCTAGCAAACCAGAATGAAATCTAGTCCAAACGACAAAAAAAATCAAGCCACGGGCAAGGACTACAGAGGAGCTAAATTGTAGAGGGCAACACATTCACAAAATATTGTATTAGAGGAAGCTGATGCTATGGTCTTCTATTGACGATGCTCCCACAGTGGTCAACACTGAGAGTATGGACACACGGGCTAGCTCTAAGCGACAACAACAGCTCTCTCCAGCCACACAAGAGAGATCTACAACACCTCTAGTGAGCACCTCGACTCCAACCAAATGGATTGGCAACTGTCACGAACAACTAGCACAAGGCTCTGCATCAGCCTCAAGCCCCTGACTCCCTCATACAAGCCCTTCTCCAACAGTCACCTCTATCCCCCCTCTATCACTCCAAGTGAGAACCGGCTCCTTGCAAGTGACACAACTCCCTCTTCTTAGGCTAGCCAATGGACTGCATCTTCACCATACCTTCACACTCAAAGGCCAGACAAGCTCTATCGACCAGCTGAGCAGAGCAACCCATGCATCATCTACCTACCAACTAAGCAACCACACCACAAGAACCAGCGTTGCCAGCAACGAGTCTACAGGTCCGAAGGCTACCACTCTCAGTGGCTCTTGAAGGCACCCAGCAAGCGGCTGAGCGATGATGATTGCGTCTTCCTACATAAGCTGAGGGGTAGAGCATGGCCACAGTGACCTATGGAGAAGTGTAGGGAGACCTGAGTCACTTGAAGGCGATCGAGGGCGACGAGCGGCTATGTCTACAAGTAACCACTCAGCTGCAAAAGAGAGAGACGATGATGAGAAAGAGCTTCTTTCTTGTAGAATGGTAAACCAATCCTCCCTCTGGTTTCAAGCTCAGTCTCGGCTCTCCACCGCGTTGCTGCAAATCTTCTCTCTTTTCTTTAAGGTTGTAAAGCTTAGGACACATGGCAGTAGAGGGTAAAAACACGTAGCAGGATAAGATGAAACCATGGTTAAGTTAATTCACCAGCAATAACCATGGTTAGGGTAAGATTAGTTAAGTGCCACCTAAGCACATAGCCCGTGCCAAGCACATTATGGAATTTAGCATGTGAATCTCTATGCCACATCATCAAGGCCCCCTCTTCTTCACAAAAACTTCGACAAGCTGTAACTTCCAATCTAGGAAGAATTTGCACACGCTCCAAAAAGGAAAGTGATCGCCTTTTCGAGCTCTACGTGCATGTTAGATCATAATCATTGTTAGCAATTAGACACTACCAATATTGAAAGAAATCAATTGGTAAGACCTTTGTAATAAATGGAAAAGCAACGCATGAACGCAAAAAGCATGCCAGAAGCACAAGTGCATGAGATGACCATAGCCTAAAACATGGCATCCACACATAAAGTGTTAAGGCACATGGTAGAACAAAGCATCATGCATCAAGCAACATCAAGTAAAGAAGAGAACGCCATCGAAATCAAGCATTGAGAAGCAACATCCTTTCCACCTTCAGCCCATATGTTTGTAATCAAACCTGGCCACCTGAGAGTAGCTATGAAAGCACCCAGGGGAGGTATTGACATGTAAACTCACATCTGACCATCTTGCAGTAGCCAAAGGATCATGGCACCAAGGGGAGGTGTTGAGATCTGGTGCCATGCGCACATGAATTAGAGGCTAAGGTATTGTATAGGAAAGAATCAAAGAAGCCACCCTAGGATGTGGACTACATGAATTGGAGATGTGGATTGAGGATATCCACAAGGAGAGATGTGGATGAGAGGATCCCACATGTGTTGACTATTCAAAGGGCACTCTCTATATAAGAGGCCTTTCATGTATTGTTGAGTAAAAAGAGAGAAATGCACACTCACTCAAGATTTTGTTTATAAGTCCAAGCTAATCTATCTTGGAACCTAATTGACTTGAGATACATGTCATGAGCACTCTCTTCATTATGTTTCCACATCGGTTCCATCTGCCTTAGAGCACTCCATAGATCTTGAGGCACACATGTTTTCTCATCAAGTACATCGTGTGACAATGTGATGATGTAAGGAAAGGCAATGTACTATTTTCTTTTTAGTTTTAGTTTCTTTCCAAATATTGAGAAGTTACATGTAATTTGCATCAAACAAGCTTATACTTCTTGTAACATATATGAATTAATAATTACAAGCATAGCTCTTGCAATTCTTTGGAACAAGAAATAGTCTTCAAAGTTCCTTCTCTATAATCTCTCTATAATGTCAGTTTATATTAGGGGAGAAATGGGGTCTCAAAAGGGCCTCATAAGGAATGGATTAGGAGAGGGATTAAAAATTTAATCCAATCCTATGTGGAGGGGTCATAATGGAGGCTCAGGTGGTTTTCATAAGATAGAGGTGGCTTTGCAAGGAACAAAGAGGAAGGAGTCAAAAAAACATCTAGCTAGATGTAGATAATATGTTTAAAATTTCAGCTTTTATGGACACATCATTAGTTGTTCAAGGCCTAGTGATTAAGCCCAAAGGTAGGGGCCTTGAGGTCACGGCTTCAAAACTTCTTTTAGGCATTAATTTTTGTGGGATTGGCGAGTTCATTTGGTGCCCAAGGTGGCGGTGCCTTTCCATGTGGCAAGCCCATGTGCTACCGTGGCTTGCTCTAGTCTTCCTGTGCATGTGCACAGCCATGGGTCCCGTGCCACTTGCAATCCCCTATTTGAATTTTTGGGCCATGCCTTAAATACAACCCCTCTCCATGTTTTGAACTTTGGGACACATGGCAGCACATAGTGCTCCCTGCCCATTCTTGGTCGTTTTCTTCCCCAAATCCATGGTTTTTCTTTTCCCTTTTTCAAGCTGAAATCACTTTTTTCAAATTGAATCCACCTATGACCTAAGCATAGTAAATGTTGTTGAGAGTTGTGCCATGAGCACATAATTAGAGGCTAAGGTATGGTATAGGAAAGAACTCTCTCTCTATATAAGAAGCCAATCATGTATTTCTGATTACACACATTGCAACAGATTGAGTGTTTGCTACCCTATGTCTCTCTTGTGGTGCTTTGATCCTCCTTGATCCCTCACTTTGGCATGGTATCAGAGCATGGTTTTGCCTTCTGCTGAGGCACCGTCCTTGTGAGAGATTGTGAATGAGAGAGTAATAAAAACTTCTTGAGTGTTCTCTTTCGAGGAATCTAGAAGGAAAAATACAACGACCTTACGCATTGGGGCTGAACTATGGTTGACTTCACGATGACAAGGAGAAAGACATAGATGATATATGCATATGTCTTAAGCAGGAAGTTTCGCAAGTTGAATGAGATGAACGGTCAAAATGGCAAACAAGGTGCAGACAAGCAATGTCTACTTCATAGGGAGGGCAACCAGAGTTAATATCCTTAGATGAACACATACCTAAAGGGTACAAAGATTTGGATATCTAAAGAGCTCACCCTGATCCAGCTCAAACAAAGAACTAGTGAACTCACCAAGGTCAAGGAACCACACAAAGTAGGAAAATGGGTAGTTATCAAGATGGGCAAGCATTGATTAAGGATTTTAAATCCAAACCCAAAGACTGTCTTAAACTGATTTTATAAAGGCCACCTTATAATAGTATTTCGAAAGGTAGTTATGCACTATAATAAATCAGGAGGAGTTCTCTTTGTGCACTCTCTTGACTGTCTAGCTATTCAAACGTAGTAAGTCCCTTTTTAGTTATTTGTACTTTGTCTCATAGACCCATGAGGTCTTCTACAGATGTTAATAGATCATTCTTTCTATCTTTCTCTCTGTTCTCAATAAACATAGAAATCAATTCTTACTTGGGATTAATCTAGTTTCTTAAAAGGTCCTTATGTGTATTTGAATCAACAACACCATGAGAGGAGGACAAAACCAAGCTAAAGTGATCTTTTTTTATAATTCTTTGCACATATGATGGTGATTCATAATCCATTTAGCCTTTTTTATTTGTGGAATTTTGTAAGATTGAATTGCCTCATTTCTATGTTTCTTGATTCTCTCTCCAATAGATTATCCAATATAAATTTTTGTGATCTCCCCTTGTCGTTCATATCATGCTAATTGCAATGGTTTTTGAAAATGCCTCTCTCAAGAAGCTAAGTGAGGGAGATTGAATAATTTCATACAAATTAAGGGGTTTCATCTAGAATGAGTTACGTAATGAGAACCATAATGTGGAGTTAGGTGAGATCCAAAAGGGTGCAAAGTTTAAAAGTCAGAAAGTGTGGGTTAGGTTCACTTTAAAGAAGTGTAAAATAGTCTATCTCAAATGGTCTCAAACGTGTGATTCCATTAGTATTACTACAATGAAGGTGATCTTGATTTAAAATTCTAGAAAATTACGAGGAAATCAAGGGCTAGATAGTGGATATTAAGGTAACTATTAAATAAAATGAATGAAAAGCACATGGTATAATTCCATCATAAGAAACTAAGAAGGAGAATCATATATCTCATGTATTTTTCCTTTCTAAGTTGTCTCATTACACAACACAAATGGTATATAAAGTTGGAAATGTGCTTCTCCTTGAGACTTGAATTTCCCTTATGCACCTAAGAGGACAATCCTTCTAAAAAAGGTAAGAAAATGAATAAAACAAAATCAAAACATATCAAAAGAGCATAAATGCTTGATAAAACTATCTAGCAATTAATTGAAAATTGGATTAAGAGTAGCAAGGGAGACATTTGTCCAGCATTGCATTTTGCCCATGTTAAATAGGAATGATTTTTTCAAGTTAGTTTCATTAAGTTGCTAAACTTTTATATTGGCGATGAAAGTTTGTATGCCCTAATTAAAATAAATGTTTGAAACATTCGCCAAGATTTGAAACTTTTATGCAAAAGATTTTAAAGTTCTGCCAGGATTTACATTTTTTCCTTCAAAATTCAAAAGAAAATATATATAAAAATACTACATTCTACTAATATTGTGAAGCTTAAAAAATGATCTTAAAAACTTTCGCAAAGATTTAATATTAATAGCTAAGCATACCTAGTGGTCTGTGAATTATTAGGAGTAGGATTGAGAGTAGAGAGTGGCTCCTCCCAAAAAACTCCAATCTTGAAATAATCCCATTCCCTCATTCACACTAATACAATTTTACAAAATGTGGAATTCCTACTTGATTAATGCTTTCACTAGTGGACACTATAGCTTTTGAGCAACATCTCATTGTATGGGCTCACTTGTCATTAGTGGGATGTTGACTCACTTGTCACTAGTCAATTAGTTCTTGGGGCGTGAGCAAACTACACATGCTTCAAGCCATGTTACAACTTTCTTGGCTATATTTTCTACCATAAAACATCAAAGTTATATCAAGTCTCAATATTATTAATTTAATGTGCACAATGAACAAATGAATATTTGTTGTAGTGTTAGCTATGCCTCACAAAGAGTTTGTTGTCACTTAGAGTGATTTCATTTGTTACTTCATTTTTTCAAAATCTCTAGTTTTTTAAAGACAATCCGAGAGTTTATAACCAAGCATGTCAATAAGATGATAGATCCTCATCTAATTACTTGAAATTTGAACCACTATGCTCTATGCATTATTTTTTTCACAAACATAAGCTTGAGGCTTACAAAACACACTACAATACATAAGACGATAATCCGCAACGAATTACTTGAAATTTGAACCACTATGCTCTATGGATTATTTTTTTCACAAACATAAGCTTGAGGCTTACAAAACACACTACAATACATAAGATGATAACCCAGCTCGTTGCGGACTCTAATGTTTGTACGAGATTGTCACCAGTTTTAGCAAAACTGAGCAGACAGGTTCGGATACAGCAATTCTCAAGAGCGCGAAAGCCAGTGTTTTTCCTCCTGGCAAGTTTTTGATACTAAACTCGATTCTTGCCGGGCTTGAGCAAAACTCACGCTCACATCGCACTGTACCCGGATGTTGTAATGATGTGTTAGCCACTCCAAGATCCTTACTTTTGCAAGAATATAAACGTCTACGTGAACATCAACAGTCTGAGTGTTGTTATTGACGAGATCCTGCACCTTTACCACTTCATCCTGTTCTGTGATTACAAGCTCGCGACCCCTAATGAATGCTTGCTGTTCACTGGTTTGCTGAGGCTCCTGATGGAACGGAGGGATGACGTCCTTCCCCCCGAGCTGCTGGAACACAGTCACCGCTACAGTCGTGGGTTCGTACCATAATTTCTGCTTCTTGATCCGATTCTGGGCGGTGATATTGACTCGCATATCGACGTTTAGAACCGGAGAGAACCTGAGCGAAGCGTTTCCGACACTGAACCTGGTGATCTGAAGGTCTGTGACATCCCAGAGAGGGGCACGGGGGTGGACAACGAGGAAGGCGATCAAGAAGACAGTGCCGATGCAGAAGAGGAGGAAGACGAAGACGGTGAGGGAGAAGAAGCAGAGGCGGCTAAAAGGGGAAGCGGTGTCAAGGGGGAAGGGGAAATCACGGGAGGGTTTCCAAGCTTTATTTTTCATGGTGGGAGGGGAGGAGGAGGGGGGCGAGAAGGGAGGCGTTATAGAGGGAAGGTAATGGAAGGAGCAATGGGGAAAGGTAGGTGGGGATGTCGGTGCCCAGAATTCGTCACAATACTACTCCACTATTCCATCTGATCTGCACACAAGCACTACGCATTTGCTTGCCCAAGTAGGTGCGTTTCAGGTTGGTCTCCTCATCGTCGTTGATTGCGCACGTCTCTTCCCCATGCATTTGCATGGCCTTTTTTTTGCCCTCTCTCTTGGATCATTGTGTCACCCACGGGCTTCTTCATCACACATGTGCACACACTTGGGGTAGGAAGGAGAAGGGGCATGCTTTCATGTGTTCACGGCAACACGAGGTGAGGACCTAGGCTCTGGTACACACACACACTTTTCTATGAAACTCGTACACACACACACATAGGGGGCCGGGGAAGGGGGAAAGAGAAAGAGAGAGACTTAGAGAGAGAGAGAGAGGGGGGGGGCAGGGGGTAAGGCATGAGGAGGACGACGAGATCAAGGAACCAAAGCAAGGAGAGAGAGAGAGAGAGAAAGAGAGAGAGACAGAGAGACGCAGAGGGAAGCAAGGGGGTGGGGCCATTGAGGAGAGAAGCATTACGAGCACACTTATCAAAGAATTCAACCCACACTTAGCAAGGGGTGTGTGTGTGTGTGTGTGTGCGATGTTTTCAATCTATTATGTTGGCATACATGAGTAGTGAATTTGGTGCATAATAGAGTATATACTCTCTCTCTCTCTCTCTCTCTCACACACACACACACGCACACACACACAGAGTCATGTACATCTTGTATCATGTGCCAAATTCATTGTACTCAACCTCATGTGTGCCAACATGATAGATTGAAAACATGATAACAATGTTAACCTAAAGGAGCTTGTTATCTTAGAGAATACTACGTGCCTTCAAGGGAGCTTCGAGGGGTGATTAAGCAGCCCAATGATTTGTTTTAATCCCAAAAGAATAAATATACCCATCATTGATGTAAATGTTATATGAAATGAAAAACCCCTATTGTTAAACATATTTGCCAGGTTAAATACTTTTATGTGAATCCCTTGGTTTTTTACATGGTACCAAAAAGAACTGCTTGGTTTTTTACATGGTAGCGACAAAAAAAGTGGTTGCAAAATAATTTATTTATCAATTTCAATGCATACCTATCAATGTTAATAGTTGCTTGTCCATCGCACATGACATAAACAGTACATTGTTACAAAGAGTGATAGCTTGCTCATGACGTGGCAAATCTAATCTCATATTAGCAAGGCCATTATATCCATGAGAGAGGCCAAATTTTGCATCTCCATTTTGATAGACACCTGTCAATGTTAATACTTGCTCATCCATCGCACATAGCATGAGTACTACGTTATTATGTAGGGTGATAGATTGCCCATGAGCTAGCAACTCCAATCTCATAGTACTAAAGCCCCTATGTCCATGAGAGAGCCCATTCCCCCTCCTCCATTTCCTTTCTTCTCACCATCATTCATCACATGTTCCTCTATCATCCCCACTTTGATCATCCATATTGCAATCTTGGTCTTGTTTCATTTTCCTATGCCTATACTATCCCAATTACCCATTCGGACATTGATTAAAATAGCCCTTTAGAGATCACCATCAAAAGAAAGAAATACATTTTGCTTATCTCTACAATCAAATGTGGGGTAGCCTGGCTTGTGAGCCTCCAACACATAAAACACATTCAAAAGGTCTTTGAAGTAAATAATATTTCTCAAAAACTTTCCTTATGGATGAATAATAAAGAAGTTTAGTAATTTTAAAACCGAAAGTTAGTGTTTATCTTCTTGCATCCTCTTCTTTGTCTTTGAATAAGACTCACAATGATATTGAGACATTTCTTTTGAGCACAAATCTCACAACATTAGCTTCAACCACTTTCTAAATATGCTCAAAAAGTATTTATAAAATCCAAAATTTCTTCATTGCTTATCTCTATTTGTCAAACGTCAGCAAGCAAAATTTGATTTGTGAGCGACAAATGCACTAAATACACCAAGAAGGTTTCTAAAGTAAATGATATCTCTTGCAATCTTTCCTAATGGATGAATAATAAAGATGTTTAGTAATTGCCCACACTTTAAAACCCAAAGATTAATATCATCCTAGTTTTGCATCATACCTTATCTTCTCCGTCATCTTTGATTTGTACTACTTCGATTCAGAATGGTATTGAAACATTTCTTTTGAGCACGACTCTCAAAAGATTAGTCTCAATTACATTCTAAATACACTCAAAACTTCCAAAGTTACTTTTTTGGAAGTGGGTTGTTGTTACTTTTCCTCGATGGTGAGTGTAAAATATTGGTTTCAATAGATTCACCTTGCAACACCGTTAACCCAAAAAAACTCACCATAAATATTCTAATGTACAAAGGAAATCCTCTAAAGGGTGCCTTTCCTCAACCTTGTAACCATATTTAAATATTTCTAAAGATGCTTACTTTGTGGTAATCATTTTATGTGATACTTGTTTGTCGATTTAGAGATCACACTACCTAAGGTCATTTCACTTTGTCAAATTATTTATTTTAATCCTTAGCATGCATCAATCATCGTAATATGCCTTAACTGCAAGCCAATTATCCTACTTAAAAGTGTGATTGTGCAAAGGGCTACATTTAGCCATCATTAAAGGCTAGATGGGTTAGGGGAAGTGAAACCAAACTATGGGTTAGGGACAATAGAGAGACAAAACTATAGCCATGACTAGAAATAAGTGGTAAGTTGACAAAAAGGTAAACGAGAGTAGAGGTTGGAGAGAGTGAGTTACGATGTGGTGAAAATTAAGGGTTAGGGAGGATAGATGGGGGAGGGTGTGGTTGGTTTAGATGCGGAGGGGGGGGGAGGGGTGGTGACCTTACAGAGCCATGGCTAGAGGTTTTTCATAGAGATCCAATCTCTAGGTGTAGTTAGATGCTCACTTTGATTGAATCATTTACTTTTGACCTTAGTTGGATCCTTGAAACATCATCTCTAAGGTTAACATTGGTGCTAACTCTACTTCAAAGCTATGCCCTCGTGGTTTAGATCTCTCTTTGTTGCTCGTGGAGTCACCCACATGTATTGCCTACCCTTCGAGAAATCTGGGTTTGGTTGCATTTGCAAAAGAGTTCATAGATTCTAGTTGCTTCATGTATCGAGATGCAATGCATCCTGTAGCAAATGTCCTTTCCCATGTTGAGGCCCACAATCAAGTCGTACTCCTCTTTGGTCTTGGAGTAACAAAAGGGAGGCTATCGATTCTAGCAAGGAGGTCTAGTGGTTCACTAGCACCACTCCAATCTTCTTTGCCTTCTTAAGACTTAGCTTGTCAATAATTGCATAGCAGAATGCTTAAGAATATTGAGTGGAATGGATAAGGAGATGGAGGAAATTACTTTGTGAGCTTGCAGTGGGGATGGGGTGACCTTAACTAGCCATGTCTAGATGTTTTCCATGAAGATCCTATCTCTAGGTGTAGCTAGATCCTCACTAAACTGATTGAATTGTTTACTTTCGACCTTAGTTGGATCCTTGAAACATCAGCTCCAAGGCGTAACATTGGCACCAACTCTACTTCAAGCTATGCCCCCATGCCTTGGATCTCTCATGTTGCTCATGGAGTCATCCACGTGTATTTCCTACCCTTCTAGAAATCAAGGGTTGATTGCATTTGTAAAAGAGTTCATAGATTCTTGTGGCCTCATGCATCGAGATGCAATGAATCTCGTAGTAGCTATCCTTCCCCATGTTGAGGCCTTGCAATATGCTCACTGGCTAAGGCAACCTACAATCATCAATGACTAAAGGGAAAGAATGCCAATTATGAAAAAGATAAGGCTCAAATGAATATCATATTCCCCAAAGCAAACATCCCCTTCAAATAAAGTTCAAATACACGTATGGTCATTTTCCCAAGCCCTCTCCACATCCCAACATATGTGGGTTAACTCTTCCTTTGCCACATGGCAATCTTCTACTTCATCCCCATGTAGGCCTCTCTCCAAAAGTCCTACATTTTTCCCTAGCACTAAATCATTCACTGTCCTTGATGAATGTAAAACAAGATAAGGGAACATGCCTCCATTTATATGGCATATATACATGTAGTGCTAGGCCCATGCCCCCAAGTTAGCACCATGAAAAAATAAAAATAAAAACATCCCCAAACCAACCTCCTTTGTGGTACAAACTTTCAAATGATCATGATTTCATCTCGATCTATGATCCATTAGCCATCAATGAATCAATAATATATTGTACTAGTACATACATAATGGTAGGCTGCTTCAAAGGATCTAGGTCTCTTGTGGGGCATCACCCCGACCAAAGCATAGACACACACATACAGCTAATAAACAATTGTTTAGGGGAGCCTCCTTGCTCTTGCCATCATGCCACACAAAGAAAGCCACTAAATCTAACTCCTAAAACCCACCATTACATATGAACTACTATAGAGAAGGGAGAGAAGTCACATTGGATCATATTTTTCACCAAGTGTCATACACAACAGCCAAAAAACATACTCCGAAGTCTAGGTGTCTTATTCAAACATGCACATATCCAATGGAAATGATACCTTGAACACACATCAATACCACCTATATTCTTTCACTTGAAAAGTTTCATTTCCATCGTATATGGTTTGCATGGTTGAAATTGCATTAGACCATGTTTTTGAACAAGTCTCATGTAGAACGATCAAAAAATAGGCTCCGAGATGTGTTATTCAAATGCACATTTTTTCACCAAGTGTCATGCACAACAGTCCAAAAACATGCTCAGGGCTATCTTATTCGAATAGGCACATACAGGATGAGTGCGATACTTTTCATGCACATAAATACTATCTATATTTAGGATCATTAAAATTATAATGCCCAACAAATATGGTTTGCATGGTCGAAGTCGCATTAGACCATGTTTTTCACCAAGCACCAGTCAAAAAAAAAAACACGCTCTAGGGTGTCTTATTTGTGAACGTATATATCTAATATCAATGATACTTCCCACATGAATAAATATCACCTATGTTAAGGATTTATCAAACTATTGTGCCCATAGGATATGGTTTGCATGGTCGAAGTTGCATTAGATCATGTTTTTCACCTAGTGTCACATACACCAGTCAAAAAACACACTCTAGGGTGTCTTATTCAGATATGTGCATATCTAATGGGCTTTACATATGCATCAATACCATATGTATTAATTTTCATTCAAAGTATCGTTCCCATTAGATATGGTTTGCATGGTTGAAATTGCAACCATGGTTTTTACCAAGTCTCATGCACAATGATAAAAAAACACACTACTGGGTGTCTTATTTGAATGCGCACATATAAGATGGGTACAATACTTTGTCCATGCATCAATACCACATATATTGAGTTTTGTGAAAAGTAAAATTTCCATCTGATAAGGTTTGCATGGTCGAAATTGCACTAGACCATGTTTTTCACAAAGTCTAATGCAGAATGGTAAAAAAATAGGGTCTGGGTTTTGTTATTAAAAAATGCACATATCTAATGGCCATGGTACTTTGCACATGAATTAATTCCGTATATGTTGAGTCTTGTATAATGTATCAAGCCCATAGGATATGTTTTGTATGGACGAAGTAGCATTATACCATGTTTTTTACCAAGTATCATGCCATAACGACCGAAAAACATGCTCCGAGGTGCCTTATTCGAATGCGCACATATCTTATGGGAATGATATTTTGCACAGTTTCAATCCCACCTATATTGAGGCTTTTGAAAAGTACATTTGCCATCGAATATGGTTTTCATGGTCAAAATGGCATTATACCATGTTTTTTAACCAATTCTCATGCACAATTATTTAAAAACACGATGTGGGGTGTCTTATTTGAACGCACACATATCCTATGGCCACTATACTTTGCACACACATCAATCCAACCTATTTTTAGATGTACATTGAATATATGCATGGTCAAAGTCACATTAGACAATGTTTTCATCAAGTGTCATCCACAACGATCAACAAAGACGCTCCGAGTTTTCTTATTCAAACACGCACATGTGGGCTAGTTACAGTACTTTGAAAATGCCTATATAAAAACTATCTTGAGGCTTGTGAAAAATATCATCCCCATAGTATATGGTTTTCATGATCGGAATCACATTATGCCATGTTTTACTGAGTGTTACGTGCAACGGTGGTTAAAAAACACTATCCAAGGTATCTTATTTCAACACGCACGTATCTTTCAACCATGCGAACCATATCTAATGGACATGATACTTTTCTTAATACTCAAGATAGGTGGGATTGATGTATGTGCAAGTATCGTGCCCATCAAACATGTGCACATTTGGATAAGACACCAAGGGCATGACACTTGGTGAAAAACATGGTACGATGCAATTTTGGCCATGCAAACCATATTCGATGGAAATGATAATTTTCCTATACCTCAAGAAAAGTGGTATTGATGTAAGTGCATAGTATGGTGACCATCCCTAGTATGACCAACATGTCTCACGGATGCCTTGGAGGCTGAGCACAAGTACACGACTATCGCAATTGGAGTTAGGCCTGACTGAGTCTCTCTCTCTCTCTCTCTCTCTCTCTCAAAACAGAAATGTGGTCTTTTATTTTTCTTCAAAAAAGTACTTCTATTAAGTATGAAAGAAAACCACAAGAGTAAGCTCAATGTGAGAGTAGATCATGCCATGCATGAGAAAAATGAAAAGTCAAAAAGAGCTAGCAAAATAACCAGGGTTGAGGTTGAAAATGCCACATCAATGCTGAGGCAAAATCAAAGAAGAAACTCAATCCCCTCCATACTCTAAAAACTATCTCCCTCTTAGCAAAGAGCTGCTCTTCATGCCCCCTGCATGCTCACCTAGATGGCCATCAAGGTATGTATAGTATCAATCCATGTACAAGCCAAAGTTTGAGAGGGGTGAACCTGGGATCCATCTAATGCCTCTATACATCTGGCTCACCAAATATTGCATGTTGCAATACTAACCAGAGTCTCCCATGAGGTGTCTACAGAAACATGTGCACTCTAAAAGGAGTGAATGAAACATTCTAGAGAGAACATGACTCTACTACGTATCGAATGAAAAATGCCCCATCTGAGTCATGCCCTTGAAGAAGACCTGAGGTCCAATAAGAGATAGCTAAGAAACTCAGCCCCAAGTCATGAAGAAGGTTGATTAATGAAAAGTGCATAAGGTCCTAGAAACACCCTTCCAGCTTGTCCTTGCCTATCTACACTCCCAAAGGCAATGCTGAACTGACTCAACTGTAGAATGGCAATGAGGGCATGCAGGGTCATCCTTGAACCTAGACCTCCACAAGTTCACTACGATCCCTTTGTGAATAGAAAGACAAAATAATAGAGTGAATTTTCTATTCCTGAGAGATTTCCAGAGTCTCCTCTTAAAGAAAATTTGCACATCTATAGAAATGTGAAAGTTGTCCCAATGAAGAGATTTGGAGAGCCTCCACCCAACCCCTACAACTAAGTTGGAATTTCCTAGCATTTCTAACTTTATAATGAAAGAAAGGGATGCTCTTCTCTCGGTGCCCTTCATCAATCCACTACCACTCCCTAGGGTCCCACTTCAAGGATCTAATGGGGACATCTCCATAGATCCAAAGTCTCCATGAATGGGTTGTGATCTAGGTACCAATGTGAATCTGTACTGTGCTCCATATAACCTGCAATCTTGATTAGTTGGAAGGGAGCTCCTTGAAGAATATATACGTGATATGTGTACCCTCCCTCCCAATTGAACATAAAAATCAAGGGCATCATGCAAAGTAATAACTTGAAGAAGAGTACCCGTCCCAGTAAAAGCATCAAACCAAGTGGAGCCCGTAATAGGCATATCATCTATATCCATCCACTCCACAGGTATGGTTACATCAATCTACTAAATCCTCCCTGCACTCCCTTTGAGATGACTAACTGATTAAACTTTCTAATCCTCTAGAAACTTTCTAAAAGCTTTCCAAGTCCCCACAGTGAGGTAGGGCCCCTCTCCCATCTAGACCACTGCATATAATGCAAAGTCCCTGGTGGTCTACCATGCTCAACAAGTATGCTTTCATTCCACATAACGGGCTGCCTATCACTTTCTTCACAAGAGGAGGGGGGAACTCTCTAAAGTATACCTTTGAAAAAGTCCTAATCTTTTAGAATGGTAGCCATAAGAGGGGAATGAGGAGATCAAAGCTGGGCTGAAGTAAAGATCCATCTAGTGCTATCCAGACTCCCAAGGTGGGTGTATAGGACTATGTGTTGCATATAAAAAAATCCTTCCATGGATCCCGTAGGCATCAATCCTCTTAGCACCATCTTATAGAGAAATGCCTTGCACTACAAGTCTGGGTCAATAGTATTGAAACCCCCTTACCTAGTGCGGAGAATCAGGGTCTCCCAAGCCACTCTAGCTATGGCATTTGTCATGCCATCTAATCCACTCCACAAAAAGCTCCTTACTAGTCTCTTGATCTACAAGATACAATCCCTGGAATGGCACCAACAAGAACAAACAAACAAGGAAGTGTCCAGTAACACCTGGATGGCCACCATGCCCCTAGGTGCAAGGTCTAATTTGGACAAACTCCAAAAAAGTAGTTTCCTCGTATGCTCTCCAACACCTTAAGTTGTATTAATTCGCTCAAATTTTTTTCCAATTCGAAAAAATGTGAAAAATCACGATTTTTCCAATTTAAAACAAATCCAACGATTTTTCCTAATTTATTCATGTGAATAACTTATTCGTACATATACATTAGGTATTTTTTTTTGGATCATATATTTGGCCATTGAATAGATAATAAGAAACCACACCCTTTCCCTTTTTAGAGCTCCTCAATCCAAGCTATAGATCTCAAGTTATGGCCATCAGGATCTCCGTGGACATAACATGTGATCTACAACTTGCTGCAAAAGGATAAAGTGTGTAACTTTTTATTATCTATTCAATGAAGTTATTTTACTTTAACAAAATATTTGAATTTATATTAATATATTTTATATTATAATTACCATGGTATTTATTTAGTAATATGTTTACTAAGGCGTTTACTATAAACTTAGTTGTCAACATTAATGGTTTATAATTTTATTTCATAGAATTTATTTATTAAAAAAATATTTATATAAGAATAAATTTTAATTTACTCACATAAGAAATAAATTTATTTCACAAAATGCATTCACATAAACTTTTTTCACATAAGAAATAAACTAGTATTTATTCACATAAGAGAATTACAATTACAACCCAAAAAATTTGCTTATATATGTTTTAACAAAAGAAAGAGCACAAACAATCACATTTCACACAAATAACTTAAACTAATATAAATAAATACACAATTTACAATTTATACAAGAGATGAAGATCTCAAACAAGAGATCCTAAGAACTCTAACAAATAAAAATACCAAAAATAATTTACACAAGAGATTCTAAGAAATTTAACAAACAAAAACAAAAAAGAAATTTACATAAGAGATCTTAAGAAATAAAAAACAAGAGATCCTAAGGACTCTAACAAACAAAAGCACCAAAACAATTTACACAAGAGATCCTAAGAACTCTAATAACAAAAACATAAAAACAATTTACACAAGAGATCTTAAGAACTCAAAAAAGAGATCCTAAGAACTCTAACAAACAAAAACGCAAAAAATATCACAGAAGAGATCCTATGAACTCTAACAAACAAAACCATAAAAACAATTCACACAAGAGATCTTAAGAGCTTTAAGAAAAGATCCTAAGATCTCACACATACAAAAACAAAAATTCCATCTTATTTAAGACCTTAGAGATTGCTTGAGCAATCTAAAAGGCCTTCCTTGTTTTCTTTTCCTTCTTTGATCTCTATTGCTTAGCTAGAGAACCATGAGCAAAGTACAAACAACTGTTGGACTATATAGGAGAAATTATTCGTACTATTAGCTTTATTCATACGAATAAGCTATTCATACGAGTACCTATTCATACAAATACTTTTTATTCATACGAATATTGATGGATGACGTGGTGAATTATGAAAAAAACGTGATGTGGCAATGAATTTTTGCTCGTTTTTTCTCCCAAAACGAATTGTTCGTTCGAATTTCCCAAATTTTTCGAATCACAAATTCAAAATTTTCTACTTAGTCCAACACAGGAGAAAACTGATGTGCAAAAGAGATGCCCATATCTACCTGGCATCCCAAATACCTGATGACAAAGACACCCCTGTGGATCCAAGTGAAACTAATATTAGCTTCCCATTCTAGAGTGTTTGCATCACTGATCCAAAAGCCATCGGCTTTTTATATGTGCCCCTGTTGCCATGCAAAATGAATCCAAGGCACTCCAAAAAGAAGTGAGCATCTATGATGTGGCATTAAAAAAAACAGCCTTATCATCTTCCATCTCAATGTCCAATAGGTCATCTTCCTATTTCAATGGAAGTCTTAGTCCAACAATATTAGCTTGGGATCTAATGTAGATACTCATAGCTTCAGCCACAAACAAGAAAAGAAAGGAGGCTAAAGGGCATTCCTAATGAGCTCATCTAGATATCTAAAACCTATCTCCCCTAACTCCTCTAATAAGTACCAGACTGTGGGCCGATTTATAAAGAGTGGAGACCCCTCTAATCCAATCATCTGTAAATCCAAAAGGAAGAAGGTTTCCCTCCAAAAAGCCCCAATCAACCCTCTCATAGGCTTTCTCAAAGTCTAAGAGTAGAATGGCCAGCCTTTGGCCACTATGCATGGCCCACTCAAAAGCCCCCCAAAATGAGAAGAGGCTATCAAATATGCTTTTTCCATGTACAAATTCTATCTATAAATCATGAATGAGATTTAGAAGTATGGGCTACAAATGTAGGCTGATTGCTTTCACCAAAATCTTATATACTAATTTCCTACACGCCCTTTTGGAATAAGATGAATGAGACCCTTATAAGTGAGTCAGGCATCTCACCTGAGTCCCAAATGCCTTGCAGAGTGGTTGAGGTAATGTGATCCCCAATTTGATCCCAAAAAGCAATGAAAAAAGAGGGAGAAATTCCATATAAACCTGGACATTTGACCTTATGAAGGGTAGTAAGAGCAGTCCTAATCTCTATGTTGGTGAAACATGCATAAGTGAGACTCTCGTTTGTGGTTTCACCGTGACATAGGTAGACACTACCAAATAGCATCCCTAGCATCATTTTTGTCCTATGTCTCGGGATTTTCTATGAGAAGGGAGGCATAAAAATATGTACCAATATGCATGACGGCATCAAGATGTGTCTATAGAACTCTGTCTGAGTTAATAAGCTATGAAGCACTTTCTCTACTATGTCTAGGGTCAAGAGTAGAGAAAATTTTCTTCTTGACTCTACCTCCGATCTAAGTCCAGAATGACTCTTGGGCATGAAAGGCATACTCTTCTCTCTTATTAACAATGTCTGCTGTGATGAGCCTTTGTTGCAGCAAGGTGCTTCTGAATCCAAGCATTTGTAGGTCATTTTTGCTCTTCCCTCTGAAGGGATGCCAACTATTGGGGCAAATAACAACATCTCACCTGTGAATCTCACATCTCCTCGTATGAGAAATTGAATGATAAAAGTTGCTAATATCCATGAGGGCTGCAACCACATGTGACATGGATGGCTATCCACCCTATATGTGAGAAACCCAAATCTGCAAAATGGCCTCTGTGAAGCCCTCCTCTACATAAAAAGCATCTTGAATCCTTATATGGGTAGAGTGGGCTGTGAAATCAGGCTTCAAAGCCATCAAAAAAATTGGAAAATGATCTAAAGTGGACATCTTAGTGCTACTACATACTGACCCACCTCTATTTACAGCCTAATTATCAGCATAAAATCTATCAATGCGTGCATGGATAGGCATTCGCACCCTCCTGTTTAACCATAAAAACAAGACTAATTGTGACTGAGTGCATCATCAAACCAAAAATCTCACCACAAAACTAAATTAAGAAGGCATCCCAAGCTTCTCTCTCCAAAGAGTGGATGCCACCTTCTCTGCCCCCTTTTTTGTCTAAAGGCATATCAACCATGTTGAAATAACGTCCAACAATCCATGACTCTACAATGGAGGCCCAACAGAGTAGTTCCATCCATAGAAGGGCACAATCACCTATGATTTTGGGGGCATATAGGTTTAGCAAGCCAACCTTCCACCCACCAATCAATAGAATAATCCCCTAGGCCCTAGAGGGAACAATCACCCCATATCCAACCACTAAGGGGAGCATAGAAGAAGAAACAAAAATGCAAGTATCTTTCCTAGTGCCCAAGGTAGGCAACCAAAATGTGTGTCCAGAAAGCAACTTGCCTAACTTGGCACAATATTTGGCATCTAGTTTGTGTTCCTTCTAAAGAAAAAGTATGTCAATGGGCCCCCTAGTAACAGCTAGATGAAGCTGGCTATGAATTAGATACCTACAGTGCTAATGTGGCATACCACCTAGGCCTTGAAAATTCCAGCTGACAATCCTCATTGACGAGAGGAATTCAAGTGAAATACCTTGCCTGACCTGGTGGCAAAGACAACCCTCTTAAGAAAAAATCCTCCTATCAAGTGGAGGAGAATCAACTAGGGAACGGACCCCCATACCTACATAGGGGAAGCTTTATCGATAGGAATCACAATAATTTCCTCCCCTAAAGTGAAGGGTACAAACTCATCCTCCAGATCAAGCTCTGCCATCTCTACTAGTGTTGCACAAGAGTTCCTATGAATCATTCCTAGCACTAGAGCACAAACAATCCCTTCACTCTGTGGTCTGGAAGAGATAACCCCCTTACCTTTGTCAAAAGAGGTAGCACAAAGAGGAGAAGAGGGAGTGGGTTGCTTTGGTGTAAGGCCAGAGGAATGAGTATGAGCATGAGTGTCATCTCTAACTCTATCCACAGGTGAAGTAGGGGCCTTCTATCATGCCATGAGGTACTGCGTAATGCCTCCTACTCTATGATTAGGAGGATGGGGTTAACCATACTAGCACCTAAAAATATGACAAGGATGTCCCTTGCCTACAAAGAAGCAAGGTCTGTGGCACTAGGGGCATCCCCCTAAGGAGAAGTAGGAGTGACAGCCCTCACTAGTACCCAATAGTGTCCAACTAGTGGAGGACGTACTGAAGGTCCTAGATGTGCTAGTGGTGGAGGTCTTGGACAAGTAGTTGGTGCCAAAGGTCTTAGATGCATTATCAAAGGTCTAGTAGCATGTGTTAAAGCCATGGAATGTGTAGTCAGTGCCAAAGGACTGCTACAAGGAAGAGCTACACCAAAAGACCTTTTGGGTCTATTATTTTTCCTTGGGCAATCTTTGGCAAAGTGCCAAAGGGTTGTGCATGTCCTATATTGGTCCTACTTTCCTATGATCTCAACTATTTGGTGAAAGAAGGAACCATCCAGATGTTGAAGCATGGTACTATGGTCATTTGTGATGTTAGGGTCCATGACTAAGACCCTAACTCTAGGCACCCTATCAGACTTGACTACCTCTCCTTTTGAAGAGGGCATGCTGGGGAGAGAGGGGATCTTTGCAACCATACCAAATGCAGCACCAATGGAAGGAAGGAGTTGATGGTAAACCTAAGCCTGAGACGCCTGAGACCAAGAAACTTGATGAAGAGGGAAAAGATGAGGCTAATATCCTTCTCAACAGGGTCAAAGCCCAAACAGAAACATGAGATGAAGATCCTTTTGGAGCCTACCATCAAAGGGTTAGCCTTCTATACCATGGTTGTAGATTTTGGAATGTTAAAAACCACTTGGAATAAACCACGTCCCAATAAGAAAACGTCTATGAGATGGGCTACAAGGTCTCTAGGTAACACTGCGAGCATCCATATACAATGAGACTGCTAAGCCTTTCAAGAAGGTCCCCTTGTTTGTTAAAAGAAATGATTCTTTGGACTTTGAAGACATCCGGCATGTAACAAGAGTAGATAAGGGTATGATGAGATTATGGGTCAAGAATGTGATGAGGCCATCTTTGTCCAAGTTGGCTTAAAAGTGTATGACCTATTGCCTTCATATTCTGAAGAATCAAAACATAATAAGGGCAAGAAGTATTCATTGGGAAAATTGGAATGGCATGTTGTGATTTATGACAACACAACTTCTGATATGGTCGTTGACACAATCAACACAATTGGTCAAAACATTAAAATGCCAAGAGAATTAGGCTAGGGTAATGTAACACCAAGATATATTGGAAAGGTACATGAAACAACCTTAGACTTAGCGACTACTATAAATAAAGTGGAGCCATTGATGATAGCGCCATTAGAGGAGGATATTATTTCTTGGAAGGAGAAAGGAGAGGGGGGAGACAATTTTCAACAATATTATCCTTTTGGGTTAGAGGGGTTCTCAATCCCTATTACAAATTGTACACAAGAACCAATTGATCATGTGTACAGGCCCCTCATGGAAAAACATGTTTGCAACCTGGTGAAATAATTCTGTATAAATCCAAGGCACTACTCCACAAAAGTAGGTGTGATGCCATATGATCCAAACACCAATTCGCCACTCACCAAAGTGTCATATAAAGACACATACACATACTCGTATTGGGTGCTATCAAGGAAACACTCAATTGAAGCAGCTAAAATTTTTCAATTGAGTGACTTTCTAGTGGTTCAACAAATAAGAGGAGCTTATGCAAGAAGAACTACAAGAATAGTTGTGCATTGTCCAAAGAAAATATGTCATATATCATCACGAAAGGCCAATGAGGATCTTTAGGAGAACATGAAGGATGTGCCTTACACACAAAATAACTAAAGCAACTACGAAGTCACTATGTTGGATTTGGGAGATCGGAGAAGCCTAAATCTAGAGCTGCTAAAGGACACCAATCACGAGAAGAATGGGATGTAAAAATTTCTTCTATCATTCTACTTTTAAAAATTTCTATCTTCATGACATTCTTCATTGATGATCCAAGGTCAGTTTTAAAACCAGTCTATAAAAAATAGTGTCATTCTGTGTTGTTTTTTCTACTTTCTCTTCTTTGTGTAAGCTTGGTTTTAGAAATGATCTTGAGAGCAACGTGTCATATATGTTATATTCTTGTTGTGCAGGACTTTATTATGACTATGCATGTATTCAACCCAAAAGATGTTTATATGATTATATGTTAAGATGATCTCTTCCAAGGCATACATTCTCACTTTTGGTAAAGTGGGAAAGATACCTTAATAAAGGACACTAAAAAACTAGGACTGTTTAGTTGTTTGTTGGGCATGGAGGACTCCATGCTATTGGGATTACAACGCCCTACTGCTAGCCCCATGATCATGGGCATACCATCTACATTCCATCCAACTGACACATGTCAACTTCCTATCCCTATGCCCATCGCTTTAGCTCCAACCCTAAGCCCGTCGCCTTAGCTCTATCCTATGACCGTCAAGATAACTGTGGGACATTAAAAAAAAACACAAAATTAAAGTTGAGCCAGAGTATACCACCTTGGAGATCCTATACATGCATTTGAGGTCTGGAAGAATTTTGTCTAAGGAACCCAAGCTTGAGGACAATGTTTCAAGATATGCTCAACCCACCTTTCACCCTAGTTTGGGATCAGCCCAAAACAGTGGCCCAAACCAAAAGCTCTATACCTAGCCCTTACTTAGTGTTAGGGCCTTGATGGGAGGACCCCTCTAGCGACAAGATGGAGAGCTTGAATGAGAAAATGCAAGACCTCGCAGGTCTGAGGTCTTTCGAATCCTCCTACACTAGCTTGGTCTCTTGCTCCTTCCTTAGCCCCAAGGTTGAGAGGTACGATATCCAACATGTTTGGAGGGTTGAGCCAAACAAATTTAGCAGACATGGAGCACCTTTTCCCAATATGTTTGTGGAAAGGGGGGGGCAGCAACAACCAACTCCTGATCTGGGAACTGACCCCGCTTTTGTGGACTCAGGACCCACAGCCTTCGCAAGGCATCCTGACTTGGAACACATTAAGGATGAAAACCCATGGATGAAGGAATTTGTAGGGTGAGACTAGCCGAGGAAATGCACGAGACTCTCAAGGGGGGAATTCTTATGAACTTCTGACCTTCCTTGTGCCCCCGACATTCGCTGGCTATGTAGCTCCGCAAGTTCTAGCTTACCATCTAATGCAAGGAACCTCCATGCAGATGTCCAGTGCCCCACTCCCTCCTGGAGTTTACTAGTTCATTCTTGCAACAAATTGCTGCTCCAATGTATGGGGGGATAGGGTTTTCAGCCCCAATGCTAGCACCAACAACTTACTAGATCCTGCCACTAGGGTTAGGCTTGAGGCCTCCTCTATGACTCGTTAGGCCCACAATGGCGCCGCCTCCCCCAACATCCCAAACGGTGCTATCTGATGAGGCGATGCACATCTTGGTGAATGCATCAAGAAGGGGGTCGACCACCCCCAGTTACACCTGTATTTCTATTAGGGATTACCAATCTCTCGAGGAGTTGGCCCCATTGCCATCTAGGAGCCATCTGCAAGTTGATGACTAAATTCCTTGGCGAAGGAGATCTAGTCTCCCACGTGGAGCGATTCAAGCAAATATGCGAAGCCTTTGGTGCTCCTAGAGATCTAGAAATGGTTGAGACATTTGTCTTTAGTCTAGCATTTTCCCTTAGTCTCAGAGATCTAGAAATGGTTAAGGCATTTGGCCTTAGTCTGGATGGTAAGGCAAGCCAATGGTATAGGGCCCTCAACTCGAAAGAGAAAGTCAACTAGGAGGCACTGCAAAAAGCATTCATTGTAGGGTTCACCCCCAATGGACACAAGTGGAGCCTAATTAACCACTTATATGAGGTGAAGTAGAATGACAAGGAATCCCTATGAGATTACATCACCAAGATCAAACACCTCAATTCCTATTGCGAACCCTATGACTAGGATGAGCGACGAATGATTGTTGCCCCAATTCCTCATCAGATTGACAGACCCAAAGCTGCATGACCACTTAATGGTTATGAATCCTACTTCCTTTGAGCTTTGCAGCAAAGTGACTATCCGTATAAGTGATAATATGATGGATAAGGTTGTCCAAGGCAAATCCATTAGAGGTATCATAATCGGTAAGGTCTTCAAGTGTGGAGCCTACCAAGAAGGAGAACAACGAGCCCAAGGGCCTGGATATGAGCAAATTGGCCTCAAATCTACTGAATCAGCTAGGACAGTAGTGGAAGTCAAGGACCTCCAAGAAGGCATCGAGTAACCCCCATTTGTTTCCTAGGATAGACAATTTGTGGTGCAGGGTATGCAACAACAACCATCCCTCCAATGAGTGCCCCTACCTTAGGGCAAGGCAAGCCCTCGACTACGCACATTGCTATAGATGGGGAAACCATGACACCTCCCAATGCAAATTCCTAAGTGTCCTTCCCCAACCAATGTATCAAGCGATACCCCCACTAGCCTTGATAGCCCCACCCAATCCTATGAATGCACAAGTTGCATCTTTAGCCAACTCAAGGCAGTATAGGGCACAACATGCTCCTTACTACCACCTATACTGGGCCCATAACCTCCCCCACCTTGTATAACCCCACTCAATCCAGTGTTGGTGGAGGAACTGCCCAATTATTGAGAGGATCCAGAATAGGACCATGGCCACCATGACTATTACCCTTACAAGGAAGGAAGTGGCACCATAAGTCACTACCTCCTACATGAGGATCAATAGATCCCAGTGTTCCAGATAGCTCTCGTGGTCACAAGGGCAAGAGACATGAACTCCGTGATGCAAAGGCCCCCGATCCAATGTTATACTTGCCAAGGTCCCCACAAGGCAAGTGAGTGTCATTGATTTTTATTTCATGTTAGTTTCATTAAGAAGTGAAACTTTTATATTGGCATTGAAAGTTTATATGCCCTAATAAAAATGAGAATTTGAAATATTCGCCAAGATTTGAAACTTTTATGTAAAATTTGTAAAAGTTTCACCAAGATTTGTATGTTTTACCTAGAAATTCAAAAGAAAAAAGATAAAATCATACTATGTTTTGTCAATATTGTGAAACTAAAAAATTAGCTTGATAACTTTTGCCATGATTTTATATTAATATAAAATATTTTATGTTTTGTCAATATTGTGAAACTAAAAAAATTAACTTGATAACTTTCACCATGATTTTATATTAATATAAAAAAATAACTTCGATAAAAACATCCATGGTGAGTGCCCATATAGAGGCTCAACAAACCCTCCAGTGTCATGCTTTAAGTGCCAAGGGCCACATTTTTTAAAGGATTGCCCCTATAGGGATCTTACCCTTGCAGTTCCACCCACGACTAGCGCTACACCTTTGTGTGTTGGTTGTGGAGTAGAGAATTTATTCAAGGATTGTCCCTTGAGAAGACCATTGACTCCGGTCACCCCATCTAAGAGCACCAACATCAATTTGCTAAGTATTGAACAAGTTCAAGTAGCAGTTGTACCCTTGAAGGTCCTCATAAGGATGCAGGCCAGAGCTATAGGTAGGGAAATGAAGAAGCAGGCAAGGAAGGATAAAACATCCCTACCGCAAAACCCCAAGGTGTCCCCACCCCCAAAGACTAGGTCCAACAAGGCCATCTGGGTTGGCAAGGAACAGACCAAGTGCTCATCCAAGATGGATCCGATGAGGAGACATCCACCCTCACCACCTCATCTTCTTCTAAATGAACCCTGTCCTAGGATGACTAGAGTATGCCACCATACTTAGATGTAAACAAGCCACTATGAACCCAAGGCTTCACATCTCCACCTCAGTATAAGGGAACCTAGATCCATCCTTGAAAAAAAAAGCATGTAATAGATGCTCAAAACTTAGTATGAGAATGCTAGGAGATGTTAGATCATAGGCTCACGGCTAGCAGAGGGTCGGATACCATCCACACAGACAACCTGACCATTCACCGAGGAGCGAGGGCACTTAGAGTGCTAGAAAGGGTGGAAGAAGAGGAATGATCTAGGTCTAGTAAATCAAAGGCTCCAGACTTAATGCAACAACTATTCCAAGAGGACCTAGTATTATAGAAGCTATGAGAGGAAGGAGACATTTACAGTCTAGAGGATCTACTATCATAGGTAGGGAGATCTCTCAGGGACCATGTGATAGCACTGGGTTGGTAGCCTTCCTCTCCACTTGGGTTAAGATGCCAATCACCTCATTGTTAAGAGGGAATCCTACCCTCTAACAAGACCTCTCAAACTAGATGAACGAAAAATTCCTACCCCCAATACCTACTAGCCCCAAGGTCGATCAGCTGTAGGAGGAAGGTCAGAACCCAAGGTCCCCATCAATAAGTTGGCCCAATACTTTGAAGGTGATGATACTAATGCAGCCATCCCCATAATCTACCAAAACCAAAAGGATCCTAACCTCTAGCAAGACCTCTCAAACTAGATGAATAGAAAATTCTCTCGGGGGGGTCACTCATCATATGTAACCCTATCACGTGAGTTCAAAAGAAGGATATTTTTTATTCCTAAAATTTACAGAAATAAATATACATAAGGGACTATTTAAAATAGTTTTGGAAAAACTTTACAGATTTGTATAGAAAAGGGGTATATTTTATTAATGAAAAAATTTACAGATAAGGGATTTTAAATATAGGCCTTGAACGCACGTGATATAGAGGGTTTATACATAGTGACCCCCCCGAGAAAATTCTTGCCCCCAATACCTACCAGCCCCAAGGTCATCAATCAAATGCAGGAGGAAGGTCAGAACTTACCCAATGTCCACATCAATAAGTTGGACCAATACTTTAAAGGTGACGATACTAATGCAGCTATCCCCATAACCAACCAGAACCAAAAGGTTGATGCGAATCCTAGATGGGGGAGTAGGTGTGAGTGTCTGCACACCAAGGAATGCTGGGACAAGTGGGGAAAACCTTCTCTCAAACAAACCCACATGGTTGGAAGTGGTGAACCCTTAGGAGTCCTCATCGGTATTAACATTAAGGTATTCAGCTTCACATACCCCATTAGATTTGTAGTCATGGACTTTATCCAGTAGCCTAGATATGAAGCCATCCTAGGCAAACCCTTCTTGCAAATTTGCAATCTTGTACACAATTGGCGCACCGACAACATCTATTTGTGGCATGAGGAGAAAATTGTCCGAGTGGACTTGTGCACCTGCAAGACCCACCCATTGTTAAGATAACTATTTGCCATAGAATCTAACAAGACCATATCCTAAATCTATTCCAAACCTCTGGGAAAGAAGAGGATGAGAGGGAGGCATATGAATTTTGGTATGCCCTTCTTCCTAAGCTAGAGTTATCTCAGAACTAGATGCACAATCTAGAAAACATTGATGCCTCGAAAAGAATAGGGTTCCAATTGACAATACCCAAACATGAAGGGTTGGGCTTGATGGCTCCCCTCAGAATGTTTAACATGATCAATCCTCGTGAGGTGAGCAAGGGGACAGTAAGGGTCAAATTGGACCTCCATTGGCTAATGTATGTTGGTGCCACTACTACTAATCATGAGTTCTCCTCCAATTGTGGGGAGCACAGTTGAGCAAGGTAACCTCCCTAGTCCAGTTCCAAAAGTGCCATGAAAAGTCCCCCTTTAGGTCTAAAGCTCCCAACATCCAAAAGCCCGAAGGCTCCCGCTAGGGCCAACAGGAGTGACCAAGGAGAAGTGGAAGAAGAGGCCAAAGAAAAGAAGGATCTACGATAGGTACTTGCCCCCATTACAAGGCCTACACAATTAAGGATCGCAAGATCTTATACTAGTAGGCCAAGAGGACTCAGGAAGAAGGGTGCTTCCAAGGATATGATGGCCCAACTAAGGAGGTAAACCTAGTGCCGGAAGGGGAAGACCCCCTACTAGTATTCATCGCAGATAATCTCACCCCCAAAAAGGAGAATGCTTTAATAGCTCTCCTTCAAGAGTACAAGGATTACATGGCCTAGAAATACATAGATATGAAGGGTGTGCCTGCTGAAGTTCTACAGCACATGATACCCATGCTTAATGATGCCAAGCCAGTGTGTCAGCATCCCTACCCCATGAATCCCAAATATATGTTGATAGTGAGAGAGGAGATCCAAAAACATATAGAGTGGGTGTCACCCATCGTGATAGTCCTAAAGAAGAATGGAAAGATTCTAGTATGTGTGGATTTGAAAAAAGTCAATGCTACCACTAAGTGTGACCACTACCCCTTGCCGCTCACGGGACATGTTCTAGAAAGGGTAGCCCCAAAAAGGAAGCATAGAGCTTCCTAGATGAATTCTCTGGATACAATCATATGTCCATCGCTCTACAAGATCAGCGTAAAATAGCCTTTGCAATCGAGTGGAGTGTGTATGCAGCCAAAGAAATGATATTTGGGCTTACCAATCACTCGCCACCTTCTAGTAGTTGATGATCACCGTCTTCAAGGAGTACCTAAGGGACTTCATGGAAGTCTTCTTGAATGACATATGTGTGAGATTGACATGGGATGATCACCTAAGATACCTAAAACTAGTCGTGTAATGTAGTGTGGTCTCGGTTGTGACTCACCTATCGTGGGGTACTTGAAGATATGCTGACGGAGCTTCCACTCCCAGCTACTTCTTGTGGGAGTGCAATGCATAGCACGAGCTATCCACAAGTGTCACTCAAGCAGCCTACAGATTGTTGCAGTGTGTGGTTTCATGCGAGAAAGAGTAAAGGGGAAGAGGGGAGGGGAGAATAGAAGGACGGAGAAGGGAGGAAGAGGAAGGGAAGAAGGAGAAGGGAGTGAAGGGGGATACAGTGACAACCACAAAGGCACTACCATGGAAACAAGAGAACACCCAAAATACTCTCTTGGAATAGAAGAGGGAGCTTGTATTCAAACTTGTGCAAACAACAATAAAGACCAAAGTCAAACTTTTGGCCTTTTATACAAGTCACCTTTTGAAGGGAGGGCCAACCATTTTCCTTTTTAGCACTCTCCCTCACTTTACAACCATGGGCTCTTGGGCTCGTAGGGCACCAAGGCATATTTCTCTTCTTACCGACTCTCCCTACTAGCGGAAATAGCACTTGTGTTAACCATATTAAGGCACTTGGGACAAAACCGAGTATTAGGAGGTGATCCTACCAGGTTCCAAATAGTGCTTATGTTAGCCTCGCCACTCCTAGGCTCAAATGATTTGGGGTTCAAACTCCTTGAGCGCCCTCACACCTTCACTTGTTTGGTGTCATGCATGGTGTGCATGAGACTCAAACCTAGAGTGGCGAGACTCAGCTTCATTGGGACACTCAATATTGTCCCAGGAGGATATTTGGGGAAAAAACTCCCTGAGTTTGAGATGTACTCCTTTCATGGCTATTTTCGTTGGCGTCGCTATTTCCTTCGGATGTGGAGCTGAACAATGCAAGGCATATACACTCTAAAGTGTGCATCTCCTTATTCCAACATGTAGGAACAAAGTGGAGACAGGTTGTGAACACAAGTGAGCAAGAGTGCACACACAAGAAAGCTCCAATAGAAATGTTCAATGAAACAATACAAGTACTTGGTATATATAATACCCAAGTACTATCGATCAACCATAGGGTTGACTTTATGCCTACAACACCATATCTTTGTAATATCTTACAAATCCCCCCTCAAAGATATGGATGAAAGTACCCTGGAAACATCTAAGGTGTACCCTGCAATACCTAAAGTACCATGGTTGCACAAATTCATCCAAGTGGATATGCAACCTATGGGAGTACATGAAAACAATGTCATTGTGAATCACTTCACAACCCCCCTTGACATTATGAGAATGTCTCTAATCCCCAAGCCATGCTGATATCGTAAGAAAAGATCTATTGATAGGGCTTTGGTGAAGATATCCACCACATTGTCCTCAGATAGACAATAAATGAGATCAATGAAGCCATCAGAAATACAATCCCATACATAATGATAATTATTTTCAATGTGTTTCATGCCAACATGAAAGATAGGCTATGGCAATGCAACTCTGGCTGTCACAAAAGATAGAGTTTGCTTCGCCATCCTGTGCATGATGCAAGTCATGCAAAAGATTCCTTAACCACGTTAACTCCATAGTGTGGCTGAATTTGCAGCTTTGTACCATGCTTCACTGGAGGAAAGAGAGACTCGCTCTTGCTTCTTACAAAGCCATGAGATATAGGCTGAACCCAATGAGAAGTAATAGCCAGTAGTGGACCGTTTGTCGTCAGTGTCCCCTGACCAATTTGAGTCGATGAACCACTCAGTTTTAGATCACAATCTGAAGCATAATGCAAGCCAAAAGAGAGAGTGCCATGGACATATCTAAGAACCCTCTTTGCTGCATTCCAACGTGTGATCATGGGACAATGCATGAACTAGCTCAAAAGCCCTATGGCATAGGCAATATCAGGCCATGTGGAGCAGAGATATATCAAACTGCCCCAACCAACTGCCTGTACAAAGTGCCATCAAACTTTTCAGCACTGCCATGCTTACTCAAATTGAGTCCCTTTTCCAATGGAGTAGCCACGTAGTTCTCCATTTTAAATTTTTGCAACAACCCCTTCGAATACTTTGTTTGTGACATAGAAATCCCATCATGGGTCTACCAAAATTCAATGCCAAGACAATAGTGCAATAGGCCCAAATCTGTCATGTCAAAGTTGTGACATAAAGCAGACTGCACTACTATAATTTGCTGTAAATCACTACCAGTGAGTATGATGTCATCCACGTATAGTACCAACATGAACAATTCTGATTTTTGTTGCAGAACATACAGATTTGGCTCTATATGAGTGCTGACAAAGTCCTGGGATAGCAAAAACTGATGTATCTTCTGATACCACACACGAGGTGCTTGCTTCAGCCCATATAGAGCCTTCTTGAGCTTGCATACCTTGTGCTCTTGTCCCTTCACCTCAAAACCTTGGGGTTGATGTATATAGACCTCCTCTTTAATATCTCGATTGAGGAAAGCGGTCTTAACATTGTGACACCAAAAATTGATATTTTTAACTTGGCATTGATATTGTTTTTCTCTATGTTTGATAAGAGTTTGAGTATCAAGTGATAGCCTAGCAGCTCTCACTTATTTCTATTTTCTATGATATTGTATGGGATTGAGAGGATGAGTGGAATGGCTCATTGTAAATACCATAGGTATGAATTATAAATACCTTGGTATGGGGTGAGAGTTATTTGTGTATGGGATATTATGAGTTTTTTAGAAAATAGGAAGAGTGAGTCATATAAAGAGGTGGGCTCATGTCCATGTGTTCCAATAATATAAGAGAGGCCACATGCCAAGCCTGTGGAAGGCATGTGGAGGAGTGTGAAGTCAAGAGGAATCCTTCTAGAACTCCTATGTGGAATAAGGAGGATGTGGACATGTGGAAAAGAGAGGGTCCCTATGGGCTCCATGTGAGGAGACTCTTGACTTTCTCAATATTTTAAGAGTCTTGAGCATCTTTTGATGGGACACATGACAAGAGTAGCCAAAAAGGACATGGATGGTGACATACGTGCTTATGTGATTGATGGGGAAAGGAATCTACAGGCAGCAATTGTAAATGGGTGAAGGAGGGTAATAAAATCTCTATAAAAGGAGCCCTCCTCTCCCTTGTTCATCAATCTCTTCCACCATTAGGCCTCATGTTGCTATAGCTCTAGTCTCCCCAAGCCTCTTCCATGAGCCTTCTCTCTCTCTTGTAGATATTCTCTTATGTAGACTCTTGAGCCCATCTCTCTCTAGTTTATTCTCTCTCTATGAGTAGTCTTAGAGCTTCCGCTCCCTCTTGTATGTATGAAACCTCTTCTTCTCCCTTGTGTTTGTAGTGTTGAAGTGGATTCTCACTCTATTTGTAATGAAGGTCACTTCAGGTTCTCTCTCTCTTGAGTGTCTCGTCCCTTTTCTCTTTTAAAGCCTTGAAAGTTCTTTCTATTCGGCGGCCGCTCATTGTGCATACATGGTCCATTTGTTTCCTGAGCCACCATGCAAATTTCTTTCCCTCTTCTAGGCGAAATCTATGAGGGGTGGATCGTTGATGAAGGTGGAGTCTTGAGGGAGCATCCTGCTCAGGCGAAATTAGCCTGGGTGGAGGGTAATTTTCATGACAATTTGATCCCCTATTAGTATTTTGCTCATAACTTTTTGCTCGATAGTCCGATTGTAATGAAATTTATATCAACACAAAGCTCTCTTCAAGGCGCATGTTTATATATGATTAGATCTTGAATCACATACTACTGCAAAAAGTTATGATTCTCTGTGTCTGACAGTCTGTTTTTCATGATAGTTTTTACCCCCATCTAGTAAACTATCCATAACTTTTTGGCTGCTTCTCTGTTTCTTACGAAACATATATCAACACGAAGCTCTCTTTAAGGCACATGTCTATATGTGCTTAGATCTTGAATTAGATATTGCTGTAAAATTTTATGAGTCTCTGTGTTTGACAGTCTGTTTTCATGACAGTTTTTATCCCCTTCCAGTAAATTGTCCATATCTCTTCAACCGTCTGTCTGTTTTCAATGAAACTTATATCAACGCGAAGCCCATCTCAAGGCGCATCTCTTTATGTGCTTGAATCTCTAATATCATGTCTCTACTGAAAGTTATAGGCCTCTATGTCTAATGATAGTTTGTAGAGTGTTTTGAGCTAAGTGTAAAGGTGTCTATGAAGGAGGTGCAATATTTCCTCGGAATCTACCCATCCGACCCAATCAGCCCCTTCAAACTCCTGGATGTATATCAGTTCATGTCATGTTGAACTGCAAGATCTTCTTTCAACAATGTATCACTCTTCTCTTTGGCGCAGACCGGCTCGCTGAGATTACGGCCTCTGCTGATCCTTTCCTTCTCCCTATGCTTGATTACAACATCACTTGGGATGTTACCATCTTCATTCTCATCTGAGGGAGGAAAGTATGGTGTGGTATCTTGGCATAAAAGCTTCTTTCTAATGTCCCATTCTCAATGATAAATATCTTTGGCTGTCACTTCAAAAGCAGCAGGAAGTGAAGAGGTGCGTGAAGTTTATTACCCCCAACTTCATGTCACAACATCCATCTGGTACACTGACCAACCATAAGACGTAGCAAGAGAGATGAAAGAAGGAATGGTGGTCATCTTGGCCACTGGAGCAAAAGTCTCCTCATAATCTATCCCCTCCTCTTGTGCATACCCCTTGGCAACCAAACGGGCTTTGTATTTCTCAACTGTGCCATCTATGCATCTTTTTAAGATTCCCATGAGAGATGATAAGCTCGGTCCGTAGGCATCTTAGGTGTCCACAACATGTGGCAAGCCATTTGAACTATGAGAAGTAGAAGGGAAAGCATCAAGAGACTCCGTCTTATCATCCTCAAACTGGATGATGTCCAAAGGGGTGTCATTGTATGGTGGCAAGTCTGCACTAGCGGGCTACATGCACTCATTCTCAGCAAAGAGAACATCTTTGTTGATTATTACCATCCTGGGTGGCAGGATTATAAAGCCTAAATCCCTTGCTTTCACACATGAAAATGCATTTGACACTTGTCATCAGGCTTTGTTCGATGTGCATATGGAACCAAAGCATATGCCACTGATTCAAAAACTCTGAAATGACTAGCCTTTGGCTTAAAGCCATACAAAGCCTCAAATGGAGTCACATTAACCAAAGCTTTGGTAGGGCATCTGTTCTGAATATAAGTGGCTATCACAACTGCTTCTCCCCAAAAAGCCTTTGAGACTCTCTTGAATTTCAGCATGCATATGGTCATTTCCATGAGAGTATGATTCTTCCTCTTAGGGAGTGGATTCTGTTGTGGTGTGTAAGGGCATGTCAAGTGATGTTTAATCTCATGCTGCTTCAAAAATCCCTAGAATGCATGTGACATGTACTCTTCCCCTCTATCTAAGTTGAGTTTTCCAATTCTAGAATTGGTTTGTGGTTCTTAGCCATAGCTTTAAACTCCTGAAACCAATAGAACACCTTAAATTTTTCCTTCATGAGAAAAAGCCATGTGAACTTGGAGAAGTCATCTATAAAGGTCAGAGAGTACCTTGCTCCTCTATGCGTGGGAATAGTCATGGGGCCACATACATCAATGTGCACTATCTACAACACTCTGGTTGCCTTGACCCAATTCTTGCCTTGTTTACTAAATGGCAAGCGATGCAATTTGCCAAGTGCACACCCCTCACACACTTCATTTGCTGGTTGCTCTAATTTTGGCATTCCCTGAGTGATATTATTGTTGTACAAGTAGGACAATGCCCTGTGATGGACATGTCCAAACCTAGCATGCCATAAATCAGCCTGGAAAGTGTTTGATGCCAATACCTTCTGATCATAAGGCTGAGCATCGAGCTTGTATAAGCCTCTGTCATATGTGCCTATTGCTACAACCTCATACCCTTTCTTTGGATCCTTGATCCTGCATTGGTTATCCTGAAATTCAACCAACATATGTTGATCATGGGCAATGTTTGAAACTGAAATCAAATTTTGCCTCAAATATGGAACATACCAAACATCTTGGATATACTTATCTTTCCCATTATCAAGCTGAATAGGAATGTGCCCAACTCTGATGATGTCTTGAGAAGTATCATTGGCACATGTAACCTGTCTGCCATGAATAGGTGTCCCTTTGCCTCTTCTTTTCATTGGCAATCCTTTTCTGATACTCTGCAATGTAATGCCCTGGCTTCTTGCAATAATTTCATTTGACCTTTTTTTGATTTTTTCTTGAACCGCTTGCATTCCCCTCCTTGGGCTAAGTTGTATGGCTATGTTTTGGCTCAAACTTTTTTTGAAATTTGCCCTTTCCACCCATGGCAAGTGCTTGCTCACCCTGACGAGAGGATTCGGCAAAATTTGAGCATCTCTCCTCTTCCTACAACAAAAGCCCAACTAGCTCATCGAATGAGAGTGGGGCTGCCCTGAGAACAATGGTCAATAAAGTGATGAATGTGCCATATGAGGGCGCTAAGCTATTGAGAGTAATAGAGACAAGCTTCTTGTCTTCTATTTCCTCATCAATACTTGTGAGCTGATCACGTAGATCAGTGATCTTGGCAATATGATCAGTGATGGCCTGGCCTTCCTGCATCTCGAGATCCTTGAGCTAATTTGTCAAGGCAATGGCCCTTGCCTCATTCTTAACATGATACATGTTTGCCACTCTTTCCCATGTTGCCTTTGCATCCTTGCACAACTTGATAGTCATCATAATGTGCCTCTTCACATTTGTGGCAATCAAAAACATCGCTTAGGCACTGCGGTGGTCAAACTTCTTTTGCTCCTCCATCGATGCTATGGGACTAGCAGGAGGGACTGTAGCAGTCTACTGTCAAAGAAGCTGTGCTAGATGTAGATGAGCATGCTGGCCTCACCTCATCCCCACTAGCAATATCCCACAAGCCCTTACCAACCAAGATGTTCTTAAGCACGAATGACCACAAGGCATAGTTTGGTCCATCCAACTTGTCACCCTCGGCCACAAATCACCAAAACTGTGTGAAAGAGTTGACATGATGCAAAATGGGATACCCACAAATTGCAAATGTACCTGCAAAAAGAACTGCAAGTCCCAAAAGTGCAACTAGCTACAAATGTGCCTGTAAATCCCAAACTAATACTAGCTGTAAATGCAAAGTACAACTGGTTGCTTTGAAATCCCACTAACTTCACAATGCAATCACTACAAAAATGGCATCAACCAATCACTACATTCAACTGCAATCTGAAGTGCAATCCCAAATTGAAAATGCACAACCCAAATCTAAAAGAGTGCACCCACCAGTGCTCAAATGCATCCAACAGAGCTCAAAAGCATCCACAACTATAAAGTAACTACAAATGCACCCAACAATGTAGAGTATCTGCAAATGCACCTGAGAGTGCAAGAGTATGGGCTGCAAAAACAGTCCCAAAGTGAAATACACAGCTTAAAACACTTACTGAAAGTGCACCTTGGCTAGAAACACCTCAAGCAAAAGCTGGAGAGCTGAATGTGACAACGAGGAACACGGACTGGAGCACCAAGCTTGTGGGTGTCTAGAAGCAAGTGCAAAAATGGGCTCTAGAGACGGAAGGGCTCTGATACCAAATGTAGGAGCAAAGTGGAGACAGGTTGTGAACACAAGTGAGCAAGAGTGCACACACAAGAAAGCTCCAATAGAAATGTTCAAATGAAACAATACAAGTACTTGGTATATATAGTACCCAAGTACAACCAGTCAACCATAAGATCCTACGGCGTCTACAAACCATCTCATATGTACATCCACAGGTGGATTCACCATCCACATAAGAGTGACATGCATTCACATCAACCATGGGCTGATCTACTTTCTCTTTTCCCTTTCGTGATACTTGTATACCACTATCTACATTTCTTTGAGGAGATTCTCTTGATCTCAATCTACCTATCCATGACAAAGTATGTGAACCATTGCTAGAGGACACTATAGGTCCACTAATATTTTGTGTTTGTTGCTGTGAATTCTGTGCAACATTACCATTTTGTGCATCTACATCATCAATCACATTTACTGGTTTATAGCAACTGCTCATCTCATAAAAAACAACATCTCTGCTCATTGTAAACTTACGAGTAGAAGGGTTATAGCATCTATACCCTTTCTACTGCAGAGAATAACCAATAAAGATGCACTTCTCAGCTTTTGGATCCAACTTGGATCTCAACTCATCTGGCACATGAACATAGGCAATGCAACCAAAAACCTTCAAATGAGAAATATCTAGTTTCCTACCAGCATACCTCTCCTCTGGCGTCATGCCATGTAATGCTGCAGTGGGAGTCCTGTTCATTATGTAGACTACTGTAGCAACTGCTTCAGCCCAATAATAATTTGGCAAGTCTTTTTTGTTGAGCATGGCACAAGATACCTCTCCAATATGCCTATTTTTCCTTTCTGTAAGTCCATTTTGCTGTGGTGTATGACTGCATGAATATTGTTGATTTATGCCATGCTCCTGCAAAAACCTTGCAAACTCATTTGAGAGGTACTCTCCCCCTCCATCTGACCTTAGGCATTTTATTTGTAGGCCTGTTTCTTTCTCAACCATAGCTTTAAAAGCTTTGAAATGCCCAAACACTTCACTTTTCTTTTTCATAAAATACACCCAAACTTTTCTACTGTAGTCATCAATAAAAGTGAAAAAATAATGGCAACCTCCAATAGATGCAGCTTTAGTAGTCCACACATCAGAGTGGATTAATTCCAATGGCCTCTTACTCTCTTGAACATGTCTAGGAAATGGTTTCCTTGCCTGTTTTTCAAATTGACAGGCTCCACATACCTTATGCATTTCTGCAACCTTGACTAAGGCAATCCTGCAACAATATTTTGGGCCTGCATTAATTTAAGTCATTGTACATTAACATGACCAATGCGTTTATGCCAGATATCAATATCTGCAACTACACCGGTCCCATGTGCAAACATTACTGCACTCAATTCAGGCATGTCCACATCCAACGTAAACATCCTGCCCTTCTTCTTCCCTTTTGCTATCAAGCGACCTTTATTTTTCATATCCTCAACAAAGCATCCATGAGGATGAAATCTGACCTGCAAGCCCTGCTCAACCATTTGACCAATAGAAACTAGGTTCTTGGTGATATTCGAGACATGAAATACATCAAACAGGTATTTCTTTTTCCCATCCTACATAGACAAAGGAATTTTACCAATCTGCACAATAGGATGTGCAATATCATCACCAGTCTCCACAAATCCTGGTCTTTCCATTTTCCTTGCATCCTGCATCCATTCTCCATGACCTGTCATGTGATTTGACACACTTGAGTCAACATACCACACATCATTGCTTTCTTTTGCACTTGTCATAGAATTGGTCATGTGCTGCACCATAAACAACTGCTCATTTCTATTATCACCCTGTCTACTAGAGAATGCATAATTGCCTTGCTATAATTTTCCATTCATGATATCATTCTACTTTTTATAGTAGTCTTTAGCCATATGACCCATTTTACCACAATAGTAGCATTCAACATTGCTGTTTACATTTTGGCCTCTCTACCATCCACCACGACCTCTTTGGCTCCCCCTGCCTCTAAAGTTACCACATCCTCCTCCATAGGACTGGTTTTCTTGAATTTGCTGCATATTCTGATTTCTACCACGGCCTCCAGATCAGCCTGCTCTACCTCTGCCTCTACCTCTTCTAGCATTTGAGTAGAAGACAATTTCTTTTGAAGTTCCTCCTGAAGAAGATGCACCACCATTTCTCTACTCTTTAGAAATTAGAAGAGTAATCAACTCCCCAAAATTAGGAAAATTCTCATGGACGGCAATGGATGTTCGGAACTGTGCATAATTTTTTCCTAGACCATTCAAGGTCATAGAAAGTAAATCATCATCTTCCACTGGTGACCCAATGGAAGCAAGTGCATCTGCAATCTTCTTCACCTTCATGTGGTAGTCATTGATGCTCATATTTTCTCTCTGCACATTATGCAACTCCTGCTTTTGAGCTGCATTTTCCTGGCTTGCGTATTTGTGCTATACATTTTTGTTAAAGTATCCCATGCCTCCTTTGTCGTGCTTGCATCCTGAATATGCACAATCATAGAATCTGAAATAGTGATAGACAGCCAGTACATAACTTTCCTGGCTCTCTCATGCTAGCCTTTAAATGCCTGCAACTCCTGTTGATTGGGAACATTAGGAATAACTGGTTCTTGTTCAACTCCAGTAATGAACTCCCAATAGCCTTTTCCCTTAAGGAAATTCATCATTCTAAACTTCCATGTCGGGAAGTTGTTCTTGTCAAGCCTTTCAGTGACTATCTATGAATGAGCATCAGATGCCATTACAGAACACTACAAAAATATTTGTCACTGCAAAAAACACAACTTCTGCCTCACAAGGGCAAATCTGCAAAACTGACGAAAGTCGTATTTGACCACATAGTCACTTCCAGTGACAATTTTGCATCAACAGGCAATAAGAATGATTCTGTCACTCCCAATATCTATGTGCATAGGCATACGATGCAATTTCTGCGGCAACTTTTCACTGACCTGCAGAATAGTTGTCGCACACAGCAAAAATAGGGCACCTTTTTGAGTGCCTGTGGAAAACTTCCGCCACTAAAACGGGCCTCGAAATGGCCTCGAATCAAAAAAATAATGTCAAGGGCTTTGCCCTTACCCGCTACTGCCCTCTCGCCGCACCGCGAAGGGCATCCCAATCTCAGACAGTGCACTCTTGCACTTTTCGGCTGTGCTACGTGTAGAGATTTGCTCCCAAACTTGAAAAAGGAAAGCAACACTGATCCTCTTACCAAGACACCGCAAACTTGGTTTGCTTTCTTGAGCTCCTTACCACGAACTGAGCTCTAATACCATGTGAAGAGAGTGGAAGAGAGGTAAGGAATCTCACTTGTAGCTTTCTCACATACACAATGGGGGAATACACACAAAGGTGGAGGCTGAAAACAGTTTTCCTCTTCTTAGTTATGAAAGCCAAAATAACTCTCCCTTAGTATAAAAGGAATAGATGAACCCTATATGTGGGTCTCAAACCAAACTCAGCTAACCTAGATGGCATACTAACTGAGCCACTAACTAGAGTACATAAAGATAGCTATCATCTAGCTATTATTCATGGACGGTGTACCAATTGCATCTGCAGCTAACAAGTCAGTGACATAAATGCACAACGGTCACCCTAGCATATCACGAGTGGAGCTCAATATCTCAACACCCGTGGGTGCTGAGGTCTTCCCGCATCTCGCTACAATAGTAGTCAACCCAGTTCATCTTTTGAAAGTTCACCATCCTCAGCAAGATATTGGGCACAATGGCTTAATGATGATTTGAGTGCTTTACTTGAGTGAGCGATTGCAGGGCTCTTGCTGGGTGTCCTACCTCGGGTTATAGATCGTGTTGAATTGGATGTAGCCTCTATACTTGTGGCTATCATAGGATAATGCCTCACCATGTCTTGATTGATTTGGTAGTGATGGGGGTTGCCTATTGCATCTCTCAAGACACTAATTTTGGTGTTGTTGTCGTATGTCTTGAGGGACTCCGCCAGTAGCTTCATGTCTAGGTGGCATGGGAAGCAATCTCCTACTCTTTGCAAGCTTGAAATGTTAAGGGCTTCCACGACTGTTGGGTCCTAGAGAGCGGCATATGTTGCCATGGTGTGGTAGTGGAGGGTGTAGTCCCGACCCTCGAATGTGAAGCGCAAGTGGACCACGCAAGCATTTAGCTCTTGGAGCCATGCTTCTCCCAATGGCAAGTACGCTTGAAATGCATGATCTTGTACTCACCAGTAGTTGGTGCCGAGATGCACTTCCGTGTTTTCATGGGGGTTGTGCTTACTGCAGCTGGCTCCTCTTGAGTCGCCTATCTAGTGGTGTCTTCATTCTATAAGTCCTCTGTGGGTATTTTGTCCGGCATTCGAATGTGGCTGAAGGGGTGCTCTGAGAGTATGATGGGTCAGTGGCCTGTGGGATAGGGCAAGGGTGGAGGTCCAGGTGCGACTTGAATTCAAAAAGTCATGTTCGGACTCCATGGCAAACAAATGTGGGAGTTGTGTGACGAGGGAATCAGTGGATGAGGAAGAACAAGAGGACATCAGTTTGCTAATAGGGATGGAGGGGAAGTGGGCACAAAACTGTCAAAATTTTGGATAAATTTTGACAGAGTTTGGCTGCAACTGCTATGGCGATGACCTGATGGGGTAGGCCTACTTTTATAGATTTTTATCCCCCCGACCAATGGGATACTAGTATGGCGATGGTCGGTGCTTAATTTATGGCAATGATCGGTGGCAAACATTGATAACATGGGCTGTGGCCAGTGTGGTACCCAAATGGTGACGGCACAGTGCAGTGTGGGATCGTGATGGCATCGATCGGCATGGTACCCATATGGTGACGGGGATCAAGATGGCATCGGCGTCAAAGTTTCGGTGACTGTAGGAACCGAACCCTTCAGTGAATGATCGGTGGTGAACTCTTTAGTGACAGTCGGTGGTGAACTCTTCAGTGACAGTCGTGCTGAACTCTTCAGCGACGATTGGTGGTGAACTCTTCAGTGAATGGTCGATGCTGTATTGACTATGGAAAAATAAGAAAAATAAAAGGAAGGGGGAGTGGGGTGGGTGAAATGTGGGTGGATCGGAGTTGCACTGGTGTTGGGCAATGTGATAAGGAGGTCAATCTATGAGAACATGAGCCCTTATAAAAAATGCAAGAGTGGACCTAGTGCTGACCATGTGTGTGCATGTGGTGTGCTCGATAGGGACTAGTGTGCTGTTGGTGCATCAAGTGAGATGCCTACCATACTTACTCACCTAGACCTAGATGTGATGCTTATGATGAATGAGGTGGAGGCAGACGCCGTATTGCAGCATAGCGAGTAAGGAGCCATGTGGAGTATGTGTCTAGTTTGTTCTTTACCTTGGATGCCAGAGGCACCTTTGTGCAGGCTCCGATGTCGAGTAGTCATTCCCTAGGCAATGTTCTTGTGTAACTCTTGGTGGGATGGAATTCAGATCCTAAGGAGTTCTTTGACTGGTGGTGGTGATGCTTGTGTTGAGTCGATGAACTGCTCATGGCACCAATGCATATTCATTACCCAGAGGCTAGCTTGTTGTGTTCGGATCATTGGCAAGTTCTTATAGGGATGCATCCTAGGAGGACACAAGTTCTTGTGGTGCTACCTTCATCACCTTTGGGGTTTGCAATGTCTTCTTCTGGATCCAAGCAACTTTGTTGCTTCGATGGCTCAAACGGGTGGTGTTTCTCAAACTATTGGTGATGCGTGGTGGTGGATGGGGTGTGAGCATGGTACGCGGCTTTCTCTGAGTAGCGTATGTAGGTGGAGGAAGTGATTTTAAGGTGACCTGAGCTACTATTGCTACATTATCATTCTTGGGGCATTGGCCCCAATCGAAGTGACATTGGGCACAGAGGATAGCATCTTGTACTTGCCGCTCACGGATTTCTTGAGCGGAGGATGGTAGCATGGGTTGAGCGTGCAATGGTATCGGTTTACCACTTCTTGTGGCTAGGCTTTTTACTCCTTTTGAGTCGAGACCTTGGGCGGTGTGCTGGTGGAAGATGGGGTTTCCAATTGGATTTACTGTGTTGCTTCATTGTCGTGAATTGGAGAGGTCGGGGACGAAGAGGGGAGGCTTGATCTGCACAGTGGAATTATCATTGTTTGACCACCATTGGTAAGTGAAGCTATTTGGGCATGCCATTTGATTTGGCAATTGACAGTGTAACACCAGGTTCTTCCTAGAATAATCTGCTCTTCAGTGTCTTCTGTAGGGAGAACATAAAAGTGTATATCCACAGCTTGGCAAACAACCATTAGATTTAGATGTACATAACCCAAGGTTTGCAACAGATGGCCATTTATTGCTCTTATTGAGGCAATAGTGAGGATTAGGGGTACCTGTAGCTTTTCCCATAGCTCTCGAGAAATGAAATTGTGGCTCGCTCCTAGGTCTACGAGTGCTTTGATGCACAAGCACGGTACCTATAACTGAACAAGCAACCTGGTTGGCTCTATTGTTAGCTCATTTGTTACTTGAATCTCAGATCTTAGCATTACGTATTTTGGCTTACTCGATGGCTTGGCACTTCATCCTAGCCACCTCTGCCTTAAGTTCTTTTTTTCTATGTACTGCTTGAAGGGTAGGGATAGTCAGTGGTCCATAGTATCTTTTCAATTTGCTTCTGTTTAGGTAGCCATCCATTTTTGTCCCATCAAGGGTCGCCATTCGGCATGCCCCTTGGGGGGTGATCTCAACTGCGTGGTAAGGACCCACATACTGGTACTTAAGCTTATGTTTGGTATTGCGGACACTGTATAGGAGTGCCAAGTCTCCTTTTGCCAGGTCCTTGTTCTTGAGGTTGCGGTCGGCGGGACCACTTTTTACATCGGGCCTTTTCCACTCGAAGAGCATAGGCTGCTTGCAACCTTGGGTCTAAGCATGGTTAGGTGACATGCTTTTTGTGTTTTATGAAGCACATAGCACATTACTTATAGCACAAATTATGTATCTTAATATATGAAAGTTTTTAAATATCAATGTTCTTTAATGAACTTACAATATTGTAAGAGTCAAAAAGCACATTTTATGATTGCAATAATTTTTTAAGGTTTGAAAAAGGTGTCCTATACCATTAAAAGCAGTAAATGTCCCAGACAGTGCTTTTTGTGTCACCTTCCCATGCTAAGACCCCCTTTTCTTGTCTAGCTTTTCAAGGTTAACTAGCCGTTCGGCTAATGCATTTTTCGTGAGTCTTTCCTTTACACAAGATGGAGGCTAGGCACTACATACTCCATTGTCATTACTACCTCTACCCCAAAGGCTAACTTGAAGGATGGGAAAACCTATGAATTGTTGCATACCAAAACCTGAGGTGTTTATACACTTGCATCTAGTTTGAGCCATCAAGTTCCCAATGGTCCAGGAAAAAAGCAACAATAGCTTATTTAGCTTCTCACCTGAGGTACACAAATGCATGTATAACAACATGCCTTACAAAGTTTAGAGCAAGCCTAACACTTTTCTCCATTCTTTTCTGACTCATGGATTGAGAGCCACATTGACATGAACTAAAGGACTATGAGCCATATAGACATAACTAAAGCACTGTGAGCTATTGTAGAGTGCAATCTATAGAATCATACTATACAATTGGAGAATGTCCATCAAATTATAAAGTCCAACTCGGTGAAGCAATCATAAAACTACTAAGTGAAACATTCAATTTATAAAGTCCAACTCAGTGAAGTAGTCATAAGAAAAGAGAACATTTGAATCCAACTAAATGAAAAATTTTCAAATTATAAAGTCCAATTGAGTGAAGCAGTTTATGAAAGAGGTATCCAAGGATGGATAAATGCAAAGGCAAATTATGACTTTAAAATTGAATTTATATAGAAAAGCCAAATGCATAGTCAGCCCCTAAAGTTATATACCCGGGTAGTATACAACCAAGTTTTACTCTTCTCTGTTTTGAAAAGAGACCACCATCATATCTAAGGATGGGTTAAATGCAAATACAATTTACTACTTAAAAATCAAGTTCTATTGAAAAGCCGATTGTATTACAGGGGTGGTCAACCCCTAAAAAAGACTAGGATAATATATATCCAAGATTTACTATTATACAAAATAATACTTCACTCTACAAAGGAGCCTCGGGCAACGATGTTTTCCTAGGATTTTTTGACAACTCTCATGCCAATTTCCTTCTCTTTTGTGCACTTGATAATGTAAAAGTCAGCATTCTCTACATTGTCCTTTTCTACACTGATTGCAAACTAGCAAGGCATCACTAAGTGTGTCATAATGCCCCCAAGATGTTGCATCATCAATGATGTCCATGTCAAAACCATTATCAAGACTATCATTTGGCAATGGTTCAATATTAATGTAATTCCAACTAGATACATGTGATTCATTGGTGCATCTCCTCCAAAGTTACTGCATATTAGCACTACAAAAGCATGATAATTCCCTAGTTCTTAGAGCTATGTCATCATGATTTGAAAACCCCAAAACTGATGCAATGATCATGACTATGGCATAGCTTTGTAGTCCCATTTATTCTCTTTGTTCATATCAACAACTTTTATTTCTCAAAACACTCTTGTCACCTTACGAGCCTGGGAATTCTATGAGCATTTAGCTCCACAAGGCAGGTTTCATTTAAAAATATCTCTACATCAATAGCACTTTGTAGCTTTGCACCATCCACCTTCAATCACTCGTGAGTCAATGATCCGTTAACAATAGCTCTTGTATCATCATGCTCAACCTTCCCATGATCAGAGCCAAAGAAGGTCCACATCGATCCGGTCTCGCTGGTGTACCAAGCTACAAAGTAGAAAGGCCTTTTACCTTTGAATTGGGAGGCTACTCCATCAAACCATACCCAATCTTGTTTAAGCAGTAGACCAAAGCCCTTCAACCATTCATGATGAAGCATGAAACAATGCTGCACAAAAAGAGTGTCGTGCTACTTATCATCAGATATGTAGAAGTGATGGGTTTTGTGAATGTCACCCTGCAATACATATGTAGGAATTGTGAACAAAGATTGTTACTTGGCTAGAAAACTAGTGCATGGAATGTATCTCATTCTACTCCTTGAAGCTATAGTTTTCAACAAATCTACGCATGATACAGCCACATCTTTGGGGAGCCTTGTCAAGCATTCTTTATATTGCTCTGCTTTCCATCTATACACAAAATTGTGTTTGATAAAATCCACCTAGTGAGCATTGAACCGATCGATAAGTTCCCTAAAAGACATGTCCTTGTCTGTTAGAACCTTCCTTTTCTTCTTCTTCCCATTAGTAGTAGTAAATCTTGCTTCTATGTCTTCAAAAATCTTCATAGGTGTGTTCGTTGAATGGTTTCTCAACTGGACTTACTGGAAAATTCCATGAGTGCATTCTCCCAAGACACACTTCAGAGCATGGAATGCAAGAGTTGCTGGTTTTGCACACAAAACAGACTCCCAAATTAATGTGACACCCTTGTAGGATTTATTCATAGACTTGCATCCTTTTTTAATGGCCATCCACCATACAAATATCACAAGCACATTGACATGCACATCCATGCAATCCAAAAGCAAGACTCCTCATGTAATTCAAGGAATCCTTTAAAAAGGACATCTGAACGTATGTAGTGCAACATGTGTAGCGATCCTTGAGCTTACACATGAAATAAGGCTTCAAGTTATCATTTGTCGATTGTGGAATCTTAATCTCTGGGTGCATTTCCTTGAACAAGAGGTAAATCTCCACGTGCAGCACTTACATGATACTAGTATAAACTGATATTTCATTCCCATTGGTAATATCGGTATACACCGACATTCTTATAGTAAAATTATACAGGTGGTCTTGTGGAACCACTGCAACTTTTGTATGGAGCTAGTCCTGCTTTAAGAAAGTGTTAACTCAATGGTATGAAATGCAAATATCTGCATGATATCGGTACATAACCGGACAAGTAAATTACCAACTTACCATGCTAGCACATAACCTTACTATGAATCCAGAATTGCAGTGCTACCATTGGTTTGAAGTAAAGTACATTTCCATAACATCACACAACCTTACTCAAAATCGTTAGTATCTTGTGCTACCAATGTTTCCTTTCCCATACGAGTGCACATATCCTTACTTTTATACTGTTTCCTTTCCCACGAGTGCACATATTCTGTGCACATATCCTTACTTTTATACTGTTTCCTTTCCCACGAGTGCACATATTCTTACTTTTATATTGGTATTGTTGCACTACCAGTGCCACCTCACTATGGAACTGATTTCTTTTAAGGAACTTACTACAACCACCTACCAGTAGTATGTCACATTACTTTCTACTACGAAGGTATCTTGCTAATGCAGTACTAGAAGAAAAGCGATTTCCTCCATCAGATATCATAGGTTGTGTAAAACTTGTCCATAATACCACACAGTCATACAATGATACTAGTTTTCTAGTACTACCACTGTGGCATTGGTAAGTAACTATTTTCTTCGTAATAATGAACAAGTGAAAGAAATGTGATATGTTGCAAACTACCGCCTAAGTGATTCACCACCATGAAAATCTCAATATCAAAGTAATATATAGTTGGGGTATAGCAACAACCCAAAGAATGAAAGCATAATGATATGTTGCAAACTACCGCTTGAGTGATCCACCACCATGAAAATATCAGTATCAAAGTGATATATAGTTGGGGTATAGTAACAACCCAAAGAATGAAATAATAATGACCATTGTGAGAACCTAAGTTTGGTCAAGGAGGTGCATAGGGTGCTTGATCCAAGATTGTCTTTCGAGTCGCTTTCGACAAACATCTTTTTTGTTGGGTGACACATGGTTATGAGTAGACCAAAAGGAGAATACCACCTCCTTAACCTCATCACTAATTGACCCAACTAGACAAGGTTGTTATTCACATGTTGACAATGGCAATACACTATATTCTACCTATTCTAAACAAGATTTAGCCACATTAAAGTCTTTATTGTGTATGTTTAACATTCTTGATGCGGCAAAAGTGTTTGTTTGAGATGCTTTTTTGTGGTGCCATTGATTAGCATCATAATACTGGCTCTTTTGTTAAACAACCCCTAAGAGCTTCTAGGCACTTTCATTGTAGCGAGTGTATAGCATATGTTTGCTACTAAACCTCTCAAATCTCTGTTGCAATCCAGTAAGGAATCCCCTCATTGAAGGATGTTGGACAATCTGATGAAATATACAAGCCCTTGGATCCACGTCCAAACCTAATGTATGTTGATGAAAAAGATGAACAACCTCATTGCATATTCATTGTTGGTTCTCTTCATTGGCTCCTCCTTTGCATGAATTCTTATCTTGTGATTTTATCACCTTGACACTAGCATTATAATGTCGCTTTCGCTTTCTCTCTTCATGATAATCCTTTATTTCATTACTTCTAATCTTGGCACAAGCCTCAGATTCATGCGGGTAGCCAAGATAGAACATTTATAGATATCCTCGCATTTTTGCATTGCAACTATACACTATCCTTGGTTTCTTCCTGCTAAAGGTACTGAAAGCTCCATGCCCTGCAATACAAATTAGTGGAAGAACTGAGAGAGACAAAGAGAGAGGCACAGTGAGAAATGCTAAAGCTGGACTGAATAGAAGATAAAGAAAACACGCATGAGGGGAGAGAGAGAGAGAGAGAGAGAGAGAGAGAGAGAGAGAGAGAGAGAGAGGTGCTTGTGCAATTGTTTCTTGCCCACGTTGTACATTGAGTACCAGTCATTGGCACATTACTACATGAACTTTTAATTCAAATGTTTGTTCGTTCCCCACCAAACCGCTTGCCCTACCATTGTCCGAGACATAGGCTTATTGTCCACCTTACCATGCATATACCCATATAGTGTAAAAAATAAATTATGACATGGTAGTTCAATTCACATGCAAGGGGTGTCCTAGTGAAGAACAATGAAAATGTGACATTATGTGTCATGTACAATAAGGAGCAAGTGTGCTTGCAAGGCATTATGTCCCTAGCAAGCTCCACTGAGTTGTGGTATGGTGACATGGCATGTTGACCTTAGTTAATGATGTGGTAGATGATATCACCTAGTTCCATATGGTAATCTATTGATTATGCTACTTTTATGCTATGTGGCTAACTTCCAATGGAATGCTAACCTGACCTATCATGTGGGTTGCTACTTATCACATGGTTTGAGGAGTGGATTGTGTGAAATTTGAGGCCTAGTGCACTGTTGTTGCTTGCTTGGTGATTGTGTCTATCTATGGCTACAAGTGTAGTCTACTGTGTCTCTCAAGTCTAGATGCTTCTCTATTGCATCTTATTTGTCTTATACTCATGCTTGCATAGCTATTTTCTTGTGGCAGCTATGCTGTCACATTGCTTATGTTGTGGGTTAGGTTTGAGGTCTTTTCATAGGAATCTTAGTCTATCTGGGTTGCTTAGGTAGCTAGTTATAGCCCTTGTTATCTAGTTTACTTGATGTCCATGCTTTTTATCCACCATCACACTTGCTCCTTGCTACTTTGGCTACCTCTGCATCACATAGGTGCACTGCATGTGCTATTCAATCTTTTGCTCATGCCTTTACATTGCACAATAGTCTCATCTTACCAACAAAGTGTAGGCTACTGAATGTAGATGTAGGTAGTGCATTGAGTAGCGGACCATGAAGCTATAGAATTAGTAGAGATCCAAGGAGTTATAGAAGTACTATAGGCTCAATGAATTTTATTGCTCGGCTAGCTATATGTAGTGTACTAAGTAGGAGTCTAGGAAGCATAATAGTAGTGGAGGTAGAACAATGGCATCTTGAGGAGGAAGATTATGGTAGGTTGAGTGAATAGTAGGATGAATGTCTCAAAATACTAGCAAAAGAGTGTCAAAGAGATTGTAAACATGCAATGTTGTAAGTATATAATCTACAAAGCATTATCACAAGTGATGTACATGGGCAGTACTATAATCTCTTCTTGTTTGCAATAGGCCACTGATGGAATGATGGGCAATGAATCTTTGGGGTAGAAGCTCAAAATGTTCAAAGTTTATATTTCTTACATCCCTTCCTCAGGAATGATTATATTATAGTCATGTTGACTATGACAAAGTATTCCATAGGACCGCACTAGATGCAATAGGGGTTCTAGTGGATGCCTAGCTATTTTAGTTAGAGGCACCTCACTGGACCTATGTTTTGCTAGGAGAGATGGTTGGGATTGTGGGTGATTACATGATGATGTCTCTATGTGACTGGTGTTATTGCAATTGGATGCATTGTATGTTTGTATATCAAGCACAATTATGTTGGGAGTAGATGTTGTGATGATTCATCAATTGATTGTTATTAACACCCTCGACGCCTTGAGTATAGAGAATGATTTGGATAACAAGCAATAGAGATGGTGAAGATAGTTTTGATTAAGCAAAATATCAAATGGTTGATAAAGGACACAGTCCAATAGTCTAAATAATAATGTGAATTAAATCGTGGGCTAATTTATTTTTATTAATTTTGGATGGGGGCATATTAAGTCTTGGTATATTTTGAGATTGTGGAGCCATGTTGAGAACTCCCTCTAATCATGACAAGGGATTCTTTTGATGTACTATTAATGGTTCTTTTTTATATTAAATCGAATATTTTCATCTCTAGGGGTCAGTATGGAACCCATGTCATGCCTTTTAATTTCTCTTGTCTCTCTTCCTTGTTTCTTTGATTCCTTTGCTCATGGTTTCTATGTTCATGTTATCCATCAATTTGTGGGGCATGGTTAGTTTTAATTTTTCATGATAGTGGTATCAAAGCCTAGATAACCTCTTAGAAAGAGATTAGGCTATGGAGCTCTTCATGGTATTGCCTTGTCATTCATGATTACTCTATTGTCCTTAGAGCTTGGAAATCTCAATCAATTGTCAACCAAGGAAAGGGAGAACCAAGAAGAGCAAGCCAACTAAGGGTTTGATTTTTGTTAAAGATAGGATTCAACAAGAAGCACAAAATGTGCTTCAAATGTCACAAAACAAAACATTTTGCTAGAGAAATATCAAAGCAAGATTAAGTCAGGTAAATGCTTGAATGGATCTAAAAAAGCCAAACCAGATTTTGCAAAGGAAAGGATGACAAATGCAAAAGAAGAGCCAACCAATGCATAGACAACATCGGTAACAATCATCAAGGTAAGACCTATGCATTGCCAAGGTGATAGAAATATGTTTGATGCTCAAATAACTTTGGGAGGTGAACATAGATAATGTGCATTGAAGCACATGTCAAAGACTTGGGAGTGGTTTTAGATGATCATAGTGGTAAGCTCCAATTTGAATGTGGGTGAAAACCAAAGCTATCCCATCTAGGGAATCAAAACCATGCCAAAATCAGGATGACCATTGGAGAGGAGAAAGTCTTGAGAGAGGTACTTTATGTCCCAGGTCTTTGCAAGAACCTACTGATTATTAGCTAGCTTGCAAGAAATGGGATAAGTATGGTCCTTGATTAAGGTGATGTTGTGATCAATATAGCCACAAGGTTAATAATTACTAAAGGGATAGAGGATGAACGTATCTATAGGATATGTGTTAGAGGGTAGAGGAGGAAGGTATCTATAGGATATGTGTTGTGCTAGTTTAGGATGACAAGGATGCATCAAAGCTATGGCATGAAAGATTTGGCCATGTCGAATATTTAACTCTAGACACGTTGCAAAAATAGCTAATGGTGGATGCAAACAACTCCACTTTTATGTTCTTGCACACTCTCACTCTCAGCACCCATGTTGGGTTGTTGAAATATGCTAATGCTACCAAGGAGGGCATGGATCAATCGAAGAAGTAGTTGTGTAGATGAGCAACAGCCAAGGAGAAATTTAATAGTGTCAAGCAAGCTGTGGAAGGGCTTGAGGGTGCTCCATGGGAGAGGAAGGGGGAAATCCTTGCAAGGTACGTGGGCAGGGAAGAGTGTGGTTGCCACCCAGTTGATAGACTCGATCAATGTCAATTGGTAGTAGTTGACATTGGCACCCTAATTCCCAATCGTTGTATCTTCTACCTCAATGTGCTGGCATTAGCAATTAGCAACTTCCACATGGCATGTGATTTCTAGGAGCATAAGTGGTTACAAGAATGTAGGCCGAATATGCTATGGTATGCTACCTAGTGCTAGTTCTTTTAGTGTCAATGCAAGGTGGGATAGAAATAGAGGGTAGGTTGAGATATGGAAAGACTACTATGAGAGGGACAAAAAGGGGAAGAGGGGATGAGTGGGTTGAGGGCGAAGGGTGGAACTAAGAGAGGGCATAGAGAGGATTGAGAGAATGAGAAAGGACTAAGGGAGAAGGCAAGGGGTCGAGAGAGGACCAAGAGGCTCTCCTTTGTGCAAAAGTAAAGCAATTTGCATCTTTTTTACACACATAAAAGTGCCCTTGCTCTCTACTAAATTAAGTAGACTCCAGCCCCTCACCGCTATCATTGAGTTGTTTCATCACATTCACACCTTCTAAGTCTCTCTCATCTCCTCAATATTTGCTCACAATATTGTCTCAATGCCTTAGCACGATCTTGATTTTCAAATCCATACCCTTACTTCCACATTTAGCCCCCCAATTTCCAAGCTCTCATTGACTTTCAACAAATTTGTATCTATCCTCTCACATTACCGAATCTCGCTTTAAGATGGAGTTTCACAAGTGCAAGAAACTACAAAGTCTAGGTGAAAAGACAATTTGTCAGTTTAAAGACCATCCTTTAATTATTCCTATCTTCATTTTGGACTCTATCACATTGTTCATGGATAGTGCTTGCCCATTACATTGAAGATACTATGTTGTGGCTTATACTCTATGAAAAATGAGAAGTACGACCCTTAGCTGAGATTATCTCAATAGGGCACTTAACCTTATCATTACAACCCTTGTCAAGACACCGTTTGCACTTTTAAGAAATACGAAGATAGTATGTTGTGGATTGTGTTGTATGAGAAATATAAGTGCGACCCTTCATCTAAGACTATCTCAATAGGGCAACGAACCCTACCATTCGAGCCTTCTCAAGATACCATCTACATTTTTACTTGGCCAACACTAGAGCATTTCATAGCATTCTGAAAGCCTATGAAATCCTAGCACGATCTGGCCAAGCATTCTAGTTCATGTTCAGTTGTCTTGCAATTAGAGTATATCTCTAAGTTGTCATGCATATCCTTTTGAAAGATTGATTTTGGGTGGCTCGAGATCCTTCATCATCCATATCTAATGCAAATAGCTTCGCATTTAGCAATGAATCTAGAGTATGGTTCAAGGGTATGTACTCCATCCTTGACAAGTATTCAAAGTGTTTTTGGCGTGCCCTCAATGGGTAGGCCTTAGTAATCGTTTGGCCTCCAAAGAGAAAAATCAAGTATTTAGTTATTTTTATGTTCTTTTTTTTTTTGCATCCATTGATTGGAGGAGCATATGAGAATCCCATGAAATTCTCCACCTTTTTCTCTCTCTCTCTCTCCTCTTCTTCTTCTTCATCCCTTCAATCCTCCACTTTTTTCTCCCCCCCTTTCTCTCTCTCTCTCTCTTCTTCTTTCCCCCTCTCAACTTGCAATTCGCCCCCAGCTCACCATCCAGGGCAGGTCACATGAATGAAATTCATCTTGTTTAGCTTATGAATGATAGTTGGGCTTTGCCGTTTCTCGCGCACACACAGTGATATCATATGTTCCTTTGCCAAAGCACTTTGGAAGGCTGAAATAACTCTCATCTCATGTAAGAGAACAAGGGGAATTCTTCATCGAGAAGTGCCATTTCGTCACTCTTATATATCAAATATAGGAGTGCCTAACGATCAAGGGTAAACTTTTGCACACTTTATAAACTCAATGTCGTATTCGTAAGATTTGTGGTGCCATCTCCATTAGCTGCCGACATTAAGATCCCTACTTTTGTTGTTCGTCCTTCCTTAATTTAAGAACTACAGTTTGGCTAGCTTCCTTCGCTACTTGCTTGTAGGACCTGCAAACAGGAAACCGATCCTGTATCTTTAGATCTACTCAAGGTTACGTCAAGCGCTATACGTCTGAGGCGAACGTGTCATTCAGGAACTCCCTAGTCATTAGGCTCCCCTCTGCCCTTCTCTTTCCTGCTAAGGAGTTCGTCGCTATTTAAGATGTCTGTCCAGCTGTTGATCCGAAGTTTGGTGAAACGAAAAATCCACAGTTTTGTAGTTATCCCTAGGCTTTTCGGCCGATTTCGATGGGAATAGGAATTTGAGCCGATAGGATTTTAGTACTATATATAACGACAGTTAAAGCATCCAGGGGATGTAGCTCAGATGGTAGAGCGCTCGCTTAGCATGCGAGAGGTACGGGGATCGATACCCCGCATCTCCAAACTAAAGTTATGTAAATCCCCTTTTTCGTTTCTTTTTGTTTGTCATTCTGTCTCCTTCTGCATGTTCACTTTTAATTCTTCGTATCCTTCTTGAGGATTTTCCCTTTAACATAGGCTTCATTGGTTTTAGCGGATTCAAGTACGGAGACTGTCTCATGGTTTTTGCATTATAATAGTTGTCGTTCATGAGCAAACATCTGAACAATTCATGAGGATTCCAGCTCTATTAGTAAGAAAAATAAGTACTCCTAGGAATTGTGCGTACTCAACATATAATTCCTTAAGGCAAAGAATATAGTATGCTTATTATAGTATCTATATAATCTTCTGTAGCTTTAGGGACATTTACCTATCTCAATGGAGCATTGCTGGAAATTACAACATATATGTTTCCAATGCTTTACAAAATATCCATTAGCAACTTAACGCCACTATCGTGTTGTGCCCTATAAACAGTCCACACCTACTTCAACACACCTTCTCTTCATTGTCTTTAAGCTTAGCATTAAATCCTTCGATTATATTTGGCATGCTAATAATGTCACATTGTCCAACATGGTCCTTTGCTTTATAAGGTTTTTCATTTTTCATTGAATGTACTTTGTTAACAAAGCTTTCCATGATCCTTGCAGCATCATCTCTCTCAAATCTAGCATTAACTAGCATGTATAAGTGGAACTATTTTTTTATCCACGTCCTCTTCCATTCCCCACACTATTCCAAGAGTATGTCATCCCTCCCGCTTCCCTTTCATAATAGGGGTGACCTCCCCCAAACTTTTATCATAATCCATTCCATATATATCCACGTACCATTCTTGCAATGCAATCCTAGGATCACATCATAGCCCATTCAATATGTGTCTATGGACCAATCTTGCAATTCGAGGGGTTTCTCGAGATGGAGGGATCCTTAGTGCCTCTACCTCCATCATTGGATTTTTTGACACTTATATCCCCTTGAATGGTTCTATTAAGGCCTTATCATTCTCTAGTGTCTACATTCAATCCTATATCTCCTTCTTGAACATGTGTCTATGTACCAATCTTGCAATTTGAGGTGTTTCTCGTAATGCCTCCACCTCCATCACTGGATTTTTCGATTCTTATATCCCCTTGAATGGTTCCATTAAGGCCTTATCCTTCTCTAGTGTTTGCATTCAATCCTACATCTCCTTGAATTTCTGTCATGAATCCAAAAATTGTCACCTTCTTCTCTAGCTTGATTGAATCACTCTTATGAATCTAAAAATCACGCAACCATAAATAAAAAGTCTTCAAGTGTGAAAATATATTAGAATTCACATCATTGATTGTCATTAATACATGCTTTAAGTTTTCAATTAGGCTGACTCACAGTTCATAGTTTTTTATGAGTGTATTTAGTTCTAAGTGACAGTGTGTATATAGCATGCCTCAATGTGTGAATGAGTTATCCCTAGTGCTCATAATGACATCTTTTGATCTCTCAAATTGACCCAAGTTCAAATTGCCACATGTGCATTTGTGTGCATGTGTGTGTGTGGAGTGTGTGTTGGTCGGGATTGTCTGTGGAAGCTACGGTGTCTTTGTGCTCTTGCCTCCTAGTCTAGGGTTTCCAGCCCCATTTTAGCCTTTGTTCAACCTTGTTTCAATCCTGTCGTGATCCTTACAGCTCTTTTGCAGCTTTCGTACACCTTCGTACAGAACTGAGCAGTCCCATTTTGAGCTTCCATTCAGTCCTGTTTAGTTTAGTTCTTCCGTACAATCCCTATGCAATCTCTATACTCCCCTGTTTCAGACCCGTACAGGCCTGTATAGTCTCGTATAGCCTTCATTTAGTTCTCAGTTTAGGTCTACTTTTCTATCCGTCATATGTGCTATGGTTTTCGTACAAAGCGTACGTGCTTTTTCCCTTTCCATCGGTACAGTTTCGTTCGTACAGTTTTTGCACTTCCATATGTATAATTTCTGCAAGTCGTCCGTACAGTTTCGTCTGTTCAAGCCATATCTTTCCCTCATCTTTCTAGTTTACAACAATACAGAGTATACAGACTTTTCATACTCTGTTCTGCATCACGTGGGCACTTCATTCTTCTTGATCACGCTTTCTGTATGCCTTCTTTGCTACTTTGCACTCAAGATTTCCATACACACATTCAAGTAGGCTAGGCTCTTTGTATAGAGGGCTTCCATCTCTTTGTGATGGTTGTATATGAGTTTGAGAAAACCTTCCACAAAGACAGAATGGGCCAACATAAGAAGCAAAAGTAGCCTGAGGGTCACAATGGCCCTCTTCATGATTCCCTTGAAGCCAAGTTGGTGTATGATGTGATGCATGAAGGCTTTGAGGATACACGTAAAGCTTGGAAAGAGCAGCCCCCTTAGTTGGTCTTATCATTGAGGTGGATGACATTGTTGATCCTGTGATGAGGGACTATGCAAAGTATGCTATTATTATTTTCTTTCCAGGTCGTATGCATGTTGCTGCAGAAGTTAGAAACTGGCTGACCAGGAAACTTGGGGGTTCTTCTATGTATCATCCCACATCATACCTCTACTATGAGAGGAGTGAATACATTGAAGCAAATTTGAAGATTTCTCCTTGAATAAGACACTACACAACCATCCATTTGCCTTGTGTATTATGGAAGGCAATAGTGGGCTGAAGATCATGCTTCACAAAAAGACCACTCTTGAAAAGGAATCTATGTGGGCATAGCATCTTGTGGCATCTCCTGCACACGCAAAGGACATTGCGAAACCATATGCCCAAATTTTTGCATTCAAAACAAGAACCTGCAGACAAGCCCCACTTGAGTTTGTAGAATGCACTTCCCATAGCCACATTATTAACTGTGATAGAATAAGATTCAGGTGTGGAATTATTAGTATCCCACAATATGCAAAATCGATTTGAATTCCCAGTTGGTCTTGAAGGACAAATCTCTTTGCCCAAAGAGGCTACAATTTTGGGCAAAAGAGAAGCCAAACACTATGGAAAATCAACCACTTCCACCCAAACTGGATAGCAATTTCTTGATAAGGGCTTGATAGTCCCTGGTTGATGCATGGAAGGACATGTACCATTTGCTGTCCAAAAACAAAAGAGGAGAGTGCTCCAGTAGCATTTTCTTATGCTTCTCACCTATCATAATAATTTCTAAAAAGCCTCGCGCTGCATAATGGACCTTGCGAACGCTCTGGAGACACCATGCTTTTCTTTGTGGTGATTTCAACAATGTTCCTCAGTAGTAGTGAGATAATACATCCTGCCATATTCATATGATGGCCTCTGAGAGCAAGAGTTAGTCCCAATTGCTACTGCAATTCAACTCTACTGATCTTTGGAAGGAATCACATCCTTTGTTGGCCGGTTTTACTTTCCATCATTATGCATGGTATTCGTATCAGGCTCGATTGGATCATTGGTATAGGATCAACCCCTAGCACTGTGACATTCTCAAGGGATTGTAGTAGAAAATCCCAAATTAAGTCTGTCATATGCCTTATCAAAGTCTATTTTTATTAAGTAGATCTCCTACTTGCTTTCTTTAGCATGTGTGCAGCCTTCCCATAGGTTGATGATTGCCTCCAAAAGATTTATGTTCTTTATGAAACCTCTCTATTCCTCCAGAATCCATTTTTCCATTTTACATCTCAATCTCAAAGCAATGGCTTTGGCATGAATCTTGTATGAACAATTTAGCATAGTGAGGGGTCTCCAATATTTTAGAGCTGACCTGTCCCCTTCTTTTGGTATAAGCTTAATCATCCCTCCATTTAAGTGATCTAGAAGAGAGCCCTGATTAGCACTCTCTCTCCAAACAACCAATAAGTAAGGTCCAACAGTGTCTTAGAAAAACTTGTAGAAGTCTATAGGTAGTCCATCTTCTCCAGATGTTTTGCCATCAGCCATTGAAAAGGCGGCCTCTTTAAAATCCGATAAGGAGAGATCATTTTCTAGATGATTTCTGTCTAAGTTAGACACTTTGATTTGTCTGACTGATTGACACATGTCTCTAGCCTCCAAGACCTTGCTATCTGCTATGTCCACTATACTCAAAAGATTTTTGAAGTGACTTACAATGATGTCCACGTTTTTTGCTTCTGTCTTAGCCACTTCACCATCTTCCTTATGCAACAAAGTAATTTCCTCTTGGTGTCTCTTTTTTCTAATCCTCATGAAATCTCCTTGGTTGGTCTGTCTATCTTGTCTGACCACCAATCCCTGAAGTAAATCTTGGCATTTTGTATCTTGATCTGCTCCTGTATCTTGATTTCTTTTCTTTTATCCAGTAATTGTTGCTGGGCATTGAGATCATTCATCCTTGCTCTTTGTTCCAGTATTTCAATCTCCTTCTTAAGTTTTTCCATTCTCCTTGCTTTGATAGTAGCTTTGTTTTTTTTGGCTTCCTTTAGAATTGTCTAGACACTTTCTACAGCAACCTGCCAACCCTGTGAAAATGAATCTTTTGTTGCTGAAAAAGAAATTTTCCATTTTTCTAAAATTTGTTTTTGGATTGTCTGAACAAGGAAGAGTCAACTTTAAACCATGAATTTTCTTTCTTCCCACTCCCCAAATCAATACAAGCTCACTGGGTGCCTCACTCTACATGCAGTGGGCCAGGTGGGAGAGGGGACCTGCTTCTTCTTTGGGATCTTGGAAAGCCTTCCGTAAGCTTCCAGAGGAAACCAAGTCAGGGTTGACAGGACATCTCAGAGGGAGTGCAGGGAGGATCTTACAGATTGAGTCAGCCCTTCCAGAGGCTTGGATAGACACAGATGATATGCCTCTCACTACCTCCACTTGGGTAGGTACTTTCTCGAGAGGCGGGGTTCCACTTCAGGTCTTAGCCTTCCGAGGTGCACAGGAGGATGCTTTGGTTTTCAGTGTCCAGGATGGTGGCAGATTGCTCAGATCTACAGATGATATATTGCTTGAGTCTGCTTTTCAGCCTATCAGGGTCGTAGGCCTTTTGTTGCAGGGATCAGATTCAGAGTGGTTCTTAGACCCTGACCCCCAGTTACTCTCCACCGGGTCTTGGAGACTTTGGCTCTATGGAGGAGTTCCCATCAGATTCAGAGTGGTTCTTAGACCCTAACCCCTAGTTACTCTCCACCGGGTCTTGGAGACTTTGGCTCTATGGAGGAGTTCCCATCAGGTATTTACAGTGGGACCTTGGAGAGTGGGAGTGGATTGACGCGGGGCATCGAGAGAAGACCATCCCCTTCTTTTGTTACACGGTCAGTAATGCCAGGAGATTTCAGCTCAGTAGTAGAGGTTGGAGACCCTCCAGAGTTCCTCATTGGGAGACTTTTGGTATTACTGCGGATCAGCAGAGGTACTTCTGGAGGAGGCTCTGGAAATCCCATAGGAATAGAAAGATCACTATCTTCTTTTGGCTTTCTATTCATGGAGGGATTGCAGTGAACCTTTGGAGGTCCAGATTCGGAGCCGACCCTACTTGCCCTCGTTGCCTTTCTGCTTCGGAGTCTATTCAGCATTGCTTATGGGATTGCAGACAGGCGAGATTGATTTGGATGGGGATAGCCAGGATCTTCAGTCACTTTGCCCATTCCCCACTCTTTATGACTTGGGGCTCGGTGGCTTGGCTTTCTCTTACAGGACCTCAAGTTTTCTATGAGGGACTTGACTCCTCCCGGGCCATTTCGATTCGACATCATCGGGTTGAGCTCTGCTCGTTGGATGTGGTTACACATCGTCCTTTTACAGCTGTACATGCCTCTGTGGATACTTCTTGGGAGATTATAGCGAGCATAGCAGCCTGGCATATCTGGAGATCCAGATGCACAGAGGCTATGGAGGGTACTCAGGTTCATCCCTCGCACACATTGGCTAGTATCTGGACAGACATCATACACACTCTGATGGCCGTATGGACGGGTATGCAGGGGGACTCCCGTGCAGCCTCAGCTAGGAGGGCTTCTTTCTTCAGGGAATGGAAGGATTCTCCTTTCTTCTCTGAATCTACTACAGGGTTGAGATGGCACTTTCAGCCTCAGCCTTGGTTTCTTTCCACCTCACTCTGAGGGGGTTTTTTATTATCCTCATGATTTCATGATGTATTCCGCTTTGAGCTTGCTCTCGCGGGTTTTTGTTCTTACTTAATAGAAGTCTTTTTCATGGGAAAAAAAAAATCAATACAAGCTAACACAAGCTTGTGATCCAATAAGGTGAGAGAGGAAAAGGTTGATTGCTTGAATTCTAGAGGCTGATCAATTAGAGATTGGGCAATATACACTCTGTCTAGTCTGGCCTGTTGCTCCATGTGTAAATGCTGGGAGTCCCAATGTCCACAACTTGCAGGTTTTCCTTGAGATCTTCCTAGATTTTTTTTTAAAAGGCCCTGTTATTACTAATCCCTTCTGCATCCATCTGTCTTTATAATTCTCCACCATATTGAAATCCCCCATAATGACACAATCACTTCCCAAATTCAACATTGAATCCCATGTGGCTCTTCTTTCCATAGATCCTGTTGGGGCATATACTAACACAACTGTGAAAGAAAACCTTTTCATTTTGCATTCTAGAGCCAGCCATCCGTGATTTAAGTCATGCATGCACTTGATGACACAATCCTTATAGTGTGAAAGTATCCCAATTGTAGTGCCTCCTCTACGTTCCTCATGATTCGTAGAATACCATTTTTAGTATGTTTTCTAAGGTGTCATTAATTATTTTAACCTCTTGTAAATTAAGAAAAGTTGGGGACAAAGAGCTCTCCCTCAGCCACTTGGCTTCCTAACTCCTCCAAGGGTCAGTTAACCCACATACATTGAGTGTGAGAAAAGTGAATGGTTTATTTGCCATTCTTACTCTTCCCCTTTTTAGCCTTGGGTGCTGGGCTTTTGGGTGGGGCATTCTAGCCTTTGACTTGAGAGATCCTTCTATTGTTTAGAGTAGTGGCTTGAGGTTTGATAGGGGCTTTAGTAGTCTTATCCTATTTTTGTGCCAGAGGAAGTTCTTCCTCTGATTCTCCCCTATCTAATTCACTCATGCTGGCATCTACTTGATTAACATCCTCCTCAATCTCTCTGGACCCAGCCAAGTTTGATTTCAGCCTCTTCCATTTGGGCATCTTGTATCCACTTCTCTGTTTCCTGGTCAATGAGTGCCTCAAAAGCATTGTTGGTGGCCAGTGGAAATGTAACTCTCTCCTTCTCTTGTTGAATATCAGGCTTCCTCTATTCATCTACCTCCTTGACTGTACCCTTATCTGCCCTTGTTTCTGCATTTTCCCCCAAAGCCTGATTCTTTGGTCTGCCTTTAATAGTCCATTTGGGCTTGGGAGGGAGACTGGCCTATTGTTGAGCTGGTGGTTCCTGAATTTGTTTGGGTCTATTCCTCTTTAGAGGGCAACTTTTAACTGCGTGTGATGATAATCCACACAGAAAGCATGAATTAGGAAGGTTCTTGTAAACCAGAGGCTACTCCATATAGACACTCCCATTTTTGTTGACTATCATTAGTGTCTCTAGAAGCTCCTCAGCAATATCTAACCTGACACATACCTAGGGGTGACCTCTAGGATTGATGAATTGTTCCTTCTCTACATCTATAACTTGTCCTAAGCTTTTGCAGAGGTTAGGAGCTTGATTCACCAAAGAGAAAGGAAGGTCGGGGAGATCTACCCAAACAATGACAAAGGTGGATCTAGACTTGTCAGGATTGAAGTCCTAAGACCAAAACTCTAAATAGAGAGGTTGATGCCTTATGGTCCAAAGAGCATGGTGAAGGGCCTTCCAAGCCATATCTTCTATCTCAAACAGGAAAAAGAAGAACTCTTTTCTTAAGAATCTAACACTAGTGACCACTAGTCCTTTTCTTATCCAGTTGTTTCTAAGCCACCAATCTATGGATCGGGAATATATCCTATTAGAGCATGAGATTCCAACCAATCTATGGATTGCTTAAGCCTATCTTCATAAAGAAAATCAGCCACTTTACCTTTAGAAGATGGCTTCTCCTCAGCTTTAGACTGTTGATTCTCCTATTGATGTTGTCGTGGGTCTTCTGATGCAGGACCTGCAACTTCTCGTCTGTGGTTTGGTGTCCTGATCCCTCCACTTGCGTTTTCTATTGTCTTGGGACCTCCATTTGTGCAGTCATTGGTTGAGAATTCGGAGAGGGAATTCTGTCTCTGCGTCTCTGGTTGAGTTGTACCCATCTATGAAATGGGGAGAGGGGCTCTTGGTGGGCGTCAGTACATCCTCTTTCTTGTGGATCGAAAGCCAAACCCCCCTCAAGGTGTCTACATCAACACTGCCTATCCTTCAATCAGTGTCTCCTCCTAGTTCTCCTGGTGATCCCTTGTCGTCAGTGAGGTTCGTTGTTTGAGGGAGTTGTGATTCTCTCTTGTTCCCTCATGTTCTCCTTTGCTGGTAGATGTAGAAGCATGGCACGTGAATGGGGGAGTGAAAAGCCCTCCTCTGAACTCTTGGATGATGCCTGCATATGAGGGCCTTGGTGCCGGCTTGGGTATTCCACTGCCAATGGTTAGAGAGTGAGGGACCACAGCATGAGCTCTTGAAGGTTCATGCTTTGCATCCGGTGAGTAGATCGTATCCTTCAATAGAGGGAAGTGAGCAAGGTCACCATGAGCAAAATCACCTTGCCAAACATCTTTGTCAATGAAGTCAAGATCAAATCCATGTAAGGAGGATGGTGTCACATCGAATGTATGTTGGGATGAAGCTAGATTTGGAGGACCTCTTCCTCCAGTGTCTATCCCCATCTTTCTCTACTTCACATCAATTGGAAAGACCTTTCACTAAAAGAAAATTATTGGATGCGGGTCTCTGTGCCAACATGGACTTAGGTAGAACAGAATGTATGTGTAGAGTAATGGCAAAGCTCCACTTGTACTTGTATACAGCTAGAAATAATCCCTCTTAGAAATCCAACTTGCATGTTCTACATGCAACTCCTACATGCGAGTTCTACATGCAGCTCCTACATGCGAGTTCTACATGCAACTCCTACATGCGAGTTCTACATGCAACTCCTACATGCAACTCCTACATGTGAGTTCTACATGCAACTCCTACATGCAACTTCTATATGCAAGTTCTACATGCAGAGAGACAATGTCTTACAATTCCTACATTTAGAGAGAGAAGCTCTGCAACTTGTATAAACACCTCATAATGAAATGAAGCCCGCACTCTTTGGGCATTGTGTTGAGTTCTACGTTGGTATTCCAAGCAATTGTCTCAAGTGTCCATGCTTCCTTGCACTCCACGTCTAAAAGCATCTCCTAACCTTGCAACTCTTCCTCCCCTCTCCTCCAACCTTACAACCCATCCTCTCCCTCTCCTCCTCCCTCCTCCTCCCTTCTCCTCCTCCCTCCTCCTCCTCCTCCTCCTCCTCCTCCTCTCTCTTCTTTCCCCCATGCTCTTACACCTTCTTCCTCTCCCACTCCTATGCTCCCCCTAAACCCTTAGTTCCTCAACCCTTAACCTCCATGATCTACGAGGGAGACGAGTTCTCCACCATGTACTCTACCCTGAACCTTGGAACCTCTTCTAAACTCTAGAACCTCCTTCTAAACTTTGGAACCTCCTTCTAAACTCTGAAACCTCCTTCTAACCCTTAAACACCTCCTAAACCTTGCAACCGCCAATGAAGGTGAAAGCCTTCATTACCTCAACCATGATGATACACGTTCGTTTTACACATGCATGCACTATGTTTGCTTACCACACTTAAGCCTATGTCTCTCACTGGAATACGATTCGAGGTCCTAAGCTACACGTATACTACAAACGACAACCCAGATATATCTGTAGGTGACAAAAAGCCTCGGAACCCTACATACTGAGAAAACCCTGCTCTTCTTATGAAAGCTATAGGAAAGAGCAAACATTTGGCACCGCTGCCGGGGAGGCTAGCATCTCAAGAAACGAGTAAACATATATAGGTATGTGTAAAAAAACAAACTACTATGAATTTTCACAAACATAACACTCAAGGGCAAGGAGAGTAAAATTTTTTCCAACTATAGCTAAACATATCAACCCCAAGCATCAACCTTAGGTTACTACCTTAAGAAATTTTCTTTATTTCTTAAAAAGAAGCCACTTGATAAACAAATCAGGCTAGGTAGTGGATACGAATGCGTAGTGCTTGCAATTTTGATAATTTCACCTTTTTGCAGAAGAGCAAACTGAGCTAACCATGAAAAGTTATGACTTGGGAAGAGTTTAGGGTTTAACCCTAAACCTACACCCATTTTCTATAAAAATCCACTCCATCCCCTCATTCTTTATCTTTCACATCTTGCCTCCATCCCCTTCCCCTTCTGAGCTGTACGCAAGACACTCCTCCCTCTTCATCGACCACCATCCTACTTCCATCCTCACACGGTGAGTTAAAGACCTGGAGAGCGTTCAGGTGGCCATCTCTTCCTCTCTTTGGATTTCCATCAAAGTTTTTTGTCTATCAAGTTTTTTTTCTTTTTTTTCCCCTCCCCCTCCACCATTCCCCCCTCCACCACCATCCCCTCCATTCGCCCCTCCCCCCCCCCCGCCCCCCCTCCTCCATCTCCACTATCCCCCCTCCCCTCCACCACCACCCCCCTCTCCACCACCTTCCCCTCCCCCCCCCTCCATCTCCACCCCCCCTCCATTTCCACCACCAATTTCCCCCCCCCTCCATCTCCACTACCCCCTCCCCCCTCCATTTCGACCACCCCCCCGTCCATTTCGACCACCCCCTTTCCCCCCCCCTCCTTCTCCACCACCCCCTCCCCCCCCTCCCTCCATTCACAATGTGGCGCCTGCATGTAGCGCTCGCCCGAGGCAGCACAATGCTCGTCTTGCCAGTGATGACACCTGCCTGCCCCGTGCCCTCATCCCCTTCCCCCTCTGCCCGCCCACCTCGCGCCCTCACCTCCTTCCCCCTCTTCCCCCTCTGCCCCGTGCCCTCACCCCCTTCCCCCTCCTCCCGTGCCCTCACCCCCTTCCCCCTCTGCCTACCCGCCCCGCGTCCTCACCCCCTTCGCCCACATCTGCCCCCCCTTCCCCCTCCTCCCATGCCCTCACCCCCTTCCCCCTTTGCCCGTCCCCCTCCCCTCACCAGTCCCTCTCCCCTCCTCTCCACTCCACCCTTCCCTCCTCCGGTCGAAAACCCCCCCCAGACACCCCACATTGCCGCACGACGCCCCCCCTTGAAAACAAAAAAAAAACCCTAACTTTACCCTAGGATTAACCCTAGTTAGGTTACTTTAAACCTAGGTTAGCTAGCTTAACTCGAGACTAGTTAGTTGAATTTAGGTTAGTCTAACTACTAGTTAGTCAGACTGACTGGACACCTAGGTTAGCTCAACTAACCTTGGTTAGTTTATCTAACTGTAGTCAATGTGACCCACAGCTAGGTTAGGTTTAGATTAATCTAGCTTAGGGTAACTCACAGTTAGTACAACTGGACAAGTTAGTTAGACTAAATAGAAGTAGTTAGTTATTACCCCTCAATTAGACTTAAAGCCCATTCATAACAAACCTTAAGACCAAGGCCCCCCCCCACAAAAAAGATCCATTTCCCCCCTTCTTTAACCCCTCGTAACTCATCCGTTTGAGACCCAAGCTGGACACGGTTTGAACCAAGATTTCACACACAAAAACACCATGCTATGGGGCATTTTTCTAGCCCAGTGCACACCATTTTGGCATTTTTCTAGCCCAGTGCACACCATTTTCTGGCCAACACCTCCGACTCCAATGTTCGCCAAATTTGCATACAACTCCGCTGCAACCACCACCCCCAACAATCCTCTACCCTGAATACCCCCTAAAAATTAAGCAATTCCTTTAACCCCTCCACACCACAACATGGCTGGACGCCGTTGCGACAATGATGGGGATATCGACCTCGATGCAAAGGCTGTCAATTTCTTTAATCGAAGAAATAATAACAATCAAGGCAAGCGCCCCTTGGGAAAACTGGAACTTCCCAAATATAATGGTAAGGGAGATCCATCCCGATTCCTCTAGCATTTTGATACCGCATGCCGGGCAGGTGGAGATCAATCCCATGAAACCAAGGTGGCTTGGTTTCCCATGGCCTTAATTGATGAAGCGTCTGAATGGTACCTAGACCTTCTAGTGGAAGAGCGTGCCACATGGGACCTACTTCAAACAAAATTTAAAAGATGCTTTCAAAAGGAGAGACTACAAGATGATCCCGCTCTCCAACTAAGCAAGATCGAATAAGGCCGTCAAGAAGATGTACGCACGTACCTGGGTAAGATGAAAAGATTAATTGCCAAATGTGACCCATGCCCCGATGCAAAGAACCTCATGGCCTAGTTCATTGCAGGACTAAGAAAGAAAATTTGAAAGGATATGAAAAAGATTAGCAGCTATGAAACGTTCAGTTTTGCTCATGCGATAGCCATTGACATCGAGGATGGCATGACCAACTCTGACACTAGTAGTGATGTTGATGGCAGATCTAGTGCACGAGATAAGCACTTGAAAAAGGGCAAATCAAAGTCCACTGCCAAAACATCAACCGAAGATCACCTAGAGGCCATGACCATGAAGCTAAAAGAAGACATGATGCAGGCCATGGAACAAAAACTTCACTTGTCTCAACCGCCAACTTAGACATATCCACGGCAAGAAAATGTCTGGTGTCCACACTGCATGTTGGTGGCTAGGATGAAAACAATTGCATCTTCAACATGCGCAACAACTCGCCTCGACCTCAACAATACCAAGCGGCACCCATGCTAGTGTACAAGCAACCGGCACTTGCACAAGTGCCCCTAGGTCCGAGGCTAAATCATGTTCTCGTTCGGACACAAGTCCCACAACTACTTAGGAATTCGAATCCATAACCATATCTAAGAGCACCAAATCCAGCTCCTCAGGCAGTTCTAATACATCAATTACAAGCCGAGGAAGTAGACTCGTCATTTGAGTATGAAATAGAGTACCCAATGTACTATGTAGAAGGCACAAAGGGTCTAATACTAGTTTATGCAAATCAAGTACGTCCCAACACATATCGAGCACCAATCAAGTGCTACGATTGTGGAGAAAATCATCGAATCACAAAGTGCCCTCATCGTGGTAGCCCCACTACTTTCCAACCACTCTGCAGAGATTGTGGCATAGGACATGCCTGTATGGATTGTCCCATGAAAAATAAGGTCCCACAACAAATAGAGGTTAAGCCTGACATCCCAATCGGCATCATTGGGGTAGACCATCAAAGTCTGGGTCTGGGCAAGTGTAATATCACAACCTGTGAATGTAATTACATGCCAACAGAAAGAGGCCACCAAGGACCCTAACATTCCAATCCAACCAAAGCGATTTCTTAAAAAGAAAGCACAATTGCCTCCACCTCTGCCAAGCAATGAGTAGTCGAGCTCATCCACATCAACTCCTAAGCTTCAAATAAAAGAAGCTCCATACCCAAATGCAGAGGTGGAGAAGGCTCATTTTGAAGCACTTCAACAATGGGTACAAAAGGAACAAGCTCAATTTGAGGCTCAGAAGCAAACTCAATTTGAGGCTGAGAAACAAACTCAAGACTCAATCCATGACTTGGCCCCACAAAGTATTGATACTATACTCGAGCCTCTATTCCAACAACAGACTCCACAACATAATGTACTGCCATGTCAACTTGAAGGAGCTGCACTCTCTAGCATCCTAAGTTGCCCTATGTCAATTCCCATTGGAATCCTCCTATGGAATTGTCCCAATCTCTGGGAGAGTTTCAAAGGATGCATTGAACTTGCAAATCCTCCTCCTCCTATCAATGACATCGAAGGTATCCCTGTGCAGATGGGTGAGAGAGATGACATACACAACATTAATGTGCCTTTGATCCACAAGGCATATAATGAATTCCAAGCCATAGTGGATGGCGGAGCAGGTGTAAATGTCCTATCAAAGGAGCTCTACAAAGAATGGGTTCTCCCACCAATGCAAAAAGCTAATTTCAACATACGCCTTGTCGACAATTCATGGGCTAAACCTTTGGGAATAGTAAATGGCATGTCCACAAAGGTCGCAAGAGTCCGCTTTTCCCTTCAATTCACAATCTTGAATCTCCCCAAAAAATCCTATCAAATCTTACTAGGACATTCTTGGTTACAGGAAGCATCAGTCCTCCATGACTAGGGAACTGATAGACTGACAATCTAGAATTGTGACACTGCAGTCAGGATGAATGTGGGAACAAGAGCTATAAAACCAATTGTGCCTAGAGCATTGGATGACACATCTTCAACAACAATCTCAAGCAAATCAGCTCCTTTGCAACAGCATGCCATAGCAAGTTATTCACAAAGCAATGTAAATAACTGGATACAAACATTGGCACAACCATCAACAACTGCCACTCATTAGGCCCCATCTTCTCACAGATAGATGCTAAGGTGCTACAGGTAGATCCTCCACTCACACATGAAGAACCAATTGATCTAGAGGTGCCATTCTTTATGGCTGACCTCGAGTGGGATAATGAACCTGAAGAAGGTACCCATATCAATGATGACTCAGATTTTCCTTGGGACCTTGAAACAGAGGCTAAGAATGCTAAAATTAAAGATCAAATCTTTGATAATGATAGCCATTCTGCATGCCCTAATGGTAGTCAAGCTCCCAAAAGTTGAACCTCCAAAGTTGAATAACAGTAGAAGATTTCGCAAGAAAGTTGGAGGAAATCACAGCGGAAAAGCCAAGCCGAACTCTTCAATGAATTTGAACGAGTCCAAACAAGGATCATCGAATTGTACCTTGCAAAGCCAGCTCCCTCAAAATCAAAACCACTGCCTCTTGAATGGTCCCCTGAGGGACTGGAAGGAGTATGCGCATCAAATGAACCCTTACTTGGAAACACCTTAACAATGGAAAAGTTACCCCACAGTTCCCAACATAAGAAGTTTTGGAAATATAAGCCACATGTGCAAATGAAGCTTCATCAAGAGACTTCAAAGAAAGAAATTCAAAAAGAGCCTAAATCAAACTATGCCACCCAGTACACATGGCACATGTCAGGCTAGTTCCACACGATCAGAGGCCGATCTTCGAGAAGTGCCGGAATACTTCAAGAATTACACAAGTGGCAGTACGCCAATAGCAATGCCAAGAGCACTAAGAGAATCTAAAGTTCAAGGAACTGATAGCATTGGAGAAACTCCAATCTATGAGGGACATGCAAAAACACGCACAATAAACCTCGCCCTTGAAGGGGAGTAAGAAAAACTGGTTTTCATTGGGACATAGCTTCGACAAGAAGATGAAACCAAACTCAAAGCACTCCTAATGGAATACCGTGACTACCTAGCATGGCCATACAAAGAGATGAAAGGAATTTCACCAGAAATGGTAGTGCACACAATATCTATAAGGGAAGGTGCTCGCCCTAAGGTATGTGGACCTTATCACACAAATCCTAAGTATGGCACCATGGTTTATGATGAGTTGGAAAAACTCCTAGATGCCAGATTCATCTACGAGATAGAGCACATTGACTGATCACCCATCGTCATTGTGCCTAAATGCAACAAGAAGCTCAGAATATGCATAAACTTAAAAGATGTGAATGTCGCCACAATTAGGGATCACTATCCCCCACCCTTAACAGAAACAGTGTTGGAAAAGGTGGCAGGTTCAGAAATATATAGCTTCTTGGATGGCTTCAGTGGCTATAACCAAGTGCAAATTGCTCCTAAAGACCAATCAAAAACAGTATTTGCTATAGAATGGGGTATTTTTACTTATAGAGTCATGCCATTTGGCCTTTGTAATGCCCCAGCCACATTCCAACGAGTCATGTTCACAGCTTTCAAGTCATTTCTGAATAAGTTTTTAAAGGTATTCTTGGATGATTTATGTATCCATTCAAACAAAAAAGACCACTTCAAATGTCTTGAAGTAGTACTAATCAAATGCAGGGAGTATGGCATCTCCCTAAATCCAACAAAATGCCAGTTCATGGTCACCCACGTAGTTGTTTTGGGACACATCATCTCTCAACATAGGATTGCAACAACTGATGTGGACAAAATCAAAATCATCATGGAATTGCCCCCTCCTACAAATTCCAAATGTGTATAGGTCTTTATGGGACATGTCGGCTATTATAGAAGATTTATATTGTGGTATGTCATGATAGCTAGACCACTTTACAAATTATTAGTGGAATTCTTATGGACCGAAGAGTGTGACCAAGCCTTTGAGCTTTTAAAGTGGCACCTAATCACAACACCCATCCTTATATCTCCCAATTGGGATATTGATTTTCATGTTCATAATGATGGATCCAAGTATGTGATTAGGAGTGTGCTTTGTCAACCTAGTGAACATAAGAAAGACTATACCACCAGGTTGACAACTCAATGATGCAAAGATCAACTATACCACCACAGAAAGAGAAGCCCTAGCAATGGTGTATAGTGTAAAGAAATTTCGGCACTATCTATTAGCAAATGATTTTCTTCTACACCGACCATCAAGCATTGCTTTATCTTGTGAACCGTCTGTGTACAACAGGAAGAATAACTAGATGGCTCCTCTTGCTTCAAGAATTCAACTTCAAAATAGTGGTCTGCATAGGTGCCTAATACTACATTGCCGATCACATGTCTCATGTCAAGTCGGGAGAAGAAGCCATTGGAGTAGAAGATGACTTATCAGATCCCACACTATTTCAAATAGATATTGTTCTAGAGTGGTGTGGAGATATCATTGGGTACTTAATGATAGGAATGTTGAGATATCGAGCTCCACTCGCGATATGCCAGGGTGACTGTTATGCATTTATGTCACCGACTTGTTAGCTGTAGATGCGGTTGGTACACCACCCATGAATAATAGCTAGATAACAGCTATCCTTATGTACTCTAGTTCGTGGCTCAGTTAGTATACCACCTTAGTTAGCTGAGTTTGGTTTGTGACCCACATATAGGGTTCTTCTATTTCTTTGTACAAGAGTTCCTTTGGCTTTCACAACTAAGAAGAGGAAAACTGTTTTCAGCCTCCACCTTTGGGTGTATTCCCCTGTTGTGTATGTGAGAAAGCCGTAAGTGAGAGTCCTTCCTTCTCTCCCACTATCTTCACATGGTATCAGAGCCTTGTTCGTGGTAAGGAGCTCAAGAAAGCAAACCAAGTTCACGGTGTCCTGATAAGAGGACCAGTGTTGCTTTCCTTTTTCGAGTTTGGGAGCAAATCTCTGTAGGAAGCACAGTCAGAAAGTGCAAGACTACATTGTCTCAGATTAAGACACCCTTTGCAGGTGTAACGAGAGGGCAGTATATGCTGCGGGAGTGGGCAAAGCCCTTGGTGACTTTATTTTTCTGATTCGAGGCCATTTCGGGGCCCATTTTGGAGGCGGAAGTTCTCCAAAAGCACTGAGAAAAAGGCCCTGTTTTTGCTGTGCAACCACTGCTCTGCAGGTCGGTGAAAAGTTGCTACAGAAATTGCATCATATGCCTATGTTTAGAGATATTGGGAGTTATAGAATCATCCTTATTGCCTGTTGAGGCAAAATTGTCACTAGGAACTGATTGTGTGGTCAAATACCACTTTCGTTAGTTTTGCAGATTTGCCCGTGTGAGGCAGAAGCTGTGTTTTTTTTGCAGTGACAGAATATTTTGCAGTGTTCTGTGATGGCGTCTGATTCTCTTTCACAAATTGTCACTGAAAAGCTTGACAAGAACAACTTCCAAGCATGGAAGTTTAGAATGACGAATTTCCTTATGGGAAAAGGCTATTGGGAGTTCATTACAGGAAATGAAGAAGAACCAATTCTTCCTAATGTTCCCAATCAACAGCAAATGTAGGCATTTAAAGGATGGCATGAGAGCCAGAAAAGTTATGTACTGGCTGTCTATCAGTATTTTAGATTCTACGATTGTGCATATTTAGGATGCAAGTACGCTAAAGGAGGCATGGGATACTTTGGCAAAAATGTACAGCACAAATACACAAGCCAGGAAAATGTAGCTCAAGCAAGAGTTACACAATGTGCAGAGAGAAAATATGAGCATCAATGACTACCACATGAAGGTGAAGAAAATTGCAGATGCACTTGCTTCCATTGGGTTGCCAGTGGAAGATGATGATCTAGTTTCTGTGACCTTGAATGGTCTAGGAAAGGATTATGCACAGTTCCGGACATCCATTACCGTCCGTGAAAAATTTCCTGATTTTGAGGAGTTGTTTGCTCTTCTAATTTCTGAAGAGCAGAGAAATGGTGGTGCATCTTCTTCAGGAGGAACTTCAAAGGAAACTGTCTTCTACTCAAATGTTGGAAGAGGTAGAGGCAGAGGTAGAGGAGGCCGATCTAGAGGCCGTGGTAGAAATCAAAATATGCAGCAAACTCAAGAAGACCAGTCCTTTGAAGGAGGACGTGGTAACTCTAAAGGCAGGGGGAGCCAAAGAGGTTGTGGTGGATGGCAGAGAGGCCAAAATGCAAACAGCAATGTTGAATGGTACTATTGTGGTAAAATGGGTCATATGGCTAAAGATTGCTACAAAAATCAGAATGACATTATGAATGAAAAATTGTAGCAAGGCAATTATGCATCCTCTAGTAGACAGGGTGATGATAGAAATGAGCATTTGTTTATGGTGCAGCACATGACCAATTCTGTGACAAGTACAGAAGAAAGTAATGATGTGTGGTATGTTGACTCAGGTGCATCAGACCACATGACAAGTCATGCAGAATGGATGCAGGATGCAAGGAAAATGGAAAGACCAGGATTTGTGGAGACTGGTGATGATACTACACATCCTATTGTGCAGATTGGTAAAATTCCTTTGTCTATGTAGGATGGGAAAAATAAATATCTATTTGATATATTTCATGTCCCGAATATCACCAAGAACCTGGTTTCTGTTGGTCAAATGGTTGAGTAGGGCTTGCAGGTCAGATTTAGTCCTCATGGATGCTTTGTTGAGGATATGAAAAATAACGATCGCTTGATAGCAAAAGGAAAGAAGAAGGGCAGGATGTTTACATTGGATGTGGACATGCCTGAATTGAATGTAGCAATGTTTGCACATGGGACGATGTAGTTGCAGATATTGATATCTGGCATAAACACATTGGTCATGTTAATGTATAGTGAATTAAATCAATGCAGGCCCAAAATATTGTTGCAGGATTGCCTAAATTCAAGGTTGCAGAAATGCATAAGGTATGTGAAGCCTGTCAATTTGGAAAACAAGCAAGGAAACCATTTCCTAGACATGTTCAAGAGAGTAAGAAGCCATTGGAATTAATCCACTCTAATGTGTGGACTACTAAAGCTACATCTATTGGAGGCTGTCATTATTTTCTCACTTTTATTGATGACTACAGCAGAAAAGTTTGGGTGCATTTTATGAAAAAGAAAAGTGAAGTGTTTGGGCATTTCAAAGCTTTTAAAGCTATGGTTGAAAAAGAAACCGGCTTGCAAATAAAATGCCTAAGGTCAGATGGAGGGGGAGAGTACCTCTCAAATGAGTTTGCAAGGTTCCTGCAAGAGCATGGCATAAAGCAGCAATATTCATGCAGTCATACCCCATAGCAAAATGGACTTGCAGAAAGGAAAAACAAGCATATTGGAGAGGTATCTCGGGCCATGCTAAATGAAAAAGACCTACCAGATTATTATTGGGCTGAAGAAGATGCTACATTAGTTTACATAATGAATAGGACTCCCACTGTAGCAATACATGGCATGACGCCAGAGGAGATGTATACTGGTAGGAAACCAGATATTTCTCATTTGAAAATTTTTGGTTGCATTGCCTATATTCATGTGCCAGATGAGTTGAGGTCCAAGTTGGATCCAAAAGCTGAGAAGTGCATCTTTATTGGTTATTCTCTATAGCAGAAAGGGTATAGATGCTATAACCCTTCTACTCGTAAGTTTACAGTGAGCAGAGATGTTGTTTTTAATGAGATGAGAAGTTGGTATAAACTAGTAAATGTGATTGATGATGTAGATGCACAAAATGGTAATGCTGCACAGAATTCACAGTAGCAATCACAAAATATTAGTGGACCTACAGTGTCCTCTACCAGTGGTTCACATACTTCGCCATGGATAGGCAAATTGAGATCAGGAGAATCTCCTCAAAGCAATGCAGATAGTGGTATGCAAGTATCAATGCAAGTATCACAAAAAGGAAAAGAGAAGGTAGATCAGCCCATGTTTGATGTGAATGCAGGTCACTCTTATGTGGATGGTGAATCGAGTGGCTCAGATTAGAGCATTGATGATGAGTTGGGTATTCCTTTTGTTGTTGCACCTGGAGTAAGGAAGACCAGGGATGTTTTGAGAGCACCTGGAAGTGAGCCTATTTTGTGCAGGTCTACTAGAGCTAGGTATCCTATGGATAAGCTAAAACATGATTAATTTACAGCCATTCACTATGCCTATATGGTCAAAGTGATACACGAACCAGAACCCACTTCTTTTGAGCAAGCCATGGGAAAAGAAAAATGGGAGAAAGCCATGGATGAAGAAATGGATGCCTTGGAAGCAAATGCTACATGGGAATTGGTGCCTTTGCCTAAAGACAAGAATGCAATTGGCCGTAAGTGGGTTTATAAGGTGAAGCACAATGCAAATGGTTCTTTGAACAGATACAAGGCAAGATTAGTTGTTAAGGGGTATGTACAGACATACGGCATTGATTATGAAGAAACATTCAATCTGATTGCAAGGATGACAATGGTAATAGCAGTCATTGCTATGGCTGCATCAAAGGGATAGTCTTTACATCAGATGGATGTAAAGAATGCCTTCTTGCATGGTGATTTGCAAGAAGAGGTCTTTATGGAGCAGCCACCAGGTTATGTTCATGCTGTTCATCCTGAGTTTGTTTGCAGGTTTAAGAAAGCCTTGTATGGCTTGAAGCAAGCACCTAGAGCATGGTCTGACAAGATAGGACAGTATCTTGTTACTATTGGCTTTTAGATTTCCAAGGCAGATTTCTCACTTTATGTGAGAAAAACAGAGAAAGTTATTATGCTGCTTGTCATTTATGTTGATGATTTGATCATCACAGGTGATAGTGATGAAGATATCCTTCATGTGAAAATGCTATTGAAGCAGAAGTTTGAGATGAAGGATTTGGGAGAGCTGTGTTATTTCTTAGGCATTGAGGTGATTAGATCACCAAGTGGGATACGGCTCTTGCAGAGGTAGTATGGATTGGACATGCTGTCCAAATATGGGATGATAGGTTGTAAGCCTATTTCAGTTCCTTTGGAGCAGAATGTGAAGCTAAGCGCAGATGCAGGTGAGCTTTTGGAAGACCCGACTAACAGACGCATAGTAGGAAGTTTGATTTACATGACTATTACCAGGCCGGATTTGAGCTATGCTATTGGATTAGTAAGTCAGTTTATGCAGGCTCCAAGGAAACCGCATTTGGATGCGGTTAGATGCATACTCAGGTATGTGAAGTCCACATTGCAGTATGGACTATTTTATGAGGCTAGGGTTCAGATATAGTTGCATGGATACACTGATGCTGATTAGGCTGGTAGTATTTCTGATAGACGATCTACCAGTGGATATGTGTTCTCTTTCAGGAGTGCTGCAGTCACTTGGAGCAGCAAGAAACAACCTACAGTTGCCTTGTCGAGCACAGAGGCTGAGTACAGGGGTGCAGCAATGGCTACATGTGAGGTATCTTGGTTGCATAAGCTACTTTATGATATGCATCAGTCTACAGATGGGCCAGTTGTCATTTATTGTGACAACATGAGCAGTATACACTTGGCAAATAACCCAGTCTATCATGCTAGAACAAAGCACATTGAGGTACATTATCACTATGTGCGGGAGAAGGTTTTACTAGGTCTTATTGATCTAGTTTATGTCAGCACTTTATGTCAGCACAGAGGATCAGGTAGCTGACATATTCACAAAGGCATTGGGCATAGAGAAGCTGCGCAAGTTCAGAGACCTGCTTGGTGTACAGGAATTGGGATTGAGCTCAAGGGGGAGTATTGAGATATTGAGCTCCACTCGCGATATGCCAGGGTGACCGTTGTACATTTATGTCACCGACTTGTTAGCTGCAGATGCGGTTGGTACACCACCCATGAATAATAGTTGGATGACAGCTATCCTTATGTACTCTAGTTTGTGGCTCAGTTAGTATGCCACCTTAGTTAGCTGAGTTTGGTTTGAGACCCACATATAGGGTTCTTCTATTTCTTTGTACAAGAGTTCCTTTGGCTTTCACAACTAAGAAGAGGAAAACTATTTTCAGCCTCCACCTTTGGGTGTATTACCCCATTGTGTATGTGAGAAAGCCGTAAGTGAGACTCCTTCCTTCTCTCCCACTATCTTCACAAGGAAGACCACCTCCTGAAATGAAAGCAGAAGATGCCAGAAAACTAATTCTAAAAGCTGCACCCTATCAACTCATTACAGGACAACTGTACAAGATGGGCAAGGACCAGGTATTAAGTAGATGTGTAATGCCTTATGAGATCATGCCAATCCTGAGTGAAGTCCATGAAGGCATTGCACAAGGACACTTCCAAGGGGAAGCCACAGCAAGAAAAGTTCTCCTTGCAGGCTACTAGTGGGGCCAACACTGTGGGTAGATGCCTATGAATATGTAAAAGGTTGTGATGTATGCCAACGGACTACAACACAAAGACTTCAATCCCCTAACAACAGTTGTTGCACAAAAACCATTTGAAAAATGGGGGATTTACTATGTGGGTCCCATCCATCCCAGTAGCAAAAGGAGCACATGCATGCTACATCATTGTGGGCCACTGATTACTTTACAAAATGGGCTGAAGCTAAAGCAGTCAGAAAGGTAGATGCCAGAAGCATAGCAAGATTCTTATACGAAAATGTGATCACCCGATTTGGATGCCCCATTGAAATTGTGTTAGATAGAGGCACACATTTTGTCAATGAGGTAATCCAAGAACTCGTCTAGCTTTATGGTGATCCATAGAAAAATCACACCCTACTACCCCCAAGGAAATGGACAGGCCGAATCCACCAACAAAATAATATGCATTATCCTCACCAAGGTAGTAGAACCACAATGTTCCGATTGGGTAGAGAAACTAAATGCAGCCTTATGGGCATACAGAACCACACTCAAGGTTAGTACAAGGAACACACCTTTTCAATTGGTGTATAGTCTTGAATCTGTGGTCCCACTAGAATTTGTAATACCAAGCCTACACATAGCAGTACAGAAATGCAACAATAAACAGGATCCGACTGAAGCGCTACTACTTCAACACGCAAGCCATCCCCAACAAAAACGAAGATTTGGGAAACCAAGTCTTCCTTAGTTAGGATTAGATTGTATCACGAGCCCTCACTTGCATATGTATGCCTTCGCACATATAGGTAGCATCAATCGATTTTAACCTAGGGCTCAGAAGTGATGCCTGAGTTCTAGCTACCCTATGAAATCCCAGCAAAAAAAAAAAGCATATAATTAGTCCCTACCTAGCTACTAGGTCACATGCGCACACACGCTTTCGCTTAGACACATAGATGATTGCATGAATAATTGTGCCACACACTTTCATTCCACACTCTCAAAGCATGTATAAAAATAAGATCTCTCACAAACACACAGAAAGGTCATACTTGCATGCCAACCAATCTAATGATCAATGGTACACCACATGCACATGAATGTAGGTTCAGAAAAGATGTTGCCACTAAAGAGGATGCGTAGAAAGAGCCCACTGCCTCAACCATGAGACCCCCTCCAAAGTTTGCAGCAACCATCTACATCCTCTCAACCACGGCGACCACAGGCATTTGTGGTCCAGAGTGATAGCTCCAAAGAGGATTCAGTGCATGACCAAGAAGAACAAATGCCACCCCAGTCACCACCGACCTACACAACCATTAACGGGGCCCACCAGTCATTGGAACTTGTTTGGCCATCTACATTGACTTATGCTCTTTCCTAGGAAGCAACATCTTACTTTGAGCAAAGGGGTCTAGGCAGTTTGCATGAGAGCCTAAAATCCTTGGAGGACAGTCCTACAATGACCACATACATCATAAACTTTCTCCATTCTTACCACTCCAATGATGCAAAGGTTGGCAAGTATGGTACAATCACTATACATCAGAGCCCACTAAACATTATCCTCAATAGTACAGTCATTAAAGGACTTTCTCATTGCCAACACATAGTGCCAAATACCCTACACGGCCTATCGGTGCAAAGTTTCTTGAAGTACAATCTCTCCTCACTAAGGGCACACTGTTCCATAGGGATGGCATATTACTTCGCATTATCCTTAACCATCGCCTCAAGGAAGCAGCACAATTCCTTCTTTACAAAGAAACTAGATGGTTCATTAGGCTAAAAATGTAAAATTCCACACTTATTGGCTATAATCATCAAAAAAGAGCTACAAGAAAGAGAAATGACTCTGCCCCAATCACCAAAACCAATTGAGGAGTTGGACATACCCTTCTCACCAGTATGGGAGCCATTACCAACTTCTCCTACTATCACATTGATAAGTGCAGATGCCTTGGAAGAAATACCTATTCTAGAGGTCGAGATTGAGGAATTGCCCCACGAGATGCTATAGCTTGGTGCACAACTGCAACCAATATATCTCCAACAATAGCAACAACAACCAGAGCCTGAGGCACGATCGGCACTAGAGCCTAAGGAAAGATTGGCACCAGAGCCTGAGGCTAGATCATCACGAGAGTGCTAGTCGATGAGCCACAAGGGGAGCTAGTGCCAGATCAACAGTATGACTATTGTACTTAAGGGACTAAAATACCATTGGAACAACATCCCCCAAGTACTACAGAATCATTGGGATGGCTACATGGGCACCACTTGTATCAGTAGTATCACCAGTCCTCATCACCATCTGTCATTCTCCAACATCAAGCTAGCCAAATGATTCAAATGTCAGAACTATTCAATAGCTTGGACAAAGAAGAATATGCAAGAGAATTAGATAGACAAACTACAACAGAAATCGAAGACCAATTCCAGGCAATTGCCATAGAGGTCAGGCACTTCGAGCACAGATAGATGAGAAGGAGGTAGAAGAAGTGTGCATGAACCAAGCTCTCCAAGCTCAAGAGAAGGCAGTGAGGGATGCGACCTCCAACCTCCACCAAAGTCAAACACAGCTGACAATAGCAGTACAAGCTTTGGCAATCCTATAGACCTACTATAACTCCTTGACATCCATACATGCTCAGTAGATGGAGGTAGTGGCACAAGCTTGATTCACTCTAATTCACAAAGAAGAAGAGCTCCAGGATTGCAAAGACAAGCTTGAAGACATGAAACAATCTTTGGCAATACGTGCCTTCAGCATTGATGAGCTTACAAGGGAATGCAGAATCTTAATGGACCAACTTGCTACCGCTCAAGACGCCAGCCTTCACAAGCACAAGTCTTGGAGAAATGGTCCAATACCACTGAAGACATTCCTCAATAGCAAGCAAAGGTCACCTTGCAAATGAGAAAGCTTAAGGAGGCATATACAGCCATCTACCAGCAATACAAAGAAAAAATGAATGAGATGCACTCCCAAAAGATAATCATCTCCAAGCTTGAACTCCAATTGCTAGTGCAAAACAATGAGGCATTAGAAGACAACACCAATGAAGCCCCACTACAATGCACAACGGTGGTGTACCAAGAGCTTGTGGCTGCTCTACAAGTGGAAGATCACCTCAACGCATGCGTGCTTATCCAATGGAAGCAACTCCAAATCAAGATCATATCTACTCATCCAACAATCAAATGGGAATGTTCCATAGGGACCAAAACTCTACGCATAATTTGCCACGACATGTCCGAAGATGAGAAAAATATATTTTACCTATCTACACATGCCAGGTTTATAGCACTCAGGACGAATGCTTTCATTGCATATGTATGCCTCATGGGTAGTCCTCCCCTCAAGGTTATTGCAAGTTTGTTGCCATTGCTACAAAGGCCATCACTATTATTTTGCAAGGCACAACATAACCGACATCCCACCCATGCAGCTGATGATCCCATCGCACCAGCAAAAAAAAATGTCGGAAGATGACAAGGCCTATCTCACATCCAACTTCCCATATCTAACCACTCTCTCTGCCAACACCCTCTTAACCTTCCTCGAGCTCCATCCTAACATCTATTCCCTCCATCATCTCTTTGCTCATGCCTCTCACCATTTTCAACTAACCCAACAGTCACAAACTTACGAGCGCCTCACACCTAGCTTCTTCCCCTCCCTTGCTAATCCTACCCTTGAGGATTACCAAGCTGCTCAAACCATTTGCCCAGTTCTTCCCCCCCTCCCCTCTGCTCCCCCTTCTGCAACTAACACTCTTCCATATTTCTCCCCCATGTCCCCAGATTCTCTCCCTGCCCCATCATCACCTCCAACAGTACTTTTGCTTCCATCAGCAGAAAATGACACAGTATTTGATTTTGAATATCAGGATCCGGATAATCCAATTCATACTCCCATGCCAAGTTCCAATGATGGGTATGATTTTGATGAGATACCACTTCCCAGTAACCCCATCATGGAATTTTGGGGCAAATATCCTGATATAAAAACTCAAGGTGGATGGACCCTCGACAACTTTCCTACCAACCTTCATCAGCGTCAAATTAGTGAAGGTTGGATTAACAAGTTGGATCCACAACCTGATTGGTGCCGTCCCAAGCTCTTTGATGTAATCTTCTTAAAGGAGTACCTACATGCACCTCCATGTCTTAGAACCCATCCCAAGTTCTATGCAGTTCCATGACGTAAAAAATGGGAAGCCAACATACACACTTTGGATGAAGATCAAACCATTAATTGGCCAATCATCGAACCATACGCTGGTGCAGAATGGAATATCCAAGACACAATGATCCGAGCACTTCAGTAGCATGAGCAAATAATGCATGGCAACATTGATCGCTTCCTTTGCCTAAGTGCTATATTTAGTAAAACATTGGAATTCATTTGGGAGGTCCCATGTTACCTCGATACCCATTTGCCTCCACTCAGTTTCAATCCCAATAAACGGGTTGATGCTCAGATTACAAGCTGACTCTATCAAAGAGTGATCTTCTTAGAAGCACACCACATATCTCTATTCGAACAAATGGTGGATATAGGCTCCTTGGAAACTGAGCAAAAATTGTATGGTGCCAAGGCTTTACAGCAGGATCGACTAGCATGACACAAGTTCCACAGCCACTAGACTAAAGGCATGGCAATCCACGTACGTGCTCGCCATAACCCGAGGATGGGTAATACAATGGATTCAGGAGTATGTTGTTTCTATGCCAACATGGACTTAGGTAAAATAGAATGTGTGTGTAGAGTGGCGGCAAAGCTCTGCTTGTACTTGCATAAAGCTAGAAATAATCCCTCTTAGAAATCCAACTTGCATGTTCTACATGCAACTCCTACATGCGAGTTCTACATGCAACTCCTACATGCCACTCCTACATGCGAGTTCTACATGCAACTCCTACATGCAACTTCTATATACAAGTTCTACATATAGAGAGAGAATGTCTTACAATTCCTACATGCAGAGAGAGAAGCTCTCCAACTTGTATAAATACCCCATAATGGAATGAAGCCCACACTCTTTGGGACATTGTGTTGAGTCTACTTTGGTATTCCAAGAAACTGTCTCAAGTGTCCATGCTTCCTTGCACTCCACATCCAAAAGCATGTCCTGACGTTGCAACTCCTCCTCCCCTCTCCTCCAACCTTGCAACCCATCCTCTCCCTCTCCTCCTCCCTCCTCCTCCTCCGTTCTCCTCCTCCTCCTCCCTCCTCCTCCATTCTCCTCCTCCCTCTTCCTCCTCCTCCTCCTCCTCCTCCTCCTCCTCTCTCTTCTTTCCCCCATGCTCTTACACCTTCTTCCTCTCCCACTCCTATGCTCCCCCTAAATCCTTAGTCAACCCTTAACCTCCATCATCTACGAGGAAGATGAGTTCTCCACCATGTACCTTACCCTAAACCTTGGAACCTCTTCTAAACTCTGGAACCTCCTTGTAAACTTTGGAACCTCCTTCTAACCCTTAAACTCCTCCTAAACACTGCAATCCCCAATGAAGGTGAAAGCCTTCATTACCTCAACCATGATGATACACGTTCCTTTTACACATGCATGCACTATGTTTGCTTACCACACTTAAGCCTATGTCTCTCACCATAATATGACTCAAGGTCCTAAGCTACACATATACTACAAACGACAATACCAATATATCTATAGGTGACAAAAAGCCTCAGAACCTTGCATACTGAGAAAACCCTGCTCTTCCTACAAAAGCCGTAGGAAAGAGCAAACACATGGACCCACCAATAATGAGATAGGGAATATACCATGCTAAAATAGTGAAAGGTCATAAGGAAAATAAGGTGATACATTCCTACTCCCATAACCAAATGTGTGTGTCAAATCAGGTTAGGAATATAAGAGAGAGAGAGAGAGTGTGTGTGTGTGTGTGTGTGTGCATGCGTGCATGCATGCACATGCAAATGTGTGTGTGTGTGTGTGTCTCCCAAAGTTATAGCCAAGTGGTTTGGGCTCTGGAGTTTCTATGGGGGGACCACGGTTCAAATCCCACTTGGCTGTGATGAATTGTGTGTGTTTGCACCATTGAGACATTGTGCAACCATTGATCTCTCAAATAAAGTGGTGATGCCACCATATGGAGGAATGCGGTCCCTTTACAACATGAATAATGATAGCCTACAAATCATCACAATGGCAACATGCCGTCAACTAAGGATTGGCTCCTGGGTGGTGGTGGGAAAGTTGAAGGTTAGGTGGATTTAAAATCTTAAAGCATGTGGTGATGACAAGTAGAGATGACTAGGTGTAGAGAAGTGTATTATTATGGTCACAAAATTTGGAAACAAAGCTATTGGAGGGTCACATGATTCTTGTACATCCATATGGGATGGTCGCCTTAGGATAGCCACCTAACAATCATTTATGCTAGATGGTACCAATACTTACTCTATAGTAGACGATCATAAGGTGAAGTTGTAAAAAATGGCCAATATACTCTAATTAAACATTGGAGTATATTGTTGCTAGAGATTGGGTTCCTCTAAAATTGAGGATGTTGATAATTTTTTCCTTTCTCCTAATAAACTGTATGGGAAAACATCATATATTTCAAAAAGAAACTCAACAAAAATTTGGGATGACCTTAGTGACACATTTGGAGTGTGTGCGAGGAGTAAGTTTTTTTTGCCAACCAATGAGTTATGTTCCACCTATTCCACTTATAACATCTCTCTCTCTCTCTCTCTCTCTCTCTCTCTCTCTCTCTCTCCCTCCTTTTTGGTTAGGATAATTTATCCTTTTTTTTTGCAACCAAAGCTGTGAAGGAATCAAAGAAAAGGAAGTATGGAAGCTATAGTAGCATAGGGTAGTAGATAAAGGCGATCGATGGATAGCGTAGTGAGTAGAGTAGGTAGTTTTTGCAAGGGATAAGCATGGGAATAAATAGCTATAGATAGGGTGAGTCAGAAGTCGAGAGGCAGGCAATCGATGAAGTCAAAAGATGTTAGTTGGTGGGTGGTGGAGAATAATTAGTTGAGTTTGGCAAAGGGTTAGTTTGTTAGTAGTTAGGGGTTAGTTAGGGGTTAAAGTTAGTGATTAGTTTAGGGGAAGTAGGTAGATAGTAGTTAGGAGAGGAAAGTGGGCGATTTTGACATTTGTTTGGGTTTGAAGAGTCCTTAAAAAGGTAAAAATAAAAAAGGTAAGTGGAGGGAAATAGTGTTTGCTCATAAGAGCAATGAAAAAGGCTGGGGGACATGATGCCTTAAATGTATTTTTTAGGAGGCGGGAGTGAGAGTCAAAGTGGGTCCTTGATTCAGAGTGAGAGTCAGATTTGTTGAGGGTCTTTAATTGGAGTGAGACATCCCAAGAATGTTTCTAAAAGGAAAAAGGGAGAAAAGGAGAACCAATTTAGATTAGGGAGTCAAAAAGCCAAACAAAGGCCTTGATGACTTAAAGGTCCTATGTGCAACCGTCCAATGTTGCAAGGGAAAGTGTGTGTATGTGTGTAGAATACATTACAACACCCCTTTGCATAGTGAAGAGAAAACAATTTAAAGTAGGAATGAGAAATGTTTAATGACAAACTTTAAAATAAACAAAAAATCCACTATGAATGAAGTAGCATCACTAGAGCGTGAACTTTTTTTTTTGAAAAAAGGAAATGTGAGAAGTCAAGCTTTGATAAGTCATTGGAAGCATCATTTTATTGAAGAGGGGAATCTACTTACCTGCCACCATCCAACAAGAAAAACGTGGTGAGAACCAGTGAAGCCTTAGTTGGGAAGACAAGTGTCATAAACACCCCTCCCTTGTTATCGGAGTCACAATAAAAATACACACTTAACCACTGACTTACTAAGCAAGTTGTAAAAATTATGAGTGCAAAGTTGTATGGAGATATAAATTAGATATAAAGTTTTAGGAGAGAACAATAAACATAAGTGTTTAAAAAAATTAATAGGGTTAATCATTAAGACAAGAAGGATAAACAAGTTTTCTAAGGGATATTGACAAAAATAGACCATGGCGATTGAAAATAGAGCATTATAAAGGGAAATCAAAGGTAAGAAGGGGGGAATTGAATATAGAAAGAGGTTGGTTTAAAAATAAAAATAAAAGGAAGGGATAGAGGAAATAATTAAAGGTAGGAAGGGGATTAAATATCTACTTTTATATAAAGGTAGGGGGAGGGATGGGGGGGGGAGGGGGAAGAAATAAACATAAGGGGAGATACGTGTAAAGAAATATTAGAAGGGGTGGTGACATAAGGATAAACAAGAAAGGTTAGGGGGGAAACCTTTGGAAAAAAAAAAATTTAAGAAGGGGACAGGGCATGTGTAATAAATGTGGAATACCTGTCACTTGTGAGTAAAAGGAAAGTAGCATAGAGGTCAGAGAAATTGTGGGCGACGGTACACATGGGGGGGGATTCTGAGGGCACGGGCATAGAATAGACATGAGCACCAGGAGAAAAGCTGACTAGGCATGGATGGGAGTTCAGTACGATGATGATCAACACAAGCTGCGCAACTATCAATAGCAGGCAATGATGCACTTAGGGACAGTAAGGTATGACAGCCAAAGCTGTGAAGGAATCAAAGAAAAGGAAGTATGGAAGCTACAGTAGCACAGGGTAGTAGATAAAGGCGATCGATGGGATAGCGTAGTTAGTAGAGTAGGTAGTTTTTGCAAGGGATAAGCATGGGAATAAATAGATGTAGATAGGGTGAGTCAAAAGTCAAGAGGTAAGCAGTTGGTGAAGAATAATTAGTCGAGTTTGGCAAAGGGTTAGTTTGTAAGGAGTTAGGGGTTAGTTTGGGGTTGAAGTTAGGGATTAGTTTAGGGGAAGTAGTTAGATAGTAGTTAGGGGGTTGGAGAGAGAGAGAGAGAGAGAGAGAGAGAGAGAGAGAGAGAGCAGCAAAGGAGAGAATAGAACATAGTTTTTGAGAAAGCAAGTAAAGAGGGAGTTAGGGAGAGTTTGGTTAGTTGGGGACTCTAGTATGGAGAACGGAGAGTACTTCTTATTTTAAGGGAGTGTAGTTAGGGTAGTGGAGTGTGAATGTAGAGAGAAAATTTGTATGATCAAATGGTTGAGAGACAGGGTAGAGAGAGATAAAGAGGGAGATAACATAGAAAGAGATAGAGAGGGGTTGGAGAGAGGAATAGCGAGGGTAGAGAGAGAAAAAAGTAAAGATTAATAAGAAAAAATAACTGAGAAAAATAAAAACAAAATAGAGAATAAAAGAAAAATTAGAAGAAAATTAGAAACTGGGAGAAAATTTAAGAACTTAAGAGAAAAATTTAAGAGGAGACTAGATACTTAGAACAAATTAGAGAAAGAGAGGAAAATTTAAAAAGAAATTAGGAAAATTTAAGGAAAAGAAAACTAGGAAAAAAGGGGGGGGGAGGATTAGGCAAAATATAAAAAATTAGGAGAAAACTTTAAGAAGAAAGGAAAAATAAAGGAGAGAATTGGGTGGAAAACAGGAAAAAATGGGGGAATTAGGAAAGAGTAGGGAAAATAAGGAGGGAGAAAATAAGGGAACTTAGGGGGAGGGAAAATAGAAACAATTAGGAGAAACCAATGAAAACTAAAGAGGTGATAGAGTGGGACAAATTGGGAGGTTTTAGGGGGGAAATTTTAGGAGAAAGAGAGGGGAGAGAAGGGTAAAGAGAGAGTGAGAAGAAAATTCTAGAGAGAGAGAAAGGGGGAAAGGCAGTTTTAAAGGAATTTCAAAGGAATATAAAGGGCAAAAAGAATAATTAGTGTGGTCAAGAGGAAAAAAGGAAATGTGTGTGTGTATGTGTGTGTGTGTGTGTGTGTGTGCGCGTGCGTGTGTGTGGGGGGGGGGGGGAGACTTTACAACACCCCTTTGCATAGTGAAAAGACAAAATGGAGAAGCTAGACAATGAAATAGGAGTAATTGCATTAACGAAAAAGTTTGTACAAGTCGGTGAATCCCTGTTTATAAAGGAAACTAGCAGTGGGCACTTTTGCAGAAATGACTGTGGAAACTGTATGGAAGTTGAGCTTGGATAAGTCCTAGCAAGCATCATTTTTATTAAAGAGGGGAGTCTGCCTACATGCCACCATCCAACAAGAAAATTGGTGAGAACTAACTTTAACCTTAGTTGGGAAGACAGGTGTCATAAACACCCCTCCCTTGTTATTGGGGTCATAAACACCCCTCCCTTGTTATTGGGGTCACAATAAAAATGAAAGCTAAGACACGAACTTATCAAGCTTGATGTAGATCAGTAGGTGTAAAAATAAATGGAGTGAGCATGTGCCTATGAGAAGAGTGTTGAATAAAAGTAAATTAGCTTGGACCTTGTACTAGCATTTGGAGCAGTGTGCACGAACATCAAGAGTATAGTAGTACCGGATGGTGAACAAACAACTAAGTAATGCCTATAAACTAGTGCAAAGAGTAGAAGTTGAGCCATTAAAAGGTCAAAGAGTTAAGAAAAAAGAAGTGTTGGCTAGGAGAAAGCATCACATGATAGTAAGGAGGAAAAGCAATTGGCACTACGACATGAGATAGATTGTAGAGTCTGTAGAGAACCTGATAATGTGTCCATGAAGGGAAAGAGTAGCAAGTAGACTGGATGAGGCAAAAAAAGGAGGGTTGCAAGAGAGCCAAAAGTAGTGAGAGTATGAGGCTCAATGACAGTAGAGGAGAGGAGGTCAATTATCAAGTGGGCATTTATCAACTGGACACAAAGTGCAAGCAACGAAGAGGGAGAAAGTTTAAAAAGAAGCGCAAATGCTCAAGGCCAAATTATGCCAAGGTATTTACTAGGTGGGCCACTAAGAAATATGTAAGATAGCACGTGCGATCAACAAAAGGGGTTTAATATTTTTCTGGTATTATAGAAAATATACATACATAAGGGGTTTTTTAATTTAAAAAGTGAACATTTTCATACATAAGGGATAGTTTAATCATCTCAAAATTTATAGAAGGGGTGTATATAGGTTATAAAAATCCGTAGGTAGGGGTTTTTTTAAATACCCCTTGATTGCATGTGCTATTTAGGGTTTTTACATAGTGCCCCCCCCTCGGCGTCGGGCTATTGATCAAAACAACACGGGTGGTGGGACATTAAGCACAAGTGGTGGAGGAATGGTGGCTCGGTGGTAGAGGGTTTGAGGTTGGGCAACCATAGCAAAGAGAGCAGGGATTTCTAAAACGTAATGTGGCAACAACTACTCACGGCAAGCTATGGATCAAGGAGCTAGAGCAAAGCTTCAAACCTAAAGAGCTACCAAGTACTCATGGCAAGCTATGGATCAAGGATGTGTGAGAAAATACTACAAGGGTCAGAAGGAGATCTAAGTAGCCATGAGGGTGGCCAAGGAAGCTACGAGAGAATAGAGCAAAGGTGGCTATAGTGTAAAAGGTTGGTGGTGAGGCAGTGTACAGGTGGCCAAGCACAAAGATATTGCATAGAGATTGTGAGGGAAAAGCTACATGACAGAAGCTCTGTGAGAGAAATGGGTGGTAAGGGTGAGTGTAGAGCTTTGTAAGAGAAACCAAGAAAGAGGTGAGAGGCATAAGGTAAGGACCTGTGGAAGATGTAAAGAAAGAGGGAGAGAGATAGGAGACTCAAGTTCAGCTTTCTTCACAACACACAAAAGAGAGAGGACACAAGGTTGGAGGGTGAAGCCTTTCTTCACTTTTGCACACAACCACTATACAATAGAAGAGGGAAATACCCTATATGTCAAAACCTAGAATACGTGGTTCATATGTGAACCCAAACCAAAACATACGTGGTAGTCTAACTACACCACGAGTACAACTAACATAGACGGTGACATAAATGATAGTCACCCAGGAGATATGTCGGGGATAGAGCTTGATATGTCAACACTCCCCCTCAAGCTCAAATCCATCTCACGTACACCAAGCAAGCTCCTAAATCTGCGAAGCTTCTCGGTACCCAATGCCTTCGTAAAGATATCAGCCACCTGCTCCTCAGTGCTGACATAGACAAGATCAATCTCACCAGCTAGAACCTTCTCTCTCACAAAGTGATAATGCACCTCAATGTGCTTCGTTCTAGCATGATAAACTGGGTTATTAGCAAGCATGATGCTGCTAATGTTGTCACAATGAATGACAACTGCTGCATGAACTGACTGTCCCATATCTGCAAGTAGCTTCCGTAGCCAAGCTACCTCACATGCAGCCATTGCTGCACCCCTGTACTCTGCCTCTGTACTCGACAAGGCAACTGTTGGCTGCTTCTTGCTGCTCCAACTGATGGCACCACTCCCAAGGGAAAACATAAAACCACTAGTAGATCTCCTGTCTGAGACACTACCAGCCCAGTCAGCATCTGTGTATCCATGTACCTGTAATGCACAGCCAGCTTCATAAAACAGTCCATAATGCAATGTGGACTTCACATACCGCAGTATGCGCCTAGTTGCATCCAAATGTGGCTTCCTCGGTGCCTGCATAAACTGACTCACCAGCCCCACAGCATAGCTCAAATCTGGTCTGGTTATAGTCATGTAAATCAAGCTACCTACTATGCGCCTGTACATAGTAATATCTTCAAGAAGCTCACCTGTTTCTGCATTGAGCTTCACATTCTGCTCCAATGGAACAGAAATAGGCTTACAGCCTGTCATCCCATATTTGGACAGCATGTCCAAACCGTATTGCCTTTGCAACAGCCATATCCCACTCGGGGATCTAATAACCTCAATGCCCAAGAAGTAACGCAGCTCTCCCAAATCCTTCATCTCAAATTTCTGCTTCAACAGCAGCTTCACTTCATTAATGTCTGCATCACTATCACCTGTAATAATCAAGTCATCAACATAGATGACTATAAGCACAATCCCTCTGTTTGTCCTTTTCACATAAAGTGAAAAATCTGAATTGGAAATCTGAAATCCAATAGTGACAAGATATTGCCCTATCTTGTCTGACCATGCCCTCGGCGCCTGTTTTAAGCCATACAAGGCTTTGCGCAACCTGCATACAAAATCGGGGTGTGCATTATCCTCATAACCTTCTGGCTGCATCATATAAACCTCTTCCTGCAAGTCACCATGCAAGAAGGCATTTTTCACATCCATCTGATGCAAAGACCATCCCTTTGCAGCAGCCATAGCAATTACTGCTCTCACGGTTGCCATCCTTGCAACTGGGCTGAAAGTTTCCTCATAGTCAATTCCATATGTCTGTGCAAAACCTTTGGCAACCAATCTTGCCTTGTACCTGCTAACAGACCCATCAGCATTGTGCTTTACTTTGTAAACCCACTTGCAGCCAATAGCCTTCTTATCATGAGGCAAAGGCATCAAATCCCAAGTGTGGTTTGCATCCAAGGCAGCCATCTCTTCATCCATAGCTGCTTCCCAATTTTTATGCCCTGCTGCATCCTCAAAACATGTGGGCTCTGGCTCCTCTAGAACCTTGACCATATAAGCATAGTGATGTGCTGTATACCCATCATATCTCAGCCTGTCAACTGGATACTTAATACGAGTGGACCTCCGTACAACTGGATCAGTTGCAGGAGTCTTTAAATCATGCCTGCTTTTCCTTGCACCAGGTGTAACAACAGAAGGAATCCCAAGTTCCTCATCAAGGCTCATTTCAGAGCCGCTTGACTCTCCATCAACATGAGAGCTACCAGCAGACACATCAAACACTGGAGCATGGTCCACTTTTTCTTTTCCCTTATGTGATACCTGCACAACACTATCAGGGCTGCCATGTGACGATTCACTAGATCTCAATCTCCCTGTCCATGCATTAGATCCACTAGTAGAGGACTCTCTGGGTCCACTCAAGGCTTGAGATTGCTGCTCTGCATTTATTGCAGCATTCCCATTTCCTGCATCTGCATCTCCTACCATAACAGTTGGTGCATACCAGCTGCTCATTTCATCAAAGACAACATCTCTGCTCACTTGCATTTTGCGGGTGGAAGGGTTATAACAGCGATACCCTTTCTGATGCTGAGCATATCCAATAAAGATGCATTTTTCTGCCTTTGGATCCAGCTTTGTTCTCTTCTCATCAGGAACATGAACATAAGCTATGCAACCAAATACCTTCAAGTGAGAAATATCTGGTTTTTGGCCTGTATACATTTCTTCAGGCGTCATGCCATGGACAGCTGCAGTGGGGGTTCTGTTCATAATATAAACAGCAGTTGCTACTGCTTCAGCCCAAAAATAATCAGGCATGTTTTTCTCATTTAGGATCGCCCGTCCTACTTCTGCAATATGCCTGTTCTTCCTTTCTGCAACCCCATTCTGCTGAGGGGTAGACCTGCATGAGTACTTCCTTTGAATTCCCTGTTCTTTCAGATATTCACAAAATTCTTCTGAAAAGTACTCTCCCCCTCCATCAGATCTTAGCACTTTAATATGCACACCTTTCTCTTTTTCAACCATGGCCTTAAAAGCCTTGAAGTGGCTGAACACTTCACTTTTGTGCTTCATAAAATAAATCCACACCTTCCTAGTGTAGTCATCAATAAACGTCACATAATAATGGCATCCACCAATAGAAGCAGCTTTGGTTGTCCAAACATCTGAATGGATCACTTCCAAAGGTCTTTTGCTCACCTTAGCATTTTTGGGAAATGCATGTCTGGCCTGCTTACCCATTTGGCATGCTTCACATACCTTTTGCATTCCCTCAACTCTGAATTTAGGCAAACCTGCAACAATGTTTTTCGTTTGCATAGATTTCAGCCTTTGTATATTCACATGCCCAATGCGCTTGTGCCATATCTCAATATCTGCAATGACACCTCTCCCATGCGCAAACATAGCAGCTTTCACCTCAGGCATATCAACATCCAAGGTGAACATTCTTCCATTTTTGTTGCCTTTCGCAACCAAGCGGCATTTATTTTTCAGGTCTTCAACGAAGCATCCATCAGGATTAAATCTAACCTGCAGACCTTGCTCAACCATCTGGCCAACTGAAACCAGGTTCTTAGTGATTTTTGGAACATGAAGTACATCTGCCAAGTACTTTGTTTTGCCATCCTGCATAGCCAATGGCACTTTACCAACCTGCGTAATTGGGTGCGCAGTATCATCACCTGTTTCAACATAACCTGGCTTATCCAAATTTTTGACATCATGAAACCACTCACCATGACTGGTCATGTGGTTAGAGGCACCTGAATCAACATACCAAACATCATTGCAAGCTGCAGCATCTCCTGACATGGAGTTAACCATATGCTGCATCACAAAAAGGTGCTCATTTCTGTCGTCACCATGCCCACTTGATGATGCATAGTTGCTTTGCTGCAACTTTCCACTTTTGATGTCATTCTGCTTTTTATAGCATGTATTCTCCTTGTGTCCAGGCTTTCCACAATAATAGCATTCTGTGCTGCTATTTACTTGCTGGTTCCTTTGCCATGAACCACGGCCTCTTTGGCTCCCCCTGCCTCTAGAACTACCACGTCCTCCTCCATAGGACTGGTTTTCCTGTTGTTGCTGTTGGTTCTGATTTCCTGCACGGCCTCCAGAACGGCCTCTTCCTCTACCCCTGCCTCTACCTGTATTCGAGTAGAAAGCAGTCTCTTGAGAAGTTGAGGTGGCTGAACCACCATTCCTTTGCTCTTCACTCAGCAAGAGAGCAATAAGTTCCTGAAAATCAGGAAATGTTTCACGGACTCCAATGGATGTCCGAAATTGTGCATAATCTTTCCCAAGACCATTCAAGGTCACGGACACTAAGTCCTCATCATCAACAGGTGCTCCAATGGAGGCAAGAGAATCTGCAAGGCCTTTCACCTTCAAGGAATACTCATTTATATTCAGATTTTTCCTTTGCACATTGTGCAACTCCTGCTTTAGCTGCATCTTTCGTGCTTTGGTATTTGTGCTATACAGCTTCACCAATGTATCCCATGCTTCCTTAGGCGTCTCTAGATCCTGTATATGCACAATCATAGAATCTGAAATGCTAACAGATAGCCAATACAAGCATTTTCTGGCTTTTTCATGCCATTCCTTAAAGGCCTTCAATTCAGCAGGAGTGGGAGCAGTACCCAAAACTGGTTCTGCAGTTTCACCACTGATGTAATCCCAAACTCCCTTTCCCATAAGGAAGTTTGTCATCCTGAACTTCCATGCTTGGAAGTTGTTCTTGTCAAGCTTCTCACTGACAATGGTAGACAGATTCTCAGACATTTTACAAATCACGAATTGCAACAGCAACCTGTAAACACAGCAAATGCCTCACAAGGGCAAATAGCAAAACTTCTGCGAAAAGCCTCACAGGGGCAGATCTGCAACACTGACGAAAGTGGTATTTCACCACACAGTCACTTCCTAGTGACGATTTTGCATCAACAGGCAACAGGCATGAATCTGCAACTCCCAATATCTCTGCACACAGGCATACGACACAGTTTCTGTGGCACCTTTCCACCGACTGGCCGCGCGCAGTGGTCGCACAGCAAAAACAGGGCCTTTTTCTGAGTGCCTGCGAAGAACTTCCGCCCTCAAAACGGGCGTCGAAACGGCCTCAAATCAAAAAAATACTTCCGCCCTCAAAACGGGCGTCGAAACGGCCTCAATACTGCGCTCTCGCCGCACCGCGAAGGGCCTCTCAATCTGAAGCAGTGCACTCCTGCACTTCTGGCTGTGCTACCTGCAAAGATTTGCTCCCAAACTCGAAGTAGGAAAGCAACACTGGTCCTCTTACCAGGACACCACAAACTTGGCTTTCTTTCTTGAGCTCCTTACCACGAACAAGGCTCTGATACCATGTAAAGAAAGAGGGAGAGAGATAGGAGACTCAAGTTCAGCTTTCTTCACAACACACAAAAGAGAGAGGACACAAGGTTGGAGGGTGAAGCCTTTCTTCACTTTTGCACACAACCACTATACAATAGAAGAGGGAAATACCCTATATGTCAAAACCTAGAATACGTGGTTCATATGTGAACCCAAACCAAAACATACGTGGTAGTCTAACTACACCACGAGTACAACTAACATAGACGGTGACATAAATGATAGTCACCCAGGAGATATGTCGGGGATAGAGCTTGATATGTCAACAGAAGAGGAGCCGCCATGGAGCAAGTTTGCAAGGAAGAGGCCAAAACTAATGGCTGTATGGAAGGAAGTAGATCAAGGAGGCAATAGAATAATCATAAGCAAAGAGACCTTCAAAGAACATTGTTAAATAAGGAGATAGGTAGCTACGTCATACGTGGTTGCCATGCAAACAATGGTGGATAAGAACGTGGGATGGTGGGACAAAAAAGATAGGAGTGGGGGGTTACAGAGGAATAGAAAGGAGTGGGGTGGTTATACAGGAGATATTAGGGGTAGTTAGGTGGGTAAGGTGATTAGCTAGGGGGCGATTTTAGTAAAGGTATTTGAGGGTAAGACTTGATATTGGGGGTTGGGGGGGGGGGCAAGAAAGAAAATTGCTAAGGGGGAAATATTTTAATACTCTAAGTACTGAGGGGGGGGATTTTCCTTCATAAGAGTTTCAAGATTAAAAAGATAGAAGAATCAAGGGTTAACTAAGAATCAAGAGAGGGGTGGAAAACAGGTAAAAAATAAGAATTTAAAATGTCTGTGTGTGTTTAGATTTACTAATCCCAACAATAAATGAACCATACTATCGATTTAGTCATAGAATAGTTTAAAAAATTAAATAGAAATTATTCACATATGGAAAATAAATACATGAAGAACTCAAATTTAGTTGAATTTAAGTGGCTTAACACTGGTAGGGTTTCAACAATAAGTCTAACAATGTCGAAGTAGTTCCAGCACCATGGTCAAGGTCCACTTACCTGTCACCATCCATAGAAAACCATTTGTTAGAACAAAATTGGCATCATGTGGGAAGACAGGTAATGCCTATGTTCCCCATCTTGTTATCGCTTATACCAAAGAGACTTAGAACTACAAATAGATTCTAAGAGTGATAACAAATAAATTGGATGGATTTATCAGAAGGGCAGTCCACATCCAAGAGTAAAGGCAACCTAATTGAGAAATTTAAGTCGACTAAAAGTTGAAAAAATAAATAAATAAAAGATTGTGTGTGTGTGTGTGTGTGTGTGTGTGTGTGTGTGTGTGTTTGTGTCTATGTGTGTGTGCACGAGTGTGTGTGGTGTGTGTGTGTGTGTGTGTATAACCTATCATGGCTACAATAAAAAGGGCTCCAGTAGGCCACAATTACTAGAGCTCCACTAGACCATATCCCTTTGATGGCACCCTTTTCAAGGGAAAGGATTTTGTCATCAGCCCATTCACACAAACTTTGGATGAGGCATTCGAGAGCAGAGGTTAAACATAAAAAACAAAGCCATGTCCCAATCCAACATCTTGGAGGGTCTAGATACTGATGTCCCATTCTAGTCTGTCATAGGCCTTGAAAAGTCTACTTTCAAGAGGCAGATGTCCTAACTTGTGTCTTCACATATTCACATCTTTTCGACAAGTTAACAATGGCTTCTAAGAGGTGTCCCTTTGATGAAGCCTTTTTTTCCGAGTAGTATCCATTTATCCATTCTTTTTTGAATCCTTAAGGTCAAATCCTTGGTAAAGATTTTGTAACTACAATTAAGCATAGTCAAGGGACTCCAAATTTTTAACACATGTCTATTCCCACCTTTTGGAATAAGCTTAATGACACCTCCATTGTAGGTAGAGAGTTAGCTTATAGGCTCTCCTCCCAGAGCTCAAGAGGGTCACGTCCTATATCTTCCCAAAAAAAGTTGTAAAACTTAATGGGAAGTGTAAAGAATAAGGGAGAGAGATAGGAGACTCAAGTTCAGCTTTCTTCACAACACACAAAAGAGAGAGGACACAAGGTTGGAGGGTGAAGCCTTTCTTCACTTTTGCACACAACAACAATACAATAGAAGAGGGAAATACCCTATATGTCAAAACCTAGAATACGTGGTTCATATGTGAACCCAAACCAAAAACATACGTGGTAGTCTAACTACACCACGAGTACAACTAACATAGGCGGTGACATAAATGATAGTCATCCAGGAGATATATCGGGGGTAGAGCTTGATATCTCAACACTCCCCCTCAAGCTCAAATCCATCTCACGTACACCAAGCAAGCTCCTAAATCTGCGAAGCTTCTCGGTACCCAATGCCTTCGTAAAAATATCAGCCACCTGCTCCTCAGTGCTGACATAGACAAGATCAATCTCACCAGCTAGAACCTTCTCTCTCACAAAGTGATAATGCACCTCAATGTGCTTCGTTCTAGCATGATAAACTGGGTTATTAGCAAGCATGATGCTGCTAATGTTGTCACAATGAATGACAACTGCTGCATGAACTGACTGTCCCATATCTCCAAGTAGCTTCCGTAACCAAGCTACCTCACATGCAGCCATTGCTGCACCCCTGTACTCAGCCTCTGTGCTCGACAAGGCAACTGTTGGCTGCTTCTTGCTGCTCCAACTGATGGCACCACTCCCAAGGGAAAACATAAAACCACTAGTAGATCTCCTGTCTGAGACACTACCAGCCCAGTCAGCATCTGTGTATCCATGTACCTGTAATGCACACCCAGCTTCATAAAACAGTCCATAATGCAATGTGGACTTCACATACCACAGTATGCGCCTAGCCGCATCCAAATGTGGCTTCCTCGGTGCCTGCATAAACTGACTCACCAGCCCCACAGCATAGCTCAAGTCTGGTCGGGTTATAGTCATGTAAATCAAGCCACCTACTATGCGCCTGTACATAGTAATATCTTCAAAAAGCTCACCTGACTCTGCATTGAGCTTCACATTCTGCTCCAATGGAACAGAGATAGGCTTACAGCCTGTCATCCCATATTTGGACAGCATGTCCAAACCGTATTGCCTTTGCAACAGCCATATCCCACTCGGGGATCTAATAACCTCAATGCCCAAGAAGTAACGCAGCTCTCCCAAATCCTTCATCTCAAATTTCTGCTTCAACAGCAGCTTCACTTCATTAATGTCTGCATCACTATCACCTGTAATAATCAAGTCATCAACATAGATGACTATAAGCACAATCCCTCTGTTTGTCCTTTTCACATAAAGTGAAAAATCTGAATTGGAAATCTGAAATCCAATAGTGACAAGATATTGCCCTATCTTGTCTGACCATGCCCTCGGCGCCTGTTTTAGGCCATACAAGGCTTTGCGCAACCTGCATACAAAATCGGGGTGTGCTTTATCCTCATAACCTTCTGGCTGCATCATATAAACCTCTTCCTGCAAGTCACCATGCAAGAAGGCATTTTTCACATCCATCTGATGCAAAGACCATCCCTTTGCAGCAGCCATAGCAATTACTGCTCTCATGGTTGCCATCCTTGCAACTGGGCTGAAAGTTTCCTCATAGTCAATTCCATATGTCTGTGCAAAACCTTTGGCAACCAATCTTGCCTTGTACCTGCTAACAGACCCATCAGCATTGTGCTTTACTTTGTAAACCCACTTGCAGCCAATAGCCTTCTTATCATGAGGCAAAGGCATCAAATCCCAAGTGTGGTTTGCATCCAAGGTAGCCATCTCTTCATCCATAGCTGCTTCCCAATTTTTATGCCCTGCTGCATCCTCAAAACATGTGGGCTCTGGCTCCTCTAGAACCTTGACCATATAAGCATAGTGATGTGCTGTATACCCATCATATCTCAGCCTGTCAACTGGATACTTAATACGAGTGGACCTCCGTACAACTGGATCAGTTGCAGGCGTCTTTAAATCATGCCTGCTTTTCCTTGCACCAAGTGTAACAACAGAAGGAATCCCAAGTTCCTCATCAAGGCTCATTTCAGAGCCGCTTGACTCTCCATCAACATGAGAACTACCAGCAGACACATCAAATACTGGAGCATGGTCCACTTTTTCTTTTCCCTTATGTGATACCTGCACAACACTATCAGGACTGCCATGTGACGATTCACTAGATCTCAATCTCCCTGTCCATGCATTAGATCCACTAGTAGAGGGCTCTCTGGGTCCACTCAAGGCTTGAGATTGCTGCTCTGCATTTATTGCAGCATTCCCATTTCCTGCATCTGCATCTCCTACCATAACAGTTGGTGCATACCAGCTGCTCATTTCATCAAAAACAACATCTCTGCTCACTTGCATTTTGCGGGTGGAAGGGTTATAACAGCGATACCCTTTCTGGTGCTGAGCATATCCAATAAAGATGCATTTTTCTGCCTTTGGATCCAGCTTTGTTCTCTTCTCATCAGGAACATGAACATAAGCTATGCAACCAAATACCTTCAAGTGAGAAATATCTAGTTTTTGGCCTGTATACATTTCTTCAGGCGTCATGCCATGGACAGCTGCAGTGGGGGTTCTATTCATAATATAAACAGCAGTTGCTACTGCTTCAGCCCAAAAATAATCAGGCATGTTTTTCTCATTTAGGATCGCCCGTCCTACTTCTGCAATATGCCTGTTCTTCCTTTCTGCAACCCCATTCTGCTGAGGGGTAGACCTGCATGAGTACTTCCTTTGAATTCCCTGTTCTTTCAGATATTCACAAAATTCTTCTGAAAAGTACTCTCCCCCTCCATCAGATCTTAGCACTTTAATATGCACACCTTTCTCTTTTTCAACCATGGCCTTAAAAGCCTTGAAATGGCTGAACACTTCACTTTTGTGCTTCATAAAATAAATCTACACCTTCCTTGTGTAGTCATCAATAAACGTCACATAATAATGGCATCCACCAATAGAAGCAGCTTTGGTTGTCCAAACATCTGAATGGATCACTTCCAAAGGTCTTCTGCTCACCTTAGCATTTTTAGGAAATGCATGTCTGGCCTGCTTACCCATTTGGCATGCTTCACATACCTTTTGCATTCCCTCAACTCTGAATTTAGGCAAACCTGCAACAATGTTTTTCGTTTGCATAGATTTCAGCCTTTGTATATTCACGTGCCCAATGCGCTTGTGCCATATCTCAATATTTGCAATGACACCTCTCCCATGCACAAACATAGCAGCTTTCACCTCAGGCATATCAACATCCAAGGTGAACATTCTACCATTTTTGTTGCCTTTTGCAACCAAGCGGCACTTATTTTTCAAGTCCTCAACAAAGCATCCATCAGGATTAAATCTAACCTGCAGACCTTGCTCAACCATCTGGCCAACTGAAACCAGGTTCTTAGTGATTTTTGGAACATGAAGTACATCTGCCAAGTACTTCGTTTTGCCATCCTGCATAGCCAATGGCACTTTACCAACCTGCGTAATTGGGTGCGCAGTATCATCACCTGTTTCAACATAACCTGGCTTATCCAAATTTCTGACATCATGAAACCACTCACCATGACTGGTCATGTGGTTAGAGGCACCTGAATCAACATACCAAACATCATTGCAAGCTGCAGCATCTCCTGACATGGAGTTAACCATATGCTGCATCACAAAAAGGTGCTCATTTCTGTCGTCACCATGCCCACTTGATGATGCATAGTTGCTTTGCTGCAACTTTCCACTTTTGATGTCATTCTGCTTTTTATAGCATGTATTCTCCTTGTGTCCAGGCTTTCCACAATAATAGCATTCTATGCTGCTATTTACTTGCTGGTTCCTTTGCCATGAACCACGGCCTCTTTGGCTCCCCCTGCCTCTAGAACTACCACGTCCTCCTCCATAGGACTGGTTTTCCTGTTGTTGCTGTTGGTTCTGATTTCCTGCACGGCCACCAGAACGGCCTCTTCCTCTACCCCTGCCTCTACCTGTATTCGAGTAGAAAGCAGTCTCTTGAGAAGTTGAGGTGGCTGAACCACCATTCCTTTGCTCTTCACTCAGCAAGAGAGCAATAAGTTCCTGAAAATCAGGAAATGTTTCACGGACTCCAATGGATGTCCGAAATTGTGCATAATCTTTCCCAAGACCATTCAAGGTCACGGACACTAAGTCCTCATCATCAACAGGTGCTCCAATGGAGGCAAGAGAATCTGCAAGGCCTTTCACCTTCAAGGAATACTCATTTATATTCAGATTTTTCCTTTGCACATTGTGCAACTCCTGCTTTAGCTGCATCTTTCGTGCTTTGGTATTTGTGCTATACAGCTTCACCAATGTATCCCATGCCTCCTTAGGTGTCTCTAGATCCTGTATATGCACAATCATAGAATCTGAAATGCTAACGGACAGCCAATACAGGCATTTTCTGGCTTTTTCATGGCATTCTTTAAAGGCCTTCAATTCAGCAGGAGTGGGAGCAGCACCCAAAACTGGTTCTGCAGTTTCACCACTGATGTAATCCCAAACTCCCTTTCCCATAAAGAAGTTTGTCATCCTGAACTTCCATGCTTGGAAGTTGTTCTTGTCAAGCTTCTCACTGACAATGGTAGACAGATTCTCAGACATTTTACAAATCACGAATTGCAACAGCAACTTGTAAACACAGCAAATGCCTCACAAGGGCCAATAGCAAAACTTCTGCGAAAAGCCTCACAGGGGCAGATCTGCAACACTGACGAAAGTGGTATTTCACCACACAGTCACTTCCTCGTGACGATTTTGCATCAACAGGAAACAGGCATGAATCTGCAACTCCCAATATCTCTGCACATAGGCATACGATGCAATTTCTGTGGCACCTTTCCACCGACTAGCCGCGCGGTGGTCGCACAGCAAAAACAGGGCCTTTTTTCGAGTGCCTGCGAAGAACTTCCGCCTTCAAAACGGGCCCTGAAACGGCCTCAAATCAAAAAAATAAAGTCACCGAGGGCTTCGCCCTCGCCCGCAGCATATACTACGCTCTCGCTGCACTGCGAAGGGCCTCTCAATCTGAAGCAGTGCACTCCTGCACTTCTGGCTGTGCTACCTGCAGAGATTTGCTCCCAAACTCGAAATAGGAAAGCTACACTGGTCCTCTTACCAGGACACCACAAACTTGGCTAGCTTTCTTGAGCTCCTTACCACGAACAAGGCTCTGATACCATGTAAAGAATAAGGGAGAGAGATAGGAGACTCAAGTTCAGCTTTCTTCACAACACACAAGAGAGGACACAAGGTTGGAGGGTGAAGCCTTTCTTCACTTTTGCACACAACAACAATACAATAGAAGAGGGAAATACCCTATATGTCAAAACCTAGAATACGTGGTTCATATGTGAACCCAAACCAAAAACATACGTGGTAGTCTAACTACACCACGAGTACAACTAACATAGGCGGTGACATAAATGATAGTCATCCAGGAGATATATCGGGGGTAGAGCTTGATATCTCAACAGGAAGACCATCCTCCCTAGGGTTTTTTTGATTAGCCATGATGTCCATAGCTATTTATGGATCTTGGCATGCCAAGTAATAATAAGTAAGGGTGACTTCTTGGTCTTAGATCATGGAGCAGGCCTATGCGTTGATTGACATGTGGATCTAGATGTTGATGTGCTCTATGTATAGATACTAAGAGATGCAATGAAATATTTTAGAGCTTGCCGCTAGCTACACTTCTAGGAAACATATTCAAACATAACATCTTACATGAAGATTTCAACACCTAGGGACAAACAAGTATAGATTCTTATGTCTGTGCATTGCCTGGTGTACATGACATATTAGATGCAAGTTTCCTCTCCACCCAGTCCTTACATGGGGGTAAGTGCTAGTTTATAGCTTGTGTGAATGGGTTCTAGGTGGTTCTACAAGCTTGTAGATGAGGGTAGGCTTAGCCCATGTACTACATAATTTCTTAATATCTTATTCTAAAGGATTTCTACAATTGTTTATTTGATACTATATTTCTTTTTTGAGGTCATCTTCTTTGTGTGATTTTGATGGGTGTTGCTTTATTTGTTCTAATACAGTGGAATAGTTTTGCTATTGTTTGTGTAGGCACATCTAGTTTGCAATAATTATTGAATGATCTTTGAGAAGGGCCTTCATCTACTCCAATCAATCCTTTATTGGCTACTCCGATGTCTCTTGAAGATTGATTCTGATGCACAATTGAATCAAAGGAATGTATGGGCTTTTATATCAACTTTTGGAGTTGCTTTTGTTTCATGTAAACAATTACAACATGGAAGCCTTCAAAATGTGTGAGTATTGATGTCAAAATTTGGAGTTTCTTTTGTTTCATATAACCAATAACAAGTTAGTGCTGTTTGGAGAAATCATTTGGAGAGGCTATACAAATTATGTGTAAATGAGTGGACTATAATGTAAAGGTCAATGAGGCAACTAATCTGTGGAATCATACAAATCTTGATGATCTCTGAATAAGACTTGTACATGGGGCTATTGCAACAAACATATTAAAGTTTTACACTATATCTAAATCTCAAAAAGGTAGCTAATGGGAATCATACAAATATTGATGATGTCTTAATAAGACTAGTACTAGTGGGCCTGTTGAACTAACATATTAAAGTTTTTCACTATAAATGGCTAATTGAAAGATATTGAGCCACCTATATCTAACAAGAAGAGGCAATTTTCATTATTTATTTGAGATAAAATTACATAGATAGATCTTTGAAGACTTATTGTTTTTTGGTTAACAGATTCTTTCGAGCCAAGTAATCATTCGTTTTTTGCAATTGCAACTAAAGTAGTTGAGTCAGTTTTTATATGTGCGTTTTGTGCTCTTATTCTTTTTTAGTTGATAGAATCTTGAGCAAACAACTCATTTTTTTCTTGCAATTGCAACTAAAGTAGCTAAGCTAGTTTTTATATGCACATTTTGTGTTGCTGGGTTGATTGCCTTTTTAGGGATCTAAAACATCTTGCTACCATGACAATGAAACATCTAGTCTTTCATCCATACCCCAATTTGCTACACATTTGCGTATTGGATCCAATTGATTTTTTATTTGAAGTCTGTTGTATTTACTGTGTGATGAAGTGTGAGGCTAGATTCAATTCTTTGTGCTATTAAGATTGCATCATAAAATGTTAAGGGCCCTTGTCCTTTATACCAAAGCTATGGTCATAGAAAGAATAATTGAGTCTCTTTTGAACATTGAAGGTTCTTCTCTAAGGAGTAATTAATTAAGTTTAGCAACAATGAACCATGTAACTAGTTCCCTCATTCTTTGTCTCGATGTGGAAAGCCATTATAGACCAATTTGTATCATATTTGTCTAAGAAAAACATTTATAGAAGTTGTGCTTATAGGCGTGAGCAGTATATTTCCTTTCTATGTCCTTTTAGATGTGCTCAATTTTATATGATTTTGATTGATTGTGGAAGTTGTGCTCAATTCTATTTGATTTCTATTGCTTGTTGTACAAATAATGTGGCCTATATTTCTTCCATAATATTGCATATTTCATGGGCATCATTCCAAAGGTGCTATATTACAACGTTTTTAAAATAGTATAGCCATAGCATCACATATTTTATAGGTAGAGATTGGAGCAAATTCAATCATACCCTTGAGTCCATTATTATTCAAGATGTTGCATAACATAGACTTTAGAGGTTTATTTTTTGGTTGTAGATTCACCAGTGGATGGAGCATGTGACCTAGTGTTTTCTAAAACATTGTATGATTTGGTAAGGCTAAATAGGACATAAAACTTTGTTATTGTGCTAATGTAATACAAGAGGAATTGAATGTCAAGATTGAGGATTGCGATCCAAGTGTTTTTTTGAAGATGGATTCCCTTGAGCATTGCTACTTTGATTCAATTTGGGAGAAATCGACAACATAGGGGCACCTCCACCAAGTATGTGGCATGTCGATTAAACAAAAGATTTTCATTGTTGCCACCACAAGGGCACAATGTGGACCGCTCGTTCCACCAATTTTCAAAAGGGAGAGATAAAGAAAGGTTGATGGGAGGTGAAGAGATTTCAGTTAAAAAAGCAAGAACAGAAAGGGTTGTGAAGAGCGTTCACTTTATAAAAGTAGGGAGAGAAAGGGTTGTGAAAAAATAACAGAATGTTCAGAAAGATAATCAAAATAGAGCTATGTTATAAAATTTTGTATCCCATAATCTACATTAGAAGCAGCTTCCTAGTTGGAGCATTTTGTAGTTTTACATCCTACCAAGCCTGTTTCTGTAATTCTCACAAAAGATCATCTATAATGGAAGCCATATGCTTCGAATAAGTGTTACAAAAGACCATATTAGATCAAACTAGGGCTTAGCAAATTTGCTACTAGAAAGTGTATGTTTACAACCAACAAGAGCAAACTCAATTGGGCTATCCAAAAGAGAGATCCAACATACTAGGACCAATTTCCTTATAGTAACTTGATTAGTAAGGTAAATCATTAGGGACAAAAATGCACTTGAGTTTTTGTGAGGAATCTCGAGAGCGAGAGATCCTGCATCCAAGTAATAGTCCAATCAAAACCAATTTGAAGGAGATGCAATTATTTTAATAATTCATTCAATTTAGAGAAAGAGGATCGATTTAATTTGACATGTAATACTATTTTCTTCTTGGAGCATGTAAGTACAAGGCAAGAAAGGGCCTACATCTATACATTTTTTGGTCTACAATGGCATGTCACACACAAGAATATTCATACATGCATTCTCAGACCATTTGATATGTCAATTCATGTAGAGAGTCACCCCATGAGGTGAAGAGAGAGAGAGAGAGAGAGAGAGAGGGGAGGGGGGGGGGGGGGGGTTACCTTTTATTTGAGATTTGAATGGTCTCTGTCTTGAGGTCACATGGTATTGGAAAGAGAGATCCAACAAAATAGGACCAATTTCATTAGTGTATCTTGATTAATACGGTAAATCATTAGGGACAGAAAGACGCTTGAGTTTTTGTGAGTAATCTCGAGAGGGGGAGATCCTGCATCCAAGAAATAGTCCCATGAAAACCAATCTGAAAGGCGATGCTGTTATTTTAAAGAATTCATCAATTTAGAGATAGAGGACTATGATTAAAATTCACATGTAAGACTCTTTTCTTTATTGGAGCATGTAAGTACAAGGAAAGAGCCTATATCTATACATTTTTTGGGTCTAGAATGGCATGCCGATAGTAAAACATGCATGCATTACAAGACGATTTTTAGTGTCACTTCATGTAGAGAGTCAGCCCGTGGGGTGAGTGGTAGGATATGGAAAAAATCATCATAATTCTGAGAGAGAGAGAGAGAGAGAGAGAGAGAGAGAGAGGGAGAGAGAGAGAGAGGTTGGGGGAGGGGTGGGGAGTTACCTTTTATTTGACATTTGAATGGTCTCTGTCTTGAGGACATGGAGGAGGGCTTGGGAGCTTTCTAGAATCTACACAAGGGGGACATTCAGGTGATCATCACAAAATGAGAAACATACAATTAAAAAAAGAGGAAAAGGTCACATACTCAAAGAACATCTCTGTAGTATTAACAAAATCAATTGACCTTTATTAGATTGCGTGCGTGAGTGTGTGTGGGGGGTGGGGTAAGACATTTTATGTCACTGGTATGGACATGTAGACTTGTTATGTGACACTGTGGGTCATATATATACCCAGTGGTCACTAGATGTATGGCAACTCATTTGTGTTGATTCCTTATCGAGAGTTCATGTTGGTTCTCTCTCACATTTGCTGTGTATGCTCATGCTGCTGTCCAGCTCTCTCCCTAACTTTGTGTCCCTACATATGGTATCAAAGCGAGGTCGTTGAGTGGTTGAGGGCTGAGACTTGCTGAGATTTCAAGCATGGAGGAGCCCATCATGACTTCTTCATCTTGGTGCAAGGCTTAGTCTCTATAGCACCTATTAGCGGAAAGACATCACAAGACTCTAGTTGAGGCATCCTAGAAGGAGAAGCAGGAGGTTTGGACTCTCAACCTCTCTTCACATAGGCAAACTTCATGGGAAACATAGAGCAAGATTTGTCAAATGCAGAGGCACGTAGAGCATTCGCCAAATGTGGTGCAACTCATCACATTCTGAAGCGAGCTCAGAAGCAGAAGTGTGGTGGGATAGCGGCATGATTATGAGGGGCTTTCTTGGCAGAAGAACGGAAACCACCATAGAAGAGACATTGAGAAAATGTCAAATTTGACTCCTCACTCAAAGAGACGGGGTCTTTACTCAGGTGACGGGTGAGATAGCGACATACTGCGTGATTCTTTCACACATTTGATTTTTCATCGTAACTGCGATTCTTCTTACACAGTGCTTCATCAAGCAGCGTACTGCCTACTTCTTCTACATATTTTGACGTATAATTTGCTGAAGGCACTTCGTCAAGTAGTTCCGTCCACTATCCAAAACTTGAGCAGAGCTAGTAGGTGAGAGAAGAGGTAAGTATCCATAGCTTGTTCGCCTTGTTGAGTAGAAGCTTGAGCAGGTTGTGAAGGGAGCAGGAAGTGAGATCCTACAGATAATGAATCCATAGTTCTATGTCATGCATTTGAGTCATACTAGCTAAGCGGCTCTTCTCTGTGTGATATTGTGCTTCTTCCTATTGAGGTACCGCTGGGTGCAGGTTTGTTTCCTTGTGCAAGTTTTCCCACAATAATGTCACATGAGAATGCATTTCCCCTCTCATAGTCTAACAAAACTTGATGATATGAATTATGCAATGTGGGCATTCATGGTCAAGCATATCTTGATTGGCAAACGTCTCTGGGAAATTGTGAGTCCTCTTGCTACTCGTGCAACTCCTACATCACCAGATTCATCTACCATTACTTCTATCACGTCATCACTGGAGTAGAAGAGCTTTGAAAGAACAATGGGCAACAAGCAATGTCAATGATAGTGAATTCAATCAAGAAGTTGGTGATGCATTCACTAAAACGATGCACATTGGCAAAGGATGCATGGGATAAACTTGCTAGCAAGTACAATGCCAAGAATGAGTCTAGATTTTCGTCTTTAGAAACTGAGCTCAAGGAGCAAAAAATGTAGGACAATTAGACCATTCTTGAGCATATCACCAAATTGACTCTATGTGATCAATTTGCAATGTACAATGTCAAGAATGAGGCTAGATTGTTGTCTTTAGAAACTCAGCTCAAGGAGCTAAAAATGTAGGACAGTTGGACCATTCTTGACCATATCACCAAATTGAACGATCTATGTGATCAATTTGCAACTATTGATGAGAGCATTGGGGTTAAGAAGATGATTTCAATCACACTGAATAATCTTGCCCCCTGCTATCACACATTTGTTACCTCACTTAATATTACACTACGTGCTGCACCAGTATCTTTTGATAAGGTGGTAGGGCTGTTATTGCAAGAAGAGCAGTGAATGCACAACTTTACGAGAGGTTCAAATGCTTCTGAACATGTTTATGCTATCCAATATAAAGGAAAGGCAAAGAAAATGCATAACAAGCCAGCTAAGAGTTCACAACACAATAGCCAAAAAAGGTGCCTAGTAAATGGAAGCCAAAGGGGGGAAATGCCTCAAAGAAAGGGCCAACCAAGGCTTCTTCTTGTACAAAACTTTTTAAAGGTAACTGTCATTATCATGGGCTGCCTGGTAATATTTCTTCTCAATGTCAAAAAAAGTATTCTGATTCACTCAAGAAAGGCAAGGAAAATGTTGCCATAGCATCATATGATGTTCAACCATCTTATGAGTAGGCACATATTGTCAAGGATGACAAGGGTTATGTGCTTTTGGATGAGGAAGAGTTGCTATGCAGGGGGGGAATGCCTCTACCTGAGATGCCAAAGGATGCTCATGATGCACATGCAACAATTGGTCAAGTCATGGTTGCAGTGCAGGATGCTGAGACACACATGCAACTAGTGGTCAAGCCATGGTTGCAGTGGAGGATGCCTAATGTATTGACTGTGGAGCTAGAATTAACTCCATCTGTGGGAAGATTTGTGACATGTGCCAATGATACGAGGCAAGAGGTATCTGGCACTGGTGATATTCCCATGCAATTGTCCAGCAGCAAAGAACAATTCATTCGCAATGTGTGGCATGTGCCAGGACTTAGGAGGAATCATATTTATGTGCCTACACTTGCTGTTCAACAACACATGCCAGTGGAGTTTGAAGATTTGCAATTTAAGATCAAGGATTCCACCAATGATATGGCAGTGGTTGCCACAGGCGCACATACTGATGGTGTGTATACACTTGATGCTGAACCCATTTCAGCTCAAGCTATCGTAGCTAGTGTTACAAATCTGACATCTCTTTGGCCTGCATGGTTCGGGCACATAAACAATCGCAGCTTGCAACACTTTTAGAAGCACAACATGGTGCAGGGTATGCCCAAGCTTAATAGCAAGAAATGTGAATTCTATGAGGATTGTGTTATGGGAAAATGCATAGACAGCCCTTCTCTTTGGATGGTGGAGCAGTGTGGGCTACAAAGAAACTTGCCACTAGTACATTCCAATGTTTGTGGACCATACAATGTGGCCACACATGTAGGCAAGAGATATTTTGTGACATTCATTGATGACTTCTCATGCTTTGCATGTGTATTCTTGATGCTAAGGAAGTCTAAAGCGTTCTATTTCTTTCAAGAATATAAGCAGTTGATGAAAAACAAATTGGATGCCAAGATCAAAACATTGCTTTCAAATAACGGAGGAGAGTATGTGTCACAAGCCTTCAATGACTATTTGAGACACATGGCATCAAGCAGCAGTTTACAACTCCATACACTCCTCAACAAAATCCTGTGGTGGAGAGAAAAAAAAAAGGTCTCTCTTGGAGACGACCCGTTGCATGCTTTCTTAGAGGAAATCTTTTTGGGGAGAAGCTGTGATTACAGCTGTATATATATAGAATAGATGTCCCACTAAGGCTTTGGTAGACATCACACCCTTTTCAAGCACTATATGAAGCCTCCCAAGGTTGGATACTTTCGTATCTTTGGCTCAAAGCCATATGCTTTGGTTCCAAACAAAAACAGGTCTAAGTTGGATAATGCATTTTTGTTGGATACAACCATACAAGCAAAGGCTACAGGTTGTGGAATCTAGTCACACAAAAGCTCATTGTAGTAGATATATTGTCTTCAATGAAGTTGAGGGCTACCTGACATGAAAGATATTCCAGATTTATCCAACTCCTTCAATTGTCATTGATTTTAGTGAGGCTACAGATGATGTGTTAAAGCCCCAAATAGAAAATTCAGAACAGCAAGAAATGCCCACTCACCAGAGGAAAATATGTTTGAACAACAAACCATCACTTATCAAAAGAGACCAAAGTCTCAGCCTGTGCTAATAGTAGAAAAACCAGTAATGTCAGTTCCCAGATGGCGAAACCTACTCTCCAAGATGCTAGCGATTAGCCCACTCTTGGCAGAACAAGGAGTGCCACAAAGATACTTCATGAAGTCAACTATGCATTGATGGCCACAGTGATGGAAGTTCCAGAGGAGCCTACTACTTTTCAGGAAGAACATACTAAGCCTTTGTGGTTGGATGCAATGAAATCAGAAATGTCTTCTATCCAGAAGAATGCAACATGAAAACTAGTAGATCTACCAGTGGGCAGATCTTTCATTGTTGGCACGAAGTGGGTATACAAGGTAAAATATCATGCCAATGGTGAAGTGGAGAAATATAAGGCACACTTAGTTGCCCAGGGATATTCACAAGCTGAAGGCATTGACTATGAGGAGACATTTGCTCCTGTGGGCAAGATGACTACTATTAGGTGTGTTGTGGCCATGGCTGCCTCATATGGTTGGCCAATATATTGGTTTGATGTCAAGACAGCCCTCTTGAATGGGGCGTTCAAAGAGGAGGTATATGTGAAGCAACTCCCAGGCTATAGTGTTGCAGGACAGGAACACAAATTGTGCAAATTGTGGAAAGCATTATATGGTTTAAAACAAGTACCATGTGCTTGGTATCATTGCATACATACCTGCCTACAGCCACACCAGTTTCGCAATACTTCAAGTGAGCCCAATATAGTGGTTTCCAATATGCTTCTTGCGAGCATGAAACACTGGGCTGTGAGGAACGGTGATGCATGACTGACTATCACAGCATATAGATGTGGGAACATACTCCTGTGAATCATGAGGTCATACATGAGTTTCCTCAACCACATGCATTCTATAGTGGCTGCAATTGCTGCCTTGTACTCTGCTTCATTCGATGAGAGTGAGTTCCTAGGTTGTTTCTTACTTTGCCATGAAATAGAAGTGTTGCCCATAAAGAAACTATACCCAGATGTAGATCTTATATCATCACAATCATCTACCCAATCTAGATCAATAAAACCATGGAGATATACATCATCACCTGTAGCATAATGCAATCCAAAATGAACAGTCCCACATATATATTGAAGGACCCTCTTGGCTGCATTCCAATGTGTGACAGCAGTAGGAGATGGCATGAACTGGGATTGCAAGCCGTGGCATAAGAAAGATCCGGTCTAGTAGAGCACAAATATTTGAGATCCCAACTAGCTGCTTATTAATGTGCCATCAAACTTCTCAGCAGTAGCCATCAAACTTCTCAGCAGTATTATACTTGCTAAGTTTGAGTCCCTCTCCATAGGAGTAGACACAGGTTTTCTGTCCTGCATATTAAACTGCTGAATTATACTCAAGGCATACTTGGACTGAGTAACTGAAATGCCATGTGCCGTTTGCCAAAACTCAAGTCTCAAACAATAATGTAACAGCCCAAGATCATTCATCTCAAACTCTGAGAATAGTATGGTCTTGATGGCTGCGATCTTCTCTGCATCCTTGCCTGTGAGTATAATATCATCCACATATAAAATGAGAATAACTATGTAGTCATCTTCCTGCAGAACGTACAAGTGGCTACATCGCTCTTCAGTATTGTCCCATTGAGGATAATGTGGAGTATCTCTTCACTAAACCTCTTGCAGCAGATCCTTTCATATGCTTTCGAGAGAAGCTAGTGATGAGGGACATTTCCACCATGTCAAGGGTGGTAGTTAGATAACATTGTGACCATGTGTACACTACCTATAGGTTGCTATATCCTTTCAAGGTGGATGAATTTGTGCAACCATCGTACTTTAGGTACCCTTAGGTACTTCACTGGTCTAGACTTATTCTTGTTATGTGACACTATGGGTCATATATATACCCAGTGGTAGATGTATGGCAACTCATTTGTGTTGATTCTTTATCCAGAGTTCACGTTGGTTCTCTCTCTTACGTTTGCTTTGTATGCTCATGCTGTTGTCGAGCTCTCTCCCTCACTTCGTGTTCCTACATGTGTGTGTGTGTGGGGGGGGGGGGGGTACCTTGGCGTAGGCAGCTTCAACCTCTTGGATGGTCTTGTCATACTCGTTGGAGTAGGCGTACTTGCGGGACAAGCTGTCGTCGATCTCTGCCAGCCGCTTGGTCAACACCACCAGGTCCTTTTGAATGCTCGCCTTCTCTTCTTCCTCCACCTGAAGCACCTTTTTCATCTCGTCCCTCTTCTCGCGAAGTTCCTCTATACCTGCTTCATGTCGCACACCCATACCCCACTTAAAAATCATCCACATTTGTCATTGCACATCATTAAATAATGTAAGGCCACAGACAGATGCAAGAGAACGAGAAGAGAACACACACACACACACAGAGAGTTAGAAACGAACGCTGAACTAGCTCCCCAGTGTAATTGTTGGGCACCGCTCCCCCCTTCCGCCTACATGAGCACTCCATCCCTACCACCTTACTTGCTCTCTCCTTCGCTTGCCTTGCCCTTTACTTTCACCAGCTCCTCCTGATCTCGTCCTGCACACCACACTGCCAATTGGTTAGCTTGCCCTCTTTTCATGTTCCGTCTCGCAAATGGAAATATCTTTGACTCCTTTTGCCACTCTAACGTGATTGAAATCTTGACCTCCCACAAAGGTAAGTGCAGGCTCACTTTAATCCTGATAGATTCAACAAAATTTACCATATGCCAGTACTCCCATGACAACCATTCAGTTCATTTCGCTTCTCATGTTTGCATTACGCCTCACTAACTTTTGCAAATTAGGAAACCTGTGGTGCAAGTGCAGCACAGAAGATGGATGCCCATATCTATTCCTTACTAATCCTCCTAGGTCGCTTTTACATTGTAACCTCTCTGGACACTTTGAGATGAGTGCAAATTTTATTCCTCCAGACCACTTTATTGAACACAATAACATGCCTATCAATCTGCAACGAGAGAGGAGCCCATAATTGACTTCCAAATTGGAGAATGCAAGTACAGGGGTTCTGAATTCCCCCTCTTGTATCCAATCTCTATTCATTGATGTATAGAAGTTAACTGCCATGTTTCTCTCATACAATTCTATGTTTTCTGTTGGAAAATAGCTGGTCATCTCCCCATTTGTAAGCCCCCAAATGAGGAGAGGATGGGAGGTGGACCCTGATAGGATGGGGCTAGCACATTGGCTGCCATGTGTGCAGCACACTCACAAAGAAGAAACAACAGAAAGGGCTGCCATGTGGGCAGCACATCCAAGAGATATACTTGGCTGCAAGAATATCTCTGTTGTAAAATTGGAGCAGCAGTTGAGATTGGAACCCTACCAGGAGCAGCCGCGATGACACATGGCACAGATTGGAGCATGTTCAGCAGGTGGGCAGCATTTCACAGGGTTGGAACAGACCTGGAGTGCAAGCGCCTCTGTACTAGGCTGTACAAAAGGCTGCAGAAGGGTGTGCGGAGCTAGGGCAGATGATTCAGGTCTGGGACAGGTCTAGAAGGAAGGCGGGGCTCCAGGAGCTGCATGGTGGCAAGATTGCAGAGATTTTGGGCCTTGGAAAGGGCCTGTATGCAGTCGGGAAAGGGCTGGAACTGTCTGAGCCAGTGGCTATGTGCCACGTAGCCAGGTGGGGCCAGCAGGGCAGTCAAAAGGCTGCCCAAATTGTCAGATTTACAGACTGGAGGTGGGGCTGACTTGGTCAGCGAAATTAGGCCAGACCAGTCGGCTATTTTGGGGGCTCTTGGCCCTTATAAAAGGGAGCCCTCTAGGGTTCATTGTTCATCCATTTGAAGAGCCAATTGTGACGCAGATTGGAGCTGCAGAGATTTGGCTGCATTCCAGAGCAGCAAGGAGATCAAGCAACCAGAGTCAAGCACTAACTTATTTGTGGCTATCTCAGAGGAGGCCCACCTGAACTCATAGAAAGCACGCAAGATGAGTGTTTTTGGAGTGCCATGGAGGTCGGAGAACAACTGTTTTGTTTATATACAGGGGTGCACATCTAGATAGCACTGTGCTACTAGAGGGTGACACAATGACCATTACCTTGTATTGTGTCTGTTGTGGATGGAAATGTACGTTTTGTTGTTTCTACATGTCTCAGGTGTGCATTTCTCATTTACTTGTGCAAATCTATGCTAAATACTAATAAGGAAAGAGGTTTTGGACTCCACATGTACAACACCACTGTGTGAGTTCTTGGGCTCTATTAGTATTATTACTATGTTTACCCTCTGTCATTATCTCTAACATGGTATCAGAGCTCTGACAGAAGTTCACAAGTGGTGGTAACACCACTCATGGGCTCTATTGGTCTTTTTGTTGTGTTCTAACATTTTCCACTTCAGATGCCTTTTCCGACCTGCCAGGGCTTGTAAACATGTTTCATGTAAAACCAATCTCTAAAGAGCATCAAATATTACTGCTTCACAAAGTGTCGGCCTCGTCGACGTTTATGAAAGATGTCGAGACATGTGGTGGGGCTTCGCCGCACACAGATCTACAATCAACCCATGGCTTTGAGCTCGGTAGTGTATCATGAAGGAGATGGGCACGATACAAGCCGCTCTGATGGGAAACTCAAACAGGAAGAAGAGGATGGGCAAGGCGGGAGCGCAAGGAAGGACACTTGAATGGAATCGAGTCAGAGATGAAATAGTGAATGAGCATGTGAGGAATTTGTAGAGGTTTTGATGTAGTTTGTGTTAATGTTGGTGCTGAAAGATGATGGTGATGACAACGATGATGAAGAGGCAACCAAGAAATGGTAAAAACCGAACCCAACAGACACAATTGCATCTAGCTTACAGCTAAATCATACACTGTCATCAATCAAAAAATGTTAGGGTTCATCTCCTCACCATTGGCACCATGGCCATCATGTTCATAGAACATGGCATCATGGCTCATGGTTATAACATAGCTTATAGACTCCATCCCTCACCTTAATGTTGCATCTTAGCCACCATGGTTCAAATGGTAGAAAACCTGTTGTGCAGGAGATTGAAAGCTGACCAGTTTTTGCACCTCGGGTTTCAACAAGCCCTTTCTGCCATTTTTCCTAAGCAATCATTGGCAACGTGTAGTGAAGATCATAACTCACGACGACTTTTCAGTATTCATCTTCTTATAGAGCAGAAATGGCCTGTTTTAATTAAGATAATTCTGTAAGACTCATGGTCTCTTAAGACCAGCATTATCACTAGTAGTGACAGTCATCCCCTTGATGTTCAATCCCAGGTCATGAAAAGCATAATTAATGATCATGTTTGTGCAACAGCCCACACAGCATACTGGGATCTAAAGAGCCATTATTCCTTAAAACGTCACCCCCTTGTTCTAAGGGCCTTTAATATGGTAAGGCTATCGCTCGGTCACCCAGATCTTTCTTTTGTAGAAATTCGGCTCCTCCTTGGATTCAGTCCTGTGGGCCCCCAAGTAACCATCATTTTATTTAAAGTACTCCCAACCATTCTTTTGCTTCCATGAAAAGCAACACTCGAATTAGTCATGGGTGTGAGCATGCACATATTTCATATTCACAAGTCCAACTGAATTTCAAGGTAAGCATACCCCGGGTGTTCCTTCGAAAGACGCTAGCTTGTAACACACTGTGTGCCTGGAGATGCTATCTTGTAAAACTAGGATATCCCTACCCACATCATGACTCAGAGTGCGCAAATGCATATGCATGTCACAATGCATTGCATAAAAGTACGTCCAGCTTTGAGTTTTTAGGTTCACCAATTTGTCAGATTTCTCTACACAGATTCATATACAAGGTACATGATAAATGTCTCATCCCTCACTTGAAGGCAACGCATAGCTTGGGAAGCACTGAAGGCTTGCACAAAACAGAAGTGCTAATTATCAGTGCAGAAAGAGACTGGTTCATCACATCAGCAAGTTCAGTTGCAAAACCTTCAAGACACAAAAATGGCACTTGTCATCGTTAAATATTTACCAAGAGTCCTGTTGTTTATTTTAGGTAATGGATGGAATGCTTATATTTCTTTTTACTAGGAAGATGTGATGCAAACGGTTTCACGTTACCTGGTGTGGAATAATAGTTTAGAGAAATTATAAAACAAATTTTTTTTGCCCCTGGTGTCGTTGCACAGGTAGTCCATGCTATGTAAGGCAAAGAATTTCATCCAGGGCTTTGGCAGTGAGCTCTTGTGACTTAAAGGCTGCATGTCTTTTATGTTGGGGAGAGTAAATACGTATTTCAGAGTTGTGTCTTTTTTCCATATGGTGGATGTACAAGCCTCTCATTAAATTCAGGGAGCTTCCATCCAATAGAATAATGTAACTCAGTGAATTACATAGCTGACCTAAAAAGTTTGAAATGAGATACATCAAGAAGCTAAGGAAATATATTGATTTTACCCCCATATTAGGCTTCCTCTATGTACAACTAGGCTAAGCCAGCCTGCATTCTGTTAGAAAATACCCAACAGAGGGTACACGCAGCGGAAGACTTATAGTATTGCCCAGGAGCTCACACAGTGTGCATGTGGGGTGTGGAATCACAAACTTCTTTACTTAATGTGCATCACATAGATGTGCAGACTCATCGATAGACAATGAACCAACTAGATAGAGAAACCACCAATATATATATTTCCGTCCACAACTATGGACACAATACAAAAGAGACAGATCCAGAGTCCCACCAATGATGTGGTCCTCTGATCTTACCACAAGGTCCTTCTCCTATCTGCTGGCTATCTCTAGACTCGAGCCCGCATGCTCCACCTGAAGCTTCTGTAGACTTTCTGTCCTTTGACCTCAGCTCCTTGCTGCCCTAGAAGACAGCCAAGGTCTCAGCCTAACAATTGAGCTAAGTCTGCAGCAACACTGGTACTCCTTCAGCTTCTGGATGTAGGCCCCAAGAGAAGTGCTCTGTTGGAAGCTGCACTGCTGGATGATGAAATGAGGCCTGAGGCCTCTCCTTTTATAGGGCTCAAGGCCCCCTTGAACCAACCGACCAGCCAGCCCTAAATGGGCCGACTGGCTGGTCTGTAGCAGCCCTAACCAACCGACCAGTTGGTTGGCTGGTTGGCTGCCTATTCAGCCCTATTTAGGGCCCTTTGCTGGCCCTTTGTTCCATGCAGGGTCCAGCCCCTTTGCTGCTGCTGTCCTGCCACCTGCCAGCCCTGCTTGCAGGCCATAGACCTGCCCATATACTTTGCCAAGGACCCCGTCATGCAAGCGCCTCTGCCAGGCCCTTCCAGCCACTTGTCCTGCGCTGTACTACCCCGTACATCCTGCTGTCTTGACCCGCCTGTACCGCGCCATCATCAGGGTCTGTTGCAAGCCCTTCACCTGCCCACTACCCTCACCATGCTGACGCTATCTGCAGGTCGCAATGCTGTGAGGTGCTGTCCATGTGGCAGCCCCCTCTCTTCCTTCTCTCTTGGGCACATCCTGCCCTAGGTCTCCCTCCCCCACGCACTCCTCATTTGGGGGCTTACAGATGGGGAGGTGACCTTTCCAACACCCCCTCTCACCGACACATCTCAGCCCAATGCCAACACGATGCTCCAGTAACTCCCTGGTTGTAGTCCTCTAGAACCTTTCGGTGTCGAAATCTTTTCCTGGCTTTTCATCCAGTGGCTCCTGCTCCACCAGGTCCGGTTCCGCTTCCGCACACCATCCTGGTACACAGGTCCATCTTTGGTAGCACCTCCTGGTACCACCTCCTTCAGTCACGCTCCCGCCTCTGAACTTGAGCAATCCAGCCGTCACGATCTTCCAGTCGTCCCCCTCATAATGAGTGAACAGCCTGGAGTCTTCCAAGCACCATGCTCTGAGGGTCTATTTCAACCCATCCTTCCTTTGGCAAGGTCTGCAACCAATGAATATTTCCAGATAACCTGGACCATGAACTCTAAACGCACCTGATTGAACCTGAGTCACCCTCCTTCTCGCAAGGGCACAATCCTCCAGTCGTGGAAGTCGATTCCCAAGAGCTTCTGGATCAGGGTCGTCCTTCAGCAAGGTCCCTGCCTTCAGGCTCCCACACCTGTGAGCCTCCTACTTGGGCTCTGATACCATGTTAGAAAATACCCAACAGAGGGTACACGCAGCGGAAGACTTATAGTAATGCCCAGGAGCTCACACAGTGTGCGTGTGGGGTGTGGAATCACAAACTTCTTTACTTAATGTGCGTCACATAGACGTGCAGACTCATCAATAGACAATGAACCAACCAGATAGAGAAACCACCAACATATATATTTCCATCCACAACTATGGACACAATACAAAAGAGACAAATCCAAAGTCCCACCAATGATGTGGTCCTCTGATCTTACCACAAGGTCCTTCTTGTGAGGGAAAGAGAGGAGGTGGAACGTTAGGAGAGGGAGACACAAGAAGTGTGGGTGTGTAAAATGTGTTGAGCCACACCACAAACTCTAAGGTTTTATTAGGATTAGGGATTCACCCTAAGACAGTCATAGGGGTCATAACTTTTAAAGGGTGGCAATGTGCCTTTACCCCAACAACCTCCCACCTAAAGGCCAATGTGCCTAAAGGGGAGAAAAGAATAAAAATTACAGCAATATACAGTCACTGTATACAAGACCATAAAATAAGAATGGTCTCATCCTAATCCCATGATGTGGCGACAATGTGCAAACCGCTCTGTAGGCAAGCTCTTAGTGAGCAGATCTGCAGGATTATCATCAGTATGCACCTTCACAAGCTCAAGCCGCTTGTCTTCCAGTACCTCCCTGATGAAATGGTATTTCACATCTATGTGCTTGGTGTTCTGATGAAAGACCGGATTCTTTGCCAACATGATAGCACTCTGACTATCACAATGCAAAACTGGCATATCTCTTGTAATGCCCAAATCTCCCACCAGCCGAGTAAGCCATATTGCTTCCTTGCAAGCCTCAGTGGCTGCAACATATTCAGCTTCAGTGGTTGACAGTGCAATGCATTTCTGCAACCGAGACACCCATGATATAGCACCTCCTGCAAATGTGAAAATATAACTGGTAGTAGACTTCCGGTTATCTGCATTCCCTGCATAGTCTGAATCTGTAAAACCATGCACCAATGCATCCTGCCTATTATAGCATATGCACAAGTCTTTGGTACTCTTGAGATACCTCAAGACGCCTTTTACTGCTTCCCAGTGCCGCTTGCCTGGATTTGCCATATACCTGCTGATGACTCCCACCGCAAAAGCAATATCCGGACGAGTGGCAACCATGGCATACATCAAAGAACCAACTGCAGATGCATACGGAACCTTGGCCATCTCAGCCTTATCATCAATCTGATCTGGGGCTGCCCTTACTGGTGCTGAGTTTTAAATGAGGAGGCAACGGGGTACTAATAGACTTCCCCCCCTCCATTTTAAACCTCTGCAGTACTTTGTCAATGTACTCCTTCTGTGACAGAAACAAAAGTCCCTTGGACCTGTCACGAATAATCCGCATACCAAGAATATGGTTTGCATCACCCAAGTCTTTCATGTCAAAAGACTTATGCAGTTGCTTCTTCAAAGCACTAATCTCCTGCTGAGATTTGCTGGCAATCAGCATGTCATCCACATATAGAATGAGTAGCATCAAACTGCCATCCTTTGCCCGTTTGGTGTACAAGCAGTGATCGGTCTCACACCTATGATACCCTTGGGACTGCATGAAGGCATCAAACTTCTTGTACCATTCTCTTGGCGCCTGCTTGAGTCCATACAAGCTCCTCTTGAGCTTACACAGAAGCTGCTCTTTCCCTTTAACAGCATATCCCTCTGGCTGACTCATGTAGATCTCATCATGGAGATCTCCGTGAAGAAAAGCAGTCTTCACATCCATCTGAATAAATCCATGTCCTCATGAGCAACAAGAGCTAACACTGCTCTCAAAGTAGTCATCTTGACTACAGGGGAAAAGATCTCATCAAAGTCAATGCCCTTCTCCTGCTTAAATCCCTTGGCAACCAATCTGGCCTTATACCTCGGTAAAGCATTTGAATCCACTTTGACTTTGTAAACCCCCTTGCACGGCAAAACCTTTCTGCCTGCAGGTAGCTGCACCAAGTCCCATGTATCATTTTGAAGTAGGGAGTCCATTTCTGACTGCATGGCTTTCTCCCACTTCCTTTTCTCTGTTCTTCCCATAGCTTCCCTGAAGCTGGAAGGCTCACCACAATCTGTCAGCATGATAAAATCAGCCACATTATTGGCTCCTGGAACAAACCTGTCAGGAGGCCGTTGTACACGGGTGCTCCTCCTAACAAAATGTTCCGTATTAGGCTGCTGTCTAGCCTGTTCGTCATGCATGACGGGTGGCTGTACCACCATATTTGGCTGTTCTACAGCGCCATTTGCTGGCATATCCAGTGGTGCATCATTGGCAAAATTGTCTGGCTGATTTTCAGCCTGTATACCCTCTTGAACAGGGTTATTTACAGCAGCCTGCTGCTGCATATTAATGGGCATTCTTTGTTGTCCGACATCATCATAAACAACCCTCCTGTATTCCACAGGTTGCATGGGTTCTTTGTGTACACTATCCTCTTTAAAGATGACGTCATTGCTGCGTATAATCTTCCGTTTGACAGGATCCCATAACCTGTACCCCATTTCACCTTCGTCACCGTAACCCATGAAGATGCATCTGAAAGACTTTGGCTCCAGTTTGGTGCGCAGTTCTTTGCGTACATGAGCAAAGCACTCGCAGCCAAACACGCGTAAGTGCTTATATGAAGGTGGCTTGCCAGACCACACCTCCTCTGGCACTTTCAACTCCAAAGCCTTGTTCGGCGACCTGTTAATTAGGTGAACTGCTGTTTGCACGGCTTCTGCCCAAAAGCCATGGGGCAATGCAGCATAAGACAACATACATCGAACTTTCTCCTGAATAGTTCGATTCATCCGCTCACTCACACCATTTTGAGATGCATTATGAGGGGCTGTGAGTTCCTGTTTAATGCCCTTAGCTTCGCATAACTGTACAAAAGCATGTGACACATACTCACCCCCATTATCGGATCTGAGGCATTTCAGCCTGCGTCTTGTCCGATTCTCAACCTGAGCGACAAACTTCTTGAAAGCATCTAAGGCATCGCTCTTATGCTTCAAGAAATAGACCCACACTTTGCGTGTGGCATCATCAATAAAAGTAATGAAATACTTTGCACCCCCTAGTGATAGCTGTGGCATCTCACACAAATCAGTGTGCACTAGATCAAGCGGTGCTCTATTCTGGGGAGTTCTCCTCTTATGAGGAGTCATAGAATGCTTTCCAAAAATGCAATGATCACAAGTAGGCAAATCTGAAAATGAAAGAGACGGCAGATAACCCAAACGTGATAGTTCTTGCATTCCTTTAACGGACATGTGTCCCAACCGGCTATGCCACAATGAAACCTTTGGCAGCTCGGTTATGGCAACAACATGATTACCTACATTGGAAACATAAAGAGGGTACAAGGTATCACTCTTATAACCCTCAGCCACTATAACCTGGCCATCAGTAATTACCCATTTGGAATCCCCAAATGTGGTGTGATAACCACTGTCATCCAACAAGCCAGTGCTAATCAGATTTTTCTTGATTTGCGGCACATGGCGAACACCATCAAGCATAAATATGCGTCCGTCAGGGAATACTATCTGTATACTGCCAATCCCTGCAATCTGACATGCATAGTTATTCCCAAGTGAACAACTCCATGAGTACCTGTGTAGGAAGTAAACCACTCCCTATGAGGCGTAACATGAAAAGAAGCACCTGAATCCAAGAGCCAGGTGTGCATGTCATGGCCATCAACAACCAATGTATGTGCAATTACAGCAGAAGAACATAATACATCATGTCTGTCACTGTCACTGTCCTCTGCTGCAACATTCACTGCATCTAAGTCATCTGCCTTGGCCTTGCCTTTGCCTTTGCTTCCACTGCCTGCATCCTTTGTCTCAGCCTTCTTGGCTTTCTGATCCCGTATAAACTTGAAGCACTTAGACTTCACATGTCCCTTCTTGCCACAGTTAAAGCATTCAATATCCTTTTTGCCACGGGAATGACTGCGGGATTTGGACTTGCCAGCAGATCTCCCCTTCTGCTGAGTTCTACCTCTTTCCTGCACCTGCAAAGCATTGGAAGACTTGCTGCCCATATTATTCTTCCTGCTCATCTCCTCCATAAGGAGAGAGCTCTCCACATCAGCATACATAAGAGTGACATTTGAATTTGACAAAGTGGTCTTGAAAGTGTCCCAACTCTCAGGGAGGGTACACAACAAGAAAGTAGCCTTGAACTCCTCATCAAGGTTCAATCCCTGTGCAATAAGCTGTGTAAAGATGGCATTGAACTCACTCAAGTGTGAGGTCATAGCTGTACCTTCCTTCATGCGAAGGTCGACAAGCTTCTTCAACCAATAAACCTTACTGGCTGAGCTCTTTTGGGCATACAATTCTTCTAGCCTCTGCCATAGGCCATAAGAGGTCTTTTCTGCCTGAACATTGAACACAAGAGAATCAGTGAGAGTAAGCATGATAGCTGCCCTTGCGGACAAATCAAGATCCTCCCACTCATCATCTGCCATCCGAGATGGCTTGACACCCTTCACCCTTATGGGCTTAGAAATCTTCTTTAGCAGAAGTACATTCAAACACTGTTCTGCCCATAATGCATAATTGTGTGCCCCTTCCAATTTCTTTATGTTCAGTATTGAGGATTCACTTCCCCCTGATGCCATATCAGACAAGGAAAGTGCCTGACTCCCTGTAAGTCAAAAGATGACTAAATAAAATTCTGATTTCTCAGAAAACCTGCTCTATCAAGAGCCATGAGCACTCACAATAGTGCTGTTTTTTACTGTCAAAAAATCTGCAGCAAAACAGAAAATTTTCCCTCCAGTCACTGTACCTTTTGACACACTGTACCGTGCTCAAATAGGCATAAAACAGTAACTACAGAATGCTGCAGCTGTTCCACAAGTGCTTTACAAGTGCATCATCATCTGACGAAACACAAAACACTGATGTCCTGATCACTTCTCCCACCTCAGATGAGGTATTGCACTGATTTTATATGCATAAACCACTTGTCATACACTGTTTTGTCCACTGAAAAAGGCTCCAGACACCTCAGCCTGTCACAAAACCTGCAACAAAGTATGGGACAAATCCCAAACAATCACCCTTCTGCCAAGGGGATAAAAGGCATCTGAAGTTCTCAAACAGTAACTCAAGTGCTCACAAGCAAAATCTGGGCAAAAGACACCTGTACCAAGTGAAAAACACCTCAACATTGAGGTAGCATACAAAATACAGCGCTCTCCTGGCACTTTCACCTGACAAAGTAATGCATAAACTGCCTGTGTTCACAGTGGCAACACAGATCCCAACGTACAAACACCGAAAAGATCTTTTGAGCACTGTCAACGATGGACAGTTAGGGACCGAGTAAACTCGGTGCGCCCTGGCCAAGCGTGGCTCAACTGAGATTTTCTAAGTGTCGTACACAAAATGTGACCTGCAAAGAAATGTCACTGATACACTGCGAAAACGAGACCAATGTGGGCACCCTGGCTCCACACTGCCTCAAGGCATACACTGCATACACTTCTAGGCAAAAGCCCTTTGAAATTGTCACCCGAAACTGAGATTTGCACTCAGCAAAAGCATAAAAGCCCTCTGCAAATCAAGGCATCTGACCTTCCAAAAAAAAAATAACTGTGCAACCACCACACACTGTGGCACTAGTCACCTCAAGCACGAGGGACACGGGTGTACTTACTGTACCTCAAACACACAGTTTTAGAACTGAAAAAATTCCGGGAATGCATCAAGAAAAAACCTCGTTGTACTTTTGTACCTGCGTGTACTTACAAGTACCACGCAAAAGAGCAGAGTGCTCTCTCTTTTCCTTCTTCCCAAAAAAAAAATCTGTGCTTGTTGTACCTTCTGTACCTGCGCAGGGTACCTGCTGTACCCTGTACCTGCGAGGGCACGGATCCCCAAAAAAAATCGTCGAAATTTTGGCTGAGGGTACAGCCGGTACGGTATGGTTGCCTGTACGGCTTCCGTACAGCCGGTACGGCTGGCTGTACCTGTCGCGGCTGGTCGCGATCGCGACCAGCTGCCTGTGCAGCCTGGTTGCGCGCGGCCGGTGCTGCGCGCTGCGCGCGCTGGCTGCGCCCACCTGGTAGGCTGCGGCCGCCGTTAGGCGGGTAGCAGCTAGCTGCTGCTGCAGCTATAGCTGCTCGCGCGCCTGCTGCGCGCGGCGGCGCCCTGGCTCGCTGCTGCCGCGCCCTGCTCGCTGCTGCTGACAGAGGGCACGAGGCCCGCGGGGAGAGGGAGGGGTAGACCGGAGTGAGAGGGAGAGAGTGGCCCTGATACCACTTGTGAGGGAAAGAGAGGAGGTGGAACGTTAGGAGAGGGAGACACAAGAAGTGTGGGTGTGTAAAATGTGTTGAGCCACACCACAAACTCTAAGGTTTTATTAGGATTAGGGATTCACCCTATGACTGTCTTAAGACAGTCATAGGGGTCATAACTTTTAAAGGGTGGCAATGTGCCTTTACCCCAACACTTCTCCTATCTGCTAGCTATCTCTAGACTCGAGCCCAAGTGCTCCACCTGAAGCTTCTGTAGACTTTCCGTCCTTTGACCTCAGCTCCTTGCTGCCCTAGAAGACAGCCAAGGTCTTGAGCTAAGTCTGCAGCAACACTGGTACTCCTTCAGCTTCTGGATGTAGGCCCCAAGAGAAGTGCTCTGCTGGAAGCTGCACTGCTGGATGATGAAATGAGGCCTGAGGCCTCTCCTTTTATAGGGCCCCCTTGAACCAACCGACCAGCCAGCCCTAAATAGGCCGACTGGCTGGTCTGCAGCAGCCCTAACCAACCGATCAGTTCAATAATACCTGATGAGTCTCCCTAGCTAGACTGCAATCCAGAAAACCAAAATTCCCAACTAGTGAACTAACAAACCACTAGGCTGGCTCATACAAAGTTATAATTTATGTCTGTTTAAGAAACAAGACCATCCTGGAACAAAAGGAGAAAACCAGAACATATGAATAATGCATAAGTGATAACCCATGGGAGTGATCAAACTGGTGGGTCAGAATACTTCCTGAGGAGTAAGGTGTTAGAAAATACCCAACAGAGGGTACACACAGCGGAAGACTTATAGTAATGCCCAGGAGCTCACACAGTGTGGTGTGGGGTGTGGAATCACAAACTTCTTTACTTAATGTGCATAAAATAGGTGTGCAGACTCATCAATAGACAATGAACCAGCCAGATAGAGAAACCACTAAAATATATATTTCCGCCCAAAACTATGGACACAATACAAAAGAGATAGATCCAAAGTCCCACCAATGGTGTGGTCCTCTGATCTTACCACAAGGTCCTCCTCCTATCTGCCGGCTATCTCTAGACTCGAGCCCGCGTGCTCCACCTCGAGCGTCTGTAGACTTTCCGTCCAGTGTGTTCTTCTCCACCTTACTGCCTGTGAATCAGCCTAGGTGGGCAGCCCCTGCCAAGCTTTGTCTGCAGCACACAGGTCCCTGTTCCATTGCTCCAACCTCCTTGTAAATGGCTGCTCCAGAAGGTATGATGATCACAACACCTTGCTGCCCTAGAAGACAGCCAAAGTCCAGCCTCTAGGAACTCAGTCTGCAGCTCACCTTCAACTCTACTTCACCCCCAGTGTGAGGCCCAAGGGATTGGCTCCTGGCTGCTCCTGTCTGCTTCTGCTTTTGCTGAACTGTTGGATGAATAATGGGGCATGAAGCCCCTCCTTTTATAGGCCTAGGGGCCTGTCAAAAACCCGACCAGTCTGTCCCAATCTGGGCCGACTGGACAAACCAGGTTGGCTGGCCCAACCGACCTGGTTGGCTCAGCCCAACTAGCCCTTTAAGGGCTCACAAAACTAGGGCCCTTTGGCCCACACTTCTAGGGCTTTTGGCCCTCCAATCAAGGCAGGGGCCCAGCCTATATAAGGCATGTCACTGCCCACTGGCAGCCCCATTTGCTGCTCTACCAGGCCCCATGCAGCCCCGTACACCTGCGCTCCTGACCTGCCATGTCAGCGCCTGTTTACCCTGTTCTCCTGTTCTGCCACGTGTGCGCCTCAGCTCTATACTATTCCGTACTGTTGCTGACATCATCCGTGGTCTCTTCTCTTGGGTCCCTACTGCTGTCCTCTGCTCCGCCTTATGCTCCTGCAGATCAGCCAGGTACCCGCCTCTCTTCTTTTGGGGCACATCCTGCCCTAGGTCTCCCTCCCCCACGCTTTCCTCATTTGGGGGCTTACAGATGGGGAGGTGACCTTTCCAACATAAGGAAGGTTGCCAACACATGGCATTAGCCCTTTCTGTGTAAGGCGTAGGAGGCCTATGATGGCCCTAACATAAAAAGTACGTCAGGGTTAAAAGAAGGCTGCAATGCTTAATTCATATGGTCAAGATACTACTCTTTGGCTCTAACCTACATGTGGCTGCAAAACAATCGAATCAACTTTTTTGATATCATGCTAAACAGTGCAGCAAAGCCATAGACAAGTTTTAGCGTCAAAAGGTACCATTGATCTACCACAAGCAGAAGAAGAAACCCAAAAGGCTCAGAGCCAAAGATCAGTAACATATAATTATATCTTCACCTTCTTCATATCCTATTTTTTGGTTCCAAGTTCCAACAGTCGTATTTTGATTGAGGCTTGGAGGAACAACATTGATGAAACTAGCAATGCAGGATGTCTTGCCATCAATGTTCTGCCCGCCGGCCCTGCTTTCAGCTGTTTTTGAAGCTGGTTCTCACTTCTTCTAGCCAAAAACGAGGGCCTTTCACTCCTGTCAATGCATTGGTTAGGGGGTGAGCACTTCAATCGGAGCCAGCTTGCCTGCAGCTCTTGGCGCATGTCAAGGATAAGTTTTCACCTTCCCCTGCCAAGCTTCTCTTCACAGTTTCCTCCCTCGAGGTTCGGTCTTTCATCTTACAGGTTGCTCCCCCGATGGTTCCAGCTTTCACTAGTTTGCTCACTCACAGTTTGGCGGGTTTTCTTCATGCTGGAGGAAATTTTTTTTTTTTGGTGTGTGGGGGGGGGGGGGGGGGGAATGTTGGCTTCGTAGGTGTAACTCACTGGAGGGAAAATCAGGTTTCCACTATACAGGTCTGAGCGGGGTTTTTCTGGGGTTTTTTGTTGAGCTGTAGTGAGGGTTTGGGATCGACTTTTGTCTCCCACCTCATGTGCAGGGTTTTTTGTGTGAAGACTTGGGATAGAGAGCACTCTCCGACCTCTGCTGTAATGTTTGTACGTTGGCACTGCATCGTTTTGAATGGAATATATTATTCCTCCGTGAAAAAACAACTACCAATACAGGGAAAGGAAACATCACCTTGAAAGTACTTTTTTAGGCATAGTTATGAAAGAAAATGCTAAGTATCAGATTGTGCAAATGGAAACCTAGAAGGACAGAATTCTCCACCAACTCCAATATACCTCCAATAACAACTTTACATAGTCTAGCTCGTGAAGTCCCATTCCCTATAAAAAACAGCAGGCTCCCTTGATGATCAGAGTACTAGAGCTACCCTGATAAGTCAAGAATTGATGGGGACAAAGAAGAACACGTGACAAACGATATGCCTGAATTCCCATAAAAATTTAAGACGATATCCCTCAATATGTACTAAATTAAACCAACCAAAATGTACTATGTTACCTTATACAAATGCAGATTTTGTCCATACTAACCAATATCGAGTAGGTTTCTGAATAGCGGATGCATCAATACATCTGTAAGTGAGAAAGAAAGCCACAGAGCGTGGTATTATCCCGTGACTGGTCTTTAAGAGAGAATCTCATGAGTGCCCTGACATACCACCACCATAGCTTTTTAACAGGTTTGGCCATAAAAAGAACAGGAACATTTCAATAGCTCATCTTTCCTCCAAAATGCAATGGAGCACGGGTTGCTAAGTAAAAACACAACTTGATCTTGTAGGACCTATCCCATTATCCTGTTCCGTCTTTAGAGTAGAACTTTACCCTCAATTAGCAAAACAGATTTTTGAACACGCAAGATCTTCGCCGTACAAAGAACAGTAAAATTTTCATTTAATTGCCTATAATTTAAAGCAGCATGGAGTCCAGACTCACTACACTCGATCATATGATGATAACAGGTGGGTTCACATGTTGCGCGCACTTATCCCGTCAAACCTTAAGTTATTAAGAAAACAGAGGGATCAACCAAGGGATGATTCCTTTATACCGGGTGAGAAGAAAGATATGGCGTGAATAAGTTTATTGTAGGAACGTCGAAACTTTCTGGAGCGACTTATGCCAATGCAAGCAGATAAAGATTCTGTTTAGCGCCGCTCAGCAGCTATAACCGTATACATGAAAGAGTGTTGATAAAGTTGAGCAATGCGATGTATCTTAAAAATTCTGAGACTGTGAGGATAGTGGTAGCGACTGTTCAATCTGTTTACCTTTGGACTTTCTCTTCTTAATTTATATGTCAAGTGCAACGACGATCAAAGCCAGAGAAAATTGGTAACGTGAGGGTCTGATGGATACGATCTATGGGCATGGGAGGGGATGCATCGATCAACGGCAACGCGCCAAAAGGCAAGGCTAGCGATCGGAACGTCGCAGCCTCGGCAGTTAAACTACTACAAGTTCACACTCACGTGAAATTGACGTACACGTGGAACTCCCTTCCTATTCTATTTTACCCTCCCATACACCCAAGAAATTTTGCTTGAGTCAAAGTTCTTACCCAACAACTCACACAAAATAGGACCAACGTGTAAGAACTTGTCTTTACATGTTACATTATTCAATTGTCGTCATAATGTAATTGTCGTCGTAGCAAAGCAATTATTGTCGTTCGTGCAAAGCTTCTTTTTCTAAACTCTTAAAATTTTTGTTCATTTTTACTTATATTATTGAATAAGTATTTTAACATTAGCTTTAGTATTGATGAGTTATGGACTCTAGCAACTTTAGAGGTATTATCGATCATGAAACTATTTTAAGGCTTGAAAGCTCTGAAACTGCTTCATGGTTTGGGACCCATTCCTTTTTCAGACAACCGGTATGCAATGTATTGTTATCCTAGTTCTCCTTCCTATCCCTTGGCTCATACCATACTATTGTAAATGTTGTAACTCTCCCCTGGTCATCCATGCTTAGTCCACCACTTTTGCAACCCAGAAGTTCACATTCTCATGTTCGTCTGATGGTCGAATTGCAATAAGACAATGGACGTCTCTGTCTACTTCTGGCATAAAAACTCTCTTCTTCGGTCCACAATATGGACGTGGGAGTGGCAATTCAAACTCATTTTCAAAAAGACCACTAGCTGGGCACAAGTCATTACCAACATTTAGCCAAAATAAAGGCCGTTTTGCCTTAACATCATCTTCTCGCATTTTCTCAAGGTCCTTTAACAATTGGTAGATCTTGCTAATTACAACAACAGTATGTTTCTTCCAAGAGGGATTCCAACCAGGAAATATACGTATGATTCGAAGAGCTTTATTCTACCTTTCATACAAAAAGATGGTGAAGTCCAGATAGGTCATAGCACTCCACACTACTTTCGCTTTTTCTTAAAGGATAAAAAACCAGTGATGCAGTGGCACTACTATTCTTATGATACAACATGGAAACCTGAAGAACCTTACAGTCTCTTAACTGCAATTCTGAGCAAAGAAATGCATCCAACATGGGCTCCTATAAAAGAATTCAGTGAGAAATCCAAGGGTGAAATAGAAGGCTTAAAAGCTTTTATTACATACAAAGGGAAAATGCTAACCAGTAAGACCAGATCTGATTTTTGTTGCAGAACATATAAATTTAGCTTTGTGTGAGTATTCACAAAGTCCTGGGCTAGCAAGAACTGATGTATCTTATGATACCACGCACAAGACGCTTGCTTCAGCCCATACAAGGCTTTCTTGAGCTTGCATACCTTGTGCTCTTGTTCCTGAACAACAAAACCCTAGGGTTGATGCACATAGACCTCCTCCTTGAGATCCCCATTGAGGAAGGCGGTCTTGACATCCATATGGTACACAGACCAATCAAAAAACACAGCAAATGAGATGACAGAGCAAATGGTAGTCATCTGATCATCTTGGAATTCCACAAGCATGTGATGATCATGAGCCACGAATGGAACGGAGAAAATATTTTTCCTCAAGTTAGGAACATACCAAACATCACATATATACTTTTTCTTTCCTAAATCCAGAAGGATGGAAACATCTCCCACTCCTGTGATGTCTTGAGTGGCATTATTGGCACAAGTAACCTATCTCCCATGAACACATTTGATTTTTTCAAACCACTCTTTCCTGTGCGTCATGTTCTTCGATGCACCACTATCTAGGTATCTATGGCAGCAAATGAAGAATCCCTAGATGAAGTAAGAGAAGCATCATGTGCAACTAAATCCCCCTTGGCACCAAAGCTGTTCTGAAATGCAGTAAGCACATAATCCTTTCCCTCTTGTGCAAAGTTTGCATGAGATGGTGAAGCATTGGCATTTTTAGCTGGTGCCACATAATTACTACTTGTGCCATTCCTCTTTTTCTCATTGGCAATCCTTTTCTGGCACTCTGCAATGTAATGACCAGGCGTCTTGCAATAATTGCATTTGCCTTTCTTTACCTTTGCACCTTTATCTGCATTCCCTGCATTTGTGTTTGCATTCCCCTCCTTCCTGGGATGATAAGCATGGCTGGTCTTTTTCTAAAATTTACCCTTTCGATGAGTGGTAAGTGCTTGCTCACTCGAACAGGCTGAATTGGAAATTCACATTTCTTCCTGGAAGAGCAAGCCAACTAACTCCTAAAAATTGACTAGAGCAGCCCTGAGCATAATAGTTAAGAAAGTAACAGACGTATCATATGAGGGTGCCAGACTATTGAGGGTGATAGAGACCAATTTCTTGTCTTCTATATCCTCATCAATAGCTTTCCAGTGATCTCCTCCTTGTGAATACTCTTTCTTTTTTATTTATCCTGGAGATCTCTCTTTAGAAGCCTCCCCCTAGCCCAATGCTTGCCAAGTGGCCTCATGCCTTGGTGCCATGTGTCCCATAAGGGACCTTACCATTCTAGCCCTCTCATAGAGCCCATTTGCACCTCTTCATTAATATCTTGGCCTAGACGTAACCCTAGACCCAAACCCTCTAGGCCCCATAGTTTGCAAGCATTGTTGAGCCCTTTGGTTTCCCGCCTGACAATAATGAGATGAAATAGTTTGACCTTCATGCCCTCTTCCTGCATGGACAAGTCATTGAGCTTATTAGTCAAAGCAGTGCTTCTTTCTTCATTCTTCACATTTCACATACTTTTCACTCTATCCCAGATTGTCTTTGAAGTCTTGCAAGACTTGATAATGGACTAATGTGTGTCTTTATAGACAATGCAGTCAAAGACAATGCTTGGGCACCCCTCTAATCAAACCTCTTCTGATCCTCCATGGGAGAGGTAGTAGAAGCCTGAGCGGTAGTGCTCGAAGTGGATGACGCACTCGTGCTAGATCTAGCATGTCTAGCCTCATCACCATTCACAATGTCCCATAAGCCCTTTCCAACCAAGACATTCTTGAGTGTAAATGACCATAAAGCATAATTGGGGCCATCCAACTTGTTGGCCTCAGTCATGGTACCAAAATTCTCTAAAAGAGACATGTTGGCTCAAGAAAACCTGCAAATAAATTTGCAAAGAAAGGCAACAAATGGGCACCTGAAATGCAATTGACTGCTATGCAATCACTTCAGTGGCATATACCGATAGTGGTTGCTATGATATAGCAATAAATCTGTCCCAAAAATTGCTTGCACTAAGCCCTATCCCTGTTGGGATGATAAGTGCAAAAATCTGCCCCAAAGAATCTACTCAATCACAATCCCCTTCCAGGATACAAAATGCAATCAAGCACTATACTTCCACCCCAAAAAATCCAGCTAAATTGTAGCCAAACAATGGTCCATGTTCAAGGTGGTTATACCCAGAGCACTTCTACATTAGACTTCATACAAACACTTCCCATCAAGTATTCAGACACAAAGTCGAGACAGAAGTTGGAGCATATAGTTATTCAATAGCACATTGGAAATAGCAGATACATATCAAAAAGTGTCCCCTTATATTCATTATTATTAGACCATAGCAAAAGATCAATATAGAACTGATAAACAGAGCATCATTGCAATCCGATCAATCTTTGAATCTTGATAGCGGAAGTGAGAGAGGGAGAGAGAGAGGAGTGCACATGATATAGCTACCTGTACACTAAGTGTATTGATAATGAACATGAAGATATACATGTGAACCCCTTAGGCTTAGGGTTAGGTTTTCCCCTATGCCCTATGTGGATAGTGCAATTTACTCTATCTTTAACACCCCCTTGTGAGCACAGTGACTACGTAGCGAAAGCATGTACAATGAGTACAACTTATGTGTACATAACGTGGATTTCCCCCTCTTAAGTTGTGGGTCATCCTTCACCTTTGGGAATAAAACCCAGAAGATAGGCCGAAAGGAAGGGAAGCGAAATATGCAGAAAGTCAAGTCCACCTGGATCAAAGACTGGTCGATCAAAAGATGACTGCATGAATGACAATGTGCATGGCTACGCACTGAACATGTCAAAGCTGAACATGTCATAAATCACTATGGACTGTGCAACTACTCTATGGAAGAGGCATCTAGATGTGAGACTAGTCGATGTAGTGATGGAGAAAGAATCCGGTAGGTTGTGACATACGAGGGTGTCACCAACCCAAAAGAACTGATAGCAATGTCGAGGTATGCTGCTGCAGTAGAACTGTAATCTCTGTCGAATGATGCGGTGTCAAAGAAGACCGCATAGTCCGTGTGGACAGAGTGATCTACGGGCCGAAAATCTAGGGCCAAAGGTGCAAGTATGATACGCTACTCTGTTGATGAAGAATAGGCTCGTAAAACAGACAAGGTATGGCAACCTATCAAACCTGTATGCTCAACTATCATGAACTGAAGGTCATCTTATGTGTGCATAGATAAACATCCATCAGCATGTGATGTAGCATCTATCAAAGGCTTATCGAGAATGAGCTGATAGTATAAAGGCCTAGAAGCCTGAAATTCAATTGAAAGTGCATAAGATGTCCATGAGGCATATGCGATGCCGAATGCTGATTTATGGATGGATCTGTAGTCATGGATCTAGCCACTGATCTGCATCACGTATGGACTTTATACGACAGCCATAAGTGCATATTGAAATACTGGGTCTCCCCAGGTTGCGCTATGGCTGAACCTGATGATGTCTACTACACTGGTGGGGCAGGACCGTACTGATGTGCATAGGTATCCTCGTGCTGAGGAATGATCTACTGATTGGAGGTGGTAATAATTGGATCCAAGGGTGGTGCAATGTGGCATAATTGAGCAATATTGGAATGTCTTGTAGACTAATCTGTTAATCTGTACTTCTCATAGAAACTGTGTCCAAGGAGATGATGTGCCCCGTATCAGACGTGAAAGAATCAATGATGGGTGCTGGAATGGAATCACCTGAAGAGCTGGATGCGCTGTGGCATAAATATCTGCATGCAGCAGAAGATGTGAGTGCCTCGTACTGAGGACTTACTTGCTGAAGAACTGCATGATTATAAGTGAACTCCTATTGAGTATCTACATCTATGGCAAAGGACGAAGTCGGATCCATGCATGAGAGTGATGATTGTACATCACTACAATCATATTGTGCTGATGAAGATGAGACTGCCTCGTACTAAGGACTTACCGTCAAATATGCCTCGTGCTGAGGGCTTACTATTGAATGTGCCTCATGCTGAGGGCTTACCAAGGAATGCGCATGATCAGAAACTGTGGGCTAATACATGCTAACATCCAAAGCATGTGCATCTTATTTGTCAAGGCCAATGAGGCTCGAGTCTGCATTGTAGACTGGTACATCCCCTATGGTAATGAATGGTCGAAGTAGGTTCTCTTCCACTCGCGGATCTCGTCCGGAGTCATGATTGGTGTATCATCAACTATGTGATGTAAAGAACTCCATGATGGAGGCAGTTTGGTGCTTTGTGCAAGAGGCTTACCCGTGTACCGGCGAGAGTGTCTACCCATGAGAACACTGTTTGAGAGCTGCCATTGGGGGGCTTATGCCAAACTGTTAGAACCAAGTCATGTGAGAACATCTATGTGCAAAGGATCAAGCCTATAGTAGAATGATGACAACTCGTCGAGCATAGCCAAGAGGATGTACAAGGCTGATGTATGTGTGCAAGAATCCAATGCCAAAAACAGTCAACAAATGTGACTATACATGGGTGGCATGTGTGCATACAAATGTGCAACAATCTTGAATCCGAGAAGAAGATCATTGCCAAGTGTCACACTAAGGTGCTAAAGTGCCAAATTCCAAGAGAATTGAACTGGTGTCAGTGTGAGAATGTGTATATCGATGATAGATCCGATGGGATTGACGTCGGTGGGAACTAATCGGGTAATGTGGCAAGGCTGACTTGGCTTAGTGGAGTTGGATCTCCTCTATGGTGGTGCTAGTCTATAGCTAGACTACACGTCGAATTGCAAAATGCAGCAAATGAATTTTATCTTGATTTATTTTAAGTGTTAGGTGCACTACAAAGGATCAGGACATGGTTGCGATGATGAGGTTTTAATGATGCTAGCATGTTAAGAAGTCAGATTGCAAAACTGAGGTAATCAACGCGTAGAGCACGAGATGGTGACCATTTTTGTTTTTTGGATTACCTACCAAATTCCCCTTGGATCAAAAGTTATGGCTCCTAGAAGGATGGCCAAATTTTGATCACAAGAGAGGGTGATGGTGGCACATGATGATGTGGTAGTGTAGGTCACATGCCACACACTATGTTCCTATGGAGCAATAGTGTGCTCAGCAGGAACATGCTGACATGGCACTATGTTGGCAAACTACTGAGGTGGCAAGGTACTCTGTCACATGGACTTGTTGACTAGGCAAATGATATGATGACATGGCTATCCAGGTGCTGATGTGGTAGTGGGGTCGGTATGCTGATGTGGCAGAGGGAGCAGTTTGCTACTGTGGCACTAAGCATTGATGATGTGACATCATGAGGTTGTCTTACGACATGGCGGATAGGGGAGACATGTGTTAGCCCTCACTTGACCTTGGAGGGTGGAGATATGGTTCTGAAACAAAACCTTATTGATGCCGACAAAATCGTATAGATTCTGTCAGGCTTTCCGTTGGCCGCTTGCTCACAGAGGTGTCATTGAGGCTTATGTTGAGGTTGGTGATGATGGAGTGGACTGGCGAGGTTGCAGTGGGCTGCTGAGGTCGTGGGCGAATCGCTGGTTGACTATTGAGGCTGTGGGCAAATTGCTGCTTGCGCACTCATTGAGGCTGGGTGTGGTGACACTTGGAGCTTAGAGGCTAAGACAGCCTATTGTGTGGAGGCTAAGGCGTAGGCCGTCCAGTGAAACTACAGCACTACTGGAGATGGAGGTCAACGTGCTAGTGAATCACCTTGGTCGTTTGCTCTGTTTGGAGTTTGAAGCTAGGGCACTTACTGTTGGAGTCATTTATGGAGTGCTGTTTTGAAGTGTAGAGAGCTCAAAGGAGATGTAGTCGCCTCTACTATGATGGAGCCATGTCGTCTGGTTGTAGTTGGAGGTACGCTTTGATGGCTGATAGTCGAAGAGACAAGCTAGTTGAGATGTGCGTTGGAGGCATGTTCATTGTGTTGTTGATGCGCCTCCCTTTGCTATAGGAGCCACTCGTTTGCTAAGAGGAGCTTGCTGTAGAATGTTGGGATATCTCAAGGTGTATGCCTCAGGCACACCTTATGTTTCTATGTGTGAGTGCTAGAGGCACAGTTAGGTGCCCACAAGCACAGTTAGGTGGTGGAAAAGCCACATAGGATGATTGAGTGAATCTAGGAGCAGATTGAGGAGATGATTGAGGAGCTTTGAGGTCATCAGTGATGTCAGTGACCTTGTATGAGGTGCCTACTTAAGGACCTCTTTCTTCTTCATTCTATATGCAAGTATTCTGATTTTGTGTCAACTCTACTCTTTCCTTTCAGTGTTTCAACATGGTATCAGAGCCATTTGATCCTCCTTGAGCCCATTTCTGCCACATCATCATCATCTTTAATGAACAGGACTCCCACTATAGCAATACATGGCATGACGCTAGAGGAGATGTATACTGGTAGGAAACTAGATATTTCTCATTTGAAAATTTTTGGTTGCATTGCCTACGTTCATGTGCCAGATGAGTTGAGGTCCAAGTTGGATCCAAAAGCTGAGAAGTGCATCTTTATTGGTTATTCTTTGCAGCAGAAAGCGTATAGATGCTATAACCCTTCTTCTTCTTCACCATCTCTCCCTCTTCTCCCAAAATTTTGCTTGAGCTTGTTCTCCTTCAATCCTCAACCATTTCCCACGCCCTTTCTGCTGGAGATCCCTCTGGTTGGGGCGAACTTTGGGCTGGAAGGAATCGACGAAATTCGCGCGCTGCTCGTCGCCATTACAGAAAAGTCGTCGAAATCCTCTACTGCAAGTTCTCTGCACCTGCTTTGTCTTTTCTTAATTCCTTCCAGGGCAAGCTTCTCCATACCTAGAGCTACCTTGTGCTGAAATCTGAGCAGCAATGGCTGCATATTGAAGGAGAAAACAGAGAAAAACCAGTCGACTTTGTTCATGAAGGTGAAGGCGACCTGACGCATATTTTCGCCTCTTCTTTCCAGAGGATCTACTGTGGTATACCAGCTTTCTTTTGCCTCAGAAAGCCCTCTTTCTTTTGCTTTGAAGAGTGTGATATGAGCTCTCCAAGTTCAGCTCTCTAGTTTTAACAGTTTTGACATACTTTTGAAAATGATGCTACATAAAATGCTACTCTAGCATTTCTGGTCTTTTGAAGTTTTTAATAACTTCACTACAAGTGTTGCTTCAGCTTTGTTTTGACTTGCTAGACTTGGATGTGATTGGAAAGTGTTTATTTCATTCACTCCTATGAAGCATGCAAAAGTAGCATCATTGTTTGAAAACTAGTCACTACTATTTGCTACATCAAGTGGCTATACTTTGGAAGTATTTCAGTTCTTTTTGCCTTGTAAGAGAGACACTGCCCAATATCTGGGTTAGACCCTCTCATGGCTACTTTATATAATCTTGAGAAGTTCAATGGAAAGGGGTTCCATACATGGCAAATGAAGGTAAAATTTGCATTAATGCGGGAGAACTTATGGGGACTTGTCAAACCTACTCCTACCGCTTCTTCTACGGGCTCAAATGCTGGGGAATCTTCAGCTCCGACACGACCGGCAAGGGATCTAGCAAGAGAAGAAAAAGCATATGGTATAATTGCTTTAGCTTTGGGTGATGATTACATACATCATATATCTGACTTGGAGTCTCCATCGGAAGCATGGCAGAAGCTAGATTTGATTTTTGGTGCAAGCTCTCATATTTCTACACTATCACTTAAAATCTCTTTCTTTGAATTAAAGATGGCAAGTGATACTACTTTAGCTGCCCATGTCAACTATATGCGGAGTCTTATGACTCAGTTAGCTTCTATTAACTCTCCTATCACCCCTGATGATGCTATGGCAGTACTACTTAAGAGTACGCCTGAAAGCTTTGATCACATTGTAAGCACTTTGAAGAATCTTCCCAATCCAAACCTTGAAGGCATTATCTCAGCTCTCCAAGAAGAAGAAAGACATATGGAGTTAAGGAAAGGCAATGACACTGCTTATGTTATGAAATTCCAGAAGGGCAAGTATTCTCCTTGCAATCACTGTGGAAAGACAAATCACCTTTCAAAGGACTGCTTCAAAGTTAATCCATGTAAGCACTGTGGCAAAAACAACCATAGTGAGAAGTTCTGCAGAGACAAAGCAAAGACAGAAAATGCAAATCTACTTACAGTGAATTTGCCTCCACAAGATGAGGCATCCCATGAAGATTATGCATTTTAAATCATCTCTATGTATGCTCCAGATCTCTCTTTTTATGTCAAGGTACTCAGCCTGGATAGTCCTCCAAAATGAATGAAAATAAATTATTGTGTGTTGTGTGTTGTGTGTTTTGTAAACACCTCTGGTCACCTTATGATGTAGGCCATGTGTATGTTTGTTCCATGGTACCTCCTACAGACATTGTGTGCATGTACATGTAGGGGAGATAACCATTGGAAGGTCTGTTTGTATCCCTTTCTGTTTACCTTACACCCAAGGAAACCCTTGCTAGCATGAGAACCTAGCCATAGATTTATCCTTGACCACCATGAGATGGCATGAGAAACTATGAGACTAGATGAATCCTTGACATAGCCTGAGGCATTTCCTTGAGGGGGGGTTTGTTGGGATATCTCAAGGTGTATGCCTCAGGCACACCTTATGTTTCTATGTGTGAGTGCTAGAGGCACAGTTACGTGCCCACAAGCACAGTTAGGTGGTGGAAAAGCCACATAGGATGATTGAGTGAATCTAGGAGCAGATTGAGGAGATGATTGAGGAGCTTTGAGGTCATCAGTGATGTCAGTGACCTTGTATGAGGTGCCTACTTAAGGACCTCTTTCTTCTTCATTCTATATGCAAGTATTCTGATTTTGTGTCAACTCTACTCTTTCCTTTCAGTGTTTCAACATAGAAGGCATTGAAGATGTGTAGGAGCCATAGTGTAGATAGTCGGCTCTTGTGAAAGCCATACGTTTGCTTAATGAAGATGTCGGTTGGAGTTTTCTACTGTGGAGCACTGAGGGTCACTTGTGGAGAAGGAGAATCTCTCTATAGAGCACTCAATTGAGAAGAATGAACCTTACACCTCATGAACTTTCTCTCCAAGAAAACTCAAAATTTCTCTCAAACCTAGAACTCTCTCATAATGCATAAGAACATACGGAAATGAACATCTCTCAAGCTCTAAGAAGCAGATTCCTAAGCTTTTTGATGCAAATTGGAAAGAAGAAGGGGCTCTACAAGAAGAGCTAGGTGAGAGATGAAGATGCCTCAGATAGAGGGCTTATGCCTTGATGGAACAAGGGCTTATGCCTTGATGAAGCAAGGGCTTTCACTCTCTCTAACGAAAATCTCTCTCACGATGGAAGATGCCTCATGGAAGGAGGGCTTGACACTCATGAAAGGAGTGGAGCACCATCGGCTCTGATACCATGATAGCGGAAGTGAGAGAGGGAGAGAGAGAGGAGTGCACATGATATAGCTACTTGTACACAAAGTGTATTGACAATGAACATGAAGATGCACATGTGAACCCCTTAGGGTTAGGGTTAGGGTTTGCCCCTAGACTCATAAGTACGAGCATAGAAGTTACATGCAGATAGCTAAATAACTATTTTATTACATTGACTATGACAACTAACACCTAAGAGGACTACTTAGGACTAGAGCTAGTTATAAATGCCTAGCTAACCCCTAACACCTGGCACTTTTGGTGTATAGGGTTTTTGATTTGTCAAAAAACTATAGACACGAACCCTTTACATAAGATATTCCTTGTAAAAGTTCAGATTAATCCTAAGGCATCCTTTCTGGTGATGAGCTCAAAATCTTCACCACCTTTGTATTTAACAGACTGATTAGGAACATTGGTCTCATAACATTCTCCTGCTTTTACTACTGGTACTTCAGGTTCAATCACTGTATTATGCTGTAGGATACTGAAGTGTTGAACTTCAGGTTCTTCCTTTGCTTCAGCTGCTAGCATGTCTGCATCAGGTTCCTCTATAGCAGTGTTTACATCTCTATCAGCAATCTTTGATAACTGCATCTGCATCTTCAATCTCCACTTCTTTACCTGCTCTTCTATTTGTATCCTACACATCAAACAAAGAAATCTGAAAATCCAGGTTAGTCTGAGGATCTACTGGCCTCCTTAGCTTTGCTTGAATGTACTTCATTTGCCTCCTTTAAATGAGCTTTGAGTTTTTCATTCTCTTCCATGACCACTTCTACTGTGTAGGCAGCTAAGGCAAAAGCCTCATATGGCCTTTGAGCCACTACCATCAATCTGCTCTTTACATTGGTCCACGAGGCTTGTGATGTTTCTATCAGCGGAGTCTTTAGTTCAGCAATTTCTACCCCGGTCATAAACACTCCATCCATCATAGCTTTGAGTTGGACCTCTACACCCTCCAATGCTTTAATTCTTTCTTTAGCAATCATTCTATCAACGTGTAACTCCACATAATCTTCAGATCGTCTTTGCAACTGAGTAAAAACTGCATCTTTCATTTCACTAAGCCATTGTTGGTAAACACTCCTTCTGCATTGTCAACTATTTAGTGAACTATTGGATCTCCTCCTCTTTCTGAATTTTATACTTCTCAAACTCCTTTTGCAGACTCAACAACTGTTTCTTTCACTCCTTGATCTGCTTTCCTTCCTATTGGTTGACATCAATCTTTCTCTGTAATTCCTGCTTATCCTTCTGCAAAGCTTGAATTCGGACTAAATAATCTGTTATACATTTCACTTTGCTACTCATGGAAAGATTTCAATACCCTCATGGCATAATCCACCTATTCCATAGTACTTTGCCCGACAATCCTGCTCCAGAAGTTGATGTTTATGCCGTGCTTTGTTGTATTCCTGGTTCAGACAACACAAGTAAACTGCTATCAGATTGCTGCTTAAGATTGGTTGCCAATGCCTTTTTGACATGGAGCCTAATTTTCCTTTCTTTATGGGTCTCCTGCATATTCTTCAAAGGATCACTACCTCCAATTGGTATATCCCACAAAATCTGCGCTAAGCTTTTCCCAAAAACCATTATGTGTGCTTCTTCAGTGGTATACGTGACTACATTTTGCATATGGAGATCTCTTCTTGCTTTTGTTCTAGTTTCTTCTTTAGTACTTGGCATCTCCCTTATAATCATTGAAGATCTCTTCCCATATTCAAATAATGATGTAATAAATGGACCAACTTTGGAATGATTATCGGTACCTGTTAAAGTTTTCTTACCAACCTCCACCATCAGCCTTTTACCTTTTTTCTTCCTCTTCTTTCCGTCTCCTTCCTCATTCGAATCTTTGTCGGAACTATCATCTTTTGAACTATCACTCTCCTCAATCTTTGAGTTGGAATCTTCCTCTTCCTCTGCTTCAGAATCAAGGTCATTATGCTTTTTCTTCTTTACCTTCTTTTCTTTGTTCTTTGAAACTACAGATCTTCTTTTTGCCCTTTGAGCAACTTCCACCAGATTATTGAAATTATTTGCTCTAGCAAGTTGGTCACGGCTTGCTACTGTGGTCCGCAACTCCTTGTTGAGCCCTTTGCCAAAACAATCTCCCAACTGTTCTTCAGAAGGTCTTTGCGATGCTGCAAGCCTTCGATTCAAATTTCTAAATTTCTGTGCATAATCCTCCACTAATAAGTCTTTTTGCTTCATGTTGTGAAGCCTTTTAAGCACTGCCTCCGGTGTTTTTTCCTTCTAAAGTCTTCCCAAGAAAGATCCCTTCAACTCATCATATGTAGAAAAGTGTGGTAGCCCATATTGCATGAACTAGCTCATTGCTCTCCCTTCCATTCTAGATGCGAACTGCTCCTTCTTACCGCATCTACTAATCCCTGAAAACCGCTTGCAATTGATCGGGTTTTGAACTGCCCTACATGACTGTCAGAGTCTTGTCCTTTTCTCCCTTTGAACTTTGAAGCTTTTACCAGTGGATTTGGATTTGCCATGATGACAGGTGGTGGACCAGTTTGTCTCCTTCTTGGTTGAGGTGGCAATGGATTGAACAAGTTTCTTTGGGCTGCAACACAAACTCTTGCTGCTACATAAGATCTATAGGTAGCTCTAATGAAAACTTTTGATGGTGACACCGAGGTTAGGATTGGATTTGCTTTCTCCACTTCTAAATACTCTAAACTCCGAGTAGAATCCATAGAGGATCCTTCTCTACTCGGGACATAGTCGACATCCTCATTGCTTTCTCCATCTTGTTGTTGTTGGAGGTCGATTTGACTTGAGGCTTTGGACCTGACTCTCACCCTGGTAAAATAAGTGTGGCCTCTTTGGATAGGAGTCTCATGTTCTCTTGTGTTCGACATTCGTTACCTGATCCTTCATGAGGGCAATGATCACCCTCAGTCTAAATTCAATCGGAGCTTCTGATCTTCTATTACATACTATCTTTCGCATTAGTTGCTTGTAGATCTCCTGTCCTTCAACGATTCCCTTCTAGAATGGATACAACTTCTTCCTTTTTTATTCGCGCCCAGCTGTCTTTCTTCATTGTCGTTCTCCTTTGTCACTTCCATCAAGATCGTCATCAATACTTGATTTGCACTTTCTACTTGCCCATTCCCTTGTGGGATGCAAGCCTGCGTCCGCTTCATCTTGCTCTCTTTATTCCTCAAATTGCCACCGCATTCGCACATCTTGCTAGCACTTTTCGACACGTGTGGCATCAAGCTTCCTTGATTCCTTCCATCTCGAAGGATTTTCTGAACTAGAACCAATTGTAGGATCGCCAAATGTGTTCAAGGTGGTTATACCCAGAGCACTTCTACATTAGACTTTAAGCAAACACTTCCCATCAAGAGTCTCAACACAGAATCGGAATACAATCAGTTGTAAGTAGGAACTGATCACAATCTAGTAATACATTGCAAATAACAGATACAAATTAGAAAGTGTTCTCCATTCATTTATCATTGTCAGATTATAGTAAAAGATCAGAGTAGAGCTAATAAACATAGCATCATTGCAATCCGATTCATCTCTTAATTCTGTTTGATTAGTAAGACTCATTAGCACGAGTCCAATAGTTACATGCATATATAACTGAATAATTGTTTTAGGACGTTGATATGACAACTAACCCCTATGCGTACTACTACTTAGGACTAGAGCTAGCTATAGGTGCCTAGCTAACCCCAAGATCCAAGAAGTGAAGTCCTTTTTGGGACATGTGGGTTATTATAGAAGATTCATCCAGTTCTATGCCGTCATAGTGGTGGCGCTGACAAAACTCCTTTGCCAGGAACAATCCTTCATCTAGTCTGCACCTTAGCAACTGGCATTTGACAATCTCAAGGACTAGTGAAGGCACCCATCTTGTGGCAACCTCAATGAGATGTTGTTTTCCATGTACATGTAGATGCAAGTGGGCTGGCAATTGGCGCAATATTGGCTGAACCGGATGAAGAGCACAAAGTGGACCTACCTGTGTATTTTTCGAGTAGGCAACTGAACACGAGGGCTTGGGCATGGTCTCTGCCATGACAAAGTGCTAGCCCCATCTTTTTCGCAATAAGTTTATTATCATTACTAGACATCAAGCTCTCAAATACTTGCTAAACAAACCCACGCTTGGGGGGAGACTGAGCAGGTGGATACTTATGTTTCAAGAGTTTGACTTTGACATCCCAGTGAGAGAAGGACGATTGCATCAACCTGCAGATCACTTGTAAAGGATCTCTAGGTGAAGCAACCACAAGAGTTGATGATGACCTTTAAGATGCGGGCCTCTTCTGTGTGTGTCGGTGTCAAAGTACCAAAAGATGAGTGCCTGTTTGCAGTTGACTGCTTCCCACCATGGTATGCAAACATTGTACATTTGTTGTCTATAGGTGAGTTTTCCAAAGGGCTAACCCCAACACAAAATTGGAGGTATATTGTTCAAGCTGCTCCTTTCAAAGTGATTTAGCTGTACAAGCTGGGGAAAGACCAGATTTTAAGGCGGTGTGTGCTCCCTCATGAAACACAAGCCATCCTTCAAGATGCAAAGGGGGGAGGTCATATGGCACCAGAGTCCACTGCTATAAAGATAATGCGCTCTGGGTTGTGGTGGCCAAGGATGTTCCAAGATTGCTATGCTCATGTGTGCCACTACGACTCATATCAAAGAGGTAAACCAAAGCCTACCTGATGGGAGTACCTTCCCCTTCAACCATCCAGCCTTGTACCACCCTTCTATAGATGGGGACTGGATTTTGTTGGACCCATCTCTCCTTCCACTTGAAGAGGGAACAAGTATGCCTTGATTGCTATAGACTACGGCACAAAGTGGGTGGAGGCTAAGGTTGTGAAGTCGTGTACCGCTCAAGTTGTGGTCTCGTTCTTGTATGAGCAAATCATCTCTCAAGGTTTGGATGTCCCTATGGAATTGATGAGTGATAGAGGTACCCATTTTCTCAATGATGTCATTGCTGACTTCATCGCCCAACTACAAATCATTCACAAAACATCTAGTTCATACTACCCTCGAGCCAATGGCTTTCCCTGAGAGCTCCAATCGGACCATGTCTCATCTTGTGGGTTGTCCATGTCTCCATTGCTTGGCAGATTGGGATGTCCTACTACCAGCCGCTCTTTTTGCCTACAGGACATCATACAAGGTGAGCACTGTGGGTACTCACCATTTCAACTAGTTTACAACCTGGAGGCGGTTATGCCCTATGAATTCCACATGAAGACTACTAGGGTTATGGTAGAGATGGATGATAACTTGGAAGCATGCATGCTTGAGCGATGATGGGCTTGAAGCCTTGGACGAACATCGCTATGAAGCAATCGTTGCTCAGGAAGTTTGGTAGAGGAGGCAAAAAGCATGGCTTGATAGGAACCTCAGAAAGAGGGAGTTCAAAGTTGGTGACTTGGTCTTGTTATATTCCATTAAGTTCCTAAAGCATAAGACTAAGTTCATTAGTGGGTGGATAGGTCCTTTCTACATCACCAAAATTATTCCAAGTGGCGGTTTTTACTTGGCCACCTTGGAAGGCAAAAGGTTAGTAGCACCCGTAAATGGATCCAGAGTACGGAAGTACTATGTTCAGTAAGCAGATCTCTTATGGTGATTCTTGTATTACTCTTACTTTTTTATTATAAAAAAAGTGTTATTCTCTCCTTCACTTTGGTCATATGATGACAATCTTCTCATCCTTTTCACCTTGTTTACCCTTGTTACCTTGATCACCTTGGTTCCCAGGTGACAACCTTGTCATCCCCTTTCACCTTGTTCACTCGCTCTTCACTCTCCCCATTCACCCTGTTCACTCGCTCTTCACTCTGTTCACCATGGTTATCCGGGTGACAAACTTTGTCACCCTGTTACACCATGTTGACTCTTGTCGCCCCGCTCCACCATGAACACTCTTGTCACCAACTCCATCCCTTTCACCCTGGTCTCACACATTGCCTTCTGTTCACAACCTTGTCATCCTATTACACCATGTTCACTCTTGTCACCCCGCTTCACCATGAACACTCTTGTCACCAACTCCATCCCTTTCACCCTGCTCTCACACACTGCCTTCTGTTCACCAATTTATCACAGTGACAACCTTATCACCCTGCTTCACCTGTTCACTCTTGTCACTGCGTCATTCCAGTGCGAACCTTGTCACCTTGTTTCACCATGTTCACTCTTGTCATTGGATCATTCCAGTGACAACCCTGTTACACCATGTTCACTCTTGTCACCCCGCTTCACCATGAACACTCTTGTCACCAACTCCATGCCTTTCACCTTGTTCTCACATATAACCTTCTATTCACCAGTTTATCATAGTGACAACCTTGTCACCCTGCTTCAGGATGTTTACTCGTCATTGGGTCATTCCAGTGACAACCTTGTCACCCTGCTTCACCATGTTCACTCTTGTCACTGGATCATTCTAGTGACAACCTTGTCACCCTCTTCACCATGTTTAGTCTTGTCACCCCGCTTCACCATGAACACTCTTGTCACCAACTCCATCTCTTTCACCCTGCTCTCACACTCTGCCTTCTGTTCATCAGTTCATCATAGTGATAACCTTGTCACCCTGCTTCACCATGAACTCTTATCGCCAACTCCATCCCTTTAACCCTGCTCTCACACTCTACCTTCTGTTCACTAGTTTATTATAGTGACAAACTTGTCACCTTGCTTCACCATGTTCACTCTTGTCACTGGATCATTCCAGTGATGACAACCTTGTCAACATGTTCACACTTGTCACTAGGTCATTCCAGTGACAACCTTGTCACACTGCTTCACCATGTTCACTCTTGTCACTGGGCCATTCCAGCGACAACCTTGTCACCCTGCTTCACTGTGTGCACTCTTGTCACCTCATTTCACCATGGAGACCCTTGTCACTTTGTCATCCCAGTGACAACCTCGTCACCTCGTCATCCTAGTGACAACCTCATCACCTCGTCATCCCAATGACAACCTCGTCACCTCGTCATCCCATTGACAACCTCGTCACCTCGTCATCTAGTGACAACCTCGTCAGCTTGTCATCATAGTGACAACCTTGTCAGATCGTCATTTTGGTGACAACTTGTCACCCCCTTTCACCATGCTCAACTTAGTCATGTCCTTGTCAACGGGCTCTCCCCTGACAATTTGGTCACTGCCATGACACTCTTGTCACGTTGGGTACACCGTGGTCACCCGTCACAACTTGGAACAACTTTTTCTATTTTTGGTGACACTTGCTAAAATTGGCAAGCACTCGCTATGTTTAGCCATCTGTTGCTAATTTGGCATCAATCTAGCTATTTTATCTCGCTGCTACCATATTCATCTCCTTCACTTATTCTATTTCAGCCGCCCCTCATGCTTTATAGGCTCCCTTGCACCAATTGAAGCCCACATTTCAATCAATCACCCCCCCCCCTCACCTCCTCTCTTGTACGTGTCAACATCCCCCTCTCCTCCTCTCATCACACTTCTACAACTCTCCCACGTACTTCTACAGCCCTCCCCTCTCCTCTACAATGCTCCACCAAAGCCCCTTTTTATGCCATCTCCCTCTCTTGTGCCCCCTCTTCCTCCCTCTCTTGGTGCGCCCCTCTCTCCTCCTCACCGCAGCCTCTCTCCTCGCCCTCTCTTGAAGCCCCTCTCTTTTGCACCCTCCCCCCTCCGCCTCTTACACCCTCAACTCTCCTACACACCCCCCCCTCCCTCTCTTGCTTCTCCTAAAGCCACCCCTCACTCTCTCAACCTACTCCCCTCCCTTGCCTCTCCGTCACTACCAACTTAGCAAATCTGCCAAACATTGCAAAGGTCTCTGTAATTCCCATGCTAGTCCTCAGAAGATGCGATACTAAAATTATGCCCTATTGGAGATGGAATTCTTGGCTCTCTAGGCGGGCATTACGGTGCCAATCCACTTCGAGCCAAGGAACCTTGTGATGCATGAGTACGGAGAAGTGCAATTCGAACGAACGGAGGCTCCAAGATGACGAAAATGGCGCCTCTTTCTCAAAGCATGAGGGCCCCTCTTTTCGCCTTTGCAGTGGCCCGGTGCAGCATTCCCTTCGTGGGGATGGTTGCAGGGCCAAGCCCTCATATGCCAAGACTCTGGCATATCTGCCAGCTTGCGCCCACGCGGGAACTCGCTCTAAATGCGCAAGTGAATCCCCAATGCGTTGAATGGATCATGAGAGCCCCAAGCCAGGCACGAATCGATCATCAAAGTGTCCGGCCGTCCTCGATGCGGGCCATGGATCATGAGAGCCCAAAGGAGCATCACTAAGCCCCAAGCTAGAAAGCCAGGGAGGCACCGGGGCATGCGGTAAAAATGCGGTGTCACCGGCACGACCGGTAATCAAAGTTCTTTGTATGGATGGTAGCCCTTGCCCTAATCACCACTTCTTCGCCTTCTTCGTCGTTTTTCGCTTCGTCTTCCTCGCGCCATACAAAACACAGCACCACTTACGGCTTCCTAAGAGCTTCTTTCACTATCTGTACTCCTCATCTCTTCGCCTTGCCACCTCCCTTGCTCGATTTGCTGCCCATCGACCCCTTAATCCCCTCATTTCGTCCCTTCTTGCTTGCTCCCTGCATGTGGAATATCTCCTTGGCGTCAGCGACGCTCCTCCAGATTACCCCCCGAACTCCAGAATTCACCAGGAGGACGGCCAAGAGGTGGAATAGGGCGGAGGAATCATTTATATGCTTCTGCTGGTCTCACGGTGCGAACAAAGTTGTCAAATAAGACACGCCAGGGAAGCCGCAGGGAAATGCGTTCAGTGTTTTGGCACAAGATGGCTGGACGGATGATCACCTTATTCTTACGGAATTACGTTGAGATAGCATTGGAATAGCGAGATACGCTCTCAAGATACTTTGAGAAAATTTGTACAATTTATGGCATTCATGTGTTCCTTACTTCTGTGACTGGTCATCTTCGTCTTCCCTTGCTTGGAATGATTTGATGGTGGCTTGCTAGGCAAAGAGAGAGCGAGAGAGCTGGAATTTACAGCTGCAGGTTCTGCGTTCTAGCTATTATCGGTGGTGCTTGAGCCTGCCTGTTGAAATCTTCAACAGTTTTGATTGTTTTCCTTCTATTCCCAACTTGGATTCACCGCACTATATCTGTCTAACCTGCTTTGTCTCCTTCCTGGTTTGGTGCATCCTAACTGCGACGCACTTCAAGTCAGTATCCTCGTCTCTTTTGTGCATTATCGGGAACCTTTTGTCCTGCCAGGAGGACTTCTGCATTCTGCATGGTTGCATGATTTTGCCCCGTTTTCCCTTTGTCCCTCTTATCTCTCTTTGGTGTATCTCAGGTCTTAAGCAGAGCGGCTGATATAATAAGTCATGTCGAGTTCCCTCTCTCCGTCTGTAAACAGACCCCTGGAACAGCTTAAGGTGGCAGAGCTGAGAGATGAGCTCAAGAAGAGGAGATTAAGTTTGAAAGGGGTCAAGAAAGAGCTTTTTGAGAGACTGGAAGAAGCGATTCGGAAGGAGGGACAATCAGGAACTCCTCACGGTGAGCCTGGAATTCTCGGAGAAATCCAACGGGTATCTCCAGAAGGAATGTGTGATAATGCTGATTCCGAAGGGGAAGGTGAGGAGTTCAATAAAGTGACAGATGGAGTCCCCTTTCCTGATGCTGATACTGTGCAGGAGATTCAAGGCGATGCAATGGCGTTGGATTCTCAGGACTTGGCAGGATCGATACAGGATACGTCCTCCCACGCCACCAAATTGGATCAGAACATGAAACCGGAGAAAGGTTGGGATCATGCAATTAGCGGGAATGCTGGCATTGCCTCAGATGTAGACGGGCATGAAATGTCAAACTTGAATGATCTGGCTGGTCCTAACACAGGCATATGTGCACAGGAGCCTGTGGATCATCAAGATGTTTCCACTGTGAATTCTGTGGTTCCGGAACGCCAATTTGAACACTTCAAAATCTCGCAGGAGAGTTTTGGAGAAGTAAAAATAGAAGATGACTGTCCTGTGGTTGACCCAGACTCACTCTTGGGTAATTCGGACAAGCCTTCTGTGCCAGCTTTGGACCTGGTCAAGTGTACAACCACAGACGCATCTCAGGATACAGAAATGTCGGAACCTCCTAATTTTGGGAACAGGGAAATAAAGACAGAGAAAGTGGGGAATGATACTAGCGTCAATCAACTTGTAAGCTCGCAACTTGTGCCGGAACCTCTGCCAAGGTCTGGTACTGAAGACGAGAAACATTCACCAGTCCTGAGCCTTTCTGGAGATTTAAAGGCTGAGCCAGCGGAGTCAGAAACTCCTTTGGAGACTAAGCCCCTGTCTGCAGATAACACTAAGATGGAATACAAAGAAGAGTCGCCTGAGCCTCCAAAAGTGTACGATGAACCCCAGTTTATTGAAGCTGCCTACGAGAAGTCCAGGCATGATTCCACAAGAACTCAGGGCACTGGGGAAGTGGAACACTCTAAACCGGAAGGTCAAGGTGGACTCACAAAGGAGTGGACTAAGGACACGAAGGAGGTTGATTTGAAATCTGTTGACGCTGACTCTCACGTTCATACTGGCCAGAAACGCAAAGATGATGGTATGGGATGGGAATACTCTGATACAATGCGTTTGTGGTTTGTACTGCTGCTGATTGCATCTTATACCAGCAGTTGAAGTGGGGTCTTTACAACTGCTGCCAGCTCAGTATTCTTACGGTTTGTAATTGGATGTGCTTGTCAGATAGGGAGGCCAAGCAGCAGGAGCCCACCAAGAGGCAGAGAAGATGGAACTCTGGGAGCAATTTGGTGGTTGAACCTTCCAAACCATTGACAACAGGAATGGTGAAGGAGATTATGTCTCCAGAGAAGAAGGATTCCCCCTCTGCTGTAGTTTCTTCCCCGAAAGCTACTCCCAAGATCATGGCGACCTCGAGACCCATGCCACCTGCAATCAAGGTTGACCGGTTTGCAAATGGCGAGAATGGGAGGCAGAGAGTTGGTTTGTGTTTCACACTCCTAACTTTTTTTGTTTTTTTATCACTCTGTTTGTGATTTTGAAGTGTATAACTTGTACAGGTTTCTGATGCCAGTTTGTCTCTTTTTTTGAGAGCAGTTCCCCCTCCAACTCGGCCTCCCACGACTTCCCTTAAAATTGAAAGGTTTATCCGCCCATTTACCTTGAAGGCTGTGAAAGATCTATTAACAGAGTATGGGCATTTTCTTGATTTCTGGATGGATCAGATTAAAACACATTGCTATGTAACGGTACGTGCCGAAGCAAGTCTTAATGGTGTTTAAGCTACTATGCATGTATTATAATTTGATGTTGGTCGAATTGACAGCTCATTTTTTGCTTACAGTATTCTTCGGTAGATGAAGCGGCCGCAGCTCGTAATGCCCTATATGATAAGCAATGGCCGCCTTCTTTTGGCAATGCCCTTCTAGTCGAGTTTGTTGATCCTGCTGACGTGAAAATGAAGTGTGACGGTCCCCCGGAGAAGCCAATTGTTACTCCAGTCACCACCCCACGTGGCATGCCCAGTCCATCCCCTTCTCTGCCAGCTGCTCCTGCAGTACCTGTGCATACACCTACAGGTCCTTTACCCCCACCACCACCTCTGAGAGAGAGACCTGCTTTGCCACCTAAGAAGGAACCTGAGCCACCAGTTCCCACGCTAGAGGACTTATTCAAAAAGACGAAGGCCAAGCCTCATATCTACTACTTGCCATTGACTGGTGACCAGGTTGCAGCAAAGCTTGCTGCCAGGAGCAAGGAACAGCTGACAAAAAATAGCGTGTCATCAGTTAGGGCCTGATTTCTTTGTAAGTGGCTTGAAGCACTTTGCAACATGCTTTATTTCCATTTCCAGCGACTTTAGGCTTAAGTCAAGTGTTTCAGGCTAGTAGTGATCTGATTTTGGTGAAAAATCTTTTGCCCTGTCTGAATAGGATGTTTTTCCAGGGGTCACAAGCCTTTGGTAGAGAGGAAGACCTAGAGTTCCTAATTTGGTTATTCTATATCGTGGCAGAGAGTTTTTAGTCACTTCAAAGAGAGAATTGGTAATTTTTAGTTAGGATATATCTATTGTCTATCTAGGGAGTTTGTCAAGTTGAAGGGCATATTGTCGTTATAATGTTTTGAGGTTGTTACTTTGCAATGTATATGAAAATCCCCGTTCAGCTGTTGTCACGAACCTGTTCTTTCTTCTTTCACCCCTTTCCCTGATATTATTAATTGTCCTTATATAATTCTGTTTTCTAATAAAGCACAAGGTAGTTCTCATAAGCATTTACATGATCTTGTTAATCTTATCTTATGAAACATAGTCAAGTTTAATGCCGAGCTCTCAGCCTAATGTAATATCTGTGTCATATATGTAGAGACGTCTCATTTCACAGATCAAAGAGGGGCATCAAACAATTAGAGAGCTACTAATCCTCTAATACCTCCTTAAATATCTGCAAGGCTCATCATGCCCCCTCTCAAAGAAGTTTAATTAGTGATTTAGCCTGCAACAGTGCCGCACATGCTATGATGACATGAGAGACTAGGAAAGACGGCCTAGATCTGTCATCTCCTTTGATGCCTGCGAAAATTCTCCAAAGACACCCCCTACCCACCGATCCGTTTTGCCGCACCTAGGAAATGCATCCTCTTCATTCGATAGAATTCCTGCAGCGTCAACTGAGCAGTGGACAGACGGCCGCACCCCGCGGTTCTTCGATGGTATTGCATGGGCCAATAATGGACGGAGACTTTAAATCAAGGAAGAATCTAGGTAACAGATCTGCTCCTGTGGGTCTGAAACGATCCTCCACATTTCCAGGTAATAGATCTAATCCTGCGAGAGAGTGGAGAGATAAGACACTCTAGAAACATTGCGGCTAGACGATTTAGTCCAGGCAAAGGGAGGGGGGTGGTGTGGGATAAAAAAGGAGAGTTGAGAGAGTGGAAAGAACTTAGAGATTAGAGAGATGAAAAGAAAAACTTACCATTTGCTAACCATTTTTAGACATTTTAGGGACATCCGCTCAATCCTCGGTAGCATCCAAAACCCATTGTGTGGCTTAAATTTTGAACATAGGAAAGGTAGATTATCATGAGATGGTGTCACACTTGGTAGAAGGGGAATTAAATCCTTCAAGCGATTAGAAGTACTACACAAATGCAACATATCTCCACAAGCTCCACAATTAGTCTCCATCATTAAGGAGATGATCACTAATCAAGTAAGTTATATGGAAGTAAAAGAGCAGTTGTTGAGAGTGAAAAATAGAATGGTCTTATGCATTGGGGGGTTGAAAGATGGTTGCCTTCATGATGATGAGGAGAAAGACATAGATGATATAATCATGTGTCTTAAGAAGGAAGTTCCACAAGTTGAATGGGATGTAAATAGTATATGCAATGTCAGTGAAAAGGGCACACAAGCACAGGTCTACTCTAGAGGGAAGCCAACAAGAGTTAAAAATACATAAACTCAAGGATACAAAGACTTGGATATTTGAGGAGCTCACCTCGACGACCCAGCTCAAACAACGAAATAGTGAAATCACCAAAATCAACAAGTTTATTGAGGTGGGCAAGCATTGATTAGAGACTTGAAATCCAAACCCACATACTCTCAGCCTTAAAATTGATATTAAATAATCTTATAATAGCATTGAAATGTAGTTGTCCTATAATAACTCAAGAGGAATTGGATTTGTGCACTCCCTCAACTTTTTGGTTATTCAGATGTAGTAAGTCACTTTCTACTTTGGCTCACAGACCCGTGAGGTCTTCTATAGATATAAATAGCTCTCTCTCTCTCTCTCTCTCACTCACACACACACACACACACACACACTTATTATCCCTTCCTACATTGGTTTTACCACTTGCTCATTTGTGAGGTCCAATCCCATCAAAAAGCAACCAAAATGTTGATTCTAGCCAAATCTTGAAGTTGTTTTGTGTTCTAGAACTCACCCTTCATGAAATTTTGCATTTTTTCTTTCAAAAAGTGTTTTTTCTTCAAGTTTTTTTCATTGTGTAGTCCTAGTATAACAAATCTAGGATAGAAACTAAAATCCTACAAAAAATCCACAAAAATCAGTCGGCACCATAGAGCTATCCCACCGACCAAATATGCCGCCGGTCGGTGTGTTAGTTGTATCTCGTCGATCAAAACCCTGTTGACCCGGTGCCATAGAGCTACCCCGTTGACATAACTTCTGACCACGACCTAACCTGCCGCTCTAATTGAATGTGTGTCAAAGTTGCTAGCCCGTCGACGTGACAGCCATTGACCCGGCACCATAGAGCTATCCCACCGACCGTTGCTATTTTGCTAGTCTACAGTCAGCGCAGTGAACCCACCCCCACGCCTGTGGTCATATTCATATCCCTCTGCTCGTTGCGTTACGCTGATCACGCCACCCATTGCTATTTCATTCCGCCGATCGTCACTCTGTTCATTCCATCGATCGTCATGTTATGCTTATTTTGCCAATCGTTGCTTCACTCCTATCATGCCGCCCGGTGCAATTGTTGAACCCCACACCCGCCATCGCGATAACTATACCACCACCCGATGCTCCATCCGTATCCCACCAACTTGTGATCCTACCACACATGTGCAAGATCTATCTCATCGATCATCGTGTTAGGACGATCCCGCTACCTGTTGTCATTCGTACTCCACTGCCATCATGATACACTTACGCCACCACCCGTCGCTATTCCCGTATCCCAATGGTATTAGAGCTCGGTTCGTGGTAAGGAGCTCAAGAAAGCAAACCAAGTTCGCGGTGCCCTAGTAAGAGGATCAATGTTGCTTTCCTCTTTTTTTTCGAGTTTGGGAGCAAATCTCTGCAGGTAGCACAGCTGGAAAGTGCAAGAGTGCACTGTCTCAGGTTGGGATGCCCTTTGCGGTGTGGCAAGAGGGCAGTATATGCTACGGGATAGGGCAACACCCTCAGTGAAATTATTTTTTTGATTCGAGGCCATTTCGAGGCCCAATTTGGTGGCGGAACTTTTCCGCAAGCACTCAGGAAAGTGCCCTGTTTTTGCTGTGCGACCATTGTTCTATAGGTCGGTGAAAAGTTATCGCAGAAATTACATCGTATGCTTGTGCGTAGAGATATTGGGAGTGACAGAATCATTCTTATTGCCTGTTGATGCATAATCGTCACTAGGAAGTGACTGTGTGGTCAAATACCACTCTCGTCAATTTTGCAAATTTACCCTTGTGAGACAGAAGTTGTGTTTTTTTGCAGTGACAGAATATTTTACAGTGTTTTGTAATGGCATCTGATGCTCTTTAATAGATTGTCACTGAAAATCTTGACAAGAACAACTTCCAAGCATGGAAGTTTAGAATGATGAATTTCCTTAAGGGAAAAGGCTATTGGGAGTTCATTACTGCAGCTGAACAAGAACCAGTTATTCCTAATGTTCCCAATCAATAGGAGTTGCAGGCATTTAAATGCTTGCATGAGAGAGCCAAAAAAGTTATGTACTGGTTGTCTATCAGTATTTTTGATTCTATGATTGTGCATATTCAAGATGCAAGCACGCCGAAGGAGGCATGGGATACTTTGACAAAAATGTATAGCACAAATACGCAAGCCAGGAAAATGCAGCTCAAGCAGGAGTTGCATAATGTGCAGAGAGAAAACATGAGCATCAATGACTACCACATGAAGGTGAAGAAGATTGCAGATGCACTTGCTTCTATTGGGTCGCTAGTGGAAGATGATGAATTAGTTTTTGTGACCTTGAATGGTCTAGGAAAGGATTATGCACAATTCCGGACATCCATTGCCGTCCATGAGAATTTTCCTGATTTTGAAGAGTTGATTGCTCTTCTTTAGGAGGAACTTCAAAAGAAGGTGTCTTCTACCTAATTTGGAGGCCGTGGTAGAAATCAGAATATGCAGCAAATTCAAGAAAACCAGTCCTATGGAGGAGGACGTGGTAACTTTAGAGGCAGGGGGAGCCAAAGAAGTCGTGGTGGATGGCAGAGAGGCCAAAATGCAAACAGTAAGTTGAATGCTACTACTGTGGTAAAATAGGTCATATGGTTAAAGACTGTTATAAAAAGCAGAATGACATCATGACTGGAAAATTGTAGCAAGACAATTATGAATCCTCTAGTAGACAAGGTGATGACAGAAATGAGCATCTCTTTATGGTGCAGCACATGACTAATTCTGTGACAAGTGCAAAAGAAAGCAATGATGTGTGGTATGTTGACTCAGGTGCATCAAACCACATGGCAGGTCATGCAGAATGGATGCAGGATGCAAGGAAGATGGAAAGACTAGGATTTGTGGAGACTGGTGATGATACTGCACATCCTATTGTGCAGACTCATAAAATTCCTTTGTCTATGCAGGATGGAAAAAAGAAATACCTGTCTGATGTATTTCATGTCCTGAATATCACCAAGAACCTGGTTTTTGTTGGTCAAATGGTTGACCAGGGTTTGCAAGTCAGATTTAATCCTCATGGATGCTTTGTTGAGGATATGAAAAATAAAGGTCACTTGATAGCAAAAGGGAAGAAGAAGGGTAGGATGTTTACGTTGGGTGCAGACATGCCTGAATTGAGTGCAGCAATGTTTGCACATGGGACCGGTGTAGTTGCAGATATTGATATTTGGAATAAACGCATCGGTCATGTTAATGTACATCGAATTAAATTAATGCAAGCCCAAAATATTGTTGCAGGATTGCCTAAGTTCAAGGTTGCAGAAATGCATAAGGTATGTGAAGCCTGTCAATTTGGAAAACAGGCAAGGAAACCATTTCCTAAACATGTTCAAGAGAGTAAGAGGCCATTGGAATTAATTCCCTTTGATGTGTGGACTACTAAAGCTGCATCTATTGGAGGCTGTCATTATTTTGTCACTTTTATTGATGACTACAGCATAAAAGTTTGGGTGTATTTTATGAAAAAGAAAAGTGAAGTGTTTGGGCATTTTAAAGCTTTTAAAGCTTTGGTTGAAAAAGAAATAGGCCTGTAAATAAAATGCCTAAGGTCAAATGGAGGGGGAGAGTACCTCTCAAATGAGTTTGCAAGTTTCCTATAGGAGCATGGCATAAAGCAGCAGTATTCATGTAGTCATACCCCACAGCAAAATGGACTTATAGAAAGGAAAAACAGGCATATTGGAGAGGTATCTCGTGCCATGCTCAACGAAAAAGACCTGCCACATTATTATTGGGCTGAAGCAGTTGCTATAGCAGTCTACATAATGAACAGGACTCCCACTGCAGCAATACATGGCATGATGCCACAAGAGAGGTATACTGGTAGGAAACCAGATATTTCTCATTTGAAAGTTTTTTGTTGCATTGCCTATGTTCATGTGCCAGATGAGTTGAGATCCCAGTTGGATCCAAAAGCTTAGAAGTGCATCTTTATTGGTTATTCTCTGTAGCAAAAAGGGTATAGATGCTATAACCCTTCTACTCGTAAGTTTACAGTAAGCAGAGATGTTTTTGATAAGATGAGCAGGTAGTATAAACCAGTATATGTGATTGATGATGTAGATGCACAAAATGGTAATGTTGCACATAATTCATAGCAGCAATCACAAAATATTAGTGGACCTGTAGTGTCCTCTAGCAGTGGTTCATATACTTTGCCATGGACAGTAAGCAGATTGAGATCAGGAGGATCTCCTCAAAGTAATGCAGATAGTGGTATGCAAGTATCACGAAAAGGAAATGGTTCATATACTTTGCCATGGACAGCAGGCAGATTGAGATCAGGAGGATCTCCTCAAAGCAATGCAGATAGTGGTATGCAAGTATCACGAAAAGGAAAAGAGAAAGTAGATCAGCCCATGGTTGATGTGAATGCAGGTCACTCTTATATGGATGGTGAATCCAGTGGCTCAGAACAGAGCCTTGATGATGAGTTGGGTATTCCTTTTGTTGTTACACCTAGAGTAAGGAAGACAAGGGATGTTTTGAGAGCACTTGATAGTGAGCCTATTTTGTGCAGGTCTACCAGAGCTACGTATCCTGTGGATAGGCTGAAATATGATGGATTTATAGCCATTCACTATGGCTATATGGTCAAAGTGATACATGAAGTAGAACCCACTTCTTTTGAGTAAGCCATGGGAAAAGAAAAATGGGAGAAAGCCATGGATGAAGAAATGGATGCCTTGGAAGCAAACGCTACATGGGAATGCGGCTAGATGCATACTGAGGTATGTGAAGTCCACGTTGCAGTATGGACTATTTTATGAGAATTGGGCTCAGATACAGTTGCATGGATACACTGATGCTGATTGGGCTAGTAGTATTTCTGATAGACGATCTACCAGTGGATATGTGTTCTCTTATGGGAGTGTTGCAGTCACTTGAAGTAGTAAGAAACAGCCTACAATTGCCTTGTCAAGCATAGAGGCTGAGTACAGGGGTGCAGCAATGGCTGCATGTGAGGTAGCTTGGTTGCATAAGCTACTTTATGATATGCATCAGTCTACAGATGGGCCAGTTGTCATTTATTGTGACAACATGAGCAGTATACACTTGGCAGATAACCCAGTCTATCATGCTAGAACAAAGCACATTGAGGTGCATTATCACTATGTGCGGGAGAAGGTTCTAGTAGGTTTTATTGATCTACTTTATGTCAGCACAGAGAATCAGGTAGCTGAATATTCACGAAGGCATTGAGTGTAGAGAAGCTATGCAAGTTTAGAGACCTGCTTGGTGTGCAGGAATTGGGATTGAGCTCGAGGGGGAGTGTTGAGATATCGAGCTCCCACTCGTGATATGCCAGCGTGACCGTTGTGCATTTATGTCACCCGACTTGTTAGCTACAGATGTGGTTGGTACACCGCCCATGAATAATAGCTGGATAACAACTATTTTTATGTACTCTAGTTAGTGGATTAGTTAGTATGCCACCTTAGCTAGCTGAGTTTGGTTTGAGACCCACATATCGGGTTCACCTATTCTTTTGTACTTAGAGTTCTTTTGGCTTTCACAACTAAGAAGAGGAAAACTGTTTTTAGCCTCCATCTTTGTGTATATTCCCCCATTGTGTATGTGAGAAAGCTGCAAGTGAGACTCCTTCCTTCTCTCCCACTCTCTTTACACTTATAACTCAATTTAATTACTTTTTTCTTGGGTGTGGACTACCCCCCTTTAGAAAAAAGGACTAACCCCCCTTTTTTTTCACACATTTTTTGTGAATTATCTCCTTTTATTTTTTCTCCTAGATGACTCTTTTTATGCATTAGAATCTAGAAGGTTGTGCATGTTCCTAGGTAAAGCAATAACAAGCTGGGGAACACAGGCATTACCTGTCTACCCAAATCACGCTATATTGTTCTAACATTTAGTGTATTTGGATGGTGGCAAGTAAGTAGACCTTGACTTCGGAGCATGGACTACCTGACAGATTCGACACTATTATAATGTTTCTTTGCAAACTCTATATATAAATTTTTTTTTTGCCAATCCTTTGGCCTTTAATGATTACAATATGGTCAAAAGTGACTTCAATTTAGTTTTCTTAATGAATTTCAATCCATTTCTCATAGGCATATTCTTATAATTATCCATATGATTGAATTAATTGTACGGTTCATTTATTGATGGGATTATTAAATCTAAACTCACACACACACACACACACACACACACACACACACACACACACACACACTTACACTTTTTTAGTAAAAACTTTTGATTGATTATATTACAAGAGTAGCGACCTCAAAACAAGGCAGCTGAAATTACATCAACTAAAAATCTCAGTGTATGCTAGATATACGTCATGATCTATGCAGCATGCTTGCAAGCAATCAAACAAGGATTGCTGCAGAGAACAACATATAGAATCACCAAAGGCTTTATAGTTCCTGTCTGACCATAAAGTCCGTAGTGCCCAATGATGAACCCAAACAAAGAAAAGATGAAACTCTGGTCTGGGTGGATAAAAACTAAAGAGCCAAAAAGACTTCCCAAAAGGAAAAGTCGGGAATCTTGCTTGCAGGCACTGTCGAAGAAGATCAATGAACTCACAAGAACATGGACAAAACCATAATAACTGAGGCATAGTCTCCTGAGAACTCAAAAATCTGTGGCAACGAGAAGGAGCAATGTGTCTATAAGCCAAGATCTGTCTAAATGGAAAAATGCCAAGAAGCACTCGCCAGAAGAAAAGTTGTTGCCAAAGAGGAGTTTTGTAGGCCCAAAGCTGTTGTTATTTCTTCTCCACCACTTGGCTAGGCGATGCATTTGCCAAATAGAATTGCCTTTCTCTGAAACCCAAGGTTAAGGCAAAAGGATTTTATACAATGCAGGCACCGTAATCTGAGATAGCCTTAAAGGGCGAGAAGAGGACTCTACTGAAGTCAAAGTCCAATCCTCCAACCTATCCTGAAGTTCCAAAGGAGGAATCGAAACAAAAGGCAAAAGCACATATGCAATTTGTTACCACAAAGCACGATAATGAGAGCCCAAGCCATACCGTGTAGCTGCCAGAGAAAAAGGTAGTACAGAGCCATCATCATGAATAACATCAGCACAACAAAAGTGATGCCCTTAAAAGAAACAAAGTAGGAATGACGAGGTTCCTGTAAAGCTAGTGGAGACTAAAAAACTATCGACTAGTGAATGCTTTCAACTTGCAAAGAATTACCCAGCAAAGACTGCCGACCATGCCATTCCAAATGAGAGAGGACATGCTTCCAATCAAGAAGCAAACTAGAGACCAAAGGGCAGCCAGGCAAAGTGCCATCGATGTGACCAAATAAGAAATCCCAGTAATTTATTTGCCAGTGACCAAAGGTAGAATTACTAGTATGTGTGACTAGAGATCTAATCATAAGAGCCCAAGGTTGATCACCTTGCAAAGATTGCAGTGACATTTTTCCCCTGAGCAAGGATGTGCACCTAGATATTCGTGATGTTCAAACCAGCATGCATCTTAGGAGAACAAAGTTGATGCATTTGAAAGTAGCCTGAGACTTTTTCTGCCATGTTTGGAATGCTAGAATATTTCCATAATGGTAGACATGAAAGAAGCAAGATCTGCCTTGGTGAACAGGATCGAAGGCAAATAAAATTAAATATATGCTGAAGCCAAACATGCAAAGGTCAGGTTGCCAATTTTCAATACTCTAGCTTTTTTCGAAGCTTGACCATCACCCAATCAATTTGTTGATGATGAGTGAGACCCCACCCCAAAGGGTAACCAAGATGATGTACAATCTGAGTGGGTGGAATGATCTCCCCAGGCCACAAAAGACTATGCCAGTCCTTAGCATGCAATGGGAGCAACTTAGAATTTTAAAACTCTACATGAAGACCAGCTACCAAACCATAAATAGAGAGAGCCTAATCAAAGCAGAAAGATCATTCTTCATATTCTTTGGGGTAAAGAAAGAATTATCATCATAGGTTTGAGCAACCATACTACAATTTGCTCTAATTCCAAACTATGAAGGGAGCCTGTAGCCACAAGATGATTAATATATTACAGCATAGGATGGGTAGCAATGGCATACAATAAAGCACTAAGGGGACATCCCTGATGGATCGAACAACAATGAGTCTACTCATCAAAGAGATCTCCAGAAAGAATGCAAGCTGCATTGTTGTCCCTATAAAGCTGGTAAGTAATCTACTGCATTTTTGTTTCAAACCCTAAAGCTTGCATTGTTTACGAGATGAATTCCCATTGAACTATATCAAAGGATTTTGCAATATCCACCTATAAGAGCAAAACATCCTGTTGCATGTATTTTGGCATATTCAATCCCAATATAAGCATTGGCAATATTATCTGTGATATGCCTACAGGGAACGAAGCCATATTGCGAAGGATGCAGCCCATCATGCAAATAACCTTTAATATGATCAACAACCATTTTGGCTATGATCTTGTAAATGACTGGCATGAGCATTATTGGTCTCCAATCAGTGAGTGAATTACATAACTGCTTTTTTAGAAGGAGCTTGACAAGTCCTTTTTTCCATGACATAGGCATTTGCTGATTTTCCCTGGCTGAATTAACCATTTGTAGCGAAGTCTTCCTATGGTCTAAACATGTATGGAGCTACAGACATGAACCTGTACAAAACTACAGACGGGACTTGTATGGAACCTGTACGAAACTACAAGCAAAATTATACGAAGGTACGGCCACCAAATCTATACGAAACTGCAACCAGGGCCTGTACAGGTATACGGACAACGAATGCTATACGGGGGCCATACATATGTACAGATGGAAGGGGGAGGCTGTACAGAGGCCTTGATGGGGTTATATGAGCAGAGGTCGCTCCTTTCTCTCTCTCACAACACCACACACACACACACACACACACACACACACACACACTTACTATCCCTTTCCCACTTTACATTCAATTTATTTTTTATCCCTTTACCCTATTTATTTCCATGTTTAACTCCCCCCTTCCTTTTTCCCTTCCTTCCCCCCACCCTCTCTCTAATTTTTCCCTAGTTTTCTCGTTTATTCCCCCCTAATTTTGCTTAAATTTCCCTTAAATTTTTCCTATATATTTTTTCTAATTTTCCTACCCCCCCTCTAATTTTTCCCTAGTTTTCTCCTTTATTTCCCCCTAATTTTGCTTAAATTTCCCTTGAATTTTTCCTATTTATTTTTTATTTATTTCCTATTTATGTTTTCCTAAATTTCCCTATTTATTTCCTTATTTCCTAATTATTCCCCTAATTTTTTCTAAACTATCGGTTCTTCTTATTAAGTGGTTAATTCTATCTAAACTACCTTTTCCTAATAGTGGAGTGGTTAATTTTTCCTAAAAACTACCTTTTCCTAAACCTAGGCATCTAAACTACGTGCCTCTCCCTGACCTAATCCTCCTGACTACCCCCTATCTCCTCCTACTTAAACCCCTCACATACTCCCTATTTACTCCCCTACCCATACCCCTTCTGCTTGCAATCTACTATCTACACTATCCTTTGCCCACGGAGTCTCATAGCCCCTCCACCAGCTCAACGTACTGTTGGCTGCCTCTCCATTTGCTCATCGTACTACTGACTACCCGTCTCTACTGTTCAATGTATGATAGACTGCCCCTAATCTCGTAGCTCCTTACCTCTAAGCCTCCCGGAGTCCCAACCCTTACAAGAACAATGTAGCCTATGCTCTCTAGTACTAGGCTAGCTGTAGGAGTAGTGATGGCTTTAATTATCCACGTAGTTGCTAATTTGTATGCTGCCAGTTGGATATTTATGACACCCAATCCTCCTTCCTTTCTTGGTTTAGTGCAAAAAGCCCACTTAACTTTGGCTATCCTTCTTCTGGTGTCACTCCCACCCCATAAGAAGGATCTACAGATCCTTATGAACTTTTCTAACCCTATTCTAGAGGGACACCAGCATAAGAGATAAAAAATGGCAATTGGATATATGTAGTGATTTAGCACTACCCTTCTCTTGCCAGGTTTTCCTGCAAGCCCTTGATACTGTCTATTTTCTTTTTGAACTTTTCTAGGAACCACTTGCATCTACCTTTCATCTTGACATTGAACTCCATAGGGATACCTAGTAGCTTGAATATATGACCATGGGGAATTTTCTTGCATCCAAGCTAGTCTAAAAGGTTTAGGTTGTCATCAAATAATAATGCATAACCTATTTTGGATTTATTTATTTTTGAACCAGATGCATTACAGAATATCTCCATACAATCCATAGCTCTTTGTATGTCTACATCTGTGTTTCTAATTGTTAGGGTAGTATCATCTACAAATTGCTAGTTTACAAGCTGCTTTCCTGAGGGGAGTTCTATTCCATTGATTTCTCCTACAGTCACCTATTCTTTTATCCACCATCCCAAGGCATCAGTAGCTATAGCAAATAACAGGAGTGCTAGTCTGCTAGAGGGCATCCTTGTTTGATGGACCTTCTCAAACGAAGCTCTGAGATATCTCACCATTCACACACACATTTGCAGAGGCATTTGATAGTTGTAGAGCTACATAAGAGGTAAACTTCTTTCCCAATCCCAAGCTATTAAGTGATTGTAGCAGAAAGTCCCAATTCAGCCTATCATATGCCTTATCAAAGTCTATTTTAATAAGACAGATCTCTTGATTGCTTTCTTCAGCATGAGTGCACCCTTCCCATAATTTGGTGATTTCCTCTAATAGATGCCTGTTCTTGATAAAACTTTTCTATTCCTCCAGAATCCACGTGTCCATCTTGTGTCTCAGTCTTAGAGCAATTGCTTTAGCATATATCTTATAGGAACAATTTAGCATAGTGAGGGGCCTCCAATTTTTTAAGACTATCCTATCCCCTTCTTTTGGTATAAGCTTAATGACCCCTCCATTTAAATGCTTTGGGAGCAAGCCCTGTTTAACAGTCTCCCTCCAAATAGCCAGTAAGGAGGGGCCAACAGTTTCCTAAAAGAACTTGTAGAATTCTATAGGTAGCCCATCTTCCCTAAGTGTTTTTCCATCAGCCATTACAAACACATCCTCTTTAAATTCTTGAAGGGATAGGTCAATTTCTAGCTGATTTCTATCTAAGTTGGATATAGAGGATTGTTTGGCTACATGGCACCTATTTTTGGCCTCCAGGACCTTGTTGTCTGTTAAGCCCATTGTGCTTAAAAGGTTTTTGAAGTGACTGACTATGATCTCCATATTTTTAGCTTCTGATCCCCATCCTCCTTCTGCAACCAAGGGATTTCCTCATGATTTCTCTTTTTTTTAATTCTTTTGAAATTCTCCTTGGATGGTCTGTCTATCTTGCCTGCCCACCATTCCCTAAAGTAGACCTTGGCATTATGTAGCTTGATCTGTTCTTGTATTCTGACCTCTTTTCTTTTGACTAATAACTGATGTTGGGCATTAATATCATTACTTCTAGCTCTTTGTTCAAGACCTTCAATATCCTTCTTAAGCTTGTCCATTCTTCTTGCTCTAATAGCTGCTCTATTTTTTTTGGCTTCCTGGACCCTTTCAACATCATCCTTCCAAACCTGGGACCAACGAGTCAGCTACTGCTACAAAAGACAAGTGCCAACTCTCTATAGTCTATGTCTAAAGCTTGAATAAGGAAGGGTCAGCCTTGAACCATGAGTTTCCTTTCTTCCCACTCCCCAAATCAATACAAGCTAACATTGGCTTGTGGTCTAATAAGGTGAGGGATGAAAAGGTGGATTGCTTGACTTCTAGAGCTTGGTTAATTAGAGATTGAGCAATATACACTCTATCTAGCTTGGCTTCTCTCCTCAAATTACCTACTAGTCTATTGCTCCAAGTGTAGATCCTGGGAGTCCCAATGTCTACCACTTGCAAATTTTCTTTGAGATCTTCACATATTTGTTGTTCAAACCCCTTGAGTACTAATCCCTTCTGCATCCATCTATCTTTGACATTCTCAACCATATTGAAGTCTCCCATAATAATACAGTCATGTCCTAGATTCAGCATTGACTCCCAACTGATTCTTCTTTCCATAGAGAGCCTATTGGGGAATAAACTGAGACAACTGTAAAAGAAAAACTTTTCAATCTGCATTCTAAATCAAGCCATCTGTGGTTTGGTTCCTGCCTACATCTGATGACACAGTCCTTGTAATGTGACAATATTCCAATTGCAGTGCCACCCCTTCCTTCATCATGACTTGTGAAATACCAAATTCTTCTTCTGTCAATATTTTTTAGCCTATTATCCAGGGTGTCATTTGTTACTTTCACCTCTTGTAAGACAAGAAATGTAGGAGACAAAGAGCTGTCCCTCAGCCACTTGGCTAATTCTTGACTCCTCCAAGGGTTAGTTAATCCAAGGAGCAATGCTCCAATACAACCAGATCTCAAGTCATTCACAGCTTGCCTACATAGGCCAAAGCCTATGTGTGTTTAGAAATTGGCAACAACAAACAATTCTATCTTTGAGTTTCCTGATGTACCAAGGCTTCCAATGCTCAAAGCTCCTTTGCCCAATTGATATGTCAGGATTTTGATCCATAAAATTGAGATACAGTCCGTCTGCTCACCCAACATGCGGGACCCCTTTTTATGCTACTATGAGGAAAACAAAAAAAAATACAATATGTGAAAACGTGATCTAATTAAACTAATCAACCTATGAGAAAACAAAAAAAATTTCAACCCTCGAGCTAGTTTAATACAGTCATATATGATAAGGTACTAGCAAAACAAAACAATTTAAACCAATGCGTTGGTTTAGGATAGTCACAATTTCAACCACCAGGGTGGTTTAGGACACAGTCACAATTTCAACCCGGGGTTGTGGTTTGGATAGTCTCACTATGACAGTCACTATTTTAACTACCGGGCTGGTTTAGCCTGACGATTACAAGTAGACAATAACAAGTATATTACTTTTCATTTTTGAATTTCACAATTAGAAAATAACAATATATTTCTTTTCTTTTTCATACCAATATGTTGCTTTTTATTTCTTTATTTCTGTTCAACCACAATTTCAATCAGATACTGTTGTTTGACTAGAAAATCACATTAAGTCCAAGCCATCCTGGTCTAGAATTAAGTGGTATATGACCCAAATAGTAGGAAATAAAATTTAACTAATTTAAGTACTAAGAAACATAGTAATTTCAACCACTAAGATGGTCAACGACTAATGTCTGCTCAACCACACTGGTGTTTGAGCTGAACCAACCATGGTTGCATGACGTTCCAACCACCGGTTGGTTTAGTAACATAAAAATATATTGCTATTCTATTGCAAAATATATTGCTTTTACTTTTTTTTCAACCACACTAGTTCATGGTTGCATGAGGTTCCAACCACCGGGCTAGTTTAGGACAATCACATTAAGTCCAAGCTATTGGTGATGGAGCTGAACCAACCACCATAGTTGCATGATATTCCAACCATCGAAATGGTTTAAGACAATCACATTAAGTCCAAGTGAGCCTAGTAAACTATCCCAAAGCTTAATCAAACAACCACCTAGGGGAATTTTGGACTCAAAAAGGGCCTCATAAGGAGTGTATTAGCAAAATGGATTAAGAACTAATAAGGTCTATAAAGGGTCCCATGACCCCCATATGAGTCCAAAAAAGTACACCTCCCTAGGCTTTGGTGGTCCTAAAAAGTGCACCTCCCTCTCTCGGAGGATCCCCACCATGTGCAAGAAGGCCACCCTCTTTATACCCCAATGTGGTCCCTGCTCCTAAAAAGTATCTCGTGGGTACTACTCCCCCCAAAATTTTGAAAATTTTCAAAAGTGCAAAAAATGACCTGAAACCCTTCCAAACCGTCCCCCAAACCATGCATATGCACCCAAATCCCTTTCCAACCCTTGAATCCTTCTTCTACTCACCATAGTCACTTTCCAATGCCTCAATCCTTCTTCTTCTCACCTAATCACTTTCTAATCCCTGAATCCTTTTTCATTTCACCATAATTATTTTTTGTCGCTTTTCTAACCCTCTCATGGCTAGATTGCAAGATTCTCCTACAATGTGGTGCTTGGTACTTGATAGTATAAGAGCAAAGCTATTTTGTAATCTAATTTTTAAAATTACTTTCACTCAGTAACTCAAATCTATTTTCTCACATCTCTCATTGTTCCATTTCAATGTTACCAACAAGAAGTAGAAGTGTTCCTTGAGTTACAAGCACATGTGACAAAATGTGTTCTTGGTAGGTTGCGGTGGAACAAACAATGAATCAAAGGGTGCAAGCTACATGGTGCTATGTCTAGGAATTATGCACTACCTTCTCCCTATAGCTTATTGGATAAACATTATTTAAATCTTTTCAAATATGTGGAAGTAATCTCGATTGGATTTCAGGAACTTGAGCATGGATGGATAGAACATTGAGGCAATGAAAGGTAGAGGGAAGAATCTTCTTCAATGTGATGGAAGTGGTCATTCTTTAGCATTTACCACCATACCCATCAACATTTATCTGTCTTGTGTGTGTTCTTTTCCTTTAGAAGACACCTATTATATTATAGTGTGTCCTTTTGTAGACACTATATTTTGGCTCCCCAACAGAGGTTGCTTGTACTTGCCCTTTCTATGACAATTGATATTAATTCATTCTAAAATAAATAAATGTTATCATTCCCATGAAATAAAGTAAAATCATAATCTATGTTGTTTTATTATTGTTGTCTTATTCTTGCTGCTTGTTGAAGTTTACCCAAAACTCAATTTCAAAGAGGCCTCTTGGCCTCAATGTGCATGTGGGTGTGCAATTGGATCAAACAATGTAAGCTTGGCCCAAATGTGTGCTTGGCCAAGAGGAAACCAAGTCCCAAGTCTTATTCTTTATGAGTGAACTCATCTCTGATTGCATAGCATACTCCCACTTGCGCTGAACCTCGCGCATCATAGCCTCCTTGTAGCAAGAAGGCTTCTCACAATCAGTAAAAGCATCACATAGTATACCCCTCTCAAGGGCATTTCAACTTGCTGTCCTGCCTACATATCAGCCACATTTGGATCATCATTGCCACTAGTAGATGATCCATCATCTTCCCTTGATTGTGTACCTGTGGGAGTACTTGGTGGCACTATTTCTTGCACATTTCATGCATGGACAACTTGCTGTCTATCAACATATGCGGGTATATGCAGGTGGATTCACATCCTGGAAAGTGATTCTCCTCATTTCCACATCCCTCATGGTGCATCTTCTTCTCATTGAAGACCACATCAGGGCTTCGCATGATTTTCTTTGCTTCTGGATCCCAGAGACGATAGCCCCTCTCTCCATTTTCACCATAACGCAGAAAGATGCATTTCCTAGTCTTAGGATCTAGCTTCTTCCGAAATATACGAAAATGAGAGTAAGAGGGCTTCTTGCCACCCCATGCCTCTTCAGGAATATCACCATCCAAACTCCTGCTAGGTGGTCTATTGATCACATGCACTGCAGTATTCACTGAGACTCCACTCCAATTCAACTCAAAATACTACAAACACAAGGGAGAGGAAGAGGCTTCATAAGTAAAAGAGGGAGTGTAAGCTCCAAGACTACTCATAGAGAGAGAATGAACTAGAGAGAGATGGACTCAAGAGTCTACATAAGAGAATATCTACAAGAAGGAGAGAAGGCTCATGGAAGAGGCTTGAGGAGACTAGAGCTACAACAACATGAGGCCTAATGGTGGAAGAGATGTCGAACAATGGAGAGAAGGGCTCCTTTTATAGAGATTTTGTTACCCTCCTTCACCCATTTACAATTCCTACCTGTAGATTCCTTTCCCCATCAATCACATAAGCCCATATGTCACCATCCATGTCCGTTTGGGCTACTCTTGCCATGTGTCCCATCAAAAGATGCTCAAGACTCTTAAAATATTGAGAAAGTCAAGAGTCTTCCCACACAGAGCCCATAAGGACCCTCTCTTTTCCATATGTCCACATCCTCCTTATTCCACAAGGAATTCTAGAGGGATTCCTCTTGACTCCACACTCCTCCACATGTCTTCCATACGCTTGGCATGTGATCTCTCGTATATTATTGGAACACGTGGACATGAGCCCACTTCTTCATATGACTCACTCTTCCTATTTTTTAAAAACCCCATAATATCCATACACAAATAACTCTCACCCCATACCAAGGTATTTATCATTCATACACATGGTATTTACAATGATCCATTCCACTCATCCTCTCAATCCCATACAATATCTTAGAAAATAGAAATAAGTGAGAGCTGCTAGATACTAAAACTCTTATCAAACATAGAGAAAAACAATACCAATGCCAAATAAAAAATATCAATTTTTGGCATCACATCTTTCCCCTCCTAGCAGTGATAGAGAGAATCTACTGGCCCGCAAGGTGGTCGAGCATAGAAGAATTTAAGGTGATACTCATTGGTGCATCTGTGTATCACCATGCCATCAACATCCTCAAGCTGATAGGTTCCATTGGTGAACTTCTTCTTGACTCAATATGGTCCCTCCCATCGGCCGATAAACTTTTTATCTAGCCGCTTGTCCAGACGGCTATCAAATCTCATGACCAAATGTCCTTTTGTAATAAATTTCTTCTTGCATAATTTGGTGTCAAAACGGGCATTGCGCCTTTTTTGAGAAGCTTCCAAGTTTTGCGAGGCCTATAATCTTCATTCATCCAAGGCTTCTAGCTATACCAAGCATTGAGCATAGTCATCCTCCTATCCTTCTATTCTTGCAATAGTAGTGGAAAGACTATGTATCTCCAATTCAATGGGCAAAATGGCTTCTATTCCATACACTAGTTGGAATGGTGCAAACCCAATAGCTAGCTTGTGTGTGGTTCTGTAAGCCCATAAAACTTATGCCAAGTGCCTATACCAATGCCTTTTCTTGGTGTCTACAAGCTCTCCCATTGAATTGCACAACAATCCATTTGTTTTCTCAGCCAAGCCATTACATTGGGGATAGTATGGCATGGACATGCTATCTTTAGATTATGCACCACATCTTCAATTAGTTCATTTCTAAAAGAGGTTTCTCCATCAGTAAGAATTTCTAGAGGACAACCAAAGCGTAAAGAAATTTGATCAGAGAAAAATTTTGCAATTGTGCTTGCCTTGTTATTGACTGTGGCCTTGGCCTTTGCCCACCGAGTCGCATAATCTGTGGCCACCAATAAATAATGCTTTCCTTGAGATGAGCGAGGGAGTGGTCCGACAAAGTCCAACCCCCACCTCTCAAAAGGTCCATATGCTGGAATAGGCTTCAAGGGCCCAGGAATCAACTGTCACCTTCCAAACTTTTGGCATATTGTATAACTTCGACACCATTCATATACATCCTTATGGAGATGTGGCCAAAAGTAACCTACATTAAGAATTCTCCTTACTGTGCTTGCTGAAGCAAAATGACCAGAGCATTCATGATACATTTTTTTGGGATTCTGCTAGTCTCCATGGGAAGGACCACCCGACGGAGCACCTTATCTTTTCCCAATTTATAAAGAATGTCATCAATAATAGTATAGGGACAAGCCTTCCTTACCAATCTCTGCTTCTGTTGTGGAGTAAACCCTCAAGGAAAAATGCCTTCTTCCACATATTGTTGAACATCTTGCAGTTCTGGCCATTCAGTGTCTACCAAAGAAACCATCCCCCGGTCTTGTACTACAATGGCTTGAGTAGCTAACTCATCTGCCCTTTGATTTTTCTTTTTATTTATACAAAAACTTGCAAAAATCAAACTAGCTACATAGTGCCATAGCTTTTTGATCAAGCTCCTTCAAATGAGGACTTCTTTTCTTGTAATGCCCTTGCATTTGCTTTATAATAAGCTGAGAATCTCCTCTTACTTCCAATTCTTTAACTTAACTTTGAAGAAAACCCTCCAAACCAAGAATCAAAGCATTATACTGAGCTGCATTATTAGTTGTGATACCTGGAAGCTCTTGTCCTCTAGCCGATGCTTCTTGACCAAGACCTCCCCCCGGCTCCTTGTTGGCGTGAAGGACTAAAAGCCCTATCAAATACAAGAGAAAAGCTATTGGTGGTGTCTCCCTTTCATCATTAATGTCCTCCTTATATTTCTTTTCTTCTCTTAGATCCTCCCGTCCTGTGAGCAAATATGCCATAGTGGACCTAGTGGTATTTTGAGTGACATAAGAGAGAGAACTCTTGAAGCTCTAATAACCATTTTGCAAATCTTCCTCCAGGATTAGGCTTGCGAACTAGATATGCTAATATAGACTGAGAGGTAAGGAAGAAAAATGGTTGAGGTAATAAATAGGAGCAAAACTTTCTTACTAAAAACACCAAAGAGAGAGCTTGTTGCTCCATTTCTTCATACCTTGTTTCCACCTCTGTAAGTTGTCGGCTGGCATAATAGATGGGTTGCATTCTACCTGCCTCTCCTTTTTGTAGTAATACAGCACCAACTGAATGCAAAGATACACTTGGATTCACATAAAAGTCTTGAGACCAATCAGGGGGCTTCAATATTGGCCCCTTACTCATGGCCTCCTTAAGCTTCTAAAAAGACTCTTGTTGCTCCACACCCCATTGGAAAAAAACTCCTTTTCTTATCAACAAGTTCATGGGATGCAATATCTCTGTGAAATCATCACAAAAGCGTTGATAATACTTGCTCTATCCTAGAATTCTATGAACACTAGTGACACTCTTAGGACTTGGCAATGCCATGATTGCTTGAACCTTGTCCAAATCCATTTGGAAGCCTTCTTCAGACACAATATGCCCCAACAAGACTACTTTTGTTTGATCCAAATGACACTTGCTAGGATTTAGACACCCTTTTGCTTCATCAATCTTAGCTAAGGCCATCTTTAACATCTCCATGTGATCTATGTGCCGAGAATAATTGCAAAAATCATCCAAAAACACCCTTATGAACTTTCCCAATAAAGGCTCAAGCACTTGACTCATGAATCTTTGAAATGTAGCTGGTGCATTGGTCAACCCAAAAGGCATCACTCTGTAAGCAAAAACTCCCAAGGTGTGACAAATGATGTTTTCTTTTGATCTTCCTCCTGAATACAAATTTGAAAGTACCCAAAATACCCATCACATATAGAATACATCTCATGCCCTGCTACTTGGTCTAGTATTTCATCTTGGAATAGCAAAGGAAAATGATCCCTCTTAGCGCATGCATTCAAAGGACAAAATTCCACACAAACATGCCACTTATTTCCTTTCATTGGTGTGACAACTACAGGAGATATCCATTCTAAATCATCATCAATAGGAAAGATGAATCCTGCCTCAAGTAGTTGTATTACCTCTTTCTTTAGTGCCTCAGCTTGGATCACCCCCAATTGCCTTAAGCGTTGCAAAACTGGCTTGCTTTTTTGCTTTAACTCAATCTTGTGCTCTAGAAGAGAGACTGATCGAATCTGTGAATAGCTTGTTGCAAAGAGATATGGGAAATCATCAAAGATATCCAAGTATTGGAGCTTCTCACTATCTGATAAAGAATCACCAAGAAGCTCTTCATTGTGTTGGCATCGTTTCTGACTCATCCCGATCAGCACCAAGACAAAGACCAAAGGCTACTCCTTCCTCCTCACCCTCTGAGCTGGTCTCCTCGGAGCTACCCTGTCTCTTCTTTTTCATCGATTAAGTCAGAGCTTGAACTCTCTGATGTTGAAGACTCCTTCTTAACAACTTCCTTTCTGATGTTGTAGTGCACTTTCTTATCATTTCCCTGTAAAATAAATTCTCAGTATCCCACTTTTGAATAGCCTTCACCTTGCATAGCCAAGGCCATCCTAAAATCAATGGATAGGCACGTGCATCTAGCTTGGTAGGGATCACCTGAAAAGTAGTCAACACAGAAATTCCACATACATCCTCTTCTAGATTCTTCACAACTCCCAAGGTCTTTACCCTAGTGTATTTTAAACCAATTTGATGCGATAGGGAGAGGTAGTAGTAAGTATTTTAAATCAGCATCTATCATGGTCTTCTCACTCATGACATCAATCGATGCACCTCCATCAATGTAAACATTAGAAATCACTTGACCATCAATGATCACATCAACCATAGGTACATCATCTCACGAACCTCTATATCTACCTTTTGAACAACAGGAATGGCACTTTTCTTCTTTTTCTTCTTTGACACACTTGTGCTTGCTAGCTTTCACCATTCTTTCCATAGTTTTGGAGACAAAGCAAGTAATTGACCAAAGGTGATATGAGCTTCCTTTTCTTTAAGGTTAGACAACAAGTCATAGCTTCCAATGCCTTGTCCTAAAGGAAAGTCTGATTGACTAATTCTCCTTCTAGATGCCTTCCTTTTCTTACTATGGCATTCCTCTTCCTGATGTTCCTCATCTACTTCTTCCTTGCTTTCTTCTTCTTCTTTTGCTCTACCACGCCCCCATTTATTAATCATTACCTCTCTTTCCTCATCCCTTGAAGAAGCTTCTAACAAGGATACTTTTTTTTCTTCTTTCTTTCTCAATCTAGGACACTTAGGGTGATAGTGACCTTTTTCATTACATTCATAGCAAGTGACCCCACTCTTATCTTGAGGCCTATCCTCACTCTTTGGTGCTCTAGGTTGTCGTGCATTAACCAAATGCAATTTCAAATCAACAAACTTTGCCAGCAATTGGTAGATATTATGATCTAACTCAGAGGACTTTGGTACCTAAGGAGTGCCCATTACCTCCACCTTAGAAGTTGAAGCTGTTGAAGACACAAAAGAGGATTTGATCTTTAGAAAAGCTTCTTTCTTGGTCACGAAGTGCCTCCACGTATGTTGTTGGATCTTTACTCATTACTTTTGAGCAAAGATGAGGCTCCAAATCCATAACAAATTTGCTCATCTTTAAGTACTCCATCCCTATGAGACTTTAAGGGGCCGATGATATAGATGCCACAGCTCGCAAAGCTGCCCTTTCATACTTTGTCCATAAAGTTTCATATGCAATTGCCAACGCAGAGACCATCTCACCCTCTCCTTGATAAAACCGGTCCAACTGCAACATCAAAGCATTTGGCGACTCTACTGTCCTAAATCTTTGCTTCATTGTAGCCACCACTTGGTCCCAGTTCTCCTTGGTAGAGTCCGGCAAGGCCTCATGCCAACTCAAAGCTACACCTTCAAGAAAATAAGACAAAATCTCCGCTCGGTCCTTCATGGACCATCCAAAAAGCCGGCATCCTCGAACAAAATCCCAAAGATAAGACTTCAGGTCTTCCCCTTGGGTCCTTCAAAACACTGGAATCTTCACCATGATAAAACACAAAAAGGAAACACCAAGATCCAAATAATATCCCAAACAAGATCCCACAAAGCCTTAGTATACCAAGACTAACTTATTATGCATAACCACTTGTTGAAAACCCTCTACAATGTGATCCTCAATAAAATCTTCCAAAATAAGTGATCAACTAGCACCATGAAAACATTGTGTATACATGCATGCAAGAATCACCCTTGTCACAATTGGAAGTGTACATGACATCTTCAAGATATTATACTCTTCATCATTTTCATAGTAAAAGAAGTTGAAAGCATTGAGAATCACCACTCCATTGTTATAGTCAAAAACTATCCAAAGACTCAACTCTTCTTCATACCAAGCTGCCAATGCATGAAACAATCCCCAATCTATCATTGTGCCTATTACCGGCATTATCGATTCACCAACATATTCAAGAGTATAAACATAAAGGATATGATCATGATGACTGTGCGAATAGCTTGAGCATCACCTTCACAATCTTCTAGTTCTCTTAAACGGGCTGCAATCTCTTCTAACAGAGTTCTTCCAGGTGTCTTCTTTATCCATCAAAAAACACATGCCTATACTAGGCATAAAATGCAATTAAGTATACCTAAGATATTTTAGTAAGGTGGGATGAATCTAATACCAAATGTACCCGATGTCTCTACCAAAATATGTGACATGAAGTTGGGCGAGCGTAATAAACTTCACACACCTCTTCACTTCCTACTTCTTTTGAATTGAATGACAAAGATATTTATCATTAAGAAAGGGACATTAAAAAAAAACTTTTATGCCAAGATACCACACCATACTTTCCTCCCTTAGTTGAGAATGATGAAGATGGTAACATGCCAAGTGATGTTATACTCAAGCATAGGGAGAAGGAAAGGATCAAGTAGAGGCTAAGCAGAGGCCATAATCTTAGCAAGCCAGATCTACACCAAAGAGAAGAGCAATACATTGTTGAAAGAAGATCTTGCGATTCAACATGACATGCACTGATATATATCGAGGAGTTTTAAGGGGGGTTGATTGGGTCGGATGGGTAGGTTCTGAGGAAACATTGCACCTCCTTCAAAAATACCTTTACAATTAGCTCAAAACACTCTATAAACTCTCATTAGACATAGAGGCCTATAACTTTCAGTAGAGACATGATATCAAATATTTAAATAATAAAGATGTTTCCTTGAGATGGGCTTCGTGCTAATATACATTTCATAAGAAACAAAGAAGCGGCCAGAAAGTTATGGGCAGTTTACTAGACAGGGTTAAAAATTATCATGAAAATAGACTATCAAACACAGAGACTCGTAACTTTTTTTTAAAGTATTTAATTCAAGGTCTAATAATACAAAAACATGCGCCTTGAAGAGAGCTTTATGCTGATATAAGTTTCATCAAAATCAGATTACTAAGCAGAAGTTATGAGCAAAACACTAATAGGGGATCAAACTATCATAAAAACTGCCCTCTACCCATGCTAATTTCGCCTCTAAGTAGGATACTCCCTCAAGACTCCACCTTCATCAATGATACACCACTCATAGATTTTGCCTAGAAGAGGGTAAGTAACTCCCTTGGTGGCTCGAGAAATGGATGGACCATGTGTGTCCAATGAGCGGCCGAACAGAAAGAACTTTTAAGGCTTTGAAAGAAAGAAAAGGGAAGAGAGACTCAAGAGAGGGATTAGGAATTGATCTTTATTGTCAATAGAGTGAGACTCCACTTCAATGCAACTCAAAATACTACAAATGCAAGGGAGAAGAAGAGGTTTCATACATACAAGAGGGAGCGAAAGCAGATATAGGCATGAATACTCAGAGAAAACATGGAAAACACATATGCATAAAGAGAGACTATATCCGAATGTTTGACTGATTGTATTCCATCGATGAGTTATCCACAGATCTATGTGCTGGGGTAAAGGGTAGTGTGTCCACCCACTTGTACAGTGCCCATGTATACTCATATATATATGATAGAGGAATAAGCTAGAGTAGCTTTTGCTCCACCACTTTTGGTGTCTCCTATCCCTTTGTGTGTGCTCTCCTCTCCCACAACTGGTATTAGAGCGTCGAGGAAACCCAGAGCCTGAAGGAGAGCTTGGTAGATTCCCTGAGAGCTGAAGGTGAAGCTAAAGGAAGGCAAGGCTGCTATTGCCATTGTGATCTGCACAAAGGAGTACGAAGAACTAAACAATTTTCTTACTCAAGAACTTGTTGGAGTCTCCGTCAACGGGGTCTCTGGCAGCATTACTTTGGAGCTTTGAGGCGATGCAGTTGGCTCATTGGTAGTTGTTGTAGAGCCGCCCACCGTTATATGTTGCTGGCGTAGCGAGGCTGTGTCATGAGACAATTGGACCGACTACTATGACGTTATAGGAGACCAGTTGTTGGCTTGGTTGGAGAAGGTCCATTGAAGGAGGTGTGCCCGGTTGTCTGTTGGCCAGTCCATCGTTGGGGCACCATTTGTTGAAGGCATTAGAGATCGCTTAGTGGAGACTGCATTGCTGTGTGATAGCCTTCACGTTAGAGAAGGTAGGCAGAGGCGTGAAGATCGTTGAAGATAAAGCCATTTGGAGAATCCTTCATGGGCGGAGTCACGTGCATAGTCAGTCCTTCTACGACAACCCACGGGTTATTTTTAGCAGCTTGCTTCGTTTGAAGGACCTTGTATGCAGTTGGGTACATCATTGTTTGTTTGAGGCACCTGGAGCCACTGAGTCTAAGCTGCTGTTTGGAGGCTTGACATTGAAGATTGTCTTGAGATGCCTTGTGTTGCTAAAGAGGCTTGTTCTTGAATCCTTTGAAGCAATGAAGCCATGAGTTGCTGAGTCAAGGAACCAGGCTATTCATTGAGGATGGCCTTTCTGAGCTTGTTTTAGAAGCACTAGAAGGAGCCTAACATCTCTCCCTCTCACCTCTCAGAATACTAAAGAATTTACAGTAATCGTTGGGGCTATTGTACTTGTTACATTCAGCGAAGAGAAAGGGCATCTCGGGCATTGTTTTGAGCAATTTTTTGCTGATTTTCAGAGTGCAAAAGTATTGCATTTCGAGCCCCCTTTGATGCATTTTTTGGATGCAATTTGATGTCGTTGTGGGCCGGTTTTGGATGCTGTATGCATTGATCATGCAGTGTAGTGGATTGCAAGGCTAATGCATTTGTTTTCAGATGCTTTTGGCACTAGTTATACTATAGAATTGAGTGGTTTTGGCCAACAAGTGGTCTTCATCGACACTCTTCTTTTCGAGCACCCTGCATTCATACCATACAATCATCTCCCAGGCCTCTTTCATTCCCCCATCATAGAGCTCGGCTCTCTTTGTGTAGTCAGTGGATTGCATATCTTTCTTGCAGGTACATCACTTTGGTAGTGGCAGTGACACATGCTTTGACAATGGTACATGCCTGGTTGAGATGCATTGACAGTTCATTGGATGCATGGTTATTTGCCTATGTTGGATACATACGGTGGTACGGTGATGTATTGAGATTCTGTCAGATTAGCATAGTTTGGAGCTGTTTCAGGGCTGGGTTGCCAGCATTTTAGGGCTGATTTATTACCATATTCGGGGCTGATTTTATGGCATTGTGTTTGCCATTGGTCAGGACATTACAATTGCTGTTGTTGCTGTTTTTTATGACAAAACAGTCATTTTCAGGACTGAATATCTTTTTCCTGGTGCAGAATTGCACTTTGTGCCAAACTGGAAAGTTGTAGTTCACAGAACATACTACAAATTTGCTTTTGGGAGCAAGTTGATCCGGTATAAGTTGCAAGAGTTACAGCCTCTGAAAAACCACCAAAAGTTGCAGTCTACTGTCTATTTGTGACCAATGTGCAGGAAGCTGTATTTTAGGTGAGAATATCTGAGAATCCACAAGGATTTAGCTCTTGAGGTCAACTGATAAGTTGTAGATATTTCTAGAAGCTACAACTTTGCTGTTTATAGCTTTGGCATCTGGTCTTTTGGTGAAAATATATCACTGTTCAAAGACAAGGACAGCGTGTTATCTTGCCCAAAGTGGCTGTGAGGTATTGTTGTAGGAATTTCTCTTGCACAACAGTAAATTACAGAAAGTGATTGGGATCTCACTTCAGTCCAAGGGCATTATTGGCATTTTGGCACATTTGGCAAGTGGTGAATGCTTGATTTTCTTGCCAAAGGATTGCACACTTGAGGTGATACATTGGTGATACAGTAAATGCCATTTCGATGCATTATGGATTTGCATTGGTGGATGCCGCACTGATGTTTATGGATAGTTGAGCTGGGCTCCTATTGCCATTGGTTGAGCAGGCATTGCTCATTTGGTTTAGTGCATTTCTTACTTGGATTTCCAAGCATTGGCAGGTTACTGGGCTACATATATTCTTGTTTATGCCTCTTTATGGCTGAGTGCTTTTGAGCATTGGATCAGCCAGTTTATTTGGAGACCTGATTGGTCTAGACAACACTGTTTTTTGGTCATTTGGGTTTCTATTACACTATTCTGTTCTTTGGTTGTGAGCTATTGTGCCACAGAGATGGCATCTACAGTTGGTAGTACCCTCCTTGATATTGAGAGGTTGGATGGATCAAACTTTCAGTATTGGAAAGAGCAGATTTATGATGTGTTAGTGCAGAAGAGGCAGCATAAGCCCATTCAATGCAAAGGTGTCAAGCCTAATGGCATTAAACAGAGTGATTGGGATGACATGGATGAGCAAGCATGCTCTATCATTCAGTCATCACTCTCGAAGTCAGTCTACTTGTAGGTATAGGATGGTGTATAGGGTGTAGACTACCATGCATATGAGTTCTATACTCGTATATGTCGGATGTATGACCATGATAGTGTTATGTTACAGCATCATGGGTTGAAATGCCCTGATGTGCTGAAATACAGCCTTGATATGCACTCCAGAGGTAGATCAATTGGTAGAAACAGGTCATGTTCAAGGGGGAATTCCAAGAGCAAGTCTAGCTCTCAGACTTGTGTTAGATGTTTCTATTGTGGAAAGTATGGCCACATGAAAAAGTACTGCTGGAAATGGCTAAGAAAATGCAAGAAGAAGAGCAAGGTTAAGAATGACAGGAAGAAGGAGAAGAAGCATGTTGAGCTTCAAGGCGTGGATGCCAGGGTTTCCACTGACAGTATCAGTGATGAAGGCATTCTTTTGTCTATGTCTGACACCTCCTTCTTGGCCATTGATGTACCCATTCTCGGTGATTGGATGTTAGATCCATGTGCTTCATGTCATATGACCCCTCATAGGTCATGGTTCAGTGCATATCAAGAATGCATTGTGGAGAGTGGTTTGATGGGCATTGATCATTCTATGGATGTCTATGGTTATGGAGATATCCACCTTGTTATGCCTAGTGGCTCTATTCTTGTTCTACAGAGGGTTAGACATATAGCAGGACTTGCTACAAGCAAGATCAGTACTGGACAATTGGTTGAGGCAGGTTATCATGTCTCTTTGGGTGATCATGCATGGAAGATTGCTAGAGGCAATTTGGTTATGGCTAGGGGATCACGGGTTGGATTCTCTTATGCATTGCATGTATCAGGTGTCCAAGATAAGATGCTTATGATTAGTAAGCGGCCATCAGTTAGTTTATGGTATGCCAGACTTGGACATATGTCTACTACAGGTATGGAAGCCCTTACAACATTGAGATACATTCCTGTTATGGATGTCTCTCAAATTTTATGTCATGATTGTGATGATGATCAGCAGTCAGGATCCTGTTTTGTGAGGAAGACAGTCAGTGAGAGGTATGTTGAGCCATTGCAGTTGGTTCATAGTGCAGTTTGTGGGCCTATGCCTACTGTTTCACTGGGTGGCGCCTCTTACTTTGTGACATTTATTGATGCTGCTACAAAGTACATATGGTATATTTGATTCGACAGAAGCATCATGTATATGATACATTTCAGGCATGTGCTTATGGTCATAGGTGGTACAAAGACATTTTCTTTGCATAGTGATAGTTCGGGTGCTATGGACTTAGCACAGGAGCACGTGGTGGTGAGAGTTCACTCTCCCAGTGAGATCTGGCATGAGATCTTGGTTGATAGGCATCTACAGCTTGTCATTTTCTATCTTGCAAACTTGATGTCTGCTAGCAGCTTATCTTCTATGCACTTTGCACATTGTAAAGTGCCGATGGGCATAGGATGACAGTCTGGTCATCTTGTTTTTCAGCCTATGGCTGATTGTATTTTATGTGTACTATACTTCCTTAAAGACACACTACCTTTAAGTGGGAGGTTGCTGGGGTAAAGGGCAATGTGCCCACCCACTTGTACAGTGCCCATGTATACTCATATATATATGATAGAGGAATAAGCTGGAGTAGCTTTTGCTCCACTACTTTTGGTGTCTCCTATCCCTTTGTGTGTGCTCTCCTCTCCCACATTATGGAACAAGAGTAGATCTTGCACCCGTTGTGGTTGCCAAATGGTATCCACACTGGAAGTTGGTTACAACTACTTGTGCCCCAAGGTATCCCCCACAACGATCCATAAATAAAGGGTTGTTTATGCCTTAACAAGATTTCCATAATGGGGTCATCGGAAAGGTGATGGATGATGGGCATAAAAAACATGGGATCACCAATCTTTTCACAATGGTGATAGATGCTAACGATCTCCGAATAAAATAAGTCTACCCAATTGGTGGGCTACGGCTTATATAATCATAGCAAGAGGTTGGGGAATGCTTCAAAAGTGATTGATCTTTGGACTAGATAATGCACCCATAACATTCCAGTGGTGGCTAATTAACATGGCTAAATTGGTTTAAGGAGTTCAAAGCATTGGCTGAGAACCAAACCAATTCTAGAATTGGAGCACTTAATTCTAACAATGGGGCCTCAATGGGGAGAGTATAATTCACATGCTTTGAGGGATACCTGAAGGAGCATGGGATAAATCATCACAAAACAATGTCGTGCATGCCTCAGCATAATCCCATTGCAGAGAGGAAGAACAAGACTCTCATGGAGATGGCATGATGTATGTTGAAATTTAAGAGAATGTCAAAAGCATTTTAGGGTGAAGTAATTGTTACAGTCACACATATTTAGAATCATTGCTCTACACAAGCATTGGTTGACAAGATACCTTTTGAGGCGTTTTATGGGTACAAAATCATTTCAGAGAATTTCAGTCTGTTGCATATGTTTTGGTACCAACTAAAAATTAATCCAAGCTTGCTGATAAAAGCATTAAATGCATCTTTGCGGGGTATATCATTGAAAGCAAAGGCTTTAGGCTTAATGATCTAGCCAAGTGGATGGAGTAGTATGTTCATGGAGAATAGGTCCTCTGGTGGTATTCTGGTTAGAGTTGTAGGCTAAAGTGTGGAAAGTAGCTCTCGTACTCGCATAGGTGAGAAAGAGGGCTATATCACAATGATGGGTGGAGGCTCTTGCCTCCATGGGAGTGTAAGTGTTTAGAAAGGGGTTACAAGGTCCAAAGGGGGGATAAGGTTGAGAGAGCTAATGAAGAGTTCCAGGGTTCAGAGAGGGTTGCAGGGTTCAGGAGGAGTCCACTAGGGTTGAGGAGTGGAGAGCTAGTCTCCTCCACAACTTTGAGGGGTAAGGGTTGAGGAGGAGGTAGGACGAGGGAGGTGTAAGAGGAGGAGTACAAAGGGAGGAGGGAGGAGGGAGGAGGAGGAGGAGGAGGAGGGAGGAGGACAGAGGAGGATGGAGGAGGAGGAAGGAGGAGGAGGATGGAGGAGGGCGGAGGAGGAGGTAGTACAAGGGTAGAGAGCACATGGGTAAGTGCATGCTAGAACAAGATAGTGAAAGCATAAATGCAATGGAGACAATCACATGAACACAACAGTCGCTTGAACACTGAACCACAAAGAGTGGGAGCTTCATTCTATTGAGAGATATTTATACATGTTGGTCTCTACATAATTCCTAAAAGTACCTCCAAGGTGGGACCTCTTTTGTATGAGACCTTTTGGACAAGAGTCCCTCCACTTTTTGGGGGGACCTTTTGGGTCTCTACACAAAGTGGGGGGACCTTTTGAGTCTTTACAAAAATTGGGGGAGCCTCATGAGTCCCTACACAAAGTGGGGGGACCTTTTGAGTCTCTACATAAATGGGGGGACCTTTTGAGCCTCTACACAAAGTTGGGTGATCTTTTGAGTCCCTCCACAAAGTGGGCGGACCTCAAAAAGTGTAGGCTTTTATTATTTCTCTCTCTAGTTTTAGTATTTGTCCCTCTAGATCTTGTTTTTGCAAGTATGAGTGGATTTTTTCTACAGAGGATTTTGGCTATCCTCTTCCTTTAAGATTCATCATACCATCTTTCAAGCTCAAGATATTAAAGTGGAGCTTTGCTACTACTTTGCACACACAATGATCTCATCTTCATTTCTCTAGATTGTACTTCTTTCCCTTGTTGATGTAGAGTGAACATTCCCTCTACCAAGTTGATTATCCATCCTTGAGTATTCGATGCTTTGAATGGGAATATCTTTGAACCTTGTTCCTTCCACAGAGTTGTTTGGCTGTTGGGGTTGGTTCGATGTACCTTCTTTTGATATCAAAGTAGTCCTTGCCTTGTTGTTGAGTGTGTGAAAGGATTCTCTTTACTTGTATATTGCATGTGTGCCTAATTTTTCCTTTAGAATATGCTTGGCATTTATCATCTTTTTCTTGTACATGGTATGTAGATGCATATTTTAAGAGGCCTTGTGTTTGATTACCTTGTCTGGTATGAAATTTGGCTCACAAAAACATACTCTTTTTCTTGATGTGTTCTTTTTGTATAGAATGTATGTCTTCTTGGACCTTGGAATCTTCATTTTTTTCAAGAGGAATGTTGGTAAGAGAGAAAAGGATGAGGTGTTCGATTATGAGGTTTAGGACTTGCATGTACGGCTTTGGAGCCCATGGTTGAATTTTTGGTATTGACAATCTCAATATCTTGAGTTGAGTGCACCTGGTTTTGTACTGATTTGCATTAATATCATATGTGGTGCTTATATACACATCGGAGGTACAATGCTCAATTACTTGAAAGGACGTTGGGTTGCAAGGCTATTGTATATATGCTTGATCTCATTTATGATCCCTATGTCTATTTTCTTTTGTATCTCGGATGATCAATGCATATTTCAACTTCATGGGGTAGAGTTATTGCCATACTAGTCTAATGTTGTCCATCATGGGGCTAGTATGTTGCACTACTTCCGATGGCACACCCTTCATGTTTGTGTACTTCTAGGCAAAACAATATTGAAATTCATGCAACAAGGCAAGCAAGTCATGTTCTTGATTGGAAGTTAGGTCATCAGCTATGTAAATTGGCTTAGGGTCATCTCTTGGACTAGCTAGGTCCACTTCCTTGACCTTTGCAAGACCATCATGCCCATATTGGTCTCCATGCTCGGTAGACCTCTTAGCCTGTTCTAACGGTATCCTATGGCCCTATACCATGTAGGCTTTAAAGTGTTTGGGGACCTGACATAGGTTAGTATCTTCCTCATCCTCATCATTTTCTATAGCTTTTGGGACAATTTGCTTCTTCTTGCAGGATGTCTTAGGGTCCTTGGCCTTTGAGGCCTTCATCTTGTGGGGTGATTTATTCCCTACGGAGGACATATTTTGTAGGGGGTGCTTTTTTTGCTTTGAGGGAACCTAGGGGGGCCTTTATTCTATTCAATCGGGCTCCCTAGTTTGATGAGGATGCATGATGTGCCATAATGGCACCCACATACCAACCAATGAAGGTCCGCTTTGACTTTCCTTACCCCATGATCTTCTATGGGGGCTCTCAAGACATTTATCATATTAAGGGGTACTACCATGCCTAGACCCTTAGGATCAGGAGCTGCCATGTTGGTTCTTTTCTTTTCAACTGTGTCTATGGTTGCCAAGAGATGGGTCTAGTTTTGGGAGAACTTAGGCTCTAGCAGTGGAGCATACCAGTGCTCATCCCAATTGCCACCTTTACCTTCTTCATTCTTGTAGTATTAGAACACATTCATGTGGATGGTTCTTTAGTCGTATCTGATTCGGCTGCAAACAATTTGCTAGTCATAGGGTGTGCCATCCAAGTCTATAGGTTGACCCTCACAATTTTCTCATCCTTGCACAAATTAATCCAATTGGAGGCCTAGACATGTACTAGGCTTGCGGTGCACATGAAGGGTCTACCTAGGATAATATCATAGCCATCTGGTTGCCCATGGAAATCCATCACCACAAACCAAAATTGGTAGGTGAGATTGAAGGTTTTGATCTTTATATCCTTTAGGACCCCCCTAGCTAGTGGGCAGTCATACGATCACCTAATTTCACAATTAGGCGGTCGTACGATCACCTAATTGCACAATTAGGCTCTCCATCTCAAGTTTTCCCCATTTTGGCTAGCACTACTTTGTGATGATACTGACACCCACTTTGCCATCCAAGATGGCTGTGGCCTTCTTGTTGTGGCTGAAAATTGGAATAACCATGTTTGTGTCATCACTCTCAAAATATTGACCCAACTTATGAACATGTATTTTTAGCACATTTGGCTCCTCATGCAAGGCCTCGATAGCATTGGTGTCCACCTCTTCTAGGTTGACCATCTGCTCATCAATCCAATCAGAGAGATCTCTCTAAAGGATAGGATTTCCTTTATTGCTATGGGCATCTTTATCTCTGTGGACAAGAATGCGGCAAGCCCAACCACATCCTATGGTTGAGAAATTGATTCTCTACCCTCATATTTGGGTTCTTCAAACCCATAAAAAGACACTGGTTCATCCTCTACAACTTGAGGCCATGTTGGGTCCCCTTTGAGCATCTTGTGTTGCAATAGAGACTTCCCCGATGAAGTGTTGTTCACAACAATCTCATCCAATTCATCTAGAGTGGGAAGGGGCTTTGCAGCTCCCTTTGGCACTTGATGATTGGGGTGAATGGTATCCATATTCTTAAGAGTCTTAAGCCTTTGTTCAAATCTCTCCTGGCAATCCTGGACTATAACCATTGTGCCTCAACCGGGTGTTGCTTCTCAGTGGCTGGGTTGGGGTATTTGTTTTGGCCCAATGGTCTTGGATCCCATCTTCGCGATGACTATGCCTCACTGGCCTTACCTCTTACCTCGAACCATGGTATGGAGGGTTCCCTATTTGGTTGGCCCGATCTTGTTGATGTTGAAGTGGAGACTGTTGTAGTCTCTTCATCCAAGCCACTTTGGATAATGACTCGGTCTAAACCTTAGCTGTCCAGTCAGCACTGACCTCTACTAGGCACAGTGCCACATCATCACTGCATGTGACTCACAATGACACATCATCATTGAGCACCATTTGCACTCCTTTTGTCCCTCCACCTAGATCAAGTCATATCTCTTGATCCAGGAAGAATTTGAGGGCACTCCAAAAAGGAACTCGCTCGTTTTTTGGTCTCTATCTGCTCGTCACATCATGCACACATTTCGATGTAAGTTACACTCACATTTGAGCCTCACCGACAAAACCACTTCGTTCATGCACATTTGCCTCTACATCGATGCATCTGACCCAGCACTTAAAAAGAACAAAAGAAAATGAATTATTTGCTATTCTTTCATCGATCAATGGTTGGTTTAGATCTAGATCAGAGTAGACTAGATTGCCATAGAGGGGACGCTTTGAATTTCCCCAAGCTGCCAATCTAAGCCATGCCCGAAATTCCCGACTAGTACCTACTCGGAGTCAGTCCATATGCTCGCATACGGTTTCACATCATTTTCAGTGAGCAGACTTCAAAGAGTACAGAGGCATTGTAGATTGTTTCAGTGGGTAGATAGCATTTGATTTCACACACATGCCACCATTATAAAGCCTATTCGGCTATCTCATGGCATCGTGCACATCATTTTAGCCTTGTAAAGCCTCTTGGCTATTCCCGGCATCATTGCCACAAGCCTTGTAATATAGATCAGATTTTATATTCTACAGTTCTATCTTCACCGATAGTACAGAGATTTCACTTGGCATAGTCAGTGTATTTGCAGTTGATTCATACAGAGATCTTCACGACACTTTTGAGTACATTCCTTGCACCATGTCGACTAGCAACCTCAATCTAGAGGCATCTGCTAAGTTAGACAACTCCAATTATGGTTAGTATTGGGACATTGAAGAAAGTAATGCATACAAATTGTATGATCTCACCAACCACAAAGTCATTATCTCCAGAGATGTAATCTTTGATGAGGAATCAGAATGGAAAACCTCACCTACACAGGAGATAGAAGCATCGACTTCACAGTCATCGATAGAACAGGTTGATGAAGAAGAGCAAGAATTGCCAGCAACACCCCAAGCAGAGCCACAGTAGCTCAGACGGTCTATTAGGGAACACAAACCTCCAGCCAGATTGACATATGCTCAAAAAGGCAAAGCAATTTAGGTGGAAAATACCAACTATGCTCTTATGACTACCATCATGGCTACAGAAGAGCCGGTGTACTTCGAAGATGCAGTAGACAAGCCAAAATGGCAAACTACTATGAATGAAGAAATGGATGCTTTGTATAAGAATAACTTGAGAATTATGTGACCTTCCACCAGGAAAGAAGGACATAGCGAACAAATGGGTATACAAAGTGAAGTACAATCCAGATGGTAGTATTCAGAGATACAAAGCCAGATTAGTTGCAAAAGGATTTGCACAACAATATGGTCAGGACTATGATGAGACTTATGCTCAAGTAGCAAAGATGGATCCCATACAGTTCTTGATATCACTAGCGACACTCAATAAATGGAATGTGTATCAACTCGATGTCAAGAATGCATTTCTCAATGGTTACCTAGACGAGGAAGTCTACATGAAGAACCAATAGGTTATGTTGAACTAGGAAAGGAGAATAAGGTTTGCCATCTCAAGAAAAGTCTCTACGGCTTAAAGCAAGCACCCAAAAGTTGGTACAACTTTGCACTAGAAAAATGATAAAAGATGATTGTACAACCATACATCTCGGTATGTGGAGTAAGATAGGGCCTAAAAGACATAACCATCTTCTTCAACAGTTTTCTTGCTTTCTTCATCAAGGTGATCATGATTTGAGGTCAAGTCTCTATAAATCTCGTTGAAACCCATGGTTAATGGGAGAGCCATTTGCAATCGATGATATCGATGGTTGACTTAAATATCACATGGCACATACTAGGACATCTAGGCAAAGGTGAAAGATAAAGTGATTCATATAATTAATGGAAATGCCTACAAGCTTAAATGGCATGGAAGCACTATAAATGTAGCTGCAACATTAAAGCAAGTCCTTGTAGACCATGCATTGCCACAACCTCATCTTAACCAAAGAATGTTGAATGAAAGTTTGGAATCACAATACGATATTCCTTCAAGAATGACAAAGAAGGTTGTCCTAGAAATTGTCAATAAAACTTTACAAGGCAACGACAACGAGAGCATGATTTCAAGGCCAACCTTATATAAAATTTGGCATGTATAGTTTTTCCATGTTAAGACACCATCAAAGAAAATGATGTCAAAATTTAAGACATGTGATAACATTCAACATAGTAAATGTGATGACATTCAACATAGTAAATGTGAGCAAAAGAAAGGAAAATATATAAAATGGAGAGAACAATCCATTTATGGCATGTGAAGTAGGCTATAATGTTATATGCCTCTTGGAGAGAGGAATCTATATCACATGTCGATAAGTCAATGTGCATCACCATTGGCATGGATTAGAATATGACAACTTTGCCAACAAGCTACAGACCTCCTACAGACGTACTCCACCACCATTGGAGGGTAAGTATGGATTAGAAACACATTTTTGTGGAGTATTAGTACATGGATACCAACTCTTTTGCGATGTATGTATTGATATTTGCATGAACACGATAGCAACCAGGTGGCGACATCCATCATGAATGCAATCCAAAAGGTTAGAGATGCATGTGGATCTTTACCTTAGCTTATGTATACAAGATGATAATAGTTGGAGGGAAAACAATAATAGATTTATGCTATATGGTAGTTGGGTTGAAGAAGTGGAAGTTGGTTTTCATCTTGTTGGCCATACACATGAGGACATAGATCAAATATTTAGTGTTATGTCTAGCGAGGTGCAGTCATGGGATCTTTTGACAATGGATGATATGCTATTAAAGAATGGAGGTTTGCAAAAAAAAGAATCAAAAGTGGCAATCCTAGAGAGGATGGTAGATTGGATCTAGCATTCATAAGGCCGTATTTAAAATGATGAGATAATGTAGTAATAGGACACACAACTCCACACTACTTTCTATTTAACATGCATAAAAATACTCCAATGATGCAATGGAAGCACTACTAAGTCAATGGAGATAATTTATGGAGAGCCACATGCTTTATTACAATGAACAATTCCATTGGAGGAAACTAGATTTGTTCTTGCAAAGAACAAAGCAATCGACATAGATGAAATGAAAGGATTGGAGGCCTTAATTAAACATCCTGAAAGTATGATGCAAAAATGTCTTGAGAAGTCAAGTAAAAATTTGAAAATAATCAAGTCAACAGAGGCACTTGTCGAATCTTTAAAGAAACAAGAAAACTTGAGTGACAAAAAATGAAGAGGGGAGAGGAGAAGAGTGGAGACGAGGAGAGAGGGCACAGCTAGAGAGCACACCACAAATTGACTAACTGTACACTAGATTCAGTTGAAAATGTAGAATATATACAAACCCATTTAGGGTTATGGTTAGAGCATCTAGCCCTTTCCTTTATAGCACTCTATAAGTGTTAGTGCTATGCACGTATAATCACAGGCGTGATCTCTCAACACCTTCCCTCAAGATCAATATCATGAAGTGGGCTTTCCCTCAAGATGATGATTCTAGGGAATCAAAGAAGCACTGAGCATTACATTCCATCACACCCCTTTAATGGGAATGTCCTTCCTCTACATCAAACCAAGAGCTTGTTGGTGTTTCTTGAAAAGCTCTTTACCGAGTGGTTTGGTAAAGATGTCTGCAACATTCTCTTTGCTATCACAATGCTATAGTGTGATGTCACCAAGTAACACTCTTTCTTTGATGAAGTGCTCTCTGACATCAATGTGTTTTGTCTTGGAGTGATATACTGGATTCTTGGCCAAATGCTTGAGCCGATTGATTATCACATTATATTGTTATTGGCTTTGACTCATCAAAGTTATATGTTTCTTACAATAGTCTTTTGAGCCATATAGCTTCACATGCACCTGTAGTGAGTGCTCTATATTCTGCTTCAGTCGAAGACAAAGAAATAGTTGGCTTTTTGTTTGACAACCATGACATAGTACCTTGAGTAAGGAAAAATGCATATCCCTGTGTGGATCTCCTGGTCTCATGATCTTCAGCATAGTCACTGTCACAGTATCCATGCAATTTTGGATGACTTCCTTTGTATTCTATTCCAAACTATAGTGTACCTTTGATGTATCTCAAGACTCTTTTGGCTGCATTCTAGTGAGACTGTTTTAGATTTGCCATAAACTGTGCAAGTGAAATTACTACATAACAAATATCTGGCTGTGTGATAGTCATATATATAAGAGATCAGATGAGTTGCCTGTAGTACATGTCATTGATTGTAGGATTTTCTAAATCTTTAGTAAATTTCAAACTCTATTCCATGGGAGTGGCTTGCAATCTTGCATTCTGCCATATGAAACTTCTTCAGGAGACTGTCAACATACTTGAGCTGACTCATGAAGGTGCTGTCTGAATCTCTCCAGACTCAATACCAAGACAATAGTGCATAAGTCCAAGATCTTTCATGTTGAACTCTATAGATAAGTCTTGTTTTAGCTTTTTGATGAAGCTATCCTTCCTTCTGATCACAATTAGATCATCTGCATACAAAAGTGCAATAGTAATGTCCTCCCCTTGAACTTTGTAAGTAGAGAGTATGATCAGCATTGGACTTCATGTATCCCAGATCAGCAAAATACTTGTTCATTCTGCTGTACCAACTTCTAGGTGCTTGCTTTAAGCCGTAAAGAGTCTTCTTTAGATGGCAAACCTGATTCTCCTTTCTTGGTTTAACATAACCTGCTAATTGTTGAATGTAGACTTCCTCATCTAGATAACCATTGAGAAATGCATTCTTGACATCGAGCTGATACACATTCCATCTGCTAAGTGTCGCTAGTGATATCAAGAACTATATGGAATCCATCTTTGCTACTAGAGCATAAGTCTCATCATAATCTTGACCATATTGTTGCACAAATCCTTTTGCAACTAGTTTGGTGTTGTATCTTTGAATACTTCCATTTGCCATAATATGTGAGTGTAGCAGAGGGATCTTCTACAATACCACACTCATGATTTGGTATATCCAATATTCTACCATGCTCATGATTGTAGTAGAGGGATCTTCTACAATACCATGCTCATGATTTGTTGTATCCAATATTCTACTAGTAGCTGGTGCTAGATCTAATTGGTGATATAGATATTTAGATCATCATCTCTCTTGATAATGTCACGAATGTGGCATTCATCAAAGTAGGACTATACTATTATGTTTTATTTTGTTATGAGGGAAGCCTCAGTCTTGAAGGTATGTGAAGGAGGAGGATGTTGAAGAAGAAACCCTCCATATGATGTCTCGGGTGGTACTATTTTGTGAAGTGGACCACACATGGTTTGGTAAATAAACTTATGGAGAGCATTTGTGCCTACATGCTTGGTATCTAGCCCAATGTACCTCTGGTGGGTCACCTAGGTTACATTAATTTAGTCTTTTTTTAATTCAAAAAAATACCCACAACATGAATTTCTTGATTTAAGTAAATCGAAACAAATTATGTTTTGTTATTTATACATTTTTATGAATAACTCAAACTACATAAACTTTGCTGCCGCGTATTTTTGCTTATTCAAATAATTACCAATTAACTTTCACCTTTCATCATTGGCCCAATTTACTGACTTGCTACCATTTCTTGTGCCTTTTTTCTATTTCTCAAACTTTTGCAGGTTGGTTTTTATAAGTCTTTTGTCTTTTTTCCCTTCTCAAGGTTGCACTCAAGTCTCTCTTGAGAGCTATGTGTTGCACTTTTATTTTAAGTTTTAAAAGATCAGACTGACACTCATCTCTCTCTGGAGAGTTGTGTATTATAGTCTGAGGTAAATCTAAGTGTATATACATGGTTTTGTTTTTAAAGACCCAACTAGTACTCATCTATTTGAGGGATTTGTGTTAGAATCTGAGTTAAACTATAAACACATTTGCATAGTTTTGTTTTATGCATTTAAACACCCAAGATGGTATTCATCCGTCTCAAGAGGTGTGTGTTGAATTCTGAGTTAAAATTTAGGATTCTAGTAGTTTTGTTTTAAAGTTTGTAAAGACCCAAGAGGCACTCATCTCTCCCTTGAGTTGTATGTGCAATCTAAGTTAAATTGTAAATGTGTTTGCATAGTCTCATTTTATGTTTTTAAAGACCTAGATTGACACTCATCTCTCTCTCTCTCTCTCTCTCTCTCTCTCTCTCTCTCTCTCTCATTCACTCAGTCACTCGCATGCATGCATGTGCACACACACACGCATGCACACACAGACACACATTGGGTGTTACATTTTGAGTTAAAATTTAAAATGTGTTTGCATTATTTTGTTTTAAGTTTTTAAAGACCTATGCTAGCACTCACTGTCCTATCATATCCTAAGCATCATCGACATTCATTTAGGTCACATTCAAGCTCTACTAATTAGGCTATAGTGTTTAGTCTAGCCTAGAAAGTCTATTTATGCAAGCAGTCCCAAGAGTTAAATATTGCATTTTTGAAAGTTGCACCAAAATGCAAACTATAGCTTAGTCCCAACCAAGGACTTAGACTTGTAGATTATTGAACAAAAGTTGTATAGTGCAATGTATCAAACAATATCTAATTGAATAACGATTGTATATTTTTCATGGGACCTTATTGCAACTACATAAAGTTAAATTCTTATTAATGTGTCATCTTTAAAATTCTTGCTCTCTATATTATAAATTCCTTAGTTTATATTATGACTCCCATGCCTTACATTAAGAATCATTTAATTCGTACATTCCATGATCCAATCTATACATCACATGCTTTAGTTTGTACATCCAATGCTTTCATTTTAAGTCCCATGCACATGATTGTTAAACGATATGTGCTTTAAATCATAGGTCCCATGATTTAAATTATGAGGCACGTGCTTTAATTTCAAATTTAAGCAATATATATTAAATTTTAGAGACATGCAATCTTACACACTTTAATTTCAAAGTTGAACTACATAAATTAAGAGACATGTAGTCTTATGTTTTTTAAATGTCTTATGATATTGTTAATGTTTTTTAGCACCTTGGTAATGCCATTGAGTGTCTTGTTTTAATGATTTGCAAAATGGGAATACAATGGATCAATGCCTTTATGGATGATGCTTATGAGGAAATCCCAAACCCACCAATGGAGCAACCATTTGATGCCAATATTGGCTTTCTACTTCAAGAGCCCAATTTGACAAAGAGTTGAATCATGCTTAGGATTAGACAATATTAGGTGAAAAAAGAGTTCATCTGGGAAAGGAGAGTTTTGGCATCTTTGTTGTGGGTCTTGTAGATGACGGCACTATTATAGGGGACCCACTTAGCCTTAAACAAGTGGATAAGCTATCCATCAGTGCTCATAAGAAACACATTGTTTCTTTGGACTTGGAAGATCAAGAAATTGAACTCATAACCTAATCTTGCTGACTTGAGACACAAGGCACATATGCATTTGTAAAAACCAAGAAAAAATATTGAACATAACTCTAACATTGAGCACAGGTGAAGATGGAAATAGAGAGTACACAATCCATATACAACATAGACCCACACACAATTGGCAACTTGCAAGATGAGTTGCATCAGCATAACACCTGCATGCTTGTAATAGTACAAAATCCATCCATCTTAAACTTATTGCCTAATGAATATTATAAGGACACATGACGTCCCCAAATGATACATCCCCACTCGCTATCTTGTTCCACTTCTTATCTATTCTCGTGCAAAATGGGACAAATTGTGTGAGACATGCATCAAGTGGGGAAGTCATGTGTTGTTAGAAGCTTTGAAGATGGAAATATTTTCTACCACATACTCATAGTACTATATAGCATTGGAAACTAAGATGTACCTATGGAATTTCATGACAACATCATCAAATTAGCTAACTTTTCATTTCTTCATCATAAGCAACATAAAGAAGGGAGAAAAAGAATGTGCATTATAATATCTGCGAATTGAGATGTATATTGTATAATTGAGAAGTACATTCCAAAGGATCACAGTTCATAATATATTCTCATATAAGCTCACAATACATTCTCTCCATGTGCACCATATGCATTCTCTCCCTGCACATTATTTCCATGTATCTGTACACATACATGCAACCATATAATCATTCAAAGTGCACTACTTGAGCTTCCTTATAACCAAAGGAAACACCTAATTGAGAACATTGGGTATGGTTTAGTAGGCATCCAATGTTGTGCAAAATTACGCACATCTATACAAGGGATATGTTTTTCTTGATTTCATTAAAAAACTTAAAAGAATTAAATAAACAGAATCCATAATTATGGCACTAGTGCATGTTTTAAAACATTCAATTGTGGCCATATTGGTATCTTGAATAGTGAGTTAGAAAATATTCAATTCATGTAAAGTCTTTGAATAAATCCAAAAATTTTGCATTGCTTCTAATTTCCATGTACCTCCTTGCTATAAGGCCCATAAGCATGTCAAAGATCATTGTATTTCATAATCCACAACATTAAACACACTACTGTGCCATTTGTCCTATTATTTTAATATAACATTGGCCACATTGCACTTGCATTGGGAAAAGCAATTTGCCAATGTGTGTTGCTAGAGGGGCAAAACCATGGCGGCTAAAATTTCAAATCTCCTAGGTGGGCTTTCAAATTTTTACATCTCCCTACAAGTTGCTACAATGCAGTGTACCTTCTTCTAGCACATACATTTGTTCGATATTGTCTCCCTCTTTCATTCGGGTAAGCTAGACTCATTGTCTTCCTTTTTTTGCTTTCTTCACGAGATATTTCATCTCTATTTTGGTGGTTCATTATCATCATGGCTTGCAAGAGAACTAGATAGAGGCTGCAAGATAGGATAGTTGAAAATCTTGGTCAAGGCACAAGGACTAGATTGTGAGGTAAGGAAAGAAATGGCATAGTATCAAAATGGGAATGGAAGACATGCAACATTTGTAGAGGGAGAAACAATGTGAAAAAAAAGAATTCTTACAGAGTAGTAGTAGGTAGTAGTTGTAGATGCACACATTCAAGGCACTAACCCAAAAGAGTGCTAAAAAACCCTAACCCTAACTCTAAAGGGGTTTGTATGTATTCTTTATTTTCAACTAAATCTAGTGTACAATTAGTCATTTGTGGTGTGCTCTCTAGCTATGCCCTCTCTCCTCATCTCCACTCTTCTCCTCTCCTCTCTCCATAATTGTTCATGGTATCAGAGCTCCCTTGCCTTTCACTAAGGTATTGCAATCCATGGGAGAAATCGATTGAGATATTGAAAGCGATTGAGTGAGCATTCTTTCATTCCATTAATGAAAGAAAACTTTTGTCCATTCATTTGAGAAATTCCATTCATTACATTGTGAGAATTTCCATTGTGAGATAGATTGAGAGTTGTTCATTTAGAGCAATAGAGAGAGAAATAAGGAGAGTGTTCTTTATCCTCTAAAAGGTTTCTATTATGAGAAATAATTTATTCCGTGGCGAGTGAGTAGTTCTTCACATTGTGTGAGAGAGATACTTTAGAGGTCCTTAAAATTTTCCATGAGAAAGCGAGAAAGGATCTCAACTCTTACAAGAGCTTGTGGAAGATCTCAGCAAGCCTATGGCTCAACAAGCCAAAGGCAATGACCTAGGCATCCTCTACCATAGCTTCCAGGGACTCTATGTGACTCCCTCATTAACTACAGTTAAGTGACGGATCTACAACCTCTACATATCAAAAGCTTGTCTAGGGCGTCTCCACGGTTCTACAATGACTAGCCAGCATCAAGCTTCATCACAAGAGGCCTCTAGCACCCTTTGAAGGCTCCTACAACCATGGCTACACCACACCTTCAATGATCTAGCCACAAAGGAGGCTCCAACAGCTCACAGCCATGACCTACTCAATGGCTCTACACACTCAGCCGAGATAACGGTCCAACAACATGCAGCTTAAAGTCCTATCCAAAGGCAAAGCTTATCAATGCAAGACATCTATGACAATGATAGCTTATAAATGGCCAACCTAGCAGAGCTACTACAACCATCTCTTATGTCTACTTAACACAACAGACTCCTTGAGCACATGCATCCACAACCAACCGCCATCAGCTACACCATACTAAAGCAACTATGCTAGCATCTCCACAAGCAACCCAACAACTATCCTACAGCTAATGACCCTCACTGGCAATGCTACAATGGTGGCCAACCTTAACGTCAATGAACCTCCAAGCTCTCAATAGCCCTCCATTAACGAGTCGCCAACCACCATGAAGCCAAGGTGCAATGGCCTCCATAAGAGACTAGTCGATGCCATCAATGACCTCCATGCCCACTTTAAAATGCAATAAAAAAGCTCGACAGTTAGCCAAAATGCATAGCTCTCGTGGCCCTATGGAAGTGCCTTCTTTGGTTAACCGAATCTTTAGAGACTTTGGTAGAATCTATAGATTCTATCACTATATGTGGCACATTTTTAGCCCAACAAAGGCTTATCCAAAGCCTTACCCACATCTTGAGTCTGGTCAACAAGCCACCACGTGTCATACCATGTCATTATAGCTGGCCACATAAGCAAATTTCCACTTAAGCAAGTCACACCAACTGCCACATCAGCACCTTATTTGCCATGTCATAGTTGACATGTGGACTTGTCTACCGTCATCATATCTAGTTACCACATCATCACCATAGCACTGTTGGAACATGGTCCTAAGCCCCTTGTGTGGTTTGTGGTTAAAAAAGGGCTCATGGAGGCGCTTGGTGACATGTGTACATTTGTGGGATGATTAATCCCATATGCAAATATGTGGCCTAAATGCCCTTGGATATAATAAGTGTATTAGACCCCTCTCCTATATCCCGTCGACTCTTTTGGGAATGGGAGAGGGCATGCACGGCTATGGGGTGAGGGTATGGGACCCCTCATACCTAGTGCTCTCTGTGTTGACACGCGTTGCCTTCGACACATTCCTTCATTTGGTATCAGACCCGACTGTTCCGATGGATTGTGGGGGTCTGGCAGCTATCGCATGTGATTGGTGGCGGCTATTTATGTCTCACTATTTTTGCCTCGACTACAACAAAGGGTTGTGATTCGTAGTAGGCACATTAAGTGCGATCGCACCACCATGATTTGAGGTGGACTTTGGAGTGCGGCACATGGCACAGACTTGAACGTACTTTGGGGCGGTTTTGCTACGCCGACCCTCATACAGTTTGTTCGTGTCATTCTTGGTTAGTTTGTGGGTTGGCCTTTGTTTGGCCATGTCCACGTTTCAAGGTGCTTGGCCCACGAGGGGTTGTTGGAACATGGTCCTAAGCCCCTTGTGTGTTTTGTGGTTAAAAAAGGGCTCATGGAGGTGCTTGGTGACATGTGTACATTTGTGGGATGCTTAATCCCATATACAAATATGTGGCCTAAATGCCCTTGGATATAATAAGGGTATTAGACCCTTCTCCTGTATCCCATCGGCTCTTTTGGGAATGGGAGAGGGCATGCATGGCTATGGGGTGAGGGTGTGGGACCCCTTGTACCCAGTGCTCCCTGTGTTTACATGTGTCGCCTTTTGCACGTTCCTTCATTGGTAATAGAGCCAGCTGTTCTGGCAGATTGTGGGGGTGTGGTGGTTGTCACATGTGATTGTGGTGGCTATCTGTGTCTCACTATTTCTGCCTCAACTACAACAAAGGGTCGTGATTCGTGTCAGGCACATTAAGTGCAACTACACCACAGAGGGCTGTGATTCGCGGTGGACTTTGGAGTGTGGCACATGGCACAAACTTGGACATACTTTGGGGTGGCTTTGCTATGCTGACCCCCGTACAATTTGTTCATGTCAATCCTGATTAGTTTGTGGGCTAGCCTTTGTTTGTCCATGTCCACGTTTCAAGGTGCTTGGCCCACGAGGGGTTGTTGGAACATGGTCCTAAGCCCCTTGTGTGGTTTGTGGTTAGAAAAAGGGCTCATGGAGGTGCTTGGTGACATGTGTACATTTGTGGGATGATTAATCTGATATGCAAATATGTGACCTAAATGGCCTTGGATATAATAAGGGTATTAGACCCCTCTCCTATATCCCGTCGGCTCTTTTGGGAATGGGAGAGGGCATGCATGGCTATGGGGCAAGGGTGTGGGACCCCTCGTACCCGGTGCTCCCTGTGTTGATGTGTGTCACCTTGTGCGTGTTCCTTCAACCACATCATCCTGGTCACATCATCAAGCCACGTCAGTAGTCCATGTCATCATACCATGTCACCAGTTTGATCACACTTGCCACATCATCACTACCATGTCACCCTACTACCTCATCAATGCCATGTGGCACATAGTCCCTTGGTAGGCATCGTGACCCCTTCAAAAGCACTCATTCATGCTGCATATGCACCCAACTACCACATCACACAATGCCCCACAGGCATAGCCCTTCACAAGCATAGTTCTACATGTGATGCATCTTGCCACATCATCATTCATCCTTTTTTGCCCCTCCACATAGATCAAGTCATATCTCAAGGAAGAATTTGAGGGTGCTCCAAAAAGGAAAAGTGCCCAATTTTTTATGCCCTATGTGCTCGTTACATCACGCACAATTTTGGTGCAAACATCACACACTTTCTAGCCTCGAAATCAAATCCGCTTCTTGCACACACATAAGCCTCTACATTGACGATTCTGACCTAGCAACTTAAACAAACAAAAGAAAAATGAATTATTTGCTAATTTTTCATCGCTTGACAGTTGAGATCAGAGTAGATTAGATCATCCTTAGAGGTGAGAGCTCCAAAGTAGCTAATCAAAGCCATGCCCAAAAACTCCCAAATAGTTTCTACTCGGAGTCAGCAGTCCCTATGCTCACGTGCAATTTTACATCATCACATTTGTTAGAAATCCGATCTTCCATAGTTTCATGAGCAGATTTCAGAGTTTTTAGAGGCATGGGCTGATTGCTCAATGGGTAGATTGCACATCATTTGATTTTAACACTCACATGCCATCATTGTAAAGCCTTATTGGCTATTTTTTGGGCATTGTGCACATTATTTGAGCTTTGTAAAGCCTCTTGGCTATTCTCGAAATCATTTGCCCCCACCTAAGCCTTGTAACATACTGGATACATATTGCAATTCTTCTTCACCAATAGTTTAGAGTGCACTTGATATAGAGAGTGCTTTGCAGTTGATTCAATTAGTGATTTTCATAGCACTTTGAGTACATTTCTTGCACCATGTCTACCACTTTTGGAGGCATCTGCTAAGTTAGACAACTCCAATCATGGCACATGGAAATACCGAATGGAGAAAATTCTTGCAGCTCAAGAGAAATGGGAGTATGTCGATGGGTCAACACTTAGACCATTTGATGGTCCAACTATAACCCCCATCATTGTTGCAGCACAACCTTAGCACAAGCCGAAGGTTGTACACCTACACCAATGGTGTCCACTTCTACTATAGAGCCTACCATTGCTTGAGCACATGAAAAATGGGTCAAGAAAGAAAAATAGGCATATTGTTTGATCAATTAGAATGTGCAAGATGTCATGCTAGGAAAGCTCAACACAGTAAAGACATCCAAAGAAGCATGGGATATGTTTGCAGCCCTTTACTAGTCTAACAACGCATCTAAGATTCTCACACTAAGAAACTATATCCAGTAGAGTTTTCACAGACAGTAATGAAACTAGTCATGCTTATGTACTTAGGATCAAGGATTACAAATACAATCAACTCGTACCAGTAAAAGAGATAATGAATTCCACATAAATGGTTCAAGTCATGCTAAATGGACTAGGAGAGGGATACAAGAATGTAGTCCAGAGTATTGCCATTCAATGGCAAGTTCCAACATTGGAAGAGTCATAGTCAGTGTTACATGGTGAAGAACTTAGGACTCAAGACATTCAAGCATGGAAAGTTCATTCCAATGCTCAAGCATTCATAGCTGTAGACAGAGGTAAAGACAAAGGTCGAGACAGAGATAGAGTATCTAAGAGACATGGTCATATCAACAAAATCAGCATCAATAGCATCAGCATCTATGGCGGCATCAACATCATCATCCAAGAGGAAATCATTCCAATAGAGGAAGATTTTAAGAAAGAGGGAATGCATCCATCAATGTGTCAAACATTCAGTACAACTACTATCATAAGTTTGGACACTATAAAAGAGACTGCCACAAGAAGAAGGACGACCAAGGAAGTCAATCCAGTAGCAACAATTAAGGGAATTTCTATGGAAGAGGAAATCATAGCGGTGGACATTCAAGTCTCAGTCATTATGCCAATGAACCTCATTATATATATCTTGCAAGTGAGGATATGTAGAAGATTGATACAGTGTATTGACATTGATTGCATTTCAAAAGGATAATGATAGTAGTTATCAAGTTGATCAAGCAAATCAAGATCCCTCGTACATTAGTAGTAGTGCATCATCGCACCTCCATCACACATGACAAAGAATTAGGAATGGTTCACAGAGATGAAACCATTAGAAGAACAGAAGAATGTTATCCCCATCCTATAACATTTTACACCAAATTTAGTTCATGGGAAAAGCATTGTCCCTATGAACAATTTCATTGGTACAAAAGAATTGGTGAAAGTTTTGAAGCTCAACAAAAACCTCTTATTAGTTGTAATACAACTATCAAGTCATCTTTGATGGAGGTGAATGCACAATCAAAGATAAATCTAGAGGATATTAGCTAGTAGGAAAAGTAGAGATAAATCCTCTTCTTAGTTGGAATACAACTATCGAGTCATCTTTGATGGAGATGAATGCACGATCAGACATAAATCTAGAGGATATCAGCTAGTAGGAAAAACCTCTTGTCAGCAAATGATGGAATACAACTATTGATTCATCTTTGATGGAGGTGAATGCATAATCAGAGATAAATCTAGAGGATATCAGCTAGTAGGAAAAGCAAAGATAAATCCAGAGGATATCAGCTAGTAGGAAAAGTAGTCAAGGAAGGATGCTTGTTTAGAATGCTAGCTAGCTTCAGTACCAGATTTGCATGCCATGTTTGCTCAGCAACAACTGATGCCACTTTCTACAATATGGCACAAGAAATATGGTCATGTCAATTTCAAAAGCTTAATGCAACTCAAAAACCAGAATATGACAATTGGAATTCCAAAACTATAGTTTCTTAGAAAAATTTGCGAAGCATGTTGGTTCAGTAAACAAAAGAGAACCAATTTTGGTAGAAGCACCTCTTGAGCAAGACGTATTCTTGATTTAATTCACACATATGTATGGGGTTATGCATAGACCCATAGCATCAATGGTTCACTTTACTACTTGACTATCATCATCGAGTAAAGCAGATACTATTGGGTCTACTTTCTTAAGGACAAATATGAAGTCTTTTCTAGATTTCAAGAGTTCAAAGCCATGGTTGAGAACCATATAGGAAGAAAGATCAAAGTCATGAGATCACATAGAGGAGGTGAATACATGTCTTCAGCATTCATGAAATTGGTATTTGCCTGCCTGAATAGATAATGCAGTGTTATGAATCCAAGCAATTGCCCTTTGAGGGGACAAAGCTGCATTCGATGAAAGTCATGCATGTAGATTGGGAGGAGATCGCCAACTAACCATTAGATCCACCATACAATATGGAGTGAAAATCCCAAATAAGATTCTAAGCTACATTTGACATAGAGTCAAAATTCAACATATCTATAAACTCATGTTACATCATAACAATGTAGCGACATCACACACTGACTCAATTTGATGTCATCATGATCAACAAAATATCCATGATGGAGAAAATTGACCTAATAATTAAAAACTAATCACATTAAGCATTCCACAAGTATTGGAATCACTACAGCTATCCATGTAGTTATCAACATGATATCACAACAACTCGTAGTATTATGCAAGATAAGACATCAAACCAAACCCATGAATGGCAAGTGGTATCACAAGACAACCTTCCCCATCACACTTTCTTACATCATAGGCTTGTATGAGGCTACATGATCCCAACCAAATCCATGGTGGTCATCCAAGGAGTGTCCATGCCTAGATTGTCATATGCCATGCTATTTAGAGTCATGACAAGACAAAATCTTTGGATATTAGGACAACTAACACCAAATGACTTTTGGCATGTCCAATTCTATTTGTACTACAAGTTACATTAGAAAAAGAAAAAAGCAATTTAATATAATTCTAACTTTGCTTCCATACATGCAAAAATACCATCTAGACACAGTTACCAACCGCATCATCTAACATGGATCCGAACCAAGTAAGAACAAACAGTAGCTTACTAATCAATGATACTCATCTTTTGCCAATTTGATTAGCATAATATGTATTATAAAAAAACTCAACACATATCACCGTCTTAAAGCTATTTGACTTGTACAAATTGCAAGTGAACATGAAGCTAGTAGCACGAAACAAACTCAACATATATCATTGTATACCATCTAGTCGACTCATAAAATCATAAGTGAACATGAAACTAGTAGCAAGAAACAAACCAGGAGCATTCTACTTGTTGACAACACAAATGAGGATTGCAAATAATGCTAGTGAGGAGCCAAGCTTGTACATCTTTTGATTTCCTACGTACAAAAAACTACACCATTTCATGAATGATTGCAAACAATGAGTCGCAAACAAGGAGTAGCTTGAATGATTTGCATATGGTAATGAAACAAACTATCATAATAAATCACTAAGTATACCAATAAATAATTTTTCCCTAATAATTTCCTAATCAATAGATATATAGGACTTGTGAAAACTATACTAACAGATCTAGATATACACATTGGTAAGTACTGCTACAAACCAAAGCACAAGAATTTATAGATAGTAAAGCAAATTGAATATTATGCTACTACATCAAGCTCCTACATCGCAATTTCAACATATCTCCTTACACCTGTAGATCGCAAGATAGGAGCCAATATCCTAAATAAGTTCATGTAATTAGCTACAAATATTGGCATACAGGCCAAAATATTCTATTAGCAATTGAGAAAGGCTAAAAAAAATAAGCAAATGAAGTAGGCATAAACCCCTCTGCATAATAAATGAAGGTACAAAATCATCCCAATCCTTTTTATACCCATTCTATAATTATACCAAAATCAAATATTTAGTATTTAAAACAAAAAGTCATCAACATAATTACATATTAGTTGCTCTCTCTTACCAGTCCAAAAAGTAGATCCGCTGAGAATTGAGAATGGTGATGGATGCTAAACAAAACGTCTTGCAATAATAAACACAATCAGATGATCTACTTCATAAGGTGAATACATCAAGAATACCATCGATATACCAACACACCTCCAAAGCCACTGAAGACTCCAACTAGAATGGAATTAGACATGAAACTATGTCCACCTTTGAGGAAAGTTTCACTATAGGCATATTAGTAGAACCTAAAATTTAGGTTTCAAGGCAATCCTAATGGAACAAAAGTACATATTATAGTTTTATATAATAGGCAAAAATCCCACAAGGGGCATCCTTCTTCTTGGTCATTTGGAGAGTGGGGACCTTTTGATTCAATGGAGTCCCTTAAATTGGATTTGGTTCATCTCTATGCTCTTTGAATACATGTTTTTCACTTTAAGCTTTTGAGCCCATAATCTTTTTCAAGCCACATTGTGGAAGTTTAGTCCATCTAGGGACCTTGGATCATCATATTGGAAAGACATCAAGCTCTTAATTGACAAAATGGCTTTAGTAATGTGCAAGTTTTTTTTCAATGATGATGCTATGAAAGGTGCCTCCAAGAGGTATTTTTGTTATGCGAAGGTTGAAAGAAGTTCTTCCTTATGGACTAACAAGATATATATTTCTCTCAATACATTAAATGTGGAAGATTAAGCCTTTGTCAAGACCAACCACATATAAAAGTAATAAAATTTTCTACCAATAGACCTCTCTCTCTCTCTCTCTCTCTCTCTCTCTCTCTCTCTCTTCACAATATGTCCCCCTTTCACTTACTTCCTAATAGAAAAAATCAAAACGGTGTTCTCCACAAACTTTCAAGCATAGGACTTTAGAGGTCATATGGCATATCTTGAAAGCAAGATGCTCTTGGTGGATTGATGATCTAAAAATGACAGTGAACGTGTCCAATAAAATTTTAAGAATGAAACCAAAGAGATGGAAACATGACAGAGTTGATGATAAAGGTTTGCCCACATTGTAGCCAATAAATGGGTATTATATGTCAAATAGATAAATTAACTATGTTTGTTTCATTTTGAAAAAGAATATGGAATCTACTTAATCAAATCAAAACTATCTTTGAAAATACATCTGATTGGGATCTATGGGGCAAAGAAAGAATATGACCAAAATGAATTTACAATTATTACATCTTTAGACTTGAGGTGGTGAAATGGGAAACCTATGGTCCTGTTCATAGGAGAGTATAAAGAACTGGAGCATCACATCTCGCTACATGCATCCTTCACAATAGTTTTTCAAACAAGCTACACCATATTCTCCCTACACCAAAGCAAGAAGAACTATAGGATAAGGAAAGATTGTTTCATTTTTTTGATTGGATGATAACATGGCGATAAGAGTTCAATGAAATTGGACTTATCAAAAAAATACTACCTATTCTTATTTTGTAATGGTAATAAAGGTAACTTTTGGTTCAAGAGGTTCAAGAAAAGTGATGACCATATTGAGAGCAAATTAAGAGATTTGTGTCATGGTTAAATTAGTTGACAAAATGAAATAGAGTTGGATGCTTCAACTCTTGTACACACACATATCTCAAGTGTACAATACCAAACCCTTTCACACAAATGCTTTAACTTGTGGTGGTCTTCAAGAACTCTATCGTAACTTCTTGATTTAAAGCATGAGGTTCTTGAATGGTTGTTCTCACTACTCAGTAAAGTAACCATTTTTTGTAAAAATAATTGAAGTTGAAACCTTGTCATTAGTTTGCATGATTAGCTCCCTCATTGTGCTTCTTATTATGATAAATATATCTAGTATAAAGAGTTTGTAAACATTTCTGTTGGAATACTCTTCCATTCTAGAAAACCATAACACATGGATTTCTTTTTATTACATTTCTCCATGTATTGTCTAGAAAATGTAATGACTCTACTTTTTCCCTACCTATTTTATTTGTGGCATGATAGTAGTGCAAGCACTGTACGGAGCTTTCAAGTCCCATAAATGGATGTTTTTATTATGTTTATTAGATCACCAATGGAATCTTTCCTTTTGTCTTATGCATCCAACATAAAAAAGCATGGTTCTATCAAAGTTCCATTCGGGGGTATATCCATCTTGACATACCATGGAAGGAAAGTGATCAAATTTGGTTTAGGAAGATGCTAAACAAAGGAGATCATAGAGTAGGAGGGAATGATGTTGCTATAAAAAGTTCATCCATATAAATCCTATTTAAAAGCATAAATAGTATATAACGTCCTAATTCCACCTACCATTTTGTTATGTGAAGGGCTCATCAAGAGCATATTCCCACTACCAACTAGGGAGCACTAGTTAAGGCTATCAACGAAGCGTTCACATGTGTGTGCATTCCCATTGGAGTATAGAGGGTCTAATTGACTTAAATCTCTTAACGGCTTCTTCAAAATCCTTATTGTGAACTTAACTTTAAAGAATGGATTTTGGATTGATGAAATAAACCATTTTGTATGGAAAAAGCCCCGAAAGTTTTAGTCAATACCACTCAATGCATGGGTAACAATGGGAGTATAATCCCCTTGTTAAGGTTATCATTATCTTAATGGAATTGGTTTAATCCCCTTGTTAAGGTTATCGATAACTTAACGAAATTGGTTATGTTAAGCTCACTAACATGACCTAACTCTTGGCGGGAAAGGACCCTTAGTTTATGCAATATTTACTTTCGTTATTTTAAAGTTTTCCCTAACAACACAATTCCATTCTGAGTGGTACCCATAATGTTATGCATGAAGCGACCTTAACGAGAAATTTTGTATCTTTTTTTGCACATAATGGCATCTCTTTACATTGTGACGTCTATTCTCTAATCTTACAATTACAATGGCAAAAATATGTAACAAAAATCTTGATTGAAGCAGCATGCCCACAGGCCATTAAGCTAAACCCCTATTTTTTAAATTTCAACTTATTTCCCTTTACAAAAGCTCCTTAAAGTAGCTATTTTCTACGGGTCAAACTTTCAAGCATCTTTACCAAGCCATTAAGAGATTTAACATGACTTGGACTCCCTTGAATCCTAGTGGGAATGCACACTTCCCTTCTTAACTGGGAATAGGCCTAAGTTAGGCAAGAGGGTGTAGGGGCGTTGAATGTCGTGGGCATAAAATAATTGGATGAAATTTATGTCCTGGTATTTGTTAGGCTCTACTTAGAGTTTTGTTAAAAAGTGTCTCACACACTTTGTTGCCAAGTGGCCCCCTTCAATTTTGGTTCTCTCTCTCTCTCTCTCTCTCTCTCTCTCTCTCACACACACACACACACACACACACTTTCTTTTTCAAAGAACTCTCTCTCTCTCTCTCTCTCTCTCACACACACACACACACACACAAAATTTGCAAATCTCTTTGCAAAGGCAAGCAGTTGCATCGTCCATTAATGTTGACAATTGTTTGCATCTAGCAGAACTTAAGGCAGTGCTCACTAGTACTTGTACTCACTGGTTTTAGTTCTACTTGGGTAGGGTGTGGATAACCCAAGAAAGTGGAATTGAGGGATCCAATTAAAATGGGTCGAAGCTCTTTCATTGTGTGAAATACACCAACCGTCCACACCATTTCCCAGGCCAGGCGTTCGGACATGCGTGAATCCTGCCTTAGGTTTGTTAGATGGAAGGCATGATAATGTTGTCTTTGAATTGCTAGATCAAGCGCACTTATACTAGAAATGATAATGTTGTCTTTGAATTGCTTAATGTTAAATTATCCAATGCGATGTTGGATATGCTTGCATAAATGATCTGCCTTGCATGAAGCTCGATTGGTTTCTATTGCACACGGCTACAGAGCGATCAGTTACGGCAGAGGATTTCACGGTGGTTGTACTATAGGGCCATGAATGTGAGTTTGCATACAGTACTCGGCATGTCCTATCGTTTATTGTGTCATTCAGACAGGTATCGAACCTTGAAGGTGATAATATAACGCTAACATTTCTATGGCTGGCATGAAAGAAGGGCATGCATAGTACGGCAGAGTGTTTGTTTTATCTTTTACTGGAATCGCCTTTATGGTCCTTGCACAGGATGGCAGGCTTTCTGGGGTCTGTCGGAGATCAGAGAGTTTTGTGTCAGGAGAGGTACTTGAACAAGTCTATTGAAGCTTTGGAGCTAAGGAGCCAGCAAAGCCTTTGTATATCAAGGGATATAATTTACTCCCTTTTACAGCAGTGCACCAGAAAGAAAGACCTTGCAGCATGCAGACGGCTTCATTCTCTCATGGTTAACGTTGGACTAGATTCAATCCCTATTTTTGGGGACCACCTTATCCGCTTATTTGCCTCATGCGGATGCTTGCTGGAAGCTAATCAAATATTTCGTAATGTTCGACAACCGAGCTTGTATACATGGAATGCTATTATGTCAGCACATGCCGAGCTTGCACAAGGTGAGCAAGTGCTTGCGTTCTACGATGAAATGCTGCAGAAGGGCATAAAAGCAGACAGAGTCACATTTTTGTGCATTTTAAAAGCATGTGGAAGCACATCAGCCTTAGTGCAGGGCAGGCTGACGCATGATCAGATCATCAGAAGCGAATTAGATTCAGATGTAGTTATTGGAAGTGCTCTTATTCACATGCACTGCAAATGTGGAAGCCTGGAGGAAGCTCGCAAAGTGTTTGATGAATTGTCGAGTCGAAATGTGGTGTCATGGGGTACAATGATGGCAGGATATGCTCAACACGGGCATAGTCTTGAGGCTCTCAAACTTTTTGAGAACATGCAACAGAAAGGCATCAAGCCAGAAAAAACCATTTTTTTGTCCATCTTGAAAGCGTGTGGTGCCATTGGAGTTACAGTTCACGGCCATCTGATAAATGACCAAATTATCAGAAATGGGCTTGAATCAGATTTGATGATTGGGAGCACACTTGTTGACGTATATGCCAAGTGTGGGAGCTTATCGGAGGCCCACAAAGTTTTCAAAGGACTCAAGAAACGAGATGCAATGTCATGGGCTGCATTAATTTCAGGATATTCTCAGCATGAGCATGCTCTTCCTGCTCTTAAACTGTTTCAAGATATGCAGAAGGAAGCTGTTAAGCCTGACGAGGTCACGTTTTTGTGCATCTTGAAAGCATGTAGCGACAGAGCATGCCTACAGACAGGCAGGCTAATACATGACCAGATCATTAGGAATGGATACGAGGCACATGTAGCTGTTGCCAACAGCCTTGTGGACATGTATGCTAAAAGTGAAAGCATGGAAGAGGCATGCAAAGTCTTTCAGCTAGCAAATCGAAATGTTGTGTCATTTGGAGCATTGGTTTCTGGATACGTACAGCAAGGGTACGGTTGTCCTGCTCTTGAAATTTTTGAAAAAATGCAAGAGGAGGGTATAAAGCCTGACAAAGTCATGCTTTTGTGCCTTCTCAAAGCATGTGGCAACATAGGAGCCATAGACAAGGGCAGGGTGATACATAAGAAGCTGATTGATATTGGACTTGATTCAGATATGGCAATCGGGAACACATTGGTTGACATGTATGCCAAATGTGGGAGCCTAGAAGAAGCATACAAGGTGTTTGACAAATTGCAGAATCCTGATATGGTTTCATGGCATGCAATGATTTCAGGATATGCCCTACATGGCGACTGCAGGCTAGCTGAGCATTGCCTTGTAGAAATGCAACGACAAGGCTTAAAGCCAGATGGGATTGTATTCGTGAGCATTCTTGCTGGCTATAGTCATTCTGGCCTAGTGGAGGAAGGTCACAGTTTCTTTAAATCTATGAGAGAAGACCACGTAGTTGCGCCAAATGTCGAGCACTATAACTGCATGGCTGATCTTCTAGGGCGGGCAGGACATTTGAATGAGGCTGTAGATCTACTCCAAACAATGCCAATTTTACCAAACATCATTGGGTGGACTACTTTGCTCACAAGTTGTAAAACACATGGCAACGTGGAGCTTGGAACATATTGCTTTGAGCAGCTTGTCCAGCTGAATCCCAAGGAAGCTTCTGGCTATATGATCTTGTCAAGCATTTATATGGATACTCACATGTGGAAAGATGCTGACATATTACAAGAGTCCAAAAAATGTGCAGGAGCACAAAAGAAGCCTGGGAAGGCCTGGATTGAGGCTAATAGTAGAATTCACGAATTTGTTGTGGGAGTCCAAAGTCATCTACAAGGTGACAAAACCTGTGCCAAGTTAAGCAGACTGGGTATGCTAATAAAGGCATTTGGATATGTGCCACAGCTTGATTTGGTGCTAGAGCAGTTGTCAAATGAGGGCTAGGGAGGGTTTTTTTATTTAAAGTATCACAAGCAGAAGGCCACAGCATATGTATGTGATTCTGATACATTTGTGCAGAAACTTGATATGAGGAATTTTACACAAATCTGTGGATGTGTCAGAGCATACATATTCTACAATGATCTACAAGGCCTTTGTGCCAATATTGTTTTGAGCATTCCACCGAGAGAAACTTAGCGCTGCAATGGAAGGGACTTGTTTGCCATCGCAGTGGTGTGGATGTGTCAGAGCATACATATTCTACAATGATCTACAAGGCAGCATTCCACTGAGATGAAACGTAGCGCTACAATGGAAGGGACTTGTCCGTGAAGGACGCATGGATAATGACATACAGACATAAAAAAATAGGTGATATATTGTGCCATGGCAGTGGTTGAAGGCATGAGCATGCATTGAAGGACCGGTTGTTAGTTTTAAGGTCCCCAACAATGTGCTGAATCCTTCATGTGGCATGAGCAATGCTATGCAGGTGGTGCAATGCTCTGAGCTCTTTGAGGAGGATAGAATCTATGGGAATGAACGCTCCAATGGAAGGGACTTGTTTGCCATCGCAGTGGTGTGGATGTGTCAGAGCATACATATTCTACAATGATCTACAAGGCAGCATTCCACCGAGATGAAACGTAGCGCTACAATGGAAGGGACTTGTTCGTGAAGGACGCATGGATAATGACGTACAGACATAAAAAAATAGGTGATATATTGTGCCATGGCAGTGGTTGAAGGCACGAGCATGCATTGAAGGACAGGGTTGTTAGTTTTAAGGTCCCCAGCAATGTGCTGAATCCTTCATGTGGCATGAGCAATGCTATGCAGGTGGTGCAATGCTCTGAGCTCTTTGAGGAGGATAGAATCTATGGGAATGAGAGACTAGGATCATACATATCTTTGAGATCACAGAGCTGATTCTTCAAAAGACAAGTCTCTCTAAGTTTGTTGGAAGAGGAGAGGTTCTTGGGAACCCATTGGCCATCAACAGGGGACAGCAATGGGAGCGTTGAGAGAAACCAAATGAGATTTTAATCCCGGTTTATTTCATGGAGGGTATTCCATTAACGCTGGCCAAAACTTTTAAACTAACTTCTTGAGGCTTTGATTTTTGTCTTAAGAGACAACTGGGGTGATGTACAGATTTTCAATCCTTTGCTTTGTTGAAGAAAAGTTTGTCCTTCAAAGGATGGCGAATGGATTCTTAACAATGTTAAGACATCCTGTTGGACTTCTTTTTCTGAACAAGCATGCTGACGCTAATTAATCATGGTGGTGTCTAAGTCTTATGAGATACAAGTGGGTTGCTAGGAAATAGTTTCAATGAAAATTCATATTCTGGAACGCCTCCCTTTTGCAAGTGTTTTGATCCAGGGTGCCACAGTTCTCCTTGGGTGGTGACTCGTGGTCCGTGCCTTGGTTGGGAGGAGACAGTTCCTCTTTAGGCAGATAGCAGCTATACAGAATGAAAGGGAATGCTAGCTCGTCCTTCAGCCACGTGTCTACTTTATAACCCTTGGATTTACAATAATCCAAAAAGGTTGTAACATTACAATGTGCTGGAATTTCGGCAATTGCTTCCCCTTCATGCACTTTTTCCATTTTCTTCTTCTTCATCAAGCTGTAAATAATCACCTTTGAGCTTCCATCGCCATAGCCAAGGGCCCCTCTTCAAACCTCCCCTCAGCTATACCATCCTCCCCTCCTTCCATGGCTCCCATACAGCCCAAGCTGCACAAGATCCTTGGTGCCTTTAAGGACCAGACCAGCATTTCCCTCGCCAAGTCACGAGCTCTAGTGCCCTCGACCTCGATGCCACCCTTCTCAAAGCCACCAGTTGAGATCCTACACCTCTTTTCTCAAGCCAACATCAACGCTACGACTCAGGCCTAGCCAGATGCCTTAGCAAGACACGTGACTGAATCGTGGCCATCAAGGTGCTCATGCTCACGAACTGGCTGCTGTATGACGGGGGTTTGCAGAAGATGAAGTTTTTCGGTAGGTGGAGATGGGATTGCTGAATGTGTCTGATTTCAAGGATGAGTCGCACTCCGATGCTTGGGATCAGTTGGCCTTTGTGCGAACTTACGGGACGTAGTTAGACAAGCGCTTAGATTGCACAATAGGATCACTTGCAAAGGTCATACTTGAGAGGAGATCTCCAACAATGAATCCGGATACTAGCATGGAGACAGTGGTTACTACCAGGATTCCTATGGAGTAGAGCTTGGTGGCAAGAAGAGAAAAATAGCAAGGACAAAAAACATGGCGGTGAAGGTATTAAGTTTTTGACTATAAAAACCAAGAGCTCCACCCATTTGGGTCATAAACCACGCACTTGTATACATCCATATCCACACGTGTTTGTATCCTCCACCACATAGTATATTAGCATGCTCCATGTGACACCATTTATGAGACCCATGTTTGATTCATGTGCCTCTTCTCATGAGAACCATTTGTACAATCGCCCTTAACCTCTAGGGAGTGTTCTACAAACCATGATTCTTTCAACAAACCTCTAGGGATTCTTCTACAAACCATGATTCTTTTAACACCACACTTTGACAGAGTTACATTGGCTACATAGATACATGCTTTTCTAGAATACAAGGTCAATGCCTTTGTATCTTAGGCATGCATTATATGGGATTCTGACAAGTATGGTTTGAATGATGTACTTGATGTTTGTGTGCTTATCACTTTTGAGGTCGCTTGTTTGCTTGTGTATGACATGCTTTAGATACTCATGCCATTTCCTCCATATGTTTTCTACCTTGGTCATCCTCATATCATGGCCAATGCAAGGTTGCCACCTGTGCTCATGTAGTTTGCACATAGAACCAAGTGAGTGTTTAAACATGCTTTATGCTTCTCTGAACACAGTAACTCCTCCGACTCGTGATATCAACACCTCCTCCTTTGGTAGTGAGGCGTAATAACCTACTCTATGGGCAATGAAGGGATTCCTCCATATGACAGCAATGAGATACGAAGGATCTTACCTCTGGAGTTACTGGATCTTCAAGGGGGGCATCTAATCTAAAAATACAAAGAGTGCTTTTTTCCATGTCAGTTTCATAAAACTCAAAAGGATATGAGAATAGAAGCACAATTGGAGTCTATATGTGGTTTATACATCTCATGATTACTCCTCCTTTTGAATCACAATTTGCTACTATGGCATTCCGTGTGCCAAGTTCGAGTTATTGGTTTCAATTGTTGGCCTCTTTGCGTGCAAAAATGTAATTTTTGGTTTGAGTTATGACAAAGTAATTGCATCTAACAATGTTTAAATTATTGGTTTAAATTGTTACTCTTTGCATGTATAACTATACATTTTGCATTCTACACATAGCACTTTGCATTTATTAATAACTACATGTTTGTGTAGAGGAGAGTTGGTAGACTTCCTCTCCAAAAATACAAGACCAACTAGTATACCCTTTCTGGGGCATACAACAGTTTGCATTCAACACATAGCACTTTGTAAAAGTGAGCTTGAAACTGAATATTAAAAATGAGAGTAGTTCTTCTTCTATTAGATAATTGGAAAGAATATAACATTCAACACAGGGATAGTTGGCATGCTTCCTCTATACAAAAACTATGAGACCAAGGAATGTGCCCTCCCTTCAACATTGTATTCAACATGAAAGTAATATTCAAATTGAATATTAAAAATGTGAGTGTATGCTATTGTGTTAGATAAATGAAAATAATTTTTCATTTTGTACATTTGCATTGAGTGCGCATAACCACACATTTGTGTCACAGGGAAGTTGGATACTTCTTCAGTAAAAATTATAAGAGCAAGGAATGTGCCCTTCCATCGACACATAGCGCTTTGTGTTCATAGTATATGCAAAAGAGAGAAGATGTATGAGGTGGTCGGATAGTAGTTTGCATTTGGCACGTAACACTTTGCATTTAGCACATCAGCACAAGTTTGTGTAGGGGGAGAGTTGGCAAGCTTCCTCTTCAAAAATTATAAGACCAAGGTACGTGCTCTTTCTTAGGTTCATGGAACTTTGCATTCATCACAGAGTGCTTTGCATTCATAGTATATGCACTTCGATAATCTACTCAATTAGTGGATACACAATGATTTTCATTTAGCACATTGCACTTTGCAAAAGTGAGCTTGAAATTGAATATTCAAAATGAGAGTAGATGTGTTGTTACTAGATTATTGGAAAGTATTTTGCATTCTATACATAGCATTTTTCATTTAGCACATAACCACATGTTTGTATGGGGGAGAGTTAGCACGCTTCTTCTGCAATATTTATAAGACGAAGGGAGGTGCCCTCACTTGCGCACATAGCAAATTCACATCCTTCTAGCTATTAGCATAGAGCTAATTCGAAAGAATTATGCCAAGAAGTCTATTCAAATGATAAGCATTTTGGTACAAGAAGCAACACTTGCAAGGCACTTGTATGCTTCATCCACCTCTGATTGCTAGTTTTGAAAGTCTATTGCTTGTCTCAAGCTGCCTCTGTGAGCCCAGCTAGGAATGTTCTACAAGACATCACAACTTTTGATAACGAAATCGTGCTTGCATGCCCTAGTTTGCATGCAAGCTATCCAATAATTCAAGCTCTACCATATTCAATGGCCTTTTGTTTTTTAAATCCCACATAGTACAAGAACTTAGACCAATAGTATTTATAGTTATACATGCAAAGAGTAATAATTTAAACCAATAATTCAAACACCACCATATGCAATTACTTTGTCATAACTCAAACCAAAAATTAAATATTTTCAAGTACCGAAATCGCTTGCACAAGAGACTTTACAAAACGTTATAGGCTTCAGAGCAAGGGAGGAAATTGTTGCAAATTTTAGATGGCTATAGCTAAGGTGAAAATATTCCACATCTTCATTCAAGCTATGACTCCTTGTGAAGACAAGATGATCTCATTTTAGTTTCTCCTCTCAAACTTGTAACTAATTGGGGATTGCCTTCGTTGTTCCCATCCTTTTTCTAGCTATAGGAAAAACATATTCCATTCCACACAAATATAGTATAGCTTGATAGAACATAATTCATAACTTCTTAGACAATGTACTAGACACACTACATGAATTCTCGACACTCAACCAAAAAAAGAAGAATATTGGACGTTCAAAACAATGGGCACAATTCATGGCCCAACATGAGCAAAAAATAATTCGTTTTTTGAATTGCAAACCACATTGGTAATGACATCAAGATGTGGAACTCATTCTCACCTTCTCAAAATCTAGCTCAAGTTCCAAATGGTCTAGAAGGTGACTCCAAAGGGGGGGAAAAGAACTCCATGCTACATGTAAATCAAGGGGAAGAAGATATTTATGGAGAAGACCTTGATACCTCCAAACTAGATTTGGTTTGGTAGACTATATTGAAGAGAAGGTAATATTTTGATTTTTTATTGTATGATTTTTTTCTACCATTGGAGTCACCTTGTAGACAATGTGCATTGGAGTCCCCCCACACTTTTGGAACTTGAGCTAGAAATTAGGAAGGTGATCCTGGTCCCACACCTATGATGTCATTCTACACCTATCATATCATTGCTAGTGTGGTTTGTAATTCAATTTTTGCTCTTTTTGGGCCTCAAATTGAGCCCATTGTTTTGCACGTCCTCATCCAAGAAGTTGAAATATCTTGTGTATTATGGGCCTTATAAATGAGCATTGTTTTACAAACTTTAATTTCCAAGTGATTGAGCAACTCAACAAAGACTTTGATTGGCATGCAAGACTTTATTTTGCATATTCTAGTTGCGATCCTTGGCCATAAGGAGTGTTGTACTTTTATAAACAACTTGACTCTATAGCTCTCTGTCATATTACCTTGAGTAATTGGCCAATCAATGGTGTTCCATGCTAGCATGTTTAATTTTTTCAACACAGCATATGTGTTAGAAATGACCCAACAGAGGGTATGCACAGCGGAAGGCTTATAGTAATGCCCAGGAGCTCACACAATGTGCAAGTGGGGTGTGGAATCACAAACTTCTTTACTTAATGTGTATAAAATTGGTGTGTAGACTCATCAATAGACAATGAACCAGCCAGATAGAGAAACCACCAAAATATATTTCCGTCCAAAACTATGGACACAATACAAAATAGATAGATCCAGAGTCCCACCAATGGTGTGGTCCTCTGATCTAACCACAAGGTCCTTCTCCTATCTACTGGCTATCTCTAGACTCGAGTCTGCATGCTCCACCTCGAGCGTCTAGAGACTTTGCATCCAGTGTGTTCTTCTCCACCTTACTGCCTGTGAATCAGCCTAGGTGGGCAGCCCCTGCCAAGCTTTGTCTGCAGCACATAGGTCCCTGTTCCACTGCTCCAACCTGCTTGTGAATGGCTGCTCCAGAAGGTACCATGATCTCAGCACCTTGCTGCCCTAGAAGATAGCTAAGGTCTAGCCTCTCCCTAGAGCTAAGTCTGCAGCACCTGTTGCACTCTCTCACCTCCTGTAGATAGGCCCAGAGAGTAGGCTTCCTGCTGCTCCTTTCTGCCCTAGAACTGCTGGCTACTGGATGTGAAATGAGGCAATGCCTCTCCTTTTATAGGCCTAGGGGGCCTGTCAAAAAATCGACCAGCCTGCCCCAATCTGGTCGACTAGACTGTGGCTCGTCCAGCCCTATTAGGGCTCATAAACCGTGGCCTTTATGGCCCACACTTCTAGGACTTTTGGCCCTCCAATCTAGGCAAGCTTCCAACCCTCCATATTGGCCCATACAGTTGTGCTGTCCACCTGCACGTCTGCTGCAGATACTCATAGCCCAAAGACCTTGCTCCACGCTCTCCAAGATGCTCTTGAGCAGTGCTGCCCACATGACAGCCTTGCTACTAACCATGTGGCAACCATCTCTTCACTCTTGGCTGTGAGGTGTTGCCCATGTGGTAGCCCCCTCTCTTTCATTCCTCTGGGCATCTTTTGCCCTAGGTCTCCTTTCCCCACGCTCTCCTCATATGGGGGCTTACAGATGGGGAGGTGAACTTTCCAACACCCCCTCTCACTGACTCATCTGGGCCCAATGTGAACACGTCGATGAAGATGCTCTAGTAACTCCCTCGTTGTAGTCCTCTGGAACCTTTCGGTGTCGAAATCTTTTCCTGGCTTTTCATCCACTGGCTCCTGCTCCACCAGGTCCGGTTCCACTTCTGCACACCATCCTGGTACACAGGTCCATTTTTGGTAGCACCTCTTAGCACCACTATCTTCCGTCATGTTCCTGCCTTTGAACTCGAGCAACCCAGCCTCTATGATCTTCCAATTGTCCCCCTCATAATGAGTGAACAACCTGGAGTCTTCCAAGCACCATGCTCTGAGGGTCTATTTATACGCGTCCTTCCTTTGGCAAGGTCTGCAACAAAAGTACATCTCCAGATAACCTAGACTGAGAACTTTAAACACGCCTGACTGAACCTGAGTCACCCTCCTTCTCACAAGGGCACAATCCTACAGTTGTGAAAGTTGATTCCCAAGAGCTTGTAAATCAGGGTCGTCCTTCAGCAAGGTCCCTGCCTTCAGGCTACTTGGGCTCTGATACCATGTTAGAAATGACCCAACAGAGGGTATGCACAATGGAAGACTTATAGTAATGCCCAGGAGCTCACACAATGTGTGTGTGGGGTGTGGAATCACAAACTTCTTTACTTAATGTGTATAAAATAGGTGTGCAGACTCATCAATAGACAATGAACCAGCCAGATAGAGAAACCACTAAAATATATTTCCGTCCAAAACTATGGACACAATACAAAATAGATAGATCTAGAGTCCCGCCAATGGTATGGTCCTCGGATCTACTAACCACAAGGTCCTTCTCCTATCTACTGGCTATCTCTAGACTCGAGTCTGCGTACTCCACCTCGAGCATCTGTAGACTTTCCGTCCAGTGTGTTCTTCTCCACCTTACTACCTGTGAATCAGCCTAGGTGGGCAACCCCTACCAAGCTTTGTCTGCAGCACACAGGTCCCTGATCCACTGCTCCAACCTGCTTGTGAATGGCTGCCCCAGAAGGTATGATGATCTCAGCACCTTGCTGCCCTAGAAGACAGCCAAGGTCTAGCCTCTCCCTAGAGCTAAGTCTGCAGCACCTGTTGCACTCTCTCACCTCCTGTAGATAGGCCCAGAGAGTAGGCTTCCTGCTGCTCCTTTCTGCCCTGGAACTGCTGGCTGCTAGATGTGAAATGAGGCAAATGCCTCTCCTTTTATAGGCCTAGGGGGCCCGTCAAAAAACTGACCAGCCTGCCCCAATCTGGCAGACTAGACTCTGGTCCAGCCCTATTAGGGCTCACAAACCACGGCCTTTCTGGCCCACACTTCTAGGACTTTTGGCCCTCCAATCTAGGCAAGGGCCCAGCCTATTTAAGCATGCCTCTGCCCACTGGCAACCCCATTTACTGCTCCACCAGGCCCCAACCATGTCAGTGCATGTTCACCCTGCTCTCCTGACCCGCCTGTACCACGCATTTGCTCCAGCCTTCTGGTCATTTGCATCTGCTCTGTACCTTGCTTCTAGCCCTCCATACTAGCCCATACAGTTGTGCTGTCTACTTGCACATCTGCTGTAGATACTCACAGCCCAAAGACCTCGCTCCAAGCTCTCCAGGATGCTCTTCAGCAATGCTGAGAATAATTACACAAATAGATACAAAACTCAACATTAACCCGAACTAACTATATGCCACTAATCAATTTCTTCATTGAGTTGATATGCTAGCAAAATTTATCACGCTCTAGTATGACTTCTTTGACCTTGGGTTGAAGGATCAATAGTTTTCCATCCTTCTCCTTCACTTGTGCTGCTAGATCAGCCACTCTTCTCTTTAATGCAAGCCATCATCTGAGCATTGTTAGCATCTCTCTCTACTATATGCAATTTGTCTTGTAGCTCCTTTGGGCCTTGATTTTGTCTTTAGAATCTACCAAGGCATGCCTATAAGAAATTAGCCCAATTCTCATAACCGATAGTTCTTTTTCCATTCTCTAATAGATCTCCTGGAGGTTGTCTTTGCACGAGTGATCCTTTGGTCATTGTTTTGTAGTCACTACTCCAATCAATTTGAGTTCTCCTCCTCAGCTTTGAAAGCTTCTTTGTACTGGTGGGCTTTAAATTTCATGACGACAAAATGTCCCATTGTGGTGCGAGCTTTAGAACATAGCATCTTGCATGTGGATCTAAGTTTATGGATGTATCAATGGGTCGCCTTTGCTTGTTCTCAATGCTATTGTTGGTAATCTTTGCCCTTTGCAACTATGCAGCCAGATCCTTTTCCTATCAAATCCTTTGATTTAATCATGGCCACAATTTCACATTCAAACATGATGGTAGCATGTTCAATACCATGGATGTATTCCTTTGCAGTCCCTTCAAACATTGATTCTGGTCCCTCTGTCTACTCTTGTTCTAGATATTGCAAATCTAGCCTCTGGTCCAATTCTTTCTTAGACATGTCATTGGCCTCTCTCCACACCACTAGAGAGCAAGAGTCTCTTTCCTAGAGTAACCACCATCTCCTCCCCACTCCCCATGGAAATGGATATAATGAATACTCCCTTTTTGGGGAGACACCCCTCATACTGAAATGCACTCTATAGTGCAACCACATCAGCCCTTAAACCCCTCACTCAAGAATAGGTGATGAGTCTACAAAGAGGGATCCTGGGACACTCATTTGAGCTAAGGAGCCTACACTTTGAAATGATATATCACCTAGTATCCTTTATGTTTGCAGGCATATCAACTCCCAAATCTACCTCACCGTCCCCAGGATTAGCCTGAGCAGAGTATGAGTGAGTGAGTGGGGAGGAAGAGGGAGTGTGAGAGGATGCATGGAGAGTGAGGAGAGGGAGGGACTGTGGAAAGCAAGGAGAGGAAGAGGTAGCATTAGCATGAGCGTAAGTGTGGTGAGTAATTAAGAGAAAGCATGAGCTTCAGAGAGAAAGAGTGGGCTATGGAGGGAAAGAGGTAGTATAAGTTCCTACCATTCTCCATAACCACAAAAAGTTCTTCAAGGAGTTCAACCAATTATGGTACTTTTAGTAACATGCCAGGAAACTTCGAGGAAGTTAGGAGATGTCATATGAGGTGTAATATTTTTTGCTTTTTAAAACTGTTGTTGGTCATAAAACTAAGCATTTCTAAAATAGCCATAAAAACTTTGGCATTACTATTGCATAATTAGGGAATAGGAAAGATTTGGGAAAGGATCATTTTGTAGGCTTGGCCAATAGGTCTATCGATGAAAGGAATGTGGGTTCATTGCTATTGTTGTTGATCTTGCAAGGAAACCTATGAGAAGACCATGCATGATAGCATTTGGATGAAGAAAATCTTTTATACAATTATTGTTAGTACATAGAATGTCATCAATGTACCTAAACATGTGTTTAAATAGTGGTAATAGGTTGACTCTACCAAGTCTTGTGAGCCTTAAAATGAAACAAGACTCATACCAAAATAAATATAAATTGCACCACAATGGTGAGCATGAAAAACCCATTGGAATCCCTTTAACTCGTTTCCAAACTCTATCTCCACGTTGTATAAAACAATGAGAGATAAGCCACATTTGTATTAAAATTAATTTATTTTGATCTAAACAAATAGAACCTTGTGTATTTGTCATAGATTTAGACCATTTTAGTTTACCCCATGTCCCTTTTGACTGATTGAAATGTGTCAAAATAAAGGGATGCATGGATTTTTACTTAAAGGTTAGAGTAACCACCTTAGCACCAAGTATGGTTATCAATCCATCTTCTCCACATAGAGGTAAAGATTCATACCACTTAGCTATATCTGCACAAAAGATAGAACTGATATTTGTTAGAGAAACCTCAAATATAGGGTTGATCATCCATATTTACGAAGTATCAACCTTAAAAAGGATTTAGCAATCACTATTTTGTTATGGGCCCATTCCCTCAGAACCTCCAATATAAGTGTACACACTCTCATAAGAAGTTTGGCTAGGGTAGAATAGATGCAATTATGAGCATTGGTAATCCATCTATGACTTCCTACTATGCGTCTGTACATAGTAGGGTTTCCAAAAGCTCACCTTGTGCTCACTTCACATTCTGCTCCAAAGGAACTGAAATAGGCGTGCAGCCTATCATCCCATATTTGGATAGCATGTCCAATCCATACTGCCTTTGCAAGAGCTGTATCCCACTTGGTGATCTAATCACCTCAATGCCCAAGAAATAACGCAGCTCTCCCAAATCCTTCATCTCAAACTTCTACTTCAATAGCATTTTTACATGAAGGATATCTTCATCACTATCACCTATGATGATCAAATCATCAACATAAATAACAAGCAGCATAATACCTTTCTCTATTTTTCTCACATAAAGTGAGAAATTTGCCTTGGAAATCTGAAAGCCAATAGTGACAAGATATTGTCCTATCTTGTCAGACCATGCTCTAGGTGCTTGCTTCAAGCCATACAAGGCTTTCTTCAACCTCTGCAAACAAACTCAGGATGAACATCATGAACATAACCTGGTCGGTGCTCCATAAAGACTTCTTCTTGCAAATCACCATGCAAGAAGGCATTCTTTACATCCATCTGATGTAAAGACCATCCCTTTGATGCAACCATAGCAATGACTACTCTTACGGTTGCCATCCTTGCAAGCGGACTGAATGTTTCTTCATAATCAATGCCATATGTTTGTGCATACCCCTTGACAACTAATCTTGCCTTGTATCTGTTCACAGAACCATCTGCATTGTGCTTCACCTTATAAACCCACTTACAGCTAATTGCATTCTTGTCTTTAGGCAAAGGCACCAATTCCCATGTAGCATTTGCTTCCAAGGCATCCATTTCTTCATCCATGGCTTTCTCCCATTTTTCTTTTCCCATGGCTTGCTCAAAAGAAGTGGGTTCTGGTTCCTGCATCACTTTGACCATATAGGCATAGTGAATGGCTATAAATCCATCATATTTCAACCTATCCATAGGATACCTAGCTCTGGTAGACCTATGCAAAATAGGCTCACTTCCAGGTGCTCTCAAAACATACCTGGTCTTCCTTATTCTAGGTGTAACAATAGAAGGAATACCCAACTCATCATCAATGCTCTGTTCTGAGCCACTCGATTCACCATCCACATAAGAGTGACCTGCATTCACATCAAACATGTGCTGATCTACCTTCTCTTTTCCTTTTCGTGATACCTGCGTACCACTATCTGCATTGCTTTGAGGAGATTCTCTTGATCTCAATCTTCCTATCCATGGCAAAGTATGTGAACCACTGCTAGAGGACACTACAGGTCCACTAATATTTTGTGATTATTGTTGTGAATTCTATGCAACATTACCATTTTGTGCATCTATATCATCAATCACATTTACTGGTTTATACCAGCTACTCATCTCATAAAAAACAACATCTTTGCTCATTGTAAACTTATGAGTATAAGGGTTATAGCATCTATACCCTCTCTGTTGCAGAGAATAACCAATAAAGATGCACTTCTCAACTTTTGGATCCAACTTGGACCTCAACTCATCTGGCACATGAACATAGGCAATGCAACCAAAAATTTTAATGCAATAAAAAATTTTCAAATGAGAAATATCTGGTTTCCTACCAGTATACATCTCCTCTGGCGTCATGCCATGTATTGCTGTAGTGGGAGTCCTGTTCATTATGTAAACTGCTATAGCCCAATAATAATCTGATAGGTCTTTTTCATTTAACATGGCCTGAGATACCTCTCCAATATGCCTGTTTTTCCTTTCTGCAAGTCCATTTTGCTGTGGGGTATGACTGCATGAATATTGTTGCTTTACGCCATGCTCCTATAGGAACCTTGCAAACTCATTTGAGAGGTACTCTCCCCCTCCATCTGACCTTAGGCATTTTATTTGTAGGCCTGTTTCTTTTTCAACCATAGCTTTAAAAGCTTTGAAATTCCCAAACACTTTACTTTTCTTTTTCATAAAATACACCCAAACTGTTCTATTGTAGTCATCAATAAAAGTGACAAAATAATGACAGCCTCCAATAGATGCAGCTGATGTGGATTAATTCCAATAGCTTCTTACTCTCTTGAACATGTCTAGGAAATGGTTTCCTTGCCTGTTTTCCAAATTGACAGGTTTCACATACCTTATGCATTTCTGCAACCTTGAATTTAGGCAATCCTGCAACAATATTTTGGGCCTACATTGATTTAAGTCATTGTACATTAACATGACCAATGCGTTTATGCCAGATATCAATATCTGCAACTACACCGGTCCCATATGCAAACATTGCTGCACTTAATTCAGGCATGTCCACATCCAATGTAAACATCATGCCCTTCTTCTTTCCTTTTGTTATCAAGCGACTGTTATTTTTCATATCCTCAACAAAGCATCCATGAGGATTAAATCTAACCTGCAAACCCTACTCAACCATTTTGCCAATAGAAACCAGGTTCTTAGTGATATTTGAGACATGAAATACATCAGACAGATATTTCCTTTTCCCATCCTGCATAGACAAAGGAATTTTACCAATCTGCACAATAGGATGTGCAGTATCATCACTAGTCTCCACAAATTTTGGTCTTTCCATTTTTTGTGCATCCTGCATCCATTCTGCATGACCTATTATGTGGTTTGATGCACCTGAGTCAACATACCACACATCATTGCTTTCTTCTGCACTTGTCATAGAATTGGTCATGTGCTGCACCATAAACAGATGCTCATTTTTGTCATCACCGTGTCTACTAGAAGATGCATAATTCCCTTGCTGCAATTTTCCATTCATGATGTCATTCTGCTTTTTATAGTAGTCTTTAGCCATATGACCCATTTTACCATAGTAGTAGCATTCAACATTGATGTTTGCATTTTGGCCTCTCTGCCATCCACCATGACCTCGTTGGCTCCCCCTGCCTCTAGAGTTACCACGTCCTCCTCCATAGGGCTTGTTTTCTTGAGTTTGTTGCATATTCTGATTTCTACCATGGCCTCTAGATCGGCCTACTCTACCTCTGCCTCTACCTCTTCCAGCATTTGAGTAGAAGACAGTTTCTTTTGAAGTTCCTCTAGAAGAAGATGCACCACCATTTCTTTGCTCTTCAGAAATTAGAAGAGCAAACTACTCCTCAAAATCAGGAAATTTTTCATGGACGGCAATGGATGTCCGGAACTGTGCATAATCCTTTCCTAGACCATTCAAGGTCACAGAAACTAAATCATCATCTTCCACTGGCGACCCAATGGAAGCAAGTGCATCTGCAATTTTCTTCACCTTCATGTGGTAGTCATTGATGCTCATATTTTCTCTTTGCACATTGTGCAACTCCTGCTTGAGCTGCATTTTTCTAGCTTGTGTATTTGTGTTATACATTTTTGCCAAAGTATCCCATGCCTCCTTTGGCGTACTTGCATCCTGAATATGCACAATCATAGAATCTGAAATACTAATAGACAGCCAGTACATAACTTTTTTGGCTCTCTCATGCCATCCTTTAAATGCCTGCATTTCCTGTTGATTGGGAACATTAGGAAGAATTGGTTCTTCTTCATTTCCTGTAATGAACTCCCAATAGCCTCTTCCCATAAGGAAGTTCGTCATTCTAAACTTCCATGCTTGGAAGTTGTTCTTGTCAAGCTTTTCAGTGATAATCTATGAAAGAGAATCAGACGCCATTACAAAACACTGTAAAAAACACAACTTCTGCCTCACAAGGGCAAATCTGCAAAACTGACGAAAGTGGTTTTTGACCACACAGTCACTTCCTAGTGACGATTTTGCATGAACAGGCAATAAGGACGATTCTGTAACTCCCAATATCTTTGCGCATAGGCATACAATGCAATTTCTATGGCAACTTTCACCGACCTGTAGAGTAATGGTCGCACAACAAAAATAGGGCCTTTTTCTCAGTGCTTGCGGAGAACTTCCACCTCAAAAATGTTCCCCGAAATGGCTATGAATCAGAAAAATAAAGCCACCAAGGGCTTTGCCCTATCCTGCAGCATATAGTGCCCTCTCACCACACCGCGAAGGGCGTCTCAATCTAAGACAATGCACTCTTGCACTTTTCGACTGTGCTACTTGTAGAGATTTGCTCCCAAACTCGAAAAAGGAAAGCAACATTGGTCCTCTTACCAGGACACTACGAACTTGGTTTGCTTTCTTGAGCTCCTTACCATGAACCAGGCTCTGATACCATGTAAAGATAGTGGGAGAGAAGGAAGGAGTCTCACTCGTGGCTTTCTCACATACACAATGGGGGAATACACACAAAGGTGGAGGCTGAAAATAGTTTTCCACTTCTTAGTTGTGAAAGCCAAAGGAACTCTACTATAAAGAAATAGAAGAACCCTATATGTGGGTCTCAAACCAAACTCAGCTAACTAAGGTGGCATACTAACTGAGCCACGAACTAGAGTACATAAGGATAGCTGTCATCCAGCTATTATTCATGGGCGATGTACTAACCGCATCTGCAGCTAACAAGTCGATGACATAAATGCACAATGGTCACCCTGGCATATCACGAGTGGAGCTCGATATCGCAACACAAGACTCGGCCATCCTATAGACCTCTATGCCCTGGGCTTGGAACACCAGTTTCTTCTCCAATCTCACCATTAGGGAAGATACCCTTCGTGACTTACAAAAGACTTGGGCACCACAAACACTTGGTGCACAAAACATGCAAAAGGAGTTCGAGGAAAGTCAATAAAAGGATCAATTTTCCCCCCCACCATGGAGTTGCCTTCAAGAACTACAATGCCTTCAGCATCTACTTAGGCCTCATCTCCAAAGACTACTTTTGCCATGCCAGCTCATATGACTACATCTATGGTACCTAGTGCACCACCAGGGTCACAAGCTAAGGCGAGACTGTCTATCTGTTTTGCCTCACCCAAAGCTAGAAGAGTTTAGAAACAGGCCGGTTCATTGGCTGACACTGTGGTTGTTATGTGGTCTTCCACCCTAAACTCCACTTCAAAGAAGAATCAATTTGATAATATTTGATGTAAAGATGCTTATCTCCCCTATTTGTCTGCTAAGGGGCAATAACCTTGATGTAAAAATTTCCTTTCTAAAGATAATATAAAAACACATACTCTTTTCTTGTGGGGAAAAGAAAGATCTAAATATTTTCAAATCACCCGTACTTTACACATGAGCCACAATGTGTCTTTAGAAATTCATACTTAGAAGTTCTAGTCCTTATATCAATGGTTCTATCAAGGTCTCTTTCAACACTATCCAAGATTTGGCCAACTACTTTCAACATTTCATTTATTCTAACATTTATATCAATGCTTATAGTCCTCTATCGAATGTGCCACGTCTTGGACTCGGGGTCTTTGCCTCACTTACTATCCATGGTCAAGGGGGAAGCATGCTCTCGTTGGAAGAACTCTATGATCACACCTCTCTGTGATCTAATGAGACGCTCTCTACATCAAACCACCTCATGAATGAAAGCAATGAGGGGGTGCCAAATTTTTTTATGTCTTTTTCGTCATCGATCAAATCCAAGAAAATTTATCATCAACCTAGGTTAATAAATAAAATGGTAATATGAAATTAAAAAACAAACTAACAAGGTTGCAAATGCTAAAACAAGAATAATATTAGTGGCATATTATTAGTATGCTATAGACTTTTAAAATTCCAAAAGGTGCGAAGCAATGGCAACTCAAGCAATTTGGGTGCTTGTTAAAACAAGAATAGTATTAGTGGCATATTATTATTATGCGAGTGGTTGCCAATGCTAAAACAAGAGTAATATTAGTGGCATATTATTAGTATGCTATAGACTTCTTAAATTCCAAAAGGTGTGGAGCAATGGGGCAACTCATGCTATCTAGACGCTTGCCCACCCGAGCTGGCTACTTGCATTTGATTCACTTGAGAAGCTCCCTCTATTGTCATCTAATGTAGGTCATGAGCAGTTAGATCCTTGTAGTTGATCTTGGTGTGCATGTGAAGAAAAACTAAAAACGCAAGATAGTATAGTGGTGGTAAAGCAAGCACTTTTGGATGCAAAAGAGAAAGCAAACGATATTTTAAAGGGTGTTGGGTTATTAAAAGGCAGTTTTCATAGAATCATCTCCATACATGGTAATTTGAAATGCATAACTTATTTAAAAGCTTTTAGAATTACATATGAAAATTCACAAAAGAGTTTCAATCCTCCATAACTACTTTGGAAGAGTTTGGTTCCCCATCTCTACCGTTTTGGGTGTTGAAAAGCAAGGCTCAAGTTGGCATGTCTACAAGGCCCCATGAATGGCAAACTAGACTATGTCAATGATGTCAATTCAGCATAGGTCACAAGCTAGATAGAGGCCATCTTGGGCATGCAAAAGGCAGAGACAGCTTGAAGAGAGCCCAAAAATGGACTATGTCACAACCACGTCAATTTAGCACAGGTCACAAGCTCTAGATAGAGGCCATCTTTGGCATGCGCTTGAAGAATGGGGCGAAAAATGCCGAGTCGGCAAGGCCGATTGCTAGATAAGCACCCCTTGACTAAGCTACAATTTGAAATAACCAGGTTTGAGCTTTGAAAGGCAGGCTAAAATGCAAGTGCATGGGGGCCTTACATCCAAGATCAACATAGTCAAAGCACTAGTCCATGGGGGATGGCTCTAACCTCTAAGGATGCACTACAAGGAGGCAATGCTAATAAAAACAAGGTGGGTGTGTAGATTTTTTATTAGTAGAAAGTAGCACAAAGGTGGTGAACTCGATGAACTGGTTAGGGTTCGGTGTATGAGTGACCTTCCAGAGCATTCACAGGCTCTCAAGGGGGAGAGCCAAGTGTCTCAAGCATCCATGGTCGCCTGATGTCTCTGTTGTGAGGATGAGTGAAGCTAAGGGTATGCAAGAAAGTATTCAGTTAGAGAAAGGTAGTGATCATGGTGTTTCATTGCCGGATGCACCAGCCTTGGGCAGAGGATCATTCTCTTATGCTGAGGCAAAATCCAAGAAGGAGAGGGGGGGTTTTCTAAGCTCGAGGATGTAGAGGCATTGGGGTGGCTTCAGGCTAAGTTGCAGAAAAGATCAAGGGAAGCTAAGAGGAGAGGGTTCCTGGGAGGTGCTCAAAAGTATGGTGTGGTGTGTGAAATCTCGTTTAATGTCATCAAGATGGAGCTTGATAGGCTGGCTTATGGTGGTGTTTACCTTTTTTAAATGGGTCGGATTCCCAATTCATTTTTGTCCTAAAAGAGAAGAGAATGCTCATCTAGCAACTCTCTAGCAAAGGAACAAATGATTCAGGTCAACAGACTAATGGGTGAACTACTTCAGCTCACCCTCAGATGGGTCTTGGGTGATACAAAGGTGGAAGATCTCAATGCTCAAGATGTTAAGGAGTAGAGAAATTCAGTTGTGGATGCGGCTACTCATTCCATGCAGGGTGGGATTACTAAAAGACATGTGTCTAGGCTTCGAATACTTCTTCCGAGAGAGTGGTCTATTTGGAGCAGGTTGAATGAAGTCCTTTCTAGAGAGAAGTGGATCTTGTGTGGAGGTTGGAATATAATTGAGAGTCAAGAGGACCAGCCTTATATACGAAGATCCTTTTCTGGGATTGAGCGTGCGAGTTGGAATGAGTTGTGTTTAGATTAGGGCTTAGTGGATGGTGGAGAGATTGATCCAACTAGACTGGGAGGGTTTTTTGGAATAACCGAAGGAGGGGTGAGGGATTTAGGGTAGGAAGGATTGATAGAGTTTATTTCTCAGGAGAAGGGTGGTGGATGGCGTCCCCTATGGGTGGGAAAAATCTGAACTTCTTTGGTATCTTGTATCATTACCCTTTCATTTGGAGGTTTGTTATTCCAGGCTTGGTGGAGCATTCCATAGATACTCCATATTTTTTAAATAATAAATTGCTAAAGCCAACTGAATTTAAGGAAGAGATAAGAGTTGTCTAGAGATCTTCTACTGAGGTTGTAACTGACTTGGAGATAGATGGGATAAAGGTATCCGTGGTGTATGTTTGCTTCCAAACTTTGGCAGAATCGTATTCGAGATTTCGCAAAGTAATGAAGAAAAATTTGCTTGTAATTAGGGATTCTTTGAAACAGGCTGTGGAGAATGCCCTAGGGAATTGTGTGATCCCAAGACTATTGGTTGATGTAGAAGAAGATTTGGCCTACTTGGAAACTGCTAAGGTGGAAATGATGTGCCTAAAGAGTAGACAATTATGGTTGCAAGTTGGGGATGGTCCCTCCAAAATGTTTTTCCAATGTGTAAAGGGTAAATTTACTAGAGCATCGATTGATAGAGTACAGGATGTAAATGATGAAATATTTACAAATTATTGGCATGTTGCACGTGTGTTTTGAATGGATCTTATGCCATTGTGGGTACGGAGGGTCAAACATGGCAGGAGTCTTTGCGGAGAACTCTTAAAGAATTACAACCGGCCCTTAGCCCCATCCAAAGAGTAGAAATAGCCAGACGCATCGATGTACAAGAGCTTGGGGATACTTTATTTAGCTTTAAAAAGGAAAGATCTTCAGGTCCGAATGGATTAAAAGTAGAATTCTTCCAAGAATTCTGGGAGGTGTTAAGTTGGGATAATTTAGATATGGTAAATGAATCCATAAATTTGGGATGTCCATATTGAGAAACTATCTTAACATCATGTGCTCAATATTGTGCATAGCACTAACACATACAATGCTATAAAGGAAAGGGTTAGATACCTAACCTGAACCTTAAAAGGGTTTGTATATATTCTACATTTTCAACTAAATCTAGTGTATAATTAGTCATTTGTGGTGTGCTCTCTAGTTGTGCCCTCTCTCCTCGTCTCCACTCTTCTCCTCTCCTCTCTTCATATTTTGTCATGGTATCAGAGCTCCCTTGCCTTTTGCTAAGGCATTGCAATTCATATGAGAGTGTGAGAGTGATCGAGAGATTGAGAGCGATTGAGTGTCCTTTCACTTCCGTTGAATGATAGAGAATTTCTATCCATTTGAGAGAATTCTATCCATTCTTTGAGAGAGATTTGTTTCTTTGTTTCTCGAGTCATTCATTGAGAGATTTCTAGTTGTGAGAGAAGAGGTTTCATTGAGAGTTATGAGAGGATATCCATTTCGAGAGAGTAGGTTTTTCATTCTTTCTGAGAGAAAGATCGGAGTATAGCTTTTGGTTTGATTAAGAGAGAGATTTTGTTCTACCGTGAAGAAAGCCTCCAATTCTGCTCTCAATTTGGGACTTCCACAAACAAGGCACACAGCTTCAACTAAAGCTAACTGGTAGGGAAGGCATCAGCACAGCTGCATAGGCATTGAGCCTTCTCAAACTTCATCTACAGTCATGCAAGAGCACTAAGAGTCTACTCTACGAGCCGACTCCAACACGCCTTCAAGACTCACAGCACCCATGTAAGAACGACGCCATCAATGTCTTCATTAAACTCGAGCAGCCCTTCTCTCCCACAGTCCAGCGCACAAGCAGCTCCCTCTACTCCAAATCTCAACGACTGACTTGGAAGCACAAACAAGCCACCATCAACATCTACGCTCTACAGCTCGAAGCTCGTACAGTTAATTGGTGCCTACGCTCTGCTCACAAATGCCATGAGCTCCTCCTGACAGCCAACACTCTTGCAAACTAGCCGTCCAAGCCCCAGACTCGACTCCAGCCACCATCGCAGAGAGCCCGCACGACCTTCAAATCAACACGAAGCTCCTGGCTCCCAACTGCTTGAAAGCCTGACGACCTCCTACTCAGCCTGGACGACGACCTTCACTAATGTAGACGAACGACTCAACTGTCGGCCAACTCAACAATGCTCCAACGGACTCCTTCCCCTCCAACGAACTCCTTCATTGGCACCAAAGGCTCCAACGCATGCAAAACAGACAGGAGGAAGAGCTCACAGGTAGTCTCCACAAGCACACACGACCTAGAACACCACATCAACTAGTTGTACACAACTAGACACCGCCATCTCACGGTCCAAACAGACCTGCACCATTGTAACGGAATCATCGACCAAAATCTTTGTAGATTTCAACGGAATCTCAAAGATTCCATCGAGTCTTATGTGCAAAACCCTTGAGACACATGGCGCACCCTCTAAATGACACATGGCCTTCACTTATCCTCCACGTGGTAGCCCATCTGCCACCTCAACACTTATCTGCCATGTCTTCCTCAGTACCCAGTCATCAGTGGCCACGTCAGCTTATCTGGACACATGTCTCAGCCAGGTCAACCACATCATCACACTAACACATCATCAACCACATAATCACTAACATATAAGCATCCATGTCATCATGCCATGTCATCAGTTGACCAGTTAAAGCTGACTCATTAGTGCCCAATCAGCAGACCACCTCAGCACTGCCACATGGCACTTAGCCACAGTTGCCCCTCCACAAACCTCAGTTGGAATGCCAGGATTCGAGTTGTTAAACATATATTGGCTCTTGTCATAACCAATCTCTCCCTTGTCTCAAATTTTGAAAAGGCCACTGGGTAGAGGTGGAAAAACTTTTGAGGGCTTTTGTTTGGAAGGAGTAGGAGAGAAGATGCAAATTGCAGTGTATATAACATGGGATGCTGTAAAAGCCCCAAAACTACAAGGTGGTCTTGGAGTGCTTGATGTGGGTACCAGGAATTCGGCCCTCTTAGGGAAGTGGCTTCCAAGGATCTTTGAATGTAACACTCCGTGGGCTCAGTTCATGAAATGGTTCATTGACAAGGGGGTAGTGCAAAAATCTAGAACTTGGATTAATTTGGATTGGTATGATAAGCTATGTTCCGGTTTTCCCTTGAAGATCAAAGGTTATGATCTGGTTTCTGGGTTAGTTGAAGCTTGGAAGAAGTGTTGGAAAAATTTATCATGGAAAGGTCGGGCTAGGTAAAAGGGAGATGCTAGTCTTCTCGAGAATATTTGGTGGAGTTGTGTGGTGCAAGTTAATGGAAGACCGTTGGCTGAGCTTGACCTCGAAAAAACTTGTAGAATACATAAAAAAGGTGGATGCATCTGTGGGATTATAGGACAGCTTGGTGGATGCCTCTGAACAAAATTTTTGAGCAATACAACCAGCATAGTGTTATTCATAGGGTCTTGGAGATATATATAGGAATGATGGCATACAATTGTGTTACCGCTGCTACCAATGGCAATTGAGCAAAGTAAATTTGAGGAAGAATGTGTAGCATAGTTTATGATGCGTGATCTTTCACAGCTTATGAAGCTCAAGCGATGTTATGCATGGTGGAAGGAAGGGAGATTTGGCATGAGTGTGTTTCAGGTAAGGCAAGCTTTCTCATGTGGAAAGTTATGTTTAAATGGATGTCAGTCAGGGGGCGGTTGGTGAAATATATGAAAGTCATCCATGTTTGTCCTTTGTGTGGAAAAGCTATGGAAGAGGTGGTTCATTTGATGTGGGTTTGTACTATCTCAAGGAGCATATGGATGAAGATACAAAAAGTGGTGTGGTGTTTAGGGCTCATGACTTAATTCTTGCTATTTACGAATTGGAGCATGGGGCTAACAGGAGAGCCTAAGGGTCTCACTTCTTCCTTGGTTGCATGTTGGCCTTATCTGCGGGCCTCGGTTTTGCTAGTAGTTTGGTTGGGTAGGAATCAAATTGTGTTTGCTACCTATTTGCTAAGAGGCCAATGACAAGGCTAATAGAGAGTTTCTTGGTGGGTCTGCTCAAAGTTTACCATCGTGATTTTGCTATGATCACTAAAGCAAGGTTCCCGGTGGTTAGTCAGGGCTTATTTTTAGTTTTGTCATGTATATGTTTTGTCATGTATATGCTAGAGCTATATTTTAGCGCTAGTCTTGGTGGGCAACTTGCCCGCTATTTCGGCTGCTTTTTTCTGTATAGTTGGATGTTGCCTTTTTTTAAATATAAGCCACCATTTCTTTAAATTTCTTTTTTTTTTTAAACAAGGTGAATGATTTATATCATTCAAGAGACTTGCCAAAAAGAAATGGGCATTGGACTCAAACTGCAATAAGCAGCTCGACCTGACGTGCAACAACTATCTATATAATAGCAGACGACACGCAAATGTAAAATCTATAGGGGCATGCAGAGCCAGCAATGTAAAGTGTAGTTGGAACCTCATCAACACTCTTGATCGCTGAACTCATTAAATCCATTGCGTCTTTGGCTTTTAGATAGCTCATTGCTTGAAGCATGGGGATGATAGGTTTAGAGTGGAGAAGCTTTCGGGGGGGGGAAGGTTATATAGAAGAGAACAATAGTGTGACATGAAACCACGTGGACCAAAAGAAGTTCAAGGAGAACATACAATGTGGACCACGAGAAGCTCATAAGCTAAAAAACCTCCAAATTTGGGCCCAGCTTTAAACAAGGTGAAAAATTCACTAGCCATTCCAAAGATCCTTATATAGTTGCATTTGGAGGGAAGCTGGTGCTTGCTATCGCATTGGTGGACATTAAGCCACTGGAGGGTTGGTGCTCAATGCTTGATTATCGGTTCACTTTAGCAACACAACAGAATGTAGGTGCTGCAATGGTCGGACCAATAGCAATGGTTTGTTCTTGTTATTGATTGTTGTTGGGTTCTGATGTTGGTCCAAATGTGGTCTAGAGTTGAGAAGTAGATTGTTGTTGGTCAGTTGGTTGTCTGAGAGAGCAACACTTTTGCTAGTGTACTTGCTAGGATCCTTGTGGCATATGTTGCTTTCAGCCAATCGATGTTTGTGTCTCCGAGCAAAATTGTTGGGTTGTTTGTGTTTAGAAGTGCCAAAGCTTCCTCCAAGATTTGGGTGAAGTGATGGATGTTTGCCCTTGGTGATCTATATGTTGTGATTATATGCAGCTTGCTATGTGTTTTGTTGCGGAAAGTTGTTGTTATTAGTTTGACATTCTTTTGGTTATTTGTAGCATGCAAAAGTAGGATCTATGGCTTCTTGTATAGCAGCAAGACGTGGTGGCCACCGAAGAATGATATTATCTCGAAGCCGGGTAAACATGGAGTGCTTGGAGTTTGCCTGGTCTCTTGCAAGCACAGGATGTCAGCGGCAGCCATGATATTGTTGCCTCTACATCATGTCATCCAAGTGCTCATCTAGGGAAACCACATTGAGCGATTTGATGATTGTGTGAGTGTTCCTGCAAGTGGATAGACCTTTTTGCAAGAAATGCCATTTTGCATCTGATTGCAAGCGCTCGATCTCCCTTAGGACATCGACGTCCACTTGGATATAATTGTTTTCCAGCTGCCCAAGCAAGTAATATTTTTGGGGCATGAAATGCAAGAAAGTGCTATGTATGTTAGACCATGGGATTATAGCACACTATGCACCTTGCATATGCACACAGGTGCCACCTCAACACAATGCCCCATAGGCACACCACTTTGCATGTGACTCTAAATGCTGCATCACCATTGAACACTTTTGCCCCTCCACCTAGATCAAGCCATATCTCTTGATCCAAGAAGAATTTGAGGGCGCTCCCAAAAAAAAAACACTCAATTTTTTGCTCTACATGCCCGTCACATCATGTGCACATTTTGATGCAAGTATCAAACATTTTTGAGCCTCGGCAACAAATCCACTTCTTCATGCACATCAACCTCTACATCGATGCATCTGACCTAGCACCTAAAATGGACAAAGAAAAGGAATTATTTGTTGCTTTTTCATCACTCGATGGTTGGTCTCTAGTTCAAAGTATATATAGATCAACTATAATGGAGAGAACTCCAAAGCAGCCAATTGAAGCCACATTTTGTGGGTCGAACGCGACACATTTCATTGTTAAGCCTTGGGATCTATGTACTGTTCTTACATCTACAGGCTGTATCGAGAATTGCCTTCTTGTAATTGTGCTCAAGGAATTCTTCCTGACTTGGAATTCTTTTGTGATCTGTTGTATCGATGTCCACTGAGGCAAAAGTGTGGCTGAGTATTGGTGTTGGTTGTCTTTAGGACAATGTTCTTGTTGTGGAAGTCTATCCATATTGTTGTTTGTTGGCCAATAGTGCTGACGTGTTGGAATGTGCCGTCAGTGCCATTCACTAGTCCGCAGGTAAGACCAGATTCCTACTGCAGATCTCGACTATATCATTCCTTCTTTCATAGATAAAGTTGCATGCAAACCAACAGTTGATTGTGGATTTGTTGGGCATTTGACCGGTTTGCTACATATCTTGCTCCTTTTATCAATTGCAACAAGGATGTGAGCGGCCACGATCAAGCTGTCGAAGACATCTTGGTTGTGCTTCTCCTTCTATATGGGGGACATCTACAATGTTTGGGGGCTGGCGGAGGAATGTGTTGTTCAAGTACTGCAAATCGTTGCAGGTATGTCGGCTGATTTTGATTCTATTTAGTGTCTCGATGAACTGTTGGTCTTTTTGGCACATTCTCTTTTGTATCTCATAGCAACGGATCTTCTCCTCCCAGTATGATAGTTGGAACAAGGAGGTTGAAGCCTTGGGTTTCTTGAAAATCCAAGCATATCATACTGGGCTTGCCTAGCATAAATCCCCACAAAATATGGTGTCAAGCCCTCCCAGGGGGTTCGAATGGTTGTGCTTTATTGCTCGAAGGCGTGTGTCTATCAAGTTTAGCAGTTTGGCCAATAAGGGATGCCTTGTCGAAGACAACTAGCTATAGGTTTTTGTATCTAGCGCTAAGATTGTCGAGTGTTTCCCCAGTGAGGTTTATAGCACAGTGGGTCATAAGCGACAAATGCAATGCTAAATGGATTGTTGTCTTGCCTACGTGGAATGCTGTTGTGCCTGTGTACACCATCAGCAGTGCAGCTCTGGTAGCTCAATGTTGTCCTTGATCGTTGGCGTGGCAGTAGAGAAGCCCTAGATTATTGCTTGCAGGGTAAACATTTTGCCAGTCACAGTGCCCCCCAGAGATGTATTGCCTTCGAAGGATTTAACATCTTTTGAAGCATGATGTCATCATGCAACATACATTGTTCTGGATTTAGTCTTTTGATCATATGGTGGTAATCGTCATTTAGCAGTAGTTTAGCAGTTTTGTGCAGGGCATGATTGTGTGTCGGTTTGTTGCAAGGATGAGTTATGTTCGCTCCGATGTCGTAGTTGTAGTAGGTGGATGCAATCGACCTGGATGTTCCAGATGAGCTACTGCTTGCACTTTTCTCAAGGGTAGTTTTGTTGAATTTTTCTCTGTTTTGTTTAATAGTTTCTATTGCACATGGTATTTGTCCGCCCAAGTTTTGTTAGATGCTATAATGGAATCCTCTGATTGATCGAAGGGGATGCAAAGAAGGCATTGTTCATGATAGAATCATGAGCGTCCTTATGTTTGTTGAAGTGAAAAAAAAATATTATTTGCTCTTTTTTTAATTTTGAATTGCTTATCTTTGGCCGTTTTGTATTTGCTTACATATTCTGCCAAACAAATATTATGTAATGCTTGTTGTCACCTCGAGTATTTTTGGATGATGTCTTCAAAGAAAATGTCTGTATCATGGCCTACACTAGCCCGCAAGAGTTTGTAAAGTTTCCTTTCTCTTTAGTAGTAGTATTCTATCTTCTTTGAAGTTAGTGTTTATGAATGAAAATACCCGAGAGCATTTTGATAGAGGTAGAGACAATGCAATGTAAGCAGCTTGTTGAGAGCTTAATTCCTGAGTGTTTATCAGTGTGTTCCCAATCTTTCGCAAGTGGTCGAATGTGCTCAAGTTGCTCTTCATGCTATAGTCAAATGCTTCTCTCAGCGCCTTTGTTGTGGTTGTGTCGGTTTTTGTCACGTACGATGTGCAACACGTTGCCGCACCATGTGGGTTCAAAATGAACTGTATGTCATTGTTTGCATCCCATAATACTGCGAGCGTGGGATTGAAGTTGCTTGTGTAAATGTCCTTGGGTTCTCTTCTTAGCAGAACAAGCGGTTTCTTAATGAGGTGTCATAGTGCCTCCATGTATTCTTCCTTAGTCACCCACAGCCAAAAGCGCCAACCAGGCATCAAACAAAATGGTGGTTTTGCGCTCCAAGTCATTTAATGCCATGTTGATTTTCTTCGCCGACGCTTTCAGCTCAATGTTGAGCAGGTGGTCACCCGCTTCTAGTGGGAGTAGCATGCAAGTGCATCGAGATGGTGGCTTAGGAAAGTTGTACCTCCATCTCTTGTTCGCCTTCTTGCAACCCTTTCGATGGTGGTGCTTCTAGGCGCTGTGCAAAGACTCCTCCAATAGGTATCCGTTCATGCAAATATACATGTCAACGAAGCCAACTATGTCAACAGGTGACGATTGCTCGAATTTCGGTGCATCTTTGATCCATAGTTGCCCATGGTTGTGTTGGCTTCCACAATTCTAGAATTCTGTGGCGAAGAAGTCGTCCAAGAGGTCTCCCAAGATGCACCTGTTTGTCTTCAATTTGATTTTGATTGCTTGGAAGCAATGGACATAGTATCGTGCAAAAGTGATTGGGTCTGATCGAAATAGATGATGCAGATGCAAGGCTTCATCTTTATCAAGCATTGTATTTGTGGATTTAGTTTTTGCAAGCATTGGATGAGGCTTGGCTAGCGTCTTTCACCACAAGAAAAGGTCACAAAGAATGTTGGGGGGCTCAACTGATGTATCATGGTGAATATGTTCTTCTTAAGTTTTTACTTGTATTCCGACAATGTGCGATGTGCTTCGAAGTCTTTGTAGCCTATTCTTGAGTTTAAAATTTATTCAATGTTTGTGCCTTCACGAACATCATTTGCGTAGAGGCACTTCCCTTGCAGCCTTGCCTCTTCCATAATCGCACCCAAGTCGATGACAAAACTTTAAATACTAATATCTTCATTGTCTTGAAGAAAAGGTTTTCTATGTTATGTGCAACTCTTCTGTCTCGGTGCAGCAGTTCCTACTGTGCGATTGTTTGGTAATTGTGCTCCCATAACTCATGTTACCTAATCTTCTCACCGAAGAACTCCTTACAGTGGGTGTCTCTAATAAGACCAAGAGGGTGCTTGCCCTCTAATGGTGCAACATGGGTTATAGAGTTGTTGTAGTCAACAACTTGCTGTTGTGAAGTGTATAGCCCATGCAAGAGTGTGTCTATGTCTAGCTAGTAACATATCATCATCCGTTGCATCATTTGTGGGCATCTCATGGATCGCAGGTTCACAAAAAAGGTCCCAAGTTTTTTGAAGTTGCTTAGCATGACTTTTGCATTCAGCGAGCTCTTTGCATGAAGCGAAAGGAATGGCTCATGGAGCCCACTTGGATCTTGTCAACACTGATGCCTTGTAGAATCACATTAGTTTGAGAGTTGTCTCTTAGAGTAATCTTTGCCTACAAAGTTGCTAATTGGGCAGTAGCAGCACGCTGCTTACATTGGATGCAATAATGTTCTGGTCCCTGCCATGCTATCTTGACGCTTTTACAGTTGCAGCAAAGAGTTTCGACCTTAATACTATTTAACTTAGTTATTTGGAGGGTTCCAAAGACCTACAAATGGAAAGTTAATAAGCCATAAGATGAAGGCAGAAGAAAGTACGATTATGCGAGATGTTAACATATGTGAGCATACCTTCTTCCCATACCTTAAGTCTGAAATCTACCTTTTTGTAAGCCTCTGCTTCAGCTCAATTTGTTGGTGGTGCTGTCAAGATAGTACCATCTAAAATTGAAAGCATGCTGCTCTTCTGTTTCCACATGCCTATAATGTGTGAAACATAGAATGTGAAGCCTTTTTGCTGGAACTCACTTGCCATGCGCTAGCATTTGTATCGCCTCTCAGGGACAACAGACAGCTGAAATGTCAATAACACAGCTATGAGCAATGACCAAAATTTCTCAGAATGAAAGCATAAGTTAAGGGAAAAGGATTTACTGTAGCACGATCAGTTGAAACTGGCCCATCCACAATTGTCAGTAGCTGTTCGACTTGGTTCCCAACAGTCTTAGATGCAATGTCTGTGTTTGCCACTGCGACGGCGATTGTTGCAACTTCAATTGAAGGACCACCTATCTTAGGAGATGCTATACAACTGCTAGCTTAGAAGCCTAAGAGACAAACTAGTAAGGCACTGCACATTTGATTAATTCAGTTGAAAGAAGACCATAATGTAGCTACCAATAGCTCACATGCAAAACCAAATTAAAGGATCTAAGTAGATGAGAATGACCAGAGAGCTCCAGTTTTCACTAGCAGTTGTGAAGAGAGCGACGTATTAAACTTTCGAATGGTCCAACCGTTTGGGAAGGTCCCACTCTCCAGTCGCCTGCACAAAGAGCAACGATCAGCAAGGGAGCCCAAATTTGTTCGCTTAGGCTCTCAAGACGCAAGGGGGGCAGAGTCATAGACAAGGAACCATTTCGGTTTGTGGCCTTGCGCGCAACAAAGGAGGATCAAACCACGTGCGTATCAAATTGAGAATCATTTTAATCACCCGCAAATGCCATAGCAGAAGCAAAGATGAAAGAAACGCGACAACAACAGAAAAGGTCTTTCCTGATCGTTCCTGCTAATACCGAACTTCTACAACATGCAATAAACAACATCAGAATGTGTGGCAATACATGCAATGAATCGATTCACAGAGACATGCAACAAAACATGCAATGAATCAACTCGCACAAACACCAACAGAGTTCGCATTTGCTGCATTGATCAAATACTATGCAAGCAGAATATTGTTAAGGAAAACTATGTTCATCAATCATCAAAGAGTATGAGAAAAAGCCACAAATGGTTGTTACAGAGAGTATTTGCCACATTCAACAGAGAGAGCATTTGCCATGGATTTGCATACTATGACCACAAAAGCAGAAAAGTGTGAGACTACTCCACTGCCCCTCTTCAAGCGCAGTCATGTTAGGAATGCCCTCCAAGCGAATGTAAAAGCCGCCACAGTCACAACTATGTGCGAGCTACTGAGCCCTCAAACAAACATAAAAACTTTGCATCTAACTATCTACAAGAAGGAAACCCTGCCTCAGGGAGACAATCGCAAGCGACGGAATCGATAAGACCGTCAGAATAAAAAAACCAAAATGCAAAAGCAATCACACACATGCCAGCGGATGAAGAGGAACAAAGGATTGAAGAACATCAGATGGCAGCGCGAGAGTAGGTGAGGAAAACGAAGAGCAAGGAAACATGGTGGCCAACAAGCTCTTCGATCCCCATATGGAGAGAGCTGCAATGAGTCCTCTCCTCGGAATGGCAACCCTAAGTGATATGACCCTATTACTACTTCTTGGACCTAACCCTATCATTCCCCCCTCAAGTGAACCTAATACTGCGAGTTCCAGCTAACCCTATCACTCCTCACGTATGGTAACCATAATTCTTCCATAACCTCACACCATCCCCACGTAATATGAATCCATAAATGTACACCATCCCCACGCAAAACGAATTCATAAAAGACCTTTAAACCCGTTGCACAAACGAGAGAGAGAGAAAGAGAGAGAGAGGGGGAAAAAAACGCTTATGCCAAAAAGCACTAAGCTGAAAAACCTCTAAAAGGGCCCAACTTTTGCATGAGGAAAGCGAAGAAAAGCACTTTTGATTGCAGGATTTTGCATATAATTAGAGGGCGTACAAATTTGAGATTAATCTTAAAAACCGAAACTCAGTTTCCTGATCGTTCATTTTGCATGAGGAGCAGCAGCATGTCGTCCCTCGATCACTCCTCCGACGTCCGCCCTCTTGTTTTCGCTTACTATGTCACTGGCCACGGCTTCGGACACGCCACTCGCGTCGTCGAGGTCACACCTGATGCTTTTCTCGTTGATTGCCTTTGTTTTCTTCATCCCCTCCGCTTACCCGCGCGCCGCAGGTTGTCCGACATCTTGTTGATGCCGGTCATGAAGTGCACGTCGTCACCGCCGCTCCTGAATTCGTCTTCCGAAGTTCCATATCTTCGGAGAAGCTTCACGTCAGGAAGGTACCATGCATTAAATGTCTTCCATCGCTGTAAATCATTATATGAAGCTAGTTTGGACTCCTATGTTTCTCTCCGTTACTGGCAGGCGTTGTTGGATTGCGGCGCCGTGCAATCAGATGCCCTTACTGTCAACCGTCTCGCATCTTTGGAAAAGGTCAGTTGATTTTTAGAGAGCTCTAGAGTGGTGTACAGTTTCGTCAGCTGATGCAGTACAATTAGTAGCACAATTACTAAACCTTGGAGTTTAAATGGAAAGTATGCGCAAACTGTGGTAATTCCACGGGCTTTGATCCTGGCAACTGAAGTGGAATGGCTTCATTCAATCAGCGCCAGTCTCGTGGTAAGATCCTGATGCTTCACAATGATGCATTATCTGCGTCTACTTCGTCATTGACAGCATGAGCTTGAAAAAGAAGGCATCAAAAAACGGATGGTCTAATTGCTTCACATTACCTTGAAACAGGTTTCTGACATTGTTCCAGTGGCATGCCGAGCTGCAAAAGAGGCTAGCATTCCGTCCGTTTGTGTTAGCAACTTCAGGTGCCATTCTATGTCAAGACCATCCTGCTTATATATGCTTTTCATGTAATTTTCCAACTAAATTGCACGATAGCCAAGCCTACATGGGTGCAATTAACAATCCCACAATTATTGGAAAGTGAATTACCTTACCTGGTTACACAAGAAAATGAATTAAGTATGTACACAAGAAATAAATAAACATCAGCTGAAAAACAGTGAATGTAGTGTGTAGGCGTGGTACATTCCCTTCGTTGCTATAGCGATTGTCCTCAACTGGAACCACTAAGAAGAGGTACTTGCTTCCTCATAAAGCTGAATCAAATGAGGATAACCAAAAACTTCAGTCTACCCACTTTGCATTAGTAGTAGGGTAGTTCTGAAATTTCAGAAGATATATGCACTCGAACCGTCTCTTCATGTATGCTTATCTTTATGAAAAAGGATTTGTTCAGGTATGATCACCTCGTCCTCATCATCAACTTCTGGATGAACCTCATTAACAAAAGATGTGAGTGTAGGTCCCTCGTAATGCTTCAGCAAACTAATGTGAAAAACATTGTGGATCTCCCAATGGAAGGGAAGACGTAAACAAAAGAAACTTTATTGATCCTGTGTTCAAAGACCATAATACCGTAAAGCAAGCTTTACAAAATGATACGGTTACCCTTGTTTAATTTCAGCCTTGCTTTGTTGAATCTCAGCAAAACCCAATCACTGTTATACTCAGCTGCCCTCCACCACTTATTAGCGGATGTTATCTGGCATTCTTTGTGACTAGAGAATATGTCTCACATAATCATAAGCTGATTTCTTATCTTCAATGAACTGATGCAGAAAGTGCTTTGCATGTAGTAGAATGATTTGTAGTGTAGTAAGCAAACTCAAACCACCGGCAGGTACTTCTCCCATAATTATGGATGATCATGGACATAACTCCTTAAAAGCTCCAACAACAATTTATTTGCTGCCTTACTTTGTCCATCAGTAGCTGTGTCCCCAAGTTCTCAATCAGTGCTTGCCAAAGTTACTAGTAAACTTCCAAACATTCCATCAACTCCTTTCACAAACAAGGAGAGCTTCCTGGATTGCTTAATACAGTGCCCAACTTATCATTTTGCACTAAATCATACCATTGGAACAGATATTGATCCACAATCAAGGGTGAGAGAAAGTTAACAACCATCTCTTGTCTAAACTCCTCCAAAGTGGGTGGAGTCCACTATCAACTTCTTGAAGGTAATGCCTCCACCATGTGTGAGCATATTCGTCAAGATGTAGCTCACTTAGCCATTCTTGCAACTCATTAGGTGAAGTCTCCCCCTTGAACTTTTGCAAAATACTTGATCGTCCTTATAGTTCTTGCCCATACCTGATCCTTGTCCCATCTCCTTCTGAATATCACTATGTATAGTCTTCACAAACTGTGTGAAGGTCATAACTTCTTTCAAGTCAGGGTCCAACTGATTGTATGCCAATAGTTGTTGAGACAAAAAGTCACCTCTCTTGAGGGATGCTTGTTATACTTTGCAAAAGCTAGGCACACCATCAGGGCCTGTTCCATGGGCTGGACTATATACTGAACTACCTAAGATTGATAATGCCTTCACTTAGTTAAGAACTATTAAAGTGATGTGAACGTGGTAAGGAGTAGAGTTGAGCCAAAAGGAAAGGAGATTGCCAGGGATGAGCATCATTAGAGGCCTATGGATCTAGGTTAGGATGGAATGAATCCAAGCAAGTGTGAGTTCATGGCTGAAGCTAGAAACAACAATCTCCCAAGCCTAGACCTTGTTGTCTCTTTCCACACCTTCAATCAGCTACCATTAGTGAGACCCCTTATTGGCTAACAGGGCCCATTTTTTAGCTGACTACTACCTTAGAATTCACTACTGTTACACTGAGCAAGGAATACACCACAGTTGCTAAACTTGAGTGGCAGTTCTTTCACTCTCATTTCCAGGATCCCCAGACCAATTCTCCCCTCTTTGCCTCCTTGGTCCACCTAGCAGGCATGTATAGAAGTCCTTGTTGGGGACCCGACCTATCAAAGGGAGATTGTCTCAAGTTGAGAGGCTTAAGGTTCTCTTGCTGATCCGTACAACATCAGATAGTTCTAGCTGAGTTCGGAGCATCTCTACTACATCTTGACGCAGCATTTCGAGTCATCAAGTACCTCTATCGAGTCAAGGATTATGGCTCTTATACTTCAGGCTGATACAGGTTACCATTGCTGGCCCTATCTTCACCCATGACTTTCAGCAGCTGAGGGCAATCACAGGTGTTGGTACGCATACACATGTAGGTAGTTTGAGAGTCTTGGGCTCCATATGGATAGCTTAATCCCCATTCTAGTATATCAATGAGGCTCCTTCTATTCCGCTCACCTACCACGAGGTCAACCAAATTATCCGGGAGGATCTATTTTAGCTACATATATTGAAGACCTAGTTACACCCAACAAACTTCGTGTGAAGCTCAACTTCTGTAGGGACCACTACTCCGAGGAGAGCTTCATTGACCCACCTCTGAGGGCAGCTCTGTGTCTTATCGCATAGACTATGCATTGAGAATGGGCGAGATGAGGGCATACCTAGAGAGAGTCGCATACCCTATGTGACTGATAGGAGATCGAGTTGGAGGAGCACTTTGCTTTTAGATGTCCTGTGTACTATGAGATCTGAGGTCATTACCATTGTCTCTTCAGAAATGGTTTCAATTTTCAAACCCCTCTCCAGTTTCCTATCTTACCCAGATGAAAGATGCTTCGCATCTTTCATTCATGAGGCTATCCAACACAGAGACCTTCTACTTAAAACACATAGGAGAGATCAGGGTGTACACTTCTTATAATGTAAGTTTTTGGAAAATTGCTTTGAGTAGTCGTTCTTATCAATGAAAGTGAACGACAAATTGATGTAATGGGATCTAGAGTCCTAAGGTCTAAGGTTGTGAGTGTGTGAACACATGGTGTGCCTGGATAGGTGTCAGTAGGTGTGATTGAGTGAATCTAGCGGTGTGGTGTGTGATTGAGAGAATCATGGAACTGATTGAGAGATTTGTGGATCTAGATGCTCTACTGAGCTCACATGTGATGTCATTATTGGATGTAACTGGAGCCTATATGTTGGGCGCGTCTCTCTTGAATAAACTCTCTCTTTTGCTTCACTTGTTGAATCCTTTTTTGCAACTCCAACATGTGGTATCAGAGCCTTGATTCACTCTCCTTGAGACCTCCTTGAGTGCCATGTCATCATCTTCTCCCTCGCACTCTCTTCTTCTCCATTTTCTCCTCTTTTGAGCAGAATTTCCAAGCGCTTGTTCTCCCCATGTAGGGCTTGCTATAATTGCTCTTGGTTTGAGTGACTTCTTTATTCATCACATTGATGGATGTGAGACTGCTCATCCTGCATGGACTCATCTTGACCATGTGTTTGGAGCACAGGGAAGATGCTCTAAGTTTAGCTTGCTTATCAAGTTCTTTGACTTAAAATTGGATAGAGGGGAGTCCATCTCTTCACATCTAAATTCAATGAAGAGCATTTTGACACAATTATTTGGCATCAAGTTTAATCTTGATGAAGATATTGTAATTCCCATCTTACTTAGAAGTCTCACTGAAGAATATGGCACTATTGTAACCACACTCACCAATATTCCAAAGATAAGTCTAGTAGAACTTGAAGCATCACTCTTGGAAGAGGAGAGAAAGATCAAACAAAGAAGTTATTAGAAAGAATGGGCATATTACAAAGAAGGGGCATATTTGGCCAAAAGCAACTTCAAGGGAAAGAGCAAAATGAAATGTAACTTTTGTGGCAAACCTGGACACTTTGAAAAGGAATGTTATGCCAAGAAGAGATGTTCAACCAATCTTGTTAAGGAAGCAGAAACTGAAGAAGAAGAAGAACCAGAGAATGTCAAAGCTCTCACTGCTTACAACACCCAAGTCAATTCTGACAAGGGTGAGGATCCATATGTTTTCTAAGTTATGTGTGTGTGAGGTCAATAATGGTTCTCTGCCATGGATGTCCCCCTCAAATGATTGTTAGTCTTATGTATTACCTTGTTGGATCTAAGGTTATTCCCATGCATAGTCATTGTCTATCTCCCAATAGTAAACCAACAAACCAAAGTCAGAGTGAGATCATGTTGGGATGAGGATGCCCAAATGAGTCTACTGCTGATGCAACTAGAGTGAGTACCAAGTTGTGGATCATGTGTGTTGCCACTAGAGGTGGGCAAGCCATGAAGTTTCCCATGGACTACTACTAGGGTTGAGGTCATCAATTTGTGGAGGGGGAATGAAGGACAAATTGATTTAATGGGATCTAGAGTCCTAAGGTCTAAGGTTGTGAGTGTGTGAACACATGGTGTGCCTGGATAGGTGTCAGTAGGTGTGATTGAGTGAATCTAGGTGTGTGGTGTGTGATTGAGAGAATCATGGAATTGATTGAGAGATTTGTGAATCTAGATGCTCTAGTGAGCTCACATGCGATGTCATTACTGGATGTAACCGGAGCCTGTCTCTCTTTTGCCTCACTTGCTGAATCCTTTTTACAACTCCAACAGAAAGCTCTTTGCCTAGCCTTGGTTTCCCATTTTTGAACCTTCCTGCAATCATTGTATCAAAGAAAATGTGTAGCTTGACATAAACAAGCAGCCTCTTCTTGGATTAATTCCTGAAAATGGCTAGCTTCTGACAATTCTTGACATGTGCTTTTAGCTATGGCAAACACTGTCCGTGCATAATCAACATCTATGTGGCAATGTGTCCAAAGAGGAGTTATTGCATCTTCCACCAAATTTCGGAGGCGCTAAAAAATACATCAACTGAAGATCTCAGTATAAGCCAAATATACATCCTGATCTATGTGGCGAGTCTGCAAGCAATCAAAGAAAGATTGCTGCAGAGAACGCTTAAAGAAAGCAAACAAAGAAAATTTGGGATCACTAAAGACTTTACGATTGCGGTCTGTCCATAAAGTCCAATTCTCTCTCTCTCTCTCTCTCTCAGCCCCCCCCCTCCCCGTCGCGCTCAGCCCCCCCCCCCTCTCCGTCGCTCAGCCCCCCCCTCCCCATCACGCAGCCCCCCCCCTCCCCGTCGCGCAGCCCCCCCCCCTCCCCGTCGCGCAGCCCCCCCCCCTCCCCGTCGCTCTCAGCCCTCTCCCCCTCTCCGTCGCTCTCAGCCCCCTCCCCCTTCCCGTCGCTCTCAGCCCCCCCTCCCCGTCGCTCTCAGCCCCCCCTCCCCGTCGCTCTCAGCCCCCTCTCCCTCTCCGTCGCTCTCAGCCCCCCCTCCCCGTCGCTCAGCCCCCTCCCCCTCTCCATCGCTCAGCCCCCCCCTCCCCACCGCGCAGCCCCCCCCCTCACCGCCACTCAGCCCCCCTCCCCGCCGCTCAGCCCCTCCCTCCCACGCAGCCCTCCCCCTCCCCGCCGCTCAGCCCCCCCCCCCCTCCGTCGCTCAGCCCCCCCCTCCCCGTTTCCGTCGCTCAGCCCCCCCCCTCTCCGTCGCTCAGCCCCCCCCTCCCCGTCACGCAGCCCCCCCCCCTCCCCGTCGCGCAGCCCCCTCCCCCTCTCCGTCGCTCAGCCCCCCCCCTCCCCGTCGCTCTCAGCCCCCTCCCCCTCTCTGTCGCTCTCAGCCCCCTCCCCCTCCCCGTCGCTCTCAGCCCCCCCTCCCCGTCGCTCTCTGCCCCCTCCCCCTCTCCGTCGCTCTCAGCCCCCCCTCCCCGTCGCGCAGCCCCGTCCCCCTCTCCATCGCTCAGCCCCCCCCTCCCCGCCGCGCAGCCCCCCCCCTCCCCGCCGCTCAGCCCCCCCCTCCCCGCCGCTCAGCCCCTCCCTCCCACGCAGCCCTCCCCCTCCCCGCCGCTCAGCCCCCCCTCCACGTAGCCCTCCCCCTCCCCGCCGCTCAGCCCTGCCCCTCCCAGCCGCTCAGCCCCTCCCCACCACGCAGCCCTCCCCCTCCCCGCCGCTCAGCCACACTGCTCAGCCACACTGTGCCCCCCCCCTCCCGTAGCTCTACTCTGTCCCCCTCCCGTAGCTCTACTCTGCCCCTCCCCTCCCGTAGCTCCACTCTACTCCCCCCCCTCCCGCAGTCTCTGCGCCACCTCCCCCTCCCGTAGCGACCTCTCCCTCCCGTAGCACAGCCCCACCCCCTCCTATAGCCTCTGGGCCTGCTGCCCCGTGGTCTGAGGGCCCTTGTCTGCTGCAAGCCTTGGCTTGCCACTGGCCTTGCGCAGGCCTGCGCACCCCTACAGCAATGCTGAACAAGATCTGCCTCCCCTGGAAATCGTGCACTTGAACAAGTCCTACAATGGCCCACAAACCCAAACAGTCTCCGAAGCCAATTGTGGGAGAGATCACAAAGCGTATCTCCAGGAGTGGATTAGCAATTGACAGCCAACCAGCCCTGAAAACATCGGGTGCAATGGACACCAATGCAGTTCTTTCTCCCGCAGCCATCATTTCTACTCCAACCACTGCCTCCCCCACCACTATACCACTCAGCCTGCCCCCCACAAGAGAGGGTCACAGTCCCTCACCCCCCACACAGCTCCCTTCTGTCTCCACCACTCTTATGTCCCCCCTTCCCCTCACCCAGCAGCCTTTCTCCACTCCTCTGCCATATACAGCGAGCCTATCGCCCACGCCCCCACAGCCATACGCCATGTCCCAGTTCGCACCCTCCCGGGTCCCACCTGAGACGATAGATTACATCTTTACGGAGCTACATCAACTACGGGATCATACCGTAGCACAAGATCAGCTTATTCAGAGCATGCGCCAGGAGATCACTCACCTCCGTCAGGAGGTTGTCTCTCTCACTGCTACAGTCACAGCGGCCCCGCGTACTACATCAGAGGTGGAGGAGCGGATCGCTACCATCCAAACTGCTATTGCGGAGACTACCAGATGGGTGCACGTTGCGAGACGGGCACCCAAAGCAGCAGTCTCAGCCACCATCGCCGACCAGGAACAGAGGGCCAGTAAGGCTCTCAACATCCGAGTATGAGGTATCCCCCGCGCAGATTCACTCACCCCCTTAGCGGTCGCGACTGCTTTTGTGACCTCTACCCTCGGCCTCATCGAGCATGGGATCGAGCATGCATGGCGCACAGGACGGGACCCCACGCGCCCACAGCCACTCATCATGTGATTCAGGGATGTTCAGGCTCGACTTGCAGCACTCAGGCAGCGTGCTACACTACGGGACCACCCTACTATCTTCATGGATGAGGATCTCACACCTATGCAGGTGGAAGAGCGGCGCACCCTGCTTCAGTAGCGAGATGTAGCCTGTTAGGAGGGGAAGTGGGCTGTCGTCCGAGATGGCCGCCTATTAGTTGGCCCCCGCCGCCGAGCCCCACCAGGTACTCCAGACACGGTAGCAGACTCCCCCCCCCAAATAGGGAGACATGGTCTATGAGATTCAAACTCAGCACACAGTACCCTTGGCATGCACCATATGGAACTGTAATGGTACCCTATGGTCTGACCCTGGGAACTTCTCAGAGTCATACACTGGACGCGACATCGTTTTCTATACAGAGACACATGAGAGCCCCGAGCGCCCTCTCCCCTCGGTCAGTGGCTATACCTGGGAGTCAGTATTCCATGAGGAGACCAGATATACTGGGGGGGTCCGAGGGTCAGGCGGAGTTGCAGTACTCCTTCGTTCAGCGCTCACGAGCTTGACATCCGTGGTTAGACGGGATGTCCATGCCCGTTACCTATGGCTCCGATTCCGACGCCCCTCCACACGCGACCTCTTTATTGTAGTCTGCTACTTTTCTCCTGAGACGTCACATTTCGCACGGATGCTTCGTGAGGATACGGGGGTATCCCCCTATCTAGATCTCTACTCAGACATTGTGGAGTTCTCCAGACGCGGAGAGGTCCTCCTAGTTGGGGATTTCAACGCAAGGACAGGTGCACGTCAGACATCACTCCTGGACTTCCACTCAGATCCGGTCCTATTACCTAAGATGGACACAGAGGACTCGGGCTTCCCCAACTCCTCGGCTGACAGTCGCGCTCCCGTTACTGGGTATGGGCAGGCTCTTTTGGACCTTGGACGTATACATGATCTGGTCATCTACAATGGACTAGACCGGTGGCCTGCCTCCTCTGGTTTCACATGTTTCCCACATGGCGGAGGAGCTAGTGTCGTCGACTACATTCTGGGATCTCCTACTTTAGCCCCACAGATCACTGACTTCCGCACTGCACCCTTACCTCCAGGAGCCGATCACACTTACCTGTTCTTTCATATACTTGCGTCCCGAGCCCCTCCCAGCCACACCCCGCACTACACTACCTATCATGATATACACTTCGATCATAACCTCTCACCTAATTACTCAGCCCACCTAGCCTCCCTCCTCAGACACATAGACACCATACCCTCTCTAGATCACCGAGCCACCCTTATCACCCACTCCCTTCACAATGCAGCCCGCCACATCTTTCCTTCCACTACTCGGTCCACCCGCCCTCCACCCGCTGGCTCCACCCCTTGCAACAGCTGGTATGATGACGAGTTCAAAGCATTACGCCGCACACTCTGACTCACGACCCAGCGAAACGCTAGGGCCAACCCACGTCTCACCAGGGATTATCGTCGACTAGTCCGTCGCAAGAAGCTAGCCTTCCTGCGCCAGAATGAGGATACGCTACTGAACATTCTGTTTAGTAGCAACTCCAAGGATTTCTTGAGGAAATTCCTAGAACGCCGATCCCCCTCCCCCCTCACGGACACTTCCCTCTGGCACACCTACGCACGCACACTCTATGATATCCCTGATCAGCCTCCTCCCGACCTCTCAGCCACCCCCCGCCCCAATTCTTGTATCCTCTTCACAACCCAAGGAGTCACCCACGCAGCGCATAAGCTTCATAACGGTCGAGCTAAGGATCATGAGGGCCTATGCACAGAGTTTGTTGCCTATGGCATCAAAACTCTAGCCCCCATCCTGGCAACGCTGTTCAATGAAGCTGTCTGCCACGGGTTCCCCAGAGCCTGGACCCTGAACACTATCACACCCATCCACAAAGCAGGAGATCCCATGGATCCAGGGAATTACAGGACCATCATGGTTGGACATGTAATGTCCAAGATCTATGCATCAGTGTTAGATGGCGAGGTCAGTGCTCGCGCAGAGGTACAGGGGCTCAGGGCATCCGAACAGGCCGGCTTCAGGGCGGATCACTCGACTTACGATCACATTTTTACACTTAGAGGGATCATTGAGGAGGCCAGACACAGGAGACAGAGAGTATATTGTTGCTTTGTGGATTTCCGCAAGGCATTCGACACCGTTCCCCGCGCCTGACTCATCAAACGTCTGCAGGAGGTAGGCTACGACTCGGTGATTATCTGGGTAGTAGTAGCTCTCTATGAGCGGGTGACGGGGCAGGTCAGGATTGGCACTAGCTGGACCCCAGAGATCACGAGCACTATCGGAGTCAAACAAGGATGTCCCTTGTCACCGACTCTATTTGGCCTCTACATCGACGAGCTCGAGACCACCATCAGGACACTCGGAGGTGCAAGCTGCTCTCTTGCGGAGGCTGTCATCTAGATTCTCCTATACGCAAACGATGTAGTACTACTATCCTCTTCTGCTACTGGTCTTCAGCGACACCTGGATGGACTTCAGGTCTTCTGTGATACACATGACTTGAAGGTCAACCTTGGAAAAACCAAGGTGATGATCTTCAACACTTCCAGACCCGCTATGCACCGAGAGCAGTTCCTCTTCGCCAGCGACCATGTTGAGATAGTTGACTCTTACACATACTTGGGCGTTGTCTTCTCAGGCCCGATCTTCACGATGCGCCCGGCCATGCAGGCCAGGATCAGCCGGGGATACGCCGCTCTTGCCAGGCTGGAGCGACAGTGCTACCACTCCCACTTCCAGGATCCGCGGACCAAGTCTCTCCTTTTTTATTCTTTGGTCCGCCCAGCAGGCATGTACGGTAGCCCTTGGTGGGGAGTCGACCTTTCAGACATAGAGTGGGCTCGAGTTGAGCGCCTATAGATTACTGATGTTTGCTCGGATGATCCATAGCAAACCATCGGTACCACACCAGATCATTCTAGCAGAGTTAGGCGCCTCACCCCTACAGCTTGATGCGGCTTTTCAGGCTATCACCTATCTCCACAGAGTCAGGGATTTCAGCTCCTCCGCTGACGGTCACCTCCGCCTACCTTGGTTAGCCCTATCCTCCTCTATGGCCTTATCCGTTGATGGGGACCAGCGATGCTGGTATAGTCGTCTTTCCAGTTGGTTCACCCGACTGGGCCTCGACTTAGACCGGTTGCCTCCTTTTCAGTACAGCCTCGACGCTCCACCATCTCCCCTCTCCCCCACTGACCAGGAGGTCAACCGGCTCATTCGAGCGGATCTGCTCCAGCTCCACACCTGGCGGACATGGTTTCTTCACTCCGAGCTTCCTGTGAAGCTCGACTTCTACGGCCGACACTGCCTCCAGATCTCACAGGAGGGCTTCATCACACCTCCGGGTTACACACAGCTTCATCTACCACATGCGCTCCGGATCTCCCTCGGTCAGTTTAGGGTCTCGTCACACCGATTACGGATCGAGAGCGGACGCGCAGAGGGTATCCCACGAGAGGACCGCCTTTGCCCACTTTGCGACTTGCAGGAGATCGAGTCGGAGGAGCACTTTGCTTTCAGATGTCCTATCTATTATGCCATTCGAGGCCGATACCACTGCCTCTTCCGCAACGGATTCGGCTCCCTCCCACACATGCTGCAGTTCCCGGATCAGCGATGCCTAGCCGCTTTCTTACATGAGATGACTCGCCACCGAGATACCTCTCTCCGAGCATGGCGACACGAGTAGCACACACAACGTGAGGACACCCAACGGCCTATCACTGACTTCTTTCAGTCACAGGATACCTCTTCTCAGTCTAGCCGACGACGCGGACGTGAGCGAGAGCCAGAGCCACGACAACTGCGTCAGCAGACAAACTCACACATCCAGGTCCATGACATCTCGTCTCTGCTCTCTGCCCGCCCCACCGGGGTTACCGTTGCCCTCATCCACAGGGCCACCCGCCGCCCCCGACGATCGAGCTCGACTAGGCCGCGTGACGTCAGAGGCCAATCATCTATCGCAGGGTTTTTTCCGACCTCCCATTTGATGGCCCCTCTATGATTGGTCTCTGACGATCACCACCTGCACTATCTCCCCCCTCTGCCCCATTTTTTGTGCCCGCCCCCCCCCCCCCTTCTTCTTTGTATCATCTGGAGGTAGACACATATTTTTTGTATCAGGACTAGACACACAGTCCTTCATAACCTCTTTTTTGTAGAAACGGTTGGTTGGCCCGTTTTGAAACCACCACCGTTATGCTCATTGTATCAGTTCTCTTTAGTCTCATAGACCTTCACGGTCTCCCGAAGACTTTAATAAACTTTCTTTCTTTCTTTCTTTCTCTCTCTCTCTCTCTCTCTCTCTCACACACACACACACACACACACACACACACACACACAATTTTTTTATTTTTTTATTAGTGAAAACTTTTGATTGATTATATTACAAGAGTAGCGACCTCAAAAGCGAGGCAGCCAAAAGTACATCAAGTGAAAATCTCAGTGTATGCTAGATATACATCATGATCTATGTAGTGCGTTTGCAAGCAATCAAAGAAAGATTGCTGCAGAGATTGCTTTAAAAAGCCAAATGGGGAAAATTTGGGATCACCAAAGACTTTATAGTTCCTATCTGTCCATAAAGTCCAGAGTGTCCAATAGCGAACCCAAACAAATAAAAGATGAAACTCCGGTCTGGGTGGATGAAAACCAAACAGCCAGAAAAACTTCCCAAAAGGAACAGTCGGGAATCTTGCTCGTAGGTGCTGCCGAAGAAGATCAATGAACTCACTAGAACATGGACAAAACCAGAATAAATGAGGCACAATCTCCTTAGAACTCAAGCATTTGTGGCCACTGGCAACCAGCAGGAGCAATATGTCTACGAGCCAACATATGTCCAGATGGAAAAATGCCCAGAAGCACTCTGCAGAAGAAAACCTGTTGCCGAAGAGGAGTTTTGTAGGCCCAAAGCTGCTGTAATCTCTTTCTCCACCACTTGGCTGGGCGATGCATTCGCCAAATAGAATTGCTTTTCTCTGAAACCCAAGGTTGAGGCAAAAGGATTTTATACAATGCAGGCACCGTAATCTGAAATAGCCTCAAAGGGCGAGAAGAGAACCCTAGTGAAGTCAAAGTCCAATCCTCTAACCTGTCCTAAAGTTCCAAAGTTGCTTGTACACACACACACACACACACACACACACACACACACATTTTTTAAGTGAAAGCCATGTTTCTTTATATTACAAAAAGACCGTCCCCAAAGCGGAGATCAGCCAATACAAAATCAGAAAATCTTAGAATAAGACAAGTAGACAACATAGTTAATCTGGTGTACGGACAAACAATCACAGAATGATTGCTTGAGTGACATCCGAAAAACGAAGAACATGGAAGCAATGGGCTCATGAAAGATAGTTTTTTTTTTTTGGGGGGCAAAAAGAGACTTCTATTAAGTATTAAAGAAAACCGTTCATGAAAGACAGTTTGATTCTTATCTTCGATATACTCTAGAGTGCCCAATATCTGACCCATATAAAGAACAACTCCGGTCGTCACAGGTGAATCCCAAAGAGCTGAATGTAGCAGAGGGAAAGTGTGCCTGAAGGCGCTGCTGAAGCACCAAGAAAAAATCCCGAGTGACAGGACAAGTCCAGAAAAGATGAAGCATAGATTCCCTAGGAGCCAAACATCTGTGGCATAACGTAGGAGCAATAAGTTGACAAGCCAGGAGTTGGCCAAAGGGAATGCCAAAGGGAATGACACCAAGCGGCACTCTCCATAAAAAAACCTGCTGGCGAAGGGGCAATTTGCAAGACCAAATTTGTTGCAATCTTTTACGCCACCATTTGGCACTACGATTAAAAGGCCAAAGTCAGTTGACATGCTGCATGATCCAATGAGGAGGCAGCAGGATCCTGTATAAACCAGCTACTGAAATATCAGCCATGCGCAAAGGGCACATAGAAGAACCCTGGCGATACAAAGACCAATCAATAAGCCAATTTGTGAGCTCCAATCTTGGTGCCAGCAGGAAAGAAAAAAGCATCTGAGAGAGGGAATGCCAAGTCCTAACATGCTCACACACATGCACACTTTTTTATATAGTGAAATCCATGTCTTTCTATATTACAAGAAGCAATCCCCAAAGAGGGAACATGCAATTAAGCATCAGAAAATTTTAATATAAGACAAGTAGACAGAGGAATCTATCTGATGTACACAGAGGCAATCGTAAAGAGATTGCTTGAGTGACATCCGGAAAAAGTGAAACTTGGAGAAAGTGGAATCTTCAAAGACTTACGATTTCTATCTTTCCACAGAGTCCAAAGTCCCCCATATCTAATTCAGGTGAAGAAAAGATCAAATTCATGTCTATGCGGATAAATGTCGAATAGCCAGAAGAGCTTGCCAAAGCAAGCGGAAGGAAACACACACACACACACACCACACACACACTTTTTTTTTAATGAAACTATGAACATTATATTATGAAATAGTCATTTTACAACAGGGCAAGGCTTTAGAAAAGAGCCAATGCCCTACCCATTAGAAACAGTAAAAGAAAAGCTCAACATCCAAATCCTCCTCATGCAAGGCATCATATAAGGACTGCCACAATGAGGCCCGAAAGAACTCATAAGGGTAGGAGCTGGTAATCTGCCAAAAATCTAGAAAAACCCCGAGAACCTGTGTGCTGGAAATTTGAGAGATAAAAAATAGGTGATCCTATCCAGAAGGTCCCTGGAATATGGACAAAACCACAATAAGTGCTGAATACTCTCAGTAGCATGATGACATCTTGGACAAAGAGGACAAGCAATCCTTCTTTGAGCAAATTTCACTCCCACTGGAAAAATACCAATGGCATTTTCATCTTCCATATTAATTTCAAGTTTGCTTTTCACCAAGATAAAGAATTATTCAGATGCCAAAGAGAATTGGCATGATGAGCAATCCATGGAGGAGGTAACATGAATCTATAAGCCTGTATGGAAGTCAGTAAATGTAAAGGTTGAGAGGATATAAGCCTGGACTTGAAGACTGAAGATGCCAATCTTGAAGCCTGTCTCTTACTGCCAATGGTGGAATCGGAACAAAAGGGAGTAAGAGATCTACAATAACTTTCCATATGGGTCTATGATGCATCCCAAGATTGTATTGTTGACAAGCTGCCGGAAAAGAGAGAATATGCCCCTAAATATCCACCACATCATCAATGAATGACCAGTCATCTGTCGTGTGTTTGTAAGATGATCAAGATACATTAAGAGGGGATGGGTCGCAATGGCATAGAAGAGAGCACTAAGAGGGCAGCCCTGTCTAATGCACTGAGAAGTAGAGCCAGAATAAAGCCAGTAAACTGCATTTGCTATCTTTGGACCAAAGCCCAACTTTGTCATGATTTGAGAGATAAAATCCCATTGAACAGTGTCAAATGCCTTAGCAATATCTACCTGCAATATGAGCACATCTTGATGCGAGATCTTCTTAGGCTGTTGAAAACCATCCCGATCAGTTTCCGCAGATTCCTTCATCTTCTCTTTTTCTTTATCTTTTCCTTTTCCAGCAAGTGACTGCACCTGATTGATTGGTTTAGCATTCTTTGCTCCATTTCTATTTGCTGTTTTAGCTTGCAAATTCTCATTCTTTTCCCGGGTCTGGGGCGGCAAGGCATTGGGAGGGGGCTGATGCAGAACCCTCGGGCATTCAGAGGCTAGATGCCCAAACTTGTGGCAGGCAAAACAAGCTCCTGCAAACACGCCCCATTTCAATTCAAAATACTTTTTTCCCAATTGCACTCCCTCAACTTCCACACACACACACACACACACACACACACATACAAATGCATTTCTAACGATTCTTAAGTTTTAGGAACCTAACGTACCAAACAACCATGACCCCAGATGACATAAGGCTGTTACGATAATCATAATGTCACGATAATCCAGTTCATTGCATAGGGATGGAAATAGTAATAAAATGTACACAGTTGTGGCGCCATCAATGCCCAACTAGTAATATAACTATATCTACACATATGATTGATATTTATAGTCAAGTCAGCTTTTCTCAATGGAGATTCATAGGTAGAAGGATACATGCAAAAACCACTAGCTTTTAAGATAAAAGGAAAGTAACATATGGTGTGCAAACTAAAGAAAGCACTTAATGGTTTCAATCAAGCTCTAAGAGCTTGGGTGCATCAAAATGGTTATACGTCCTGATTGAAGATGTAAACCTGACAATTATTGGAGGATTAGATCGTTGCAAGCAATTTCATGAAGATGATAGATCAAGTCAAGGAAGACTTGCGGAGGCTATCACCTATCACAACTAACCGACTCCAAGAAGGTCAATTCATTTGTGATATTCACAGTCGGAGAAGGTGAAGACAATCTTAATTTGAACAAGAAATGTGGCTGTTCGAATTCTTTATGTATGTCTATGGAAAGAAAAGCTAATTTGTGATACTAACTTCATGCACAGTTGGGATTTTATCTATGCTGAGTATGTAATGGCTGCTGGACATCATCATCGTTCCATTGTATTGCAGGTAATTTTTCAATCTTTTTCTTTAAGACAATGTCAAATGTTATCTTGTGGAAAATTTGTATCCTCTTTGTGCACCTCGAATTTCTGTATCCTCTTTGTGCACCTTAAATTTCATAAATTTTATAGCCTTATGTGTTCATGAGCTTTTAGCATATTACATTAAAACCACTATGTGCTTTTCAACAGTTCAGATAAAGGGTTTTAAAAACTGTTTTTACAGAATTCTCACAATCCACATGGATGCAAGTGGATTGGAGTTTGCACGAATGAGAATGCTTGCATTTCTTGATAACTTTAAGAGAAATTCAATGATTGCACTCGAGTTGGGGGCCAAGGCGCCCCCCCTTTCCTATCCAGGCTCTTTTATTGCTCAAATGGAGATACAAGACCAAGGTGCAATGCACCTTACAAACTTTGACTTAAGAGAGAGAGAGAGAGAGAGAGGACTTAAAACACAACTGAAAAAAAAGGGATGCTCAAATCTAGCTTTATACAAAGAATGACTCAATGCTGGAACTACAGGGAACCGGACTCCCTCGCAATGCCTGTGTAATCCAAACTTCATCCAACATTAGTAGCATATTCTAGATTTCTAGGAAAAGAAATCACAATGCAAAAATGAGAGTAGGAAGTGCTGAAAACAGACAGAAACTCAGATACAAACTCCTCTTTAATCGTTGCTTCTTTGATTGCAGCCTCCCCTTGCTGAAAAGATCTGGATTCTGAGGCTAGAGAGAGGAAAACTGAGAGAAGGGTGCTGCAGTCTAGAGAGAGAAGGTCTTAGAGTGGAGCAATGGTCTAGAGAGAGAGTGCTTTGGCTACTACAAGGTAGGGGAAAGGAAAGAGATGCGGCTGCTGCGCCAGGGATGCGAAGAGAGATTTTTCTACAAGAAGAGAGGGCTGAAACTGGAGGGAGAGAGAGAGAGAGAGAGAGAGAGAGTCTGGTAGAGGAGAGAGAAAATCTGCTGCACCACCAAGAGGGTGTGAGAAGAGGATGGCTGCACCAAGAGGGTGAAGGGAGGAGGGCTGCTGCACTAAGCAGGGAGGAGGGACAGGGGAGGGAGGTCCTTTTATAGCCCCCCACATCTCATCTTGCATGCCACCCACCCCTCATGCATGGCCAAGTGGCTGGGCCAGTTGGCCTTGCTGCCACCTCATCCTGCGACATGTCAGCCTGCCACGTGTCACTTGGAAACCCTAAAATTTTAAAGTGGTCAAAATTGAATTATGACTTCACCAATGGGTTCCTAGCGAGTAGTCCTACACATTGATAAAATCTAAAGCCATGTTTAAGCTTAATTGACTCAATTAAGAGGTGTATTTGTTTGTCGTCTTATCCAACATTCCCCTCAAACCAACGAGGGTTGCCTAGGATTTCATCCACGCCCTTTCTTTCTCCATTTGTCCAAGGCTATTATTGAGTTGACGAAGTCTCCCCATCCAGATCTGATGAGATTTTTGGCCAACATAACATAAACCGTTGCGAATGAGGCCATAACATGCTTGATGTGTCTCCATGCCTCTTGGCATGCTTCCTGGCTCACACACCCAAAGCCCTGAGACATTCTCTTGGATGGTTGCTAGGCCGGTCTACAATCTATGCATTTGATTGGTCCAAAGATGGATACTTAGGTGGGATGTGATTTCCTAATGTCCTTTCTCAAGAGAAGGCATTACCCTTGTGGGCCACTAATGCTCATAACCCCAGGCAAGGAGGTCCACCCTTAAATGCTAGAGCTAGCCCCCATGACCTAACTGAAACTGCAGGAAAACTTTCATCTACTTTTGCAAAACTTGCTATTAAAATTGAAATGTAAAAGAAAAATTATCAAGTAGGTGGATACAAGTTTGCTGAGGTTTGCATCTGTGAATGGCAATCCCTTAAACTTAAGGAGGTACATTTTTCGAGTCTTTCCGCGTCTTCCCGTGGTTAAGTTATGGAAGATAATGTGCTCCGGGATCAGAAGGATCTCATTGTCTTCAATTTCAGGCGGATCTTCAAGACTCGGCTCTTGAGGTGGGTCCCCAACATAGGGTTTGATTAAGCTGATATGAAAAGCATTGTGTATCTTCTAGCTAGGTGGAAGGCTCAACCGGAGTGTGACGTTGTTGATCACCTGTAACAGTTGGAAAGAGCCATAATACTTGAAAGAAAGTTTGTGATAGATTCTTTTATGTCCCACCTTAGTTTTCAACCTAGCTTTCTCGAACTTCAAAAGCACCCATTGGCCTTCTTTGACTTCAAAAACCCTTTGTCTTTTATTGGCGGCAGCCCTTTGTTTTTCTTGGCCCCAAGAAAAGCTTAGAAGAGTTTCAAGATTTTCAAACAGAGCTTGCCAGAAGTTACTTGTAAACTTAGAATCTCTATCTGAAACTATGGATTGGGGCATCCCATGGTGTCTAAAGATGTGACGGACAAAAGTATTGTTCAGGGGCTTTGAGGTTCTCTCTACAAGGAATAAAGCGGGCTTGTTTGCTGAAGCGATCCACAATGACCCAAATTATATCATGGCCTTAGTTCGTCCTTGGGATTCCCGTCATGAAATCCATAGTGATGTGTTCAGAAGCTCTTTTTGGAATGGGTAAAGTCTGTAGCAAACCTTTGTGTTTTCCTTTGTCATGCTTGGTTTTTTGACATGGTAGACAAGCTGAAATAAAGGCAGCAGTGTCTTTTTTCATGTCAGGCTAGTAAAAGAGTTTTTCCATGGTTGCAAATGTAGCCACAACACCCTTGTGACCAACAGCTATGCATAACAAAGGAACTTAGATCCAAAGTGCTGGAAGAAAGTCATGGTCTTGCATAAAACCATCTCTTAGTTGGTAGGCAAGATGAGTACCTCCAGTTGTCAAATGTGACCATATTGTGAGAAATCAACATCTCCCGCATATAAGTGAGATTTGATGGACCTTTGGTGTACGGGAGAGGCCGTCTGCCGCTGCATTTTCTTTACCAGGGGTGTACTGGATCCGAAAATGAAATGATTGCAGAAAGATAGATCATTTCATATGTCTCTCAATAGTGCTTCCAAAGCTTTAGAGAATGAATTACAACCAAGAGTTTTTTTTCATAAATATCATAACGAAGTTCAGCATCTCTTAATTGTCTACTCTCAAAGGCCACTGCACGACCATCTTGGGTAAGAGAAGCCCCAAGGCAATCACCAATTGCATGAGCTACCACCACGAAAGTTTTCCTTGAATCAGGAATGATAAGTACAGGAGAAGCCCCAAGGCAATCACCAATTGCATCAGCTACCACCAAGAAAGGTTTCCTTGAATCAGGAATGATAAGTACAGGACTTGTATTAAGGCATGCTTCAAAGCATTGAAGGAGTCTTTTCCATCTAAACTTCATATTTTTCTTGGTGAGGTCATGTAGAAGGGCAGCAATTTCAGCAAAGTGCCAAATGAACCTTCGGTAATAAGAGCATGGACCCAGAAAGGATCTTACCTCATGAGCATTTCTCAAGTCGGGCCATTCCACAATACTTGTATCTTGACTAGGTCCATTCGGACACCTTCATGTGAAATAATATTCCCAAGATAGTGAGTTTCAATTAGAAAAAAATCACTCTTCTTTTCATTAATGTAGAGAGCATTTTCAGCTAAGACTTGAAATGCAGTCCTTAGGTCCTCTCTATGCTCTTCTCCATTCTTGCTGAGAATGAAAATATCATCAAAGAAGACTGCTGTAAACTGCCAATGGTTTCTAAACAACTGCGATGCTCACATCCCTACCCTTATGTTGGAGGGTGAGAATGTTCTTTGCATAATCAATGCGTGGGCTAACTTGCTTATGCCAAGGCATCCCAAGAATTACATCAGTCCCTTGAATTGGAGCCACCATAAAGGATAGGTGGTCCAGATATCCTTGAATGTGTACCCTTACCTTGCTGATGAGAGGGTACACCTTTTCTTCACTACTTCTGAAGGCCCCATGTGCTTCCTGGGCCTCTCCTTGATCTTCTGGGGCTGTCGTCAAGTTCTTTTCATTAATGTAGAGAGCATTTTCAGCTAAGACTTGAAATGCAGTCCTTAGGTCCTCTCTATGCTCTTCTCCATTCTTGCTGAGAATGAAAATATCATCAAAGAAGACTGCTGTAAACTGCCAATGGTTTCTAAACAACTGCGATGCTCACATCCCTACCCTTATGTTGGAGGGTGAGAATGTTCTTTGCATAATCAATGCGTGGGCTAACTTGCTTATGCCAAGGCATCCCAAGAATTACATCAGTCCCTTGAATTGGAGCCACCATAAAGGATAGGTGGTCCAGATATCCTTGAATGTGTACCCTTACCTTGCTGATGAGAGGGTACACCTTTTCTTCACTACTTCTGAAGGCCCCATGTGCTTCCTGGGCCTCTCCTTGATCTTCTGGGGCTGTCGTCAAGTTCTGAGCCATCTAAAGAGAAATTAAATACTGAGTAGCACCATTATCTAGTAGAAAAAGAGCGGATTTATCCTTTACTTGACCCCATGTTTTGAGTAAACTATGGGCACCGGTGTCACCTTCTTTTTGTGGGGTAGCTTCCAAGTTGTTCACCACCGGAGTCTTCTTGCTTTGGGCTGCCTCTTTATTGTTGATGTTGGGGCTGGTTTTGGCAGCCTTAGGGCATTCATAGAAGTTGTGGCCTCATTTGCCACACTTGAAGCACCTTCCCTCGGAATAGTACTTTTGCTTTTGCTGAGAGGAGAGGGAACTGAAGGGTTTCTCTGACTACTTTGGAGGAGGCTGGCTGGTCCCCTTTTGATCCTTTGTAAGGTCTCTTTTCTTTTGCTCCTTCGAAGAGTCTCTCCAGAACTTGGGCTTGTCTTTGGAGCTGCGTTTGTTGTTGAAGAGCAGCTTCCTTTCCACCTTCAAAGCCACGCTGATGGTGTCCTCCGGAGAAGTAGGAGCTTTGATATCTACCTCATTCTAAATGGTATACCTTAACCCAGCAAATAACTCTTTTTGCTGTTCCTTTTTATCCTTCCTACTGAATGCTTGAACTTTCAACAAAGCATCCACTCTTCTTGTCGTTGATGGAGTATGTCCCATTGGACCATCACGTCCCTCTTGAACTCTTTATGCAGGAAATGCTTTAACAGCTGACTTTCTTACAATTTTGACCTAGAACTCCTCATATGCAGGGGACAATATGAGCACCTCGTAATTGAAATAACCTTTTTCATAGCAACTTCAGAAGTCAAGGCACTAGAAAAGGAAACTCAACTTGGAGGTGAGCTCAATCGAGCATAACATTCGATAGCAGTAGACAGGGAACTCAATATGGTGGTGAGCTCCAGCACACTAACGCATGCTCTCAGTGTGTTAGAGCTGATCACCAAGTTGAATTCCTTCCCCAGTGCGGAAGGTTGTGCGCAATTACGACAGGCTCAACACCAAGTTGAGTTCTCTCCCAGTGCCACAGGGAACAACGACAACCCGTTTCCCTTGGCTCCCCATCCTACAACATGGTTGGTCATGAGGTTTTTCTTTCAAGTCTTTTAAAGCGCTTCCACGTATTGGCTTGCTGTCCAGTACTTGCCATGGCTTCCCACCAAAGTGAAGCACGGTCTTGTAGATGTAAGGCCACCAATATGAGTTTGGCCTTACTCTTCATAGTCATCCCTTTCAAAGAAGTACTCGAGATCTCGGATCCAGGCCAGCAAGACTTCGGGCTGATCTTCTCTCTTGTACTTGTTGAACTTGAAGAGCTTATCTCCAAGGGGTACTTTCTATTTAGCATATCTTCATCTCCTTGTATGCCTTGCAGGAGATGAACTTCGGAGCCACTTTCTACGTCGAGGAGGGGAGGCAAAGGATGACTTACCCTCCCTGTTGGAGTTGCGGATGTCTACATGGCCTCTTCCTTGGGATTGGGGACCTGATTTGTGGGCTCCCTCATGGTTACTCTCCAGGGTTCCCTCATGGTTACTGTCCAGGACTTGCATTTGTTGAACCATATTGGATAGGCGAGAACTCAATTCATGGAGACTAGGAGGATGATCAGGACCATGTGTTGCCATGATGGCAGATTTGACTCAGTGGAGAACAAGAAAGGACTCAACAAGGGAAAACACAAAGTACGGGACCACTACCTAAGCTCTGATACCAATGAAACAACTTTGTGCTTTTCAACAGTTCAGATAAAGGGTTTTAAAGACTGTTTTTACAGAATTCTCACAATGCACATGGATGCACGTTGGATTGGAGTTTGCATGAATGAGAATGCTTGCATTTCTTGATAACTTTAAAGAGCAATAAGAGAAATTCAATGGTTGCACTCGAGTTTAGGGGCCCCCCCGCCCCCCACCCCCACCCCTCTCCCCCTTTCCTTATCCAGGCTTTTTTATTGCTCAAATACCCCCCCACCACAGAGCCATAGTGGCACTTGGTTTTGCATTTTGAGTCTTTTGAGTACTAGCTCTGAGTTTATGGCTTTTTGAGATTTTAAATTTTCTAGTATAGCACGCTGCAAGGGCTTTAGCGAGCCAGCCCACAACAGCTTGTATGGGTTACTCACTTGATTGTACGTTGTCACATAGGCCTGTGAGGCCTCCCGTAGACATAAATTACAACTCTCTCTCCATCTTGAGTTCTCTTGTGACATTCTCTTTGGAAATGATCTATTCTTGTGTCATCTACATACACTTTTACATGAGAGAACAAAACTTTGGGTGAATTTCTCACGATTAATGATCTGCTTAGATTAATTAACGTCTTATAAAAGCTCACTACAGATGTATTATTATTAGCGGGACTACATAAAGTAATGGAGCTCTTTGCTGCTATCTTGTATACTTGTGATATGTCATCAAATCTAACAAGGCTAGGCCACATTTGACGTAGGCAATCCAGTTTGATGTCTAATCCACTATGAGCAGTGAAGTTAAATAAGTGTTCTTGTTTATTGATTTTGGGATTTATAAGGGCTTCTTGGATAATCATGATGTCTTTTTATGCATTATGCTTGATAGATTGCAGAAGATTACTCTCATGCAGCATTTTTAGTCCGGTTACCAGGTTATTGTCCAAGTAAGTTTTCCAATATGTTTCATTCATGTTTTATTTTGCTAAAGTTGTTTGTTATCTTTAAAAACAAAAAGGCTTTGTTGTGGGAGAAGGGTAACAGATGCCTATTTTTTATGTAAAATGATAAGTGTAGTCAAAGAACAGTAGTTAAAAGATAAACTTCATACTACATGCTCCCATGATAATGAGAAATTAAGCACCAAATACTTGTTTTTCTCTTGCGTAAAAAAACAAAAACAAAAAATGTGAAACACCCTCACGTGTGCACGTCACACACACACACATATATAGACTCCAGAGTCACTTCTCTTCACAAAGCACATATCCACTTGCTTGGTAGTTCATTGCAGATCTTTACGTTTTTCAATTAGGATGTTTGCTGAAAGAATGCATATGTTTTCCTACTATTGAGTTAGGTACTAGTGGCTAGGGTCTAGCAATTGAGGGTTGACCCCCATTGAAGGGGACCTTATTGTTCCAGAGGTGGAGACGTACCTCTTTATGTGAAATGTAAAGACTCCACATCAGTTCCCAAAAATGTCTTTCAATTAGGATGTTTGCCAAGATAATGCATATGTTTTCCTACTATTGAGTTAGGTACTAGTTGGCTAGGGTCTCATTGAAGGGGACATTAGCGTCCTAGAGGTTGAGACGTATCTCTTTATGAGAAGCGTAAAGACACCACTCCACATCAGTACACAAACATGGGACCAATCAAATGCATAGAATGCACAACCCAACAACTATTAAGGAGAATGCTGCCAATGAGTTCGCTCCCTGACTAGGCCCTGGCAGCTCTGCAACTTTTAAAAATTTTATATTAAGGAGAATGTTTACAATAGCCTTGGGCGTGGGCCTGTGAACATGAAAGAGTCAAAGAGATACAAGACATGATAACAAACAAAATAGGCATAATAGGTTGTGGGAAGGCCAACCAAACTCAGGACTAAGCCCTTTGAATAGAGGTAACTGCCAGAAAACTTGGGATGAAAACAGAAGTAAAATTGGACTTGTATTGATTACCCAAATTTTATTAGGCAAATAAAGCGTGATTGAAATACCTTAATAAGCATGACGCGTGGCATGCTGATATGACATGCTCCCGTGGCATGCTGATGTGGCAGCTTTGACATGTGGCACGGGATACATGGCAGCCCATGAGGTAGCACAAGACACATGGCACACTATGGGACATCGAGGCCCATGCATGAACCACTGCACACCAGGACCTAGCTCTCCATACCAAAGTGGGCACAATTTCCCACATTTGAAGCTGGCCGCTCCCTACATCTATAAAAGTAACACTCCACGCCCCACTGTTTTCCACACAGTCTTGCAGCAAAACATTTCCTATGCAATCCTACTCTCTCCCAATAGCTGTACTGAAACTTCAAGGCAAATTTGTAGCAGATTTGCATTGTTTTCTGCATAACTTTTGAACTTGCATCAGAGCTTATAGATCTCCTTCCCAAAACTTTGGCCAAGTGTCACAGATGTGTGGAAGAAGTGGAATTGTGCGAGCACTGTCCCTCAGGATTGGAGGGCCCTTGGAGCCTTGAGCACCCTAGCTATGCTATATATTGAGACATTGTTGTGTATATACACTTACTGCTCAGCCTTGAGCTTCATTTTCATGTCTTGTATATAGCTCCGGCAATAATCTAATTCTTTCTCAGAGTGGTCTCAAGTTTGGAAGGTATTAATGAGATTCACTTTAACACCTTGGTCTTGTATCTCACTGCAATAAAGATCCTGGATAAGGGAGGGGTACCCATGTTGGCAATCATGTGTTCTTCTTTTCTCAAGAATGATTGTATATTTCAGTTTCTATTATTTCGAAATCTATGAAGTAAAGCAATATTCCGGAATGTTATGCAAAGCAATGTTGGCAAGAGGTTTCATTTGTATCAAAGCTAAGGATTGTTAGCCTCAAAAGCTCCCTTATTCAGACCAACCCTCTTTATTCTCATCGAGTCAACTACCTTCCAGAGGAAGAAAATGGCATTACAACCTGTCCCTTTGAGGCATAAGAGAAGGAGAAGACCAGCCTTGGCATCCACGTGGCTCCTCCCCATTGGCTTGCCTCCACCGAGCAAAAGATCAAGCTTGGAGACAAGCTGTTCAAGTTCAACAAATACAAAGGCGAAGATGAGCTCTAAGTCCTATTGGCATGGATATGAGATCTTGACTACTTATTTGATGGAGATAAATATCAAGAAAAAGCCAAGATTCAATTTGTACTCTTACATTTGCAAGAGCGTGCTTCTCTATGGTGGGCTGATATGGCTAGCACGGGACAGCAAGCCCACACTTGGAGAAGGTTTAAGAAGCAATTGCAAGATCATTCCTTGCTAAAGGAGTTCAAAAGAGACATGGTGGTGATATCCTTCAACAACGACAAGACAAAAAGTCTGTGGCTCATTTTTCGGGATACTTTACTCAATGTTCAAGCTTTCGGTAAAAAGGATTTGGCAGAGTAACAAATGAAGTTCTTTGCGGGGTTCAAAACATTGTGAGCCCCGTGAATTTTGAGAACACTATTGATGTAGCAAGCCCACACTTGAAGAAGGTTTAAGAAGCAATTGCAAGTATCATTTCTTGCCAAAGGAGTTCAAAAGAGACATGATGGTAATATCATTCGCCAATGACAAAACAAAAAGTCTGTGAATATGCTGCTTATTTTTTGGGATACTTTACTCAAAGTTCGAGCTTACAATATGTTAAGGCATTAACAGTGTGCGGGGTTATCGCAGAGTAGCTTGCGGATGGCAGTTGTAACGACACGTTGTATATTCATGTCACCAGTATCTCTTGGGATTCCATTCTATGCAATCTATTCATGTAGTCTATTAGCAGTCTTTCGGCATTCTGAGTCTCTGTGTATTCTACATTGCGTGAATACCTGTTCCGTGTATCCCGTAGCGCCTTTCACTTAGGGCATTACATATTGACGGCCACAATTTTATTTCGTCTGCACATGTGGGGTGGGTGTGTATCCCCATGCAGAACTGGTCGTGCCCACATTGTCAGGCGGCGCGACATCTGATTTGACCGCGACCTGCAACTTTTGTAGCCGAACTGGAAACGTGCGTTTACCGCAAGCGACAATAGATCCACGACGTGCAAACAAAGCTGTTCTCTATCAAGACAAACTCGCAAGACACTCAGTTCGGTGACTTGCGCCTCGCCAATTCACTGGTTCGGCAAATCTGGCACTTGCATGCAGAGGGTTAGCATATGTCTGGCCGAATAGTGGAACTAACCAGCAACATGCATGCGAACACGATTGCAGGGACCTCCGGATCCCCTAGTTCTGACAACAAGGCTGCCCGACAGCCTAGGTGGTCCATCTCTGCTGCTGGTGGAGATCCCTTGGAGCAGGGAGAGGTTCGGCAAAACCCGGAGAACAAAGCCGACGGTGCTCTGGAGCATGGTGGTGCCTAGTTGGAGCCAGAGCAACCCACAGGAAGCGGCGCTGTTACTCTGCCAAGTGCAAGGCGATGTTCACGTTCGATGCCTGCTTTACGTTTTGTTTCGGGTGGTCGGAGAGTAGTGCACCATCCTCACCAACTACAAGGCAAGCGAGGTCGGCGGTGAGAGGTCTGTTCACAACTCCACAATCTCGGACAGCAGGGGGCGGATTGATTCCAGTGGTTCTGATCATTTTGACAATTGCGCTTCCCACGGCGGTTGCAAATGTCAAGTACACCAAATACTAAAGCCAAAGATGATCCAGACGCACGTGTCTGACAATTCGACAAGATACACACTCAATATACCGCATGTTGTAAATGCGGCGCAGAAGGAAGTGGTGTTTGAGTCCACTCTGGAGGGGAAGCCGTCAAGATGGTTGGCAGAATACCCTGCGGATCACTTCAGTGCCAACTTTACGTCCTGTTTTGGGTGGCCGACAAGTGTTGAGTGCACCGTCCTCACTGCGATGCAAGTGAGGTTAGCGGTGAGAGGTCTGTTCACAACTCCGCAATCTCGGACAGCAGGGGGTGGACTGCTTCGAGTGGTTTCGAGCATTTTGACCATTGTGGCTCCCATGGCGGCTACGAATGTCAACACCAAATTTTTGGGGAAAGCCAGAGATGATCCAAATGCACATGTCTGACAATTCGAGAAGATATACGCACTCAATATATCAGGTGTTGTGGAAGGAAGCAGTGTTTGAGTCCACTTTGGAGAAAAAGCTGTTAAGATGGTTGGCGAAATACCCTATAGATCACTTCACAAACTACGATGCTATCAATGTTGCATTTCTTAGGCGGTTTCGCAAAGAGAAGACAATTCCGCAAACTCTGGAGGTATTGCGGATCGTGGAGCAGGGCGATCAGGATGTCGAAGACTATGCAGCTCAGTTCTATCAACTTCTGCAACGCTTTCCTCACACACGCTGGAAGCGCTCAACGAGTAATTTATTGCCGAACTGGCCAAGAATGTGCGGACGGCGGTGGCGACCGTGGACAAAGTCACAATGTCTCTGAATGATGTGATCGCACAAGCGATCCGTGCGGGAGAGGCACTTCAAGGTTGGACAGCTAAGCATCGCAAGGCGTCCAAAGGGAAAAGCAAATCCAAAAAGAAATCATCGAGGAAAAAGCACAAAGCTAGACGACGAGTCTGACGATGAGAGTTCGGATGAGAATGATGTGATCGCACAAGCGATCCGTGCGGGAGAGGCACTTCAAGGTTGGACAGCTAAGCATCGCAAGGCATCCAAAGGGAAAAGCAAATCCAAAAAGAAATCATCAAGGAAAAAGCACAGAGCTAGACGACAAGTCCGACGATGAGAGTTCGGATGAGAGTTTCTTAGAAGAAAGCAATGAGGAGTTGGAAGCCGAAGAAGAGAAGAAGCCCAAGAAGGCCTCTAAAGGAGGAAAAGGGAGCTCTGCGGCATCCAAAGGACACTCAAAGAACAGAAATCTGGTGCATTCAGTGTCGGAATCCTGGCAATTCAACGAGATAAAATGTGCTTTAAATGAGAAGCGGTGTGCCATCTGCATGACCAATATGCACACCACATCCCAATGTCACTACAATGGATGAGGCCCGAGATTGCAAGGACAAACACAATGTACAACACCCACGTCTACTAATCCCAAAGCATCCTACGCACAACAATCTTGGAATGGAGAGTCCTAGGACCAACCTTCTTCCAGATGTGGAGCAGGCCATGGCCGCGGATGATGAGTTGGTGGTCGGGGTGAAAATTGACCAAAGAAGTGCCTGTTATGCCTAGGAAAGGGTCATTGGCGAAATGAATGCCGAGAGGCCCGAGAGTGGGACCAACAGAAACTGGAGCGGTAGAAGATGGTTCAGATCATGGGTGATGATCCAAAAGTCACACCTGAAGTCAATGTCGTGACCCCTTCTGGCAAAGTGGTGCGGAGCTCATCCGGAAAGATGACAGTAGTACTACAGTGGCCAGTGGAGGACGGCAAGTGGTGGACTGGGTCAAGTATCCCTGAGGTGTGGGGCGAGATCTCCTGGTAGCGCCGCCAGCATCCAGTCTCTAGCCTATGATCTGGAAGGATGTGACCCATAGATGCGGGCGAAGAGTGATGTGGAGCCCTTCAATTTCACATCTTTCTTGAGCTACTGCAACTCCTCTTCTGAAAAAATGACGGTTCTCGTGGCCGGTGGAAGTGGACGGAGATTGGCTGAATGGGGATCCATTCACCAATCGAAGTGAAAAGGCCGACTCCAACACTGTTAAAGCTCTGTCCGTGAAAATACTGCCCAGGATGCCCTAAATCGGGCGTAGGAAGGAGGAGAGAGGAGAGGGTAGGAGAGAGAGGATAGAAGGGAGAGGGCTGACGGGGAAGGAGAGGGTAGGCAACGGAGGAAAAGAGGGGGGTTAGGAGGGAGGGAGGGGCGGGCTAGGAGGGAGGAAGGGGGCTGAAGGCGGGGAGGGAGAAGGTGGGCGGGGGAGAGGAAGGGAGGGGGCTGGTTAGGAAGGGAGGGGGCGGGGGGGTTAGAGGAAGGGGAAGGGTGGGGGAAGGGGCGGGGGAGGGAGGGTGCAAGGGAGGGGAAAGAGGGGGCGAGGGGGAAAGGGGGGGGCGGGGAGGAGAAAGGGGCAGGGGGGGCAGCGGAGGGGGAGAGGGAGAGCGGGGAAGGAAAGGGGGCGGGGGGGCAGCGGGAGAGGGAGGGAAGGGGAGAGGGCGGGGACGGGGAGAGGGGAGGGGCGGGGGGGTAGCGGGTGGGGGAGAGGGTGTAAGGGAGGGGGAGGGTGTGGGGGAGGGAGGGCAGTGGGTGGGGAGAGGGAGGGCGAGGAGGGAGAGGGAGGGGGCGGAAGGGCTGGCAGGGGGGGAGAGGGAGAGCGGAGAGGAGGAAGGGAAGGAGGAGAGCGAAGGGGAAGGGGCTGGCGAAGGGGAGGGGAGGAGAAGCTGAGGGGAGGGGAGGGAGAGGAGGAGAAGCGAGGGGAGGGAGAGGGCTGGCTGAGCAGAGGGGAGAGAGAGGGAGAGGGGGCTGGCTGAAAGGGAGAAGGGGGGGGCAGCAGCTCACGGGGAGGAGCAGCAGCTCTCCGAATTGAAGATTGCCTCTTGCAATGCGAACTTTTAAAAAATTCTTTAGACGAGCATCCTTTGTTCAAGAAGTCTTTTTGTCTTGATCTTGTCTCCTACTTAGAGATTTTCCTATGATCATTACTCGATCTTGACATAAAGAAGTGCTTTCTTCCATGGAGAGAGGCTGAAAATGGCTGAACTCAGTTAAAGATTGGCAAGTCTGTTTTGCTTGAGCTACATTTTCACACACATATTTTTTTTTGGTGGGTGAAAACTTTGAATGCTTTATATTACAAGATTGCTATCCAGGGAAAAAAAAACTGGCAAGCTGAAATAATACATCAAGCAAAAATGTCCATGTAGGACAAATATACATCCTGATATATGCAATAAGTTTGCAAACAATCGAAGAGCAATTGCTGCAAAGAACGATGGAAGAAAATAAAAGTAGAAAAGACTAGATCACCAAAGACTGCGATTCCTAGCTTTCCAGAGAGTCCAGAGTGCCAAGTAGTGAACCCAGGTAAAGAACAAATCAAAGTCCGGCCGTTTAGGATAAATCCCAAACAACAAGAAATGCTTGCCAAAAACAGCCTGAGAAAATCTCAATCTCAATCTGTGCCCAGGGATGCCCAAGAAATTTTGTGTCTTAGAGCAATGCCAAAAGATATGACAAACTAGAGCCTTGTATGCTTCATGCTGCAAATAACTGTTGTTGACAATGAGCAATCTTGAAAAAAGTGATATATTCCATTCAAAACGAATCATACAACAGGTGGGAGAGAAAGTACTCTATCCCTAGCCTCAACAATGTGGCAAAAAAGCCATGGTGGTGGTCTAAAATGCCACGACATCCCAAAAGGGGTCAAATGAACAAATAATGAGCAGTCCCATGTCCTCATGAAGGATAAAAGTCTCCCACGAGCTGCCAAAGAGGTGCTTGTACACCGAGAGTGAAGATAATCTCCGCCCAAATGGAAGCGAGAGTGTCAGCCTCCGTGCATAAATGGCCTTCAAGGACAAAATAACATCACGAACACCATATCCGCCATAGGGTAATGCTGGAAATCACCTCCCAAGCTGACCCTGCAGGTGAAGTAGGCATGGAATCCTGAGCTGGTACAGGTACCAAAAGTAAATCGTGCGGCTCCATGATGCTAACATCTGTGGGACCCCGTCTCTGGCGACTCTGCATGAAGAAACCGTGGTCTCCTGGCTCTGACTCAAAGAGAGCAAAGGCTCCAGATCCTCTCCCCCAAAGGGCAGCGCCCCATGTCATCAAAAAGGAGTCGGATGTAACATATGAGAACAACTTGAAGATACCTGTCCATACCACTCTAGAGCTGGGGCAGCTCCATAAACAATGCTTACTAGATTTCTCTGCAAGCTAACAACGCATACAAAAGGAGGGTCTACCCATCTGCTGAAGCCAAGTACCCACAGGTATACCCCTATGTATAGTGAGCCAAAGAAAGTAGGAGACTTTCTTGGCTCTACTAATGCCCCAAAAGTGAGTCCAGTAGCTCAGCAAGAGCTCTGCAGTAAGTCCCTGTGCGTGCCAATGCTGTGAGGCAGATGGTAGGTGATGAGAGTCTCTCTGCTGAAGCCTATAACCTGCCCTCGTCGAGTATTGGAAAAAAGGAAGAGGACGAACGCCTGCCACCGGAGCAGGCCACGCCCACTCACCTGGGTCCCAGTCGAGCTCCGCAAGAGGTCGACCCTGAAAAATCCAAAGTCTCCATCTAGGATCCTCTACAATGGTCAACCTGGAAGGATCTGTGGCCCATTCCTTACCCAGGCAACCAATGACCCTGACTCTCTGCCAAAGGAGCTCCTGTCGACTGAGTGGGACACAATCTGTGAGAGGAGTCTGTCTCAAAATAAGTAAACGGTGCCGGTCCTAAACGAACTCCAATGCATAGCCCAGCCTCACTAAAACAACCTGACCAAGTAGAGATGGGATGAACATAGGATGGATCTGTAAGCATATCCCTCCACTCCTGAGGAATAGCTCTCATGATCAGTAATCTGGTGGCAGCAATCTGTCCAAGTGGCCCGTGTCTATCTGTGATCTCCTCCTCTGACATCTCCACACCTCCCCTGAATCAATCTCCGACTGTCACAACCCCCTGAGCATGCCATCTGGCCAAGGGAGTCCTAAGTTCTGTACCAGGGGAAGATCCCTGATACCGAACCAGGGGGTTATGATAGAGTGGCTGTCAGGCAATTTCCTCTCTGGAGGAGGGAGCTGCTCTAATGAGGTGTTGTCGAAAATGATCCCATATCTGAATAAGCCTTTTCACAAGCGGTGAGGAAGGCTGAGAATGTTAGTCGGTCAGGAAGATCCAATTGACTCTACCTACCCACTGGCCTGCTGCTCTAGGGGTGCACTGGTGAATCCCATGCAGTAGGAACTGCTTCCACGGCTGATCTCCTGGAGTCAATCCTCTAACAAGAAGTTTGACTAAAAGGGCTCTGCTCTGCATCTCAGGATCAAGAACCCCAAGTCCTCCGTGCGAGGAGGGTAAAGTGATAGTATCCCATGAAACCCTGGCCCTAGTGTCCGATAAGGTTCATATGGTATCACACAAAGTGTCAACGACATATCACTCGCACGGAAATGAACAAACAAGAAGTAGCAACAAGGTCATGAATCATATCTTGAAGATACCATATACGAAACTTTTGACTCTGCCCTTTGGGCATTTCACACAGTGTATAAGGTGAGTATGGAAATGATCCCATTCCAATTGGTATACGAATTGGAAGCCATAGTTCCAATGGAATTCAACTCTTCCAGTTTGTGCATAGTGGCATAGAAGCTCCATCCGCAAGAATCCACAGAACCGTCACCACCACTCCACAGGAAGTTCCGGAGCAATCTCCTCACCTGACGGATCGAGTCAGCATGAAAGCACCAACATGACGCAACGTACCACATAGTCGCTAGTAGAACCTGGTTGAGTACCAGCGCTCTTTCAGCCAAAGAAAGTCTAGCCGTGCTCCAATAGGCTAGCTTTCTCCGGATGCTCTCAAAAACTGGGGCAAACTATTGCGTCGAGAACACCTCAATGCCAACCTGGAAGCCTAGATATCTCGTGGAGGTGCCTCCGGGAATCCATACAAAGCCTCTGTCTCCTCCCCATGCTGGGGTATCCTGCTGAGCCCCTGTCTAGATGCCTTTTGATTTGTTCCAATTGACAAGTCCCCCTGAGGCTAGGCAGAACTTGTCGATTGAATCCGTAGCAGTAGCGAGACTATAAGCATCTCCTCTGACTGTCAGTGCCGTGTCGTCAGCAAACTCAGTGTCCAGAAGCTCCTGCTCCTGCCGGATAGGCAGATGGAGGCCCAAAGTGCCATGACTGGTAGCCTGCATAAAGTATCCCATAGCCTCCGCTACGAAAAGGAAAAGGTAAGGTGCAAGCGGGCATCCCTGTCGTACCGATCTGGATAGCTGAAAAGCCGGTCCTCTGCCTCCACAGACCACCATCCTGCTAGAAGAGTGGGAGTAAAGTGAGGAGACCCAAGAAATCCATCTATCACTGAAGCCTAGCCTCCTCATAGTGCCCTCCAAGAAACCCCAGTCCACCCTATCATAAGCCTTCTCAAAATCGAGAAGAAGAACTGCAATCTCCTGCTAACTCTCCTTCGCCCAGTGAGTGGCCTCCCAAAAAGTGAAGATGTTATCCAAGATACTCCGATCTTGGACAAATCCTGTCTGAGTAGCTCTAATGATATCTGGCAGCATAGGCTTTAGGCGAAGAGCCAAGGTCTTCGCTAGGATCTTGTAGGCTGTCCCTACAAGTGTAATGGGTCTCCAATTACGTAGGACTGTCTTGTCTCCCCCTTTCGGGATGAGACAAATCATACCTGTGCATAATGTCTCACCCAAAGATCCTGTATCGAGAGCCTCTGAAAAGGCAGAGAGTAGATGATGCCCAATCGTATCCCAAAGAGCTCTAAAAAGAAGTGGCGACAAACCGTCCTCCCCCGGGCATCTGTCTTTGGGCAGCTCATGTAATGCGTCCATGATCTCCAAGAGTGATAGTGGGCTATCCAAAACATGACTCATTCTGTCTGAGACCATCAGGGGGACATGACTCCAAATCTCCTCTCTGGCTCTGATCATCTCCTCGGTGATTGGATTGGCGGTGTAAAGAGTGGAATAGAAATTAGAAGTGATCTCAACAAGACGGTGAGGGTCCGTCTGAAGAGACCCAGCCTCATCCACAAGTCTATGAAGACTGTCCGAAGAGTATCTCTGACCCACTTCCCTGAAGAACTCTCTAGAGCATCTATCCCCCTTCTGAATCCAGAAAGTCTGCTGGGAGTAAAACCTGAACTGGGCCCTCCTACCTTGAATCTCCTCCAGCCTCTCCTGAGCCTCCGAAAGCTGCCCTCTGATGAAAAGAGAATGAGGAAAACTCTGAATCAATCTTTAAAGTCTGGATACCTCCACTCTTGCATTCCGATCACTGATTCTGAGCTTTTCCTTCTCCTCTTTTGCCCTGAACTGGCAGGCCATGCTGACTCTAGCCAAAGCCCCCTCTACCCACATCAACCAGCCGTGATCCACAGGAGTGTCCACTGACAACCAAGTCTCTCTCAACCGTTCCACGAACTCTGTATCCTGAAAAACAAAGTCCGGAACTCTCACAGAGCCTGTGCTCTCCAATCGAGAGGTAGGAAGAATCTGTAATAGGACTGGAGCATGATCAGATAAAACATAACTCGGGCGGCTGTCCTCCTCTGGCCTGACCCCATTGGCCAATATAAAACCTGTCAAGTCTGACCAAAGAAAGAGAGCCATGGAAAACCCCGGACTAAAACTGAAGACTGTCAGCCAAGTGACGAAGTCGTCCAATCGAGCTACATCATGAAGTCCAGCATGCAAAACAAAACTATCCCACTCCACTCTCTCCCTATCAGAAAGGCCACCCTCTGTCTGACCTGACTTGTCTTCAGCGAATTCAACCATGTTGAAATCACCTCCAACAATCCAGATGTCTGCCTAAGGAAGGGACTCTCTGAGCTGTCTCCAAAAAGCACGTCTGTGGGCTGGATCCGTGGGAGCATACACATTGAGAACACCAATTGCTGTGCTCTCAATATGAAGAATAACATAGCATGCTCTGCTCTCCACTAATGTACCCTCTTGGGTGATCTCTGAGGCCCACCTAGCTGAAACTGAAATGCAAACTCCTCCCCTCGTGCCATCCGCTGGGCTCCAATATGTCCGGCTCTGTCCTCTGAGTAAGGATCTGCATCTGTCAATCCTGTCTTGGGAGAGCTTATGCTCTTGGATAAGCACAATGTCTGGAGGGGACCCTGAGGAAATAAACCGAAGGGAGTCCCTAAGCAACTGCAATCTAGGAACTCCCAATCTACGACCATCTGCATCTGAGGTAAATCTGCGGCCGTTTAGTCCTCTCACATTCCAAGAAATGATGGACAACCTAGACATCGGATGGAAGTGAGGGTGTGCCAGTGGCAACGGCACAAAACTCTCTCTCTGACGGCGCAATCCAAAGTCGGTCTCTGATCAAACTCCAAATCTGCCCCAACTCATGTAAAATGGCTCCATCCAAGGGAATAGTACTCTGGCGCGAACCGAGGAGCTGAAAGTCAAACCAACCAGCACTCTTGGGCAAATCAAAGTCTCCCTGAATCTCAAAGAACAGAAACAGAAAGGCCCTGCCACCGAAGCCCAGTCGAAGAGTCCTAGGGCAAGAATGAATCTGCAAGCCGACAATACGGTGAATCGATGAAAACTGAGTCATGCACATAAGTTGTCTAGCAATCTCGCTGTCAAGTAACTCAGCTGACCAGCTTTCGCTCCCCCGAGATCGAAAGCTACCTGCGGAGAAACGAAGAACGTGCCCCTTTCTGGAGAGAGTAACAGATCCCAAGTACTCCTCTATCTCCTCTGACCGTCGGCAAAACACCGGTAGAAGTTCCAATCGAGTGAGGGAGTCTGTGATAACCCCTTGAGCCAAAAAGGGCCAAAACTTAACGGGCAGATCTCTGTCAACCATCCTGGGGTCAGGTCTAGGAGTCAGAAGAGCTAAAAAGGGCTGAGCCAGTCCTGACTCTGCTCCTGGAATAGGTGAGAGGGAGAGGAAGAATCTGCGACGAGGTGCATGTCTGCGTGGGTGACTGATACTCTCGCTCGATCTCGTCTGCTAGGATCTCCCAATCCTCACACCTGTCTGGGTACTGAGCAAAATCTGTGACCGCACTCGCAAAAGATCTGGATAAACCAGGAGTGAAAAGCTGCGAGGACAAGGCTGTACTGGGAGGGGTGTCTAAAAGGACGCTCCGCATAGCAACAAAGGAAGGTACTGTGCGACGGGGCTGTGAAAGGGGTCTCAAGGGAACCTCGAGGCTCGTACAAGCGCATGAGATCTTGGGACGGGCTCTGACTCTGACCTGTGTCGTAAAATACCACTCTCTCAATGGACTGCTGGGGAGAGACATCCATCACAGTAACTGCAGCCTGAGTAGTCTCCTGCTGAATAACTGTCTCCGTAACCAATATCTGAACCTCCGGGGTAGTAGTGTCTAGAGTCATCAAATCTTGAGCTACTGTCTCTTGCACAGTGTGAAGACCTGCTTGTGGATGGTGGTCCTCCGCATCTCCCCTTTTCGGGGTCTCCTGCACATGTGTCTCGACTCCCTGAGCTACCGTCTCGTGCACAGTGTCAAGACCTGCCTGCAGATGGTCCTCTGCATCTCCCCTTTCTGGGGTCTCCTGCACATGTGACTCGACTCCCTGAGCTACCGTCTCCTGCACAGTGTCAAGACCTGCCCGCGGATGGTCCTCTGCATCTCCCCTTTCCGGGGTCTCTTGCACACATGTCTCAACTCTCTGCCATCTGTGAGCTCGTACCTGGGGCTGCTCGTACTGCTGGCTCTCCCTCTGTCTCCGTCTCCTCCGAGCTCTCCGTGAAAGTTGTTCCACATGAGCAATCTTCTGTGAACAAGCCTGCCATCAAGTATCTCATGGAGAGCAATCCTCAACCACAAAGGGGCATGATCAGAATGTGTGAACGTGTAATCCACCCATAAATTGACAGTGAGACATTAGGAAAAAAGGGAGCTCATTTTGGGGCCCTAAGAGAAAATCACAATTTCTTTATTTTTCTTTCCTCTAAAACACTAAAATACGACATAATTCTACTAACGCACGGTGCAGAATTTGGTACTTCTGACATCACCGGTGCATCCGGAGCGATTGACAATGAGACATTAGGAAAAAAGGGAGCTCATTTTGGGGCCCTAAGAGAAATTCACAATTTCTTCATTTTTCTTTCCTCTAAAACACTAAAATACGACATAATTCTACTAACGCACGGTGTAGAATTTGGTACTTCTGACATCACCGGTGCATTCGGAGCGGGCCAAAACCCCGGGAACAACCCCAACCAACCTGTCAAATCGCTTTCTTTAGTGCACTTTTTTTGCGGGGCCTTTTTGGCCTTTATCCGGCCTCCGAGTGGCCGTTTTCAGTGTTTCAAATGTTGTTTCGAGGGTTTTGGCCCGCTCTAGATGCACCGGTGATGTAGAAGTACCGAATTCTTTACCGTGCATGAGATATAATAAAGTAGCTCAAGTATCCTCATTGAATGCAAACTTGATAATATTTCTTTTTTCTTCCTTTTTTGTATTTTTTCAACGTTACGTTGGCCCTCCTTTGATTGGTGGACGGCTATTTTCCTTCCAGGCTAAAAGGCCCCAAAATGAGTTTCCTTTTTACTAATGAAATCATAATGCTGAGGATCGAGTCTATACCATCTATCCAACTAGCCCGATAAGCAGACTGAGCATTGTGTTGAAAAGTGTAACCAGGCAGCGTAGGCCATGATTGTTTCCACAAATCAATAAGAGGGAGCTGAGTCAATAAAGTAGACCAATGCTGAAGCTCAGAGGCTAACATATGAGTATGACTTGAGGTATTATCACTTGGTTGAGGAGCATTATTAAAATCTCCACAAATGAATTCATGTTGTTTCCAGGGATAACTTTGCATATCAGCCCAAATTAAACCTCTACTACGAGAAGATTGTGGCGCATAAACTGAAGCAAATTCAAAAACTTCCCCCTGTATAAGACATTGGATGATCAGCCATCTACCTTGACTATCATTTAGAGCAACCACTAGCTGTGATTCATGTTTCACCAGGAAAACGACCCTTGAAAAAGTATGTTCTCCTGCATAGAAAATATTATAACCAGAAAAATGCCCATGATGACCAGCATACATATGCTGATTATGCTCTTGCAATGCAACTATGTCAGGCTGCATTTGATGCAGATAACCCCAAACCAACTTCCATTTCCTGGGATCAGAGAGACCCTGTACATTGAGAGTAAGACACTTTATGTATGACAGCATATTTACAAAGTATTTACATTGGAGAATCCCAAAGATCAAGTTTGCATTTCAATCTCAGGATCCGGCCCCCGACCTTGAGATGAAACTAATGTATGTGGAGAAGATAAAAGAGCAGCCACTTCCTCTTCAAGAAAGAGGGTACAACTGGCTGTCACTGCAGCCCATGTAATTCCAATCCCTGAATTTTCTTGAGGAGTGTTCCCACTTGATGATGAACCATTCCAAATACGTGATGGAAGAGGTCTTCTTGCTGTCATAATGTTTCTTGGACTCTGCCAAGCTTCTTGCAAAGTTTTTTCCCCACTTTCAATTGAGAAGTTGAAGGCATCGAGGTAGAAACATTAGCATTTGACGCAGCGGGAGCTTTCCCCTTAACCTGAGCTGAATTTGCTGGTTTATTGGACTTATTCTTAGCCTGAGAGGAGACAAAAGTATCCTTAGGATGCATATCAGTAGGCATAGCATCTGGAGGCATTTTGTGCAAGACTAGCGGGCATTGTGAAGCCATGTGCCCAAAATTTTTACATTCAAAGCAGGCTCCTGCAAATCAACTCCATTTCAGCTTGTAAAATGCACTACCCATGGCAATATTGTTTACCGTAACAGAATATGAGTCTGGAGTTGGGATTATCTGTATCCCAGAAAGCATTTACATTCGTGACACACACACGTGCGCACACACACACAGTATTTGTGTTTGTTTTTTTGTGCAAGAGTGAGCTGATATTGGGTGCTTTATTTCCTCATAATCATGGGAGCAACTCATATCATTTGGTATAGAGATTTCTTTTATTAAACAAAGTGTTTTCTCATTTTTTGACTTTCCATTCTATTTCTTGATAGAGGGGTTCAAAATGTTCGCAACTCCTAAATCCTGCATGCATCTCTTTAAATGCAGTGCCAGCCTTTCGTGATGTGATTGATGCACCTCTTGTTGTACGGAAAGCAAATAGGAACCGAGAGCAAGTAAGTGGGTAACTGTAATTATCAAGTTGAAAAAAGATAAAAAAGATAAACCAAGCTATATTATTTATCAAATATGAATGATGTTGACTATTGATTTCTATTGCTTGCTCCATTGTATAGGTGAGGAGTGACCTTGGAATTAGGTGTGACGAGAAACTACTCCTCTTCAACTTTGGTGGCCAGGTGCGTTATAGTTAAAAGATTTTTTTGGAAAGATGTGATTTTTTAAACTAGGGAGAAGGCAATGCTAGATCCTAGTACTCAGCCTAGTAGTGATCTCCTTTGGCATTGTAACAACGTATAGTAGAGTTGCATTTGGCTATTGCTTTTAAAATTTTTCTTGTAGCCTCGCTCCATAAGGCCATAACCTAGAGCTTTAACTTTTTACTTTTATATCACTATTTTGCACTATGTGTTTATCAGGAAGATTATTGAACTGGTTTAATGACTTACTCATGGAGATGAGCAAGAATCTGATTCTTTCAAATGAAAGACATCGAAATTTTGAATTTATTCTCAAGGTAGAGGTCAAATGCAAGGATGAGCCTCACATAAAACCAGCATGTACATGTTTTGCTAGTTTTCTAGCATTACTGGGAATAATTTCTGTTGCACTGCCATGTTCCGTGAATAGACAGAGGATGCCACAATTCCACACGATGAGGAATGTTTTTGTCTTTTTTCTGGCTAGTTTCCAAAATACCTACGGCACTGATTGATTAGATTGTATTATCTCCTATGAGAACTAGTTGCATTCAATCAACTCTCAATTATTTCACTTTTATGTTGATAACAGATTTGGTAAGAAAATTCTCTGCTCATGCACATTTTTTCTGCTTAGATGTATAGAAATTTCACTCCAAGGTGACAGACCATGTGGAAGTACCATCCTGAGAGATTTGTATAAACTATGAGGTGAACACTGATAGTTGCACACTCCCAAGCAAATAACTTTATTTTGTAATCTGAGCACTTTGCAAGCTCCTAGGACTAAGTTAAGTGCACAAATTTGGGGCAATGCTGAAGTATAGTGACATCTAACACATCCGAAAATGTTAGCTGCTGTAATCCTCACAAGCTGCAGTAATCCTCACATCTGCTTTGCTTCATTTTCAGATTTGGGAATTTAATACTTCTCTCTCAATATCTGAAACAAAATGCACAGGTGTTTAATTACTTGAAAGTGATAGAAGCTGAAAATGCTAAAATTCAGAAGTGAGAGAGTATATGTCACATGAGTATCTCTAAAAAATGGCAAGGCTTGTGGTCTAATCATGTCTTCAGCTTGTCACATGAGTATGTCCAATTGCATGATGGTCAATATAGCTACAAAAAGCAACATTTTGCTACGTTTTTTTGCCATACTATGCACTGACTTTATGTTTCAGAGGTTTTCAGGACGCTGGGTGGTTGTTGAAGGATGATTACTTGCCTTCGGGTTGGAAGTGCATGGTAAGCTCCCATGTTGACCTCATGGTTGCCATGATTTTCAAACGTCACAGATGGTTGCACCCTCAAATGTACTTATGTTTTTCAACATATTAAAAGGTTCTGCAGCACCAATGTACTTATTCTTTTCAAAATATTAAAAGGTTTGTGCAGCACCCAAAGGACAACTACTCCCACATAATTTCATTAGTCTTGCACAAGATTCTTACACCCCAGACTTGATTGCAGCTAGTGATTGCATGCTTGGTAAGACTATGGAATGATGTATATCTTCTCTCTATTGTCAATGGCATCGTGTATTCCTTCCAGATTTGGCTGTAGTAAATAGGGTATGTAAATGATTTTTAATAGTTATTCTTATGCATCGTCCCTCTATGATATTATTGCTTTGTTTCCTCTGTAGGGAAGATTGGTTATGGAACAGTCAGCGAGGCATTGGCTTTCAAAGTTCCATTTGTATTTGTTCGACGTGATTTTTTCAATGAAGAGCCCTTTTTGAGGAATATGTTAGAGGTAAGCCAGGCATCTGAGTTATTCGCTTACCATTAATTATATTGCAATTTAATATTGTTTTAAGCTTTGGTGTCGTTTAAGGATTTATTGCTAAAATTATATAATCAAATAAATCATGTGCTGTCTTTGTTAATCGCCCATAATTTTATAATTAAATAATCCAGACGTGAAAATTACTTGGACCATTCCAAACATCATGATTCATCAGCTATTATTATGTTTGCCATTTCCAGAAATGCAAAAATAAACCTAAAGACAAGGAATAGCTACATGGTATAACAAAATTAAGGTTGTTTCCTTCGTGATTCTCACATGCTTTTATTGCTGTATTATCTGCAGTCCCATCACTGCGGTGTCGAGATGATTCGACGTGATTTTCTGATTGGCCGTTGGACTCCTTACTTGGAACGGGCATTACAGCTTAAACCCTCATATCAAGGCGCCTTAAATGGTGGCAAGGTTTGTTCTTGGTCAAGCTGCTGCTGGAGCTCCAGTTTGTGAAGAAAACCAAACAAGAAAGTTAAAAGTTTCCACTGCTTCTGCATATAGAAATATAAAATACATGGGCTTCATACACATGTATGTATTGAGCATGAGCATGTGCATGCACACACACATATGCTTATGCACACATGGATGCACATTGTCAGATAGATTTTGGAACTAGAGACGATTGCGGGAGCCGATTGGACAGCACTCGCTTTTAACGTTGTTATTATAGCTACTGTGTTGGCAAATCTTGGTAGAGTGCAGAATGGGGAGCAATGGGGAGAGTACGGCTGAGGAAAGTGAGACGTCTCCACACAAGAATTAGATGTGCATCTGTCGCTGGAATGGGAGGCTACGTACCGCCACCACTACCATTTCCAATCGCTATTTGAAATTGTTTTTGAAGCAAGGGCTCAGATTTGCTGCGATTTTTGTTGTGGGAAACCATCTCTTCTTGTGGCTGCATCAAACTCCTGTAGTCTACACATATCTGAAGTTTTTCTGTCTCATGTTTGGGAACAATGACAAATGCCTCTTACCCAATCGAAGTAGTCCATTGGATATATCAACCCAGCTTGCTCTATTTTTGGAATATTAGCTTGGACGGCTTTACGGTAGTTGGGATCCATGCGGTATGGTCTGTTGATTAGTGGGCTTGAGTCTGGGCATAAATAAATGTGATCTCCATGAACTCAGCGAGGTCCCCCGTTAGATTCTTGTATGACCAGGTAAAGACGTCAAGAAGATAATTATGATCCCAAACCCAACTAGCTACCTTCAGATGCTGAGGGTGGTCTTCAGTCCCGATGTTGAGGTTGCACGAGTTCTATGCATGATCAACCTAAGACATGTGTGTTGATGTGGGGTTGCTTGGCTCCGCGGAGTATCTTCCATAGAAAAATCCCCCTCCAGTTCCCACAACCATGACTATGAAAAAGATACCCTTGAAGTGGTTGAGATGCAGAGGCAGCACTCAAAGACATTCTCTTTTTGCCTTTTTGGGCCTACTTGAAGGTTCCTCAGAAGGGTAATCCTTCCACCTCATAGGTCATCTTTGAAAGACCCTCTGTCATGATGAGATCTGCCTTGGACAAGTAAAGGTTCTGTAGGGTGAGGTCCGTGATGTCATCCTCTCCATCTAGAATGTAGACTCACCCATTGCGTGGAGGGTCTATGACTCCAGTTCGGATGTGAACTAGGCCTCTTACTTGTCTAGCCTCTTCCAAGTCCATCACCATGCCACATGGTGTCAGTTTTCCCTCTTAATAGTCTGGTGCATCACCCATCCTCCGGTATCATGAGTCACTTGGATGGTCATCCTCCTCCTCGATATCATAGGGAGCATAATAGTCAACAGCCACTTCAGTACCCTTAGTAGTCTCTTCCTTGCGACCCAAGGTGCGGAATGATCGTGGTCCTCTTCTGTATCATAGGAATCAAAATGGTCACCTCTCCCTTGCGAAGTACAGAATGGTTGTCCTCTTCTGTATCATAGGAATCAAAATAGTCGTCATCCTCTTCTATATCATAGGAATGAGAATGGTCACCTAACCTGCGATACCATCAGAATGGTCACCTATATCATAGGAATCAGAATGGTCACCTAGCGTGCGATACCATCAGTGTCCTCTCGCTCTACTACCACTAGATGGTCCATGTCATGTGTCTACATTGCCTCATCATTGTCCTCGAGTCACACGGCCTCATGTCGTTCATCTTGAAAGGGCAATCCTCAATGTAGGCCAATTCTTCGCCTCGGATGGGCCAATCCCCAAGAGCCCAACGCTTCTCATATACACCTGCTTCTTCTTCAAAATCCTCTTCCTCCAGGTCCCCTGACCGGTGACTAGCCTTTTTGGTGATCATATCTATTTCCAAAGGAAGGAAAATATGCCCGAACCAATCTTAAATGGCCTTGGAAAACTACAACCATGGTCTGCCAAGAAGGAGAGAGAGGTTTGCTCATCTTCAGTCATATGCAACACTACAAAGTTGGATAGGAATGTGACTCCACCAATCTTCATGTGGACACCTTTGACCGCTTCCATCGGCCATTCGCACTTGGAAATATACGTCAATTATCAACTTCAACCTAAGTTGTTGCACCAGAACACTAATAGATTAGTCCCTTCACCATATGAATATGCAGTAGCACCATATCCGCTATCATTCCCACAATGATAGCCAAGGCTTCTGCATCCCAGATCTACCATGCTCTTACTTACTATAGCGTCCCTTGGCATTAACCACCTAGGTCCCTCCCCCATGATTCCCTCAACACTAAGTAGCTCTACATCTTCATTTCCACAACGGGTAGTTGGTCTTGTCGAGCTTGCCTGTCTCACCAAGATTTGCGAACTGTTATCTATTGGCCATGATAATGAACTGAAAGAGGTAAAGAGTATCGTACACCTGTCTGAACTTGAGCCTTCCACCTAGATACAATCCTTCAGACGCTTGCCTGAACCTGAGCCTCTCGGAGCAATGAATCAAGGTCTTCCTTCAGCAAGGTCCATGCCTTCAAGCTCCACTTCCCGAGAACTTCCGCCAAGGCTCTGGTACCATGTTAGAAACTGAAATCCCACCAGAGGGTACCCCGAAGCGGAAGACTGATAGATTAGTCCAGAAATTACATGCTGAAGTGTTTCACTATGGAATCAAGCTTTAACCATGTGTGTAATTCACAACCATTCATGTGTGTGCAGACTAGCAAATAGACTGTGCTCAAAGACAATATAGAAGCAACTCTTATATATTTCTGTCCATCCACAATCTGGACAAGATACAATACCAAAAGGTTCTCCTACTTGTCATCTTGCTTCAACAACATGTATCCACTTGCTTGGTAATATTTCTTTTTGTTTTTCAATAGTATGCTTATTAAGAAATGAAATGTTTTCCTACTGTTCAGTTATGGTTAATGGGGACTAGGTCTAGCATTTGAGGGTGGACCCCCTTGCTTGGGGTTATGGGCATTAGTGACCCACAAGAGTGATGGCTTCTCCTTGAGAGGGACATCTGGAAACCACACCCCACCTGAGTACCCAAACATGGGACATATCAAATGCATAGATTGCATAGTGACTTAGGAACCATTCAAGAGAATGTTCCCTGAGCTTTGGGTGTGGGCCTAGCAGCATGCCAAGAGTAATGGAGATACAAGATAAGACGACAAACAAATGAGCTCTGTATGGCTCAATTATGACCTTAGAGTACGTCAGTAGATAGTCCAAGCTGTTAGGAACCCGTGGGTGCGATCAGAATTGAATTCTGACAACTTTAAAATTTTAGGGTTTTTGGGAGTGACACGTGGCAGACTGCCACATGGAATCTGAGCTGGCAGGTCAGTCCACCTGTCCCACACATGTGGCAGCATGCATGGCAGGGCATGCAGGCCAAGTATCTGGCCCCAAATCTAGTAGATTTGGGGCAGGTTGTGGGCTGTCCTCCTTTTTTTTTTTTTCAAAAAAGAGACTTCTATTAAGTAAGAAAGAAACCCACTAGAGCAAGCTCTGTGCGGAAATACACCATGCTAAGCATGTAATAAAAAACACGCACTAATAACTGCGAGTTTGTCACATGCTATTAGGGCTGTCCTCTTTGGGACTGCAGCCCACCGAAAATCTGGGACAAGTGTCCACCTTCCACTCTGGGCCTTGGGGGGGGGGCTGAGCCTATAAAAGAAGACCTCTCCCCTTCATTCCCTACATGAAGAAAATTCGTTACTTTTCTTCTCCCTCCTTTTGGTTGATGCAACAGAACCTCTCCTACTCCTTGGGTGCAGCCAGCTTCTCCCCAGGCCATTCTCTCAGGTCCCATAGGCCGGTTTTGGTCTTCAGAGGACGATAATATATTCTTCTTCTTCTTCTTCTTCTTCTTCTCACCTCAGCAGCACTTTCTCTCTCTACAGCAACACACTCTCTCTCTACAGTTCTAGCCCCTCCTCTCCAGGTTATCCGTGAGGATCTACTACAGCTACACACATTTCGAACCTGGTTGGGACCGAGTGAACTCCCAGTGAAGCTTAGCTTCTACAGAGATCACTTCTTACATATCACAGCGGAGGGTTTCATTGACCCACCAGGATACACGCAGATTCACCTTCCCCACTCGCTGAGGATCTCTCTTGGGCAGTTCCGGGTCTCTTCACACAGACTTCGCATCGAGAGCGGCAGAGCAGAGCGACTACCCAAGGAGAGGCGCATATGCACACTGTGTGACATGCAGGAGGTTGAGACAAAGGAGCATTTCATCTTCAGGTGTCCTGTGTACTATGAGATCCGAGGGCGTTTCCACTGCCTCTTTAGGAATAGTTATGGGATTTTGGCCTGTTTCCTCTCCTACCCGGACCAGCAGTGTTTGGTAGGTTTCATTCATGAGGCACTTAGACACCGTGAGAGGATACTTCGAGCATGGAGACAGGAGCAGACTTCTTCCTCGGCTGATCCATCTCAGAGCTCTATCACGGAGTTCTTTCAGCTAGATCACATGGACCCCCACGAGACGAGGCCTCGACATGACCGTGACCCGGAGCCTGTGACCTTACAGCTCAGACAGAGGGTCGACACACGGATCACACTTGGGGACATCCCCTCCTTTAGAGTCGGAGCCCGACCGACGGGGGTCACAGTAGCCCTAGTCAGATGCAGAGCTACGACAAGGAGATGTGCCAGGACCGCACCTCTGAGTGGCCGACAACACTCTATTGCCGACTTCATGCCTCCACTGCCTCATCCATCCTCATATCTTACTGCTGCCGATGATGATGATGATATTGATGATGATGCTGAGACTGATATATAGTCGACCATTGACATGACTATGTTGTACTTAGGACTTAGTACTGCCATTTTGCATTTTTGCATTTTGCATTGGTATGAACGCTCGTTTAGTAGCTCCACTACCACAGCTTGTTGTATCAGGATTTTCACGTCTCATAGGCCCATCAGTCTTCCGAAGACTTTGATAAACTTTCTTTCTTTCTTTCTTTTCTTTCTTCTGGAACAGCAGCAGCATCCTCTCTCCTTCTCCTAGCCTAGAGCAAGCATAGCCCCTTTCTCTGTCCTGCTGCAGTCTTTTTCTCTCTACTGCAGAATTTCTCTCTCTACTGTTCCAACCCCTTCCCCTTGCAGAAATCTGCCTTTCTCTACACCTCTGGAACAACAGCAGCAGATCCTCTCTTACATCCCTCCCTTGGGGCTAGCATTGGCACTCTCTCTCTACAACTATCACTCCATAAAGGCTTTCTCTCTCTAGCTTACAAGCTTTTTTTCTGAGCTGTTCTCATTCCAGCCCCATTTCCACACTCACCTCACCCAAGGGAGCTTCAGAGGCATCAAGGACTTCATCTACAAAAAGGTTCAAGTCACGAAGGGAGTCTGTATTGTCAAGTTTATCTCATTTACAGCACTATTTCATGTTGTTTCTACTATCTTTCTAGAAACTAGTGCTTGCCTCTGATGTTGGATAGAAGTGGTGATTGTTGCAGGCTTCTTCCTTGTGGATTGGGCAAGCCAAGAGTTGAAACCTGAGCTTGGAGTCCTCCTTTATGTTGTCTATCTTGTACATATGCTCTTGAGTCTTGTATCTAGGTCCTAGGCTTTCATTGAGTTCATCAGTTTGGATGGTGCATTGCACCTTGGTCTTGTATCTCCATTTTCAAGAATAAAGTGAGCGTGGATAAGGGGGGCGCTCCATCTTGGCCCCTCAATCATATTGCAATTTCCAATGACGTCACTTTGTGTTTAAACTTTATAAGTATTAATTCCAGCTTAATTGAAATCTCTTAAGTACAATTTTTATGCTTCTTGCAGTTACTAAACCAATCCTACTGCCTATGGCAGTTCCATTTGAATTACTTTTCACATACTTAGAGTGCACACTGCAAGTAGATTTTCATTCTGAATTCATGGGGTTCATAGACACAACAAATAGGATGATCTGTTGTGAGTTACCAAACCTGTCATCAACATAACAAATATATTGTGCCCTCAAAATAAAATGATACACAGTTTCGAATTGTACCTGTCCTTTTGGTAAAGAAATCTATAACATTTTCTTTTCTGTTACAAGGTTGGGATGTGATGTCACCAAGTAACACTCTTTCTCTGATGAAGTGCTCTTTGACATCAATGTACTTTATCCTGAGGCAATATATTGGATTCTTGTCTAAATGCTTGAGCCAATTGATTATCATAGTATATTGTTGTTGGCCTTGTCTCATCAAAGTAATTTGTTTTTTACAATAGTCTTTTGAGCCATATAGCCTCACATGCTTTTTTTTTTGTGGGAAGAAATCTTTTATTGCTATAGAATAATTACATTCATAGTTACTTCAAAAAACGAAGGAGCTACTATTCAACTGAAGATCTCAGTATAAGCTGTATATACATGCTGATCAATCAAACGAGTCTGAAGACAATCATAAAATGATTGTTGCAGAGATCGTTTGAAAAAAAGAAAAGATGAAAATAGTGGATCACCAAAGACTCTATGATTTATGTCCATCCATAAAGTCCATAGGGTGCAATAGCGCACCCATACAAAAAATAAATCAAATCCCTGTCTCTGTGGATGAAAGCCAAACAACCACAAAAATCTGCCAAAAGTAACAGTAGGAAATCGCTGTCAAAGCCTTTGTCTGATGAGAGCAATGAGATCAGAAGTGTTTGGACAGGACCAAAAGATATGAAACACTGATTCAGTAGAGTGCTGACATCGGTGACAAAGAGCTGAAGCAATATGTCTGTGTGCGAGTAACTGTCCGGATGGAAAAATGCCAAGAAGAACTCGCCATAGGAAAAGCTGTTCTCGTAGAGGGACTTTGTAATGCCAAAGGAGACGCAGCCTTTTTCTCCACCACTTCATTGGGCGATCCATATGCCAAACAGTATTTGTGGGAAATCCAAGGCGGAGGTAAGAACACTTTATACAGTGATGACACTGTGATATGTGAGAGCTTCAAAGGACAGGCGTATAAGGAAGGAGAGCGTAAGATCCAATCCTCAAGCCGATTCTGAAGTTCCAAATGGGGTACCGGCAAGTACGGTTGGAGCATTGCTGAAATTCGATGCCATAAAGGACGATAATGAGCTCCCAAGCCATATTTGCGAGCAGCCATAGAAAAAGATAAGATTGTGCCATCATCCTGAAGTACATCCGCCACAGAGGAAATGCCTTTGAAAGAGAGAAAATAAGAACGTCGGGGTTCTTGTATGGCCAAAGGGGGGTGGAAAACTTTAGACCAAAAAATATTCTCTACCCTCAAAGAGTTGCCTGAGAGAGAGTCCCTGCCATGCCATTCCAAATGAGATAGAATATGTTTCCAATCAAGAAGCAGACGAGAGACAAAAGGGCATCCTCTGATCTTGCCTTGGATAGAGCCAAATAAAAAATCCCACTGAGTAAGCTGCCAATGCCCAAAGGCAGATGTATGAAGATGTAATAAGAGAGAGCGGATCATGAAAGCCCAAGGCTGATCTCCTTGCATAAACTGTATCATCATTTTCCCTCTGTGAGCAAGTAAATGCATTTGAATATTGAGAATGTTCAGACCTCCATGCATCTTGGGAGAACAGAGACGATGCATAGACAGTAATCTGAGACTTTTCTTGCCATGTTTTGAACGCCAGAAAATTTCCATGATAGCTGACATAAATGAAACCAGATCTGCCTTAGTGAACATAGTGAGAGGCAGATAAAATTGTATGTATGCTATCAAAATGGATTGTGTGATTCGCAGGCGAACATGTAATGGCCAAGTTGCTAGCACCCAATCAGTTTGTTGTGAGCGGGTGAGTCCCCAGCCTAGAGGATAACCAAGATGTCGAATGAAATGAGAAGCGGGGACAATTTCCCCAGGCCACAGAAGGTTGTGCCATTCCTGTGCATGTAATGGCAGCAATTTCGATTTCTGAAAATTTACCCGAAGGCCAGCAGCCAAACCATATGTGGAAAGAGCATGCATAATCATGGACAAATCAGCCCGAGTATTTTTTGGAGTAAAGAATGAATCATCAGCATATGCCTGAGCAATCATGCTGCTGCGACTACCCAGAATCTCCAAACCGTGCAACTGGTCAGTGTCCAAAAGGTGATCCAGATATTGAAGCAGTGGATGAGTGGCTATGGGAAAAAGTCAAGCACTCAGGGGACATCCTTGCCTGACAGAGCAAGCAAGAGTCCAGGATGGGGAAATATCTCTTGAGAGTATACAGGCAGCTTCACTATCTTGATATAGCCAAGTGATGAGCTGCTGCATTTTTGTGCCAAAACCCAATGCTTGCATAGTCGATGAAATAAAATCCCACTGAACAGTATCAAAGGCTTTAGCAATATCAATTTGCAATAACAAAACATCCTGCTGTGTATATTTGGCATATTCAATTCCAATGTAGGCATTAGCAATGCTATCGGTGATGTGCCTGCGCGGGACAAAGCCATATTGAGCAGGATGCAACCCATCATGTAAAATCCCCTTTAGCCGATCGACAATCATTTTGGTGGTGACTTTGTAAATTATGGGCATAAGAGTGATAGGTCTCCAATCTGCCAAAGACTCACAAATTTGTTTTTTGGGAAGGAGCTTAACAAGACCTCTCTTCCATGTGTCCGGCATTTTCTGATTTTGCCACACAGCATTCACCATATATAGCAATGAATGCTTCAAAATAGGCCAGTAGGCTAGAAAAAACTCTACTGTTAAACCATCCCATCCAGGGGATTTCCATCTGCCACATGATTTGATCACATCTGACAGTTCCCTCTCAGTAAAAGGTTCCTCCAATTCCAAAGCTTGAGGAGGGGAAATGATAGGAGAAACATGTTGCAACAGTAAATTTCGTGCAAGCAAAATCTGTTGCGAGAGAGGAGCTGCAGAGCCAAATTGCTGAGAGAAATGATGCACACAAAAGGAAGCAAGTTGTGACCGTGAGGTAGTCCATGATCCATCTGGCATAAGCACTCTGCAAATTTCTGTTTTGATTCTCCTCTGATGTAAACTTTTGAAAAATTCTTTGGAAGAGCAACCTTTATCTGTAAAGGCTCTTTGTCTTGCTCTAGTCTCCCATTTTGCCAGTTTCCTGTGATCATTTAGTTTAAGACAATGTCTGGCCTGGCATAGTGTTGTTTGCTCATGCAAGGACAACAAACAATGATGACTGAGTTCAGTGAGGTCTTGACAAGTAGATTTGGCCTGAGCAATGGTTTCCCTGAGAGTCTTCATGTAAGACTTGCCATAAACTCTAATCATACCACTTGCATTTTAGAAATAAAAGTATCCCAGGCACCATCAACATTGAGATGGCTGCTAGAGGAAAGACAATGAGCTGCTTCAGTAACCCTTGCCTTGAAATCAGCATGTTGCAAATAACTATTGTTTATGATGAGATGTCTCCTGTGTGGCAATCTATCATCTGGCATGTTATGAAAAGATAACCGCAACCATAGTGGTGCATGGTCTGAATGCACAAAGGCATAGTCAATCCACATTTTGCATGTGAACTCCCCATTTTGTTGGGGAGCAACACTATACCATCGATCCAGACGTGCCTGATAGGCGGAAAGAGCATTATGTTGAAAAGTGTAGCCCGGTGACAAAGGCTGCAATTCCTTCCAAAGGTCAACCGGATCCAGATGCAGAAGTAATTGAGACCATGCATGCCTTTCAGGAGATAACATATGATCATGTCTGGAGGTGTTGTCTCCCTGTTGTGGAGCATTATTGAAATCCCCACATATGTAGGCATGATATCTCCACGGATATTGTTGCATGGCATCCCAAATTGCAGTTCTTTCTCTAGAGGACTGAGGTGCATAAACTGAAGCAAATTCAAACACCTCTCCTCTAATAAGGCATTGGAGAACAAGCCATCTGCCTTTGTTGTAATTTAATGCAATGGCTGGTTGAAGCTCATGTTTGATCAGAAGGACAACCCTTGAGAAAGAGTACTCCCCAGCATAAAAAATATCATATCCACAGTAGTGTCCTGTCTTGCCTGCATACATATGTTGGTTGTGTTCTTGTAATGCCACTATGTCAGGCTGAAATCTGTTGATGTACAGCCACACAGATTTCCATTTCCTACTGTCACACATGCCCTGGACATTGAGTGTAAAACATTTGATGTGAGCAGTCATATATACAGGTATTTATAGTAATGTAACAACTATGTACAGCAGCAAAATTTATGAGGTCAGCCTTGCATTTCTATCTCAGGGTCGAGACCTCGCCCCTGAGAAGAAGTAATCCCAATTCCTGTATTTATCTCTGGGGTATTCCCGCTAGAAGAGGCACCAGTCCAAGTGCGGGGGGGTGGAATTCTTCTAGCAGAAATAACTTTTCTTGGACTCTGCCAGCCATCAGTTGAAGGTTGCTGTCTTTTGGTCGAGGATTGAATAACAGGAGGTGAATGTGATGTGAGATTCCCATTGGGAGCCACTGGAGCTTTGCCTTTATCCTGACTCCCAGCAGGCTGTCTATTGCTTTTATTTTTGTTGGCCACTGGAGTAGGAACATCTTTAGTAGGCATGGAAACTGACAAAGTGGCACGAGGCATTTTATGTAGATTCATTGGACGATTCATTGGACACTGTGAAGCCATGTGTCCAAACTTTTTGCATTCAAAACAAGCCCCTACAAATAAACCCCATTTGAGTTTATAGAAAGCACTTCCCATGTTCACATTATTCACCGTGACTGAATAAGAGTCCGGTGTGGGATTATGAGTATCCCAGAGAATGCAAAATCTGTTTGAGTTGCCATTTGGCCGTGGTGGGCAAACCACTTTACCTATAGATGCTGCAATTTTAGGCAAAAGCGAGGCCATACATTGGGGGAAATCAACAACTTCAACCCAAACCGGGCATCTGTGTCGGATTAAAGTCTGAAAGTCCCTTGTGGGAGACCATGGCAAGACATGCACCATTTGCTGCCCAAAAAAAAGAGGTGAGTGTTCCAAAAGCATTTGTCTGTGGATCTCATCCACCATGATAACCTCAAAAAAGCCCCTGGCCGCATAGTGTACTTTACGAACAAAAGAGCTAGCCAATGTGTGTGTGTCAGCCAGTTGCCTATTTCTGCAGCAGGTGGCATCCGGCCTGGAAAAAATAAAATGATTGCATTCTTGGCATATTCTCTGACCGGATCCACAATTTCATCGACCTCAACCATGAGGCCAACTGAAGGAACCGAGTCTTTCCACTCTTTTCTAGTATCTGCAAATCCTTCATGCATTATATCATATACCAGTTGAGCCTCAAGAGTCTCATGTATCGGGTGATGCTGACCCTCAACCTGCTTTTGTTTCTTGCAGGGAGCCGAGCGCTCCTTTTGAAACGTTTTTTATATGAATACTTTGCCATGACTTTGTAAAAAGGGGAGCTTGAAAATGAAGTACCTGTAAAAGGGCAGTGAAAGCAAAAAAAACGAGTCCCAAAGAAGTATTCACAAGAAGTCCACCAGAGAGGATAAGAAGAGTATAGGGGGGAAGAAGATAACAGATGGAAATGTAAGATTTTGGCTGGAACACAAGACGGTTAGAGAAGACAGCAGAGCCCAAAAAAACTCCAAGGATTTGTACGGTTGGAAGTAGGGGATTGTACGGATGGAGCTGTACAGAGGGGACAGGTGTACGGCCAAAACTGTGAGAAGAAAGTGCCGGGCTTTATACGTGAATTTGCAGAGGTAAAACGGGAACTGACGCAGGAGTACGGAAACGTACAAGCGTACGGACGATGTACGGGTACCGTACAGCTGTACGGACGAGGCTGCACAGGGTTTCTGAGAGGGACGAAAATAGACAACGGCGTAAACTTCATGTGGAACTCACGAAACACCACGCGAGCAGAGCACAAAGACCTAGGAACAATGGAAAAGGAAACGGCCTGTACGAAGCGGCCTGTACGCTGTACGGAAAACGCCGTACAGACTGTACGGGTAGCCGTACTGGTGGTACGGGATGCTGCAGAAAGCTTCGATGATGGCTGGAAGGCTCCTCAGCTCTCCTCAACGCACACCACACCTCCCATATAGCCTCACATGCACCTATTGAAGACAAAGAAACAATTGGCTACTTGTTTGACAACCATGAGATAGTACCTTGACCAAGAAAAATTTCATATGCTTGTGTGGATCTCTTGTCTCATGATCTCTTGCATAGCCATTGTCAGAGTATCCATGAAACCTTTGATGACTTCCTTCGAAACTACCTTGTACCTTTGATGTTTCTCAAGATTCTCTTGGTTGCAAAAATAGTGAGACTATTTTGGATTTGCCATAAACTATGCAAGTGAGCTGACTGCTTGACCGATATCTAGCCTCATGATAGTCAAATATATAAGAGATCCGATGTGTTGCTGATAGTACTTGTGTTTGAAACCTCAGCCTAGGTGGGCAGCTCCTTGAGCTAAGTCTGCAGCCCTCTGTAGGTCACCTTCACCTCCTGTGTATAGGACCAAGTGCATCCCTGCCCTCCAATGGTTCTCTCGAGGCTTATTGGAAAACCTGCTTAGTACACCAGTCACAAAGCTGTACGTGATATGTACAAGAATTGTTATCTGCTTGTTGTACCAGTGAGCACTTGCAGTAGAAAAGCATGCTGTGCAGATAAGGTGTCATGTTCCCTATCATCTGAAATGTAGAAATGATACATGCATTGCACTGACTTGGACTCCTGTGAGCCAGCAAGGAAATTGGCATCAGGCATGAAAGAATTAAGTAAATGATTGTACGTGATATGCACAAGAATTGTTATCTGCTTGTTGTACCAGTGAGCACTTTGTAATTAGCTAAAGTCAGCGCTGCCAAAAAGGATGGAAAATGGGCAGTTTACCATGGAGGGGTAGCAGTAATCAGAGAGTTTAAATCAAAACCAAAAGACTCTTAGTCTTAAACTGATGTATGGCGGTTTCTTGTTGTCCCATAGACCTTTTGGTCTCCAGTGGACGTTAATAGACTCTCTCTCTCTCTCTCTCTCTCTCTCTCTCTCTCTCTCTCTTTCTTTCTTTCTTTCTCACGCAAGAATGATAGAAAGAATTTATAGAATGAATGAATTATTTACTGAGACAAGGATATGTGAAGCACGGGTAAGGTTTACATCATCTCCAAGTACCATGAGCTCACAAGCTAAGTTACTCACGTAGACTGGGTCAAGAGCACAGTCAAAATGAACCTGAACCCATGCGGGTTGGGGGGGGGGGGGGGGGGGCTCTCCCTGTGGTAGGCATGGTAACCAAGAAGTATGAGTGATCAGCACCGAGCAGGGGAGGGAGGCACAATGAAATTGTGTACCCGTGGTATTAAGACCAAGGGACCCATCAAGTAATCCACTGTACTGGTCCCTCCATGCAGGAAGCAAGTGAGCTCTCCAAATGACAGCCATCTCTAGAGGCCCTTATATATAAATCAAGTTGTGGACAGCTCTCAGCTCAAGTAGATGTCGCCCATATCTTGTCACGTGCGGTGCATCTCTTGAGTGTCTCCCTATCCTTGATTCTGGAACTACGAGAGAGTCATCCTCAAAATCCAGTAGACCCACCTGTCTATCTCTTGTGCGTGCATTGAAGTCACCAAGAAGCATGCCTTGCCTAGAGAAATCCATGATGTCATCATATAGCATCTCATACTGCCTCAATTTGCCAATGCATCCAAGCAACATGACAGCAGGTTGAACAACAACAGAAGTCGGCCAAAGTAGTAGCAACAGCCGCCTTCCTCCCCCTGCATACATACTACAAAGGAGGTCTAAATTGGCCCATCATTGGTCTAAACCGGCATATCATTGGTCACCATGAGCAAATCTTTTATTTACAGCAAGAGGTACGAGATTTAAAGATGCAATTTTCAGCTGTGACAGCTAAGCTCCAATTTTTTGAAGGGAGGCAATCATAGATGAAGTTTTGAAGGCATGTAAGGCTTGCCCTCCCACCCCTCAATTAGTCTCTACAGGTAAAGACTTCATTCACATTGAAATACAAACAATGAAGAAGGAAGTTACAGGGGCAGTTGAGTCAAAGGCAAGTAAAACTGATATTCAAGAAGAGATTAAGGAACATGAAGCCAGATGTGACAACGTCAAAGCAGCCATGCCCAACATTGAATGGAAAGTTGATGATGATGAGGAAGGAGCAACCAACGTCAAACACTCCAGAGGACATGCTATCATCAAGCTCAAATTATGTAACTTACGGACCAAGCTTCTCGGCCAATGATATAAGCTAAAAGGGACAAAGATATGGATAACTGAGGAGCTCACACGTGCTCAATTGAAGAACAAATCCACTGAATTAGCCAAGGTTAAAGCTGCAAGGAAGGATGGAAAATGGGCAGTATACCGTGAAGGTATAGCAATTATCAAAGAATTTAAATTTAAACCAAAATACTCTCTGTCTTAAACTGATGTATGGTCAATTATGCTTTTAGTAGATGTAGGTATCTAAAATAAGCAGAGCTGCTTTTGCACTCTCTGGGAGTTGCCATGTGCTCTTCCTAATAAGCTGATGTATTAAATGGTTTTATGCTGTCCCTTAGAACTTTTGGTCTCCCATGGAGATTAAAGACTTTCTTTCTTTCTTTCTTGAGGTTAAGGCACCATCGGCCTAAGCATCAAGGTCTACCAGACGGAGTATAGCAACAATAGGATCAATGCAATTAGACTAAAGAGAACTTCGAGTTGCACCTCTCTCTTGGAGAACTAGCGGGCCATCGAGCAAGGTGATTTGGGTCCGGGGCCATCCTGACCCTCTCACGCCAAGATGCTGAGATGGTTGTGTCAATCTCATTCAAGCCCCCCTTAAGTATGCCACTGTTTGAAGCAATTCGTCCGTTTGCTCAGGGATGGGTCCACTATTTCGCTATGCCCAATTGTTTCGCTGGAGGCCTGATAGTGGAGGACCTACCCTTGCTACCAAAGGGGGGGAGGAAGTTGCGCCATCGGTTGTTACATTCTCTGTTGGCAACGGGGATGTCTGTATCACCCGCAAGATCCCGTAACTGTGGACCCTTGAAAGTTTGTGGAGTCCTCCATGGGCGCCTCCTCCCTCCGTCTTCTAGGGGAGTGGTAGGTGTCTCCATTTACTTCCGTGCCTACTTTCTTCTTCGAGCTCTTCTTTTGTTTTTCTTTGCATAGTGCCTCTTTCTCTAGTTCTTATTCAAGATTTAAGCCATATCTAGAGGAACGTGGGAAGCCAAAGCTTGCGCCAATGGTGGGGGAAGACGGATGCTGGGTGGGCTCGCATTGTTGCGGCCCCGCCTCACCTCCCAGCCTTATCGCTTAATTGTGTGGCGAAACTCAGGCATGCCTTGGCCAGGTGACCGAGCTCCCTACAACGATGAAGCTGTCCTAGGAACCCCACAACCTCTACTCGCTAAAGCACAACCCCTCCAAAAAGGGTCTCCAAAGAAATGCTAGAGGGTAGGCTGGAGGTGTCTGTGATAACAAGTCAGACCTTCAAATGGACAATCCATCAAGACTAAGGATAAACCATGTCATCTACAGTGGAGCCATGTACCATAGGTGTAGCATTGTTACCCATGTCTATACATCGATACATGGTACAAACCATGCTGCCCTTTATATGCACGTATACACCCACACCCCCATCCATGCATGCATGTATGAATGTAAGCTTATGTGTGCACACATTTGCGTATGCACGTACTCTCTGGGCATGCATGCTTGTTATGTGTTGACATTTGTACTACTGCTGCACCTTTGCTGCACATAACTTAGCTCGTCTTTTGTTCGACATGAAGATGCCTCTAATACCTGTAGAAGAGCTTTGGTTGAGACTTGTACAGGCTCTTTTTAACTATTTTCTTTAAAAGGAAGATTAGTCAAGAATCAACCTGGGTTGCACAGCCACCTAAGGTTAAACAGAAAAATCAAATAATCCTTTCCCAGCCCATTTTCTTACAGAGGAAAGCTATCTTGTGTCTGTAGTGTCATCTACTTCAGTGCTTTTCCTAATGCATACATATATAACGATTAGAAGCAATTAACAAGCAAATATTTAGATGCTTTCTGTACCATGGGATCTGCCTAGTTGAACGTTCCATGCGGTTTGTTCACACTTATTGATGTTTTTCACAGGTTGTATCTGACATTCTTGAGAATGTAGCTGTTGGAAAGGTGAACTTTGCACCAACGGTGAGCAAAGACTACAGTGAGAGATGAATGATTTCGGAATTTAAGAGAGTAGTTCATGTTTTTATGTGGTTATGATCAATAACGTGTTTCCAGAAAGACACTTCAGTTACCCTTTTTAGTATAATGTTGGCAAGATTTATGTAGCTTTATTGGCATGCTTTATTGGCATCTTCAAATGAAGGCACTTAATTTTTATCTTCTTGCAGTTAAGTGGAGCCAGGAGACTTCAAGATGCCATTGTATTTGGTTATCAGATGCAGCGGGTACCTGGACGTGAGATAGGTATTCCTTATTGGTACACCAATGCAGAAAATGAGTTGTCTCTTCGTTCTGCTGGATTTCAAGATATTTCAAGCAAGGAAATTCCAACTGTTCATGTGCAGTGAGTTTTCCAACTTGCCCATGTTACTGTTGAACCTTCTCGCCTCTCTCTCCATTGGAAAAGAAAGGAAAAAAAGAGGAAAAAAGGGGGAGGAGGAGGGGGGAGGGGGGCATCAGCATTTGTTTGCCTAGGTCTCAGAGTGCCAAGGAGAAGGCTATCGTGGGGGGGTTTTGTACATATCAGAAGGGAGGGCAAACAGGCTTCCCTGGAGGTCTCTTTAGAATTGATTGTGCTTCCCTTTTGTGCCATGGGGAGGTTGCCACCAATCTACATAACAGCTGTTGCAACTGTAGCTAAAAGTGCTTCCACAGCAATCTCTTCTGGCCTAGAAAGCACTGTTAATGAAAAAGTAATACAAGCACTAAGTCTTTGTTCCCCCCGTCTTTGAATTATTCATCAGGTTTGAGGATTTTGAGATTCTTCATGGAGAGATGAATGGCTTTCCAGACACAGCTATATTCCTGAAGGACCTTGCACGATTAGAACAGGAGGGGAGCTTGATTGTACCACAAAAGCCACAAAAGCGGGAGTGGCTGGCTGCTGCCGGGTTGTTCGATTGGCAGGTACCTCTTATTACCCTACCATAAATGTGGAAAATTTTGACAGAGGTAGTCCACATGGGCAAGAGTGAAAGAATGCAAAAAAAGGGAAGACAAGTTTTCATGCATTATTACAGGGATAAAAGTAGGTTTTGGAAGTTGCTTTTGGGTTGATTCAAGTACATAGTTATTGTGCTTTGTTGTTTTTAAAGAATGAATCATTATGGAAGCACATCCAGAGGTTGCTTGAGGGGTGGGTTCAAGTATATGATCAATGTGGTCTGTAATATATGTGAAATTTGAATAATTGAATTATCCCACTGTTTGGAAAACTAATTATCGGCTCTAGTTAGGGTATGTAATAGATTAGATATAAGTGTCGCTTTTATTTTTCTAAAAAAGAGACTTCTATTAAGTATGAATGAAACTCCAAGAGCAAGGCTCAAGGGAGAAATATATCATGCAAGGCATGAGACAAATAGGGTCAAATCAAGCTCCTATACAAGAGGTAGAAAATATCCAAGATTGACGCTGAAAGTGCCACCTTAACCCTGTGAGGATTCCAAGAAGAATGGGCAGCCATACCACTTCCTCAAGAAGACGCACTGTCCCCCAAATGCCTACCAAGGTGTGTTTTATGTCTTGTCCAGATACTAGCCAATGTATGTGTGGAGTGGACCTGAAACCATTCAAAACCTGTGTATGTCTGAATCTCCAAATGTGCCACGCTGATATGCTTGCCAGAATCTCCCATGAAGTATCCACAGATGCATGCCCACGTTTGTGCAGAGAGTCCAAACATCGTCTAGAGAGCATGCCCACGCTGATATGCTTGCTAGAATCTCCCATGAAGTATCCACAGTTGCATGCCCATGTCTGTACAAAGAGTGAGAAACATCGTCCAGAGAGCATGACTCAACCAAATATCGATGAAGTGAAAGAGCTTGCGAAGAGTCATGTTTCTCATAGAACACTTGAGGCCCCGAAAGAGAGAGCCATGCTATCAAGCCCTAGATCATGAAGAAAGGGGAACGCATAAAGATGCTCAGAATTGTAGTGATCCCCTTCCGAATGATCCTCACCTGTTGGCAATCCCATAAGCAATATTGAATAGACTCATCGACAAAGGGGCAATGAGTACATGTGGAATCTGTCCCCGATTCTCGACCTCCATCAATGGTTCACTCTTAACCCTCCATGAATAGGAAGCCAAAAGAAAAGAATTATTTTTCTATTCTAAGGGATTTCCAGTCTCTTCCAAAAGGGATTACTATAGTTTAACAGAAATCTGAAAATTCTCCCACTGAGGAGCTCTGGTGGTCTTCCAGCCTCTAAGACTAAGCTTAAATCTCTTAGCATTGCTAACCATGAATCGAAAGAAGGGGAGGCTCTTCTCTCGGTGCCCTGCATCAATCCATTCCCACTCCCTGGGGTCCCACTGCATATACTTATGGGGACACCTCGATAGATCCCAAAGTGAGTTTTAGATCTCATCTTGACTCCAAAATGCATTGTTCTACATGACCTACAACCCTGACAAGCTGAAATGCAGCTTCATAAGAATATGATCTCTAGATGTAGCCCCCATACTGAACATCAAAGACCAAGGCATCCTCATCCTCTCTTTTTTTTTTTTTTTGGGGTGCAAAAAGAGACTTCTATTAAGTATGAATGAAACTCCAAGAGCAAGGATTAATGGAAAAGTACATCATGTAATGCATGAAATAAACACAATATAAAATCAAGCTCCTATGGTGAAAGAGCTAGAAGATAACCAAGGTTGAGGCTAATCTTGTGGGGGCTTCCGAGAAGAAAGGAGAGCCGATCCACTCTCTCAAGAAAACATTCCTCATAATGGAGGCTGCTCGTGAAGATCCCTGCATAGTCCCCCAAATGGCTATTGAGGTGTGTATCGTGTTTGTCCATATACTAGCCAAAGTGTGAGCTGGGTGGATCTGGGAATCATCCAAGGCCTCTATACATCTGGATTCCCAAATATGCCATGCTGCTATGCTCTCCAAAATCTCCTACGCCACTCAAGCATGCACAGGTCTGTACAGAGAGCCGAGAACATCGTCCTGAGAACACGACTCAACCACATGTTGTCGAATCGAGAGAGCCCAAGAAGAGTCATGTCTCTCATAAAATATATGAGGCCCGGAAAGAGAGAGCCATGCTACCGAGTCCCAAGTCATGAAGAAAGAAGAACACATAAAGGCGAGGATCATTTGGAAGGGGATCATTAGACTTTTGAGCACCTCTAAGGCATCCTCATCTGATCCACATAGTCCCATAACTTGAAGCGGAATCCCTGATCTTGTAAAAGCTCCTAGCCATGTGGGCCTAGAGAGAAACCCATCATCCAGAAGAACCCTATCCAAGGGTATGGTTGCATCAAGTCAATCTCGTTCTGAGAGGAGGGACAGACTCTCCGAATAGTAGTCTTGATAACCTTTTAGGATAGCAACCATAAGAAAGGAGGAGGGACGGGCTGAAGTGAAGATCCATGGTACTCTTATTCCAATCTCCACCTATGGAAGGAGAGCAAAATTGTATGCATCTAATGAAGAAATCCTTCCAAGGTTCCTACCCTGGCAAGAGCATATTTGGGCATTGCTCTATAGAATTCCAACATGGCTCTGTAGGAGATCAAACAGCAGCAGCTCCCTGAGCTCCCACCTCAGCCCCCCCTCCTACCTCCTTCCGCCTTAGCTTCCACCCTCTAGCCTCCTCTCCGCCTCGCCTCCCCCTTCCCCGTCCTGCTTTCAAGATTAAGACTGACCATCAAAGTATCAAGCACTTGTTTTCTCAACCCTTTGTTTCTTCAAGGCAAATCAAATGGGCTGAATATATTCAATCCTTTGGGCAACCAAATATCGAATATCAGCCAGGAAAGGAGAATTTAGTAGCTGATGCTTTGAGTAGATGGCCCCAAGTTAATCACATTTCTGTGATTAAGGAGAAATCATTAGGAGCGATGGTTGAAGCTTATCCTTTAGATGAGGACTTCACTGAAATTTATGGGAAGATTCAGCGTAACGAGGTCGGGGGTTTAGAGGCTTATTCCATCGTGGATGGATACTTATTGTTGCGATGTGCCATATGTGTACCCAAAACATTTCGGTATCTAGTCATGAGTGAGTTACATGCGAGTCCATATTCTGGACATAGAGGCATTAGAGGGACCATTGATAATATTGAGAGGTACTTCCATTGGCTTAAACTTCGCAAAGAAGCTTCAGCTTTCCTTCAACAATGTGATTTATGTCAACGCATTAAATCTAACACAAGTAAGTACTGCGGGTCTTTTGCAGCCTTTGCCTATTCCCTCCGAAGGGTGGGAACACATTACAATGGATTTTGTGTCGGGTTTTCCCAAGATTGGTCAGTTTGAGCAGGTTTTCACTGTTATAGATAGGCTGAGTAAACAAGCTCATTTTATTCCCTGTAAAAAGGAGTTGTCTACTCCTGAAACAGCAAGGTTATTCGTTAGGGAAATCTTTAGGTTACATGGGTTACCAAAATCTATTGTATTCGATAATGATGGCCGTTTCATTAGCAACTTTTGGACAGTCCTACTACAGAATCTCGGAACCAAACTGAAATTTACTACAGCCTTCCATCCTCAAGGAGATGGACAAAGTGAGAATGCCAATCAAACCATAATTACTTTACTTCAAGCCCATTTGAAATCATGTATGGGCAATGTTTACCCACTCCAATAACACACTTGGGGGAGCGAATTTTTGCTGCTAACCTGTTTGCTGAGGATATGTCACAGGTTATTGAGCTCAATTTCTTATACACACATATGCTAGGCCTATTTTGATCGTAGTGTTCATTACTTTCTAATACAAACCCTCCAAATATTTCTCCACCTTAGTCACAACCGTAAATATTTTCTCTATTCTTCTCTCTCTCTCTCTCTCTTTCTTTCTTTCACTACACGAGGCTGCCCTTGTCACCCGCTCCCTACACGAGGCTGCCATTCACGCTTTTTCCCACACCACCCGCTCCACCCGCCCACTACCCCCTGGAACCGTATCCTGTAATAGTTGGTACGATGATGAGTGTAAGGCCTTACGCCGTCAACTCAGATTCGAAACCAAAAACAGTCTTCCAAGCGCACCAGATACACTACGTGAATACCGTAGACTCGTACGAAGGAAGAAACTAGACTTCGTTCGTCGAAACGAGGAGGAGCTACTGAACATTTTATTTAGTAATAACTCTAAGGACTTATGGCGGAGATTTCTAGAAGGACGGTCCCCTCCGCCACTCACTGACACCCAGATCTGGTTTGATTATGCAGGCACACTTTATGACATCCCAAATCAGCCAGTCCCTAGCCTCTCACACATGCCTCATTCCACATCCTGCACCCTCTTCACTAGAGGAGGGGTAAAGGATGCTGTAATGAAACTTCATAATGATCGAGCGAAGGATCATGAGGGACTATGCACTGAGTTCATCGCATATGGGATTAACCTCCTAGCCCCGATCTTAGCAAAGCTTTTTAATGAAGCGGTTTGTTTGGGATTTCCACACACTTGGACCATTAACACTATCTCACCCATCCACAAGGCAGGGGATCCCATGAGCCCGGAGAACTACAGGGCCATTATGATTGGACATGTCATGTCCAAGTTTTATGCATCAGTACTTGACTCCGAGGTTAGCAGACTTGCAGAGTGTCGAGGACTCAGAGCAGCAGGACAGCATACCGGATCCCGGCGTGATCATGGAACCATGGACCACATTCTGACGCTCATATGTATTATTGAAGAGGCGAGGTCACGGAAGTAGAGGGTTTATTGTTGCTTTGTGGATTTTCGCAAGGCATTTGACGCGGTCCCGAGAGCCCACCTCATACGGCGCCTATAGGACTTGGGTTATGACCAGGAGATCATTTGGGCTGTCATGGCACTTTACAAGAGAGTTTCTGTCAGAATTCGGGCAGGATCCGGGTGGACAGACGAGATCATGAGTACCATCGGGGTGAAACAAGGGTGTCCTTTGTCACCTACCTTGTTTGGCCTCTACATTGACAAGCTTGAGACAATGATGCAGACACAGGGGGGTGTAGGTTGCTCTCTTGTGGGCATGTTGATCCAGATTTTGCTCTATGCAGATGACGTGGCTCTCTTATCTTTCTCAGCAGAGGCTTCAGAGACACCTAGACGCACTACAGTCCTTTTGTGAGTCTCATGATTTGAAGGTCAACCTGGGTAAAACCAAGGTCATGATCTTCAATACATCTCAAGCCATCATGCGTCAGGAGCAGTTCACATTTGCGGGGTCATCTGTTGAGATAGTTTTATCATACACTTATCTTGGGGTTATCTTCTCCGGACCGATCTTCACTATGAGACCCGCGATGCAGGCACGCTTGAGTAGAGGGTATGCCTCATTGGCTAGGCTAGAGAGGCAGTGCTTCCGCTCACACTTTCAGGATCCACGCACCAAGGGGTTGCTTTTTGACTCCTTGGCTCGCCCAGCGGGGATGTACGGCAGCCCTTGTTGGGGGCCAGACTTGTTGGATACAGAGTGGGCCCGTGTGGAGCGGCTACAGGTTCTCATGCTATCACAAATGATTCGTGGTAAGTCATCCGTTCCTCACCAGATCATTCAGGCTGAGTTTGGGTCACCTCTTGGGATAAGTGTGATCAAGGGCTTGCTCTATGGTGCATATGTGCATCTAGGGGAGTCACATGTGTGTTTGTGTGTGTTGTAAAAGCACATCAAGTGCTATGATGTGTCTAGTGTGTGACCTAAGTGATGATGTAAGCCAAAGGCCCCCACATGGGAGGTTCATTTGATTTAAGCCACTCCCACTGATGTAGGGACTGATTCCCACTGATGTAGGGGCTGATTGCCACTTACGTAGGGAAGGTGCTACCTTCTCCCCTTTCTATAAGAGAGAGTCACCTCTCTCACAATCTATAATAGAGAACAACATTTTGGTTTCATCTTGTGCTCTCACTCCTCTTCCAAGATGCATCTATTCTATCCCACCGGATTCTACACTTGGTATCAGAGCTTTAGGTTCTAGATCTAGCCTAGCCTAGCATTAGATGCTCTCTCTAGCATGAACTACTAGTTTTTCAAAGCTTCCTCATCATCTCCATTTTCCTCCTTCTTCCCCAAATCTGTAAGAGCTCAGTTCTCCCATTATACGCGACCATTTTTCAAATCCTCTGAGCTGTAGACTCCTCGTGTATGGGCGACCTTCCAGCTGCAAGCAATTAGAGAGAGATTTTCTGTATGCGCAATGCCGACACAAACTTCACTTGCCGATGTATCGCGTAATGCCGCCTCTGTGGTTACCCATTTGCAAATTCCTCTAAGCTCGAGTTGGACGACACTACAGGCAAGCTGCTGATGAAGTCTGAGCCCGTTTGGTCAAGTTTTGGAGGCGCAACAGGCAAAAGACCAGTCGACTTTACCAAGCTTGGCTATGGCGACCTGGCGCAACATTGCACGCTTCCTTGAGGGAGGACCTTCTCTGGTATAAGGCCTTTCTTCCTACATAAAAATCCCCTTGAATAGAGCTATGAGCTATCAGAATTGCACCCTCCAATCTACCCTGGTGGTCTCTGTTGACAGAATTCTGCATATTTTGGTCAAAGGGTGTTGAGCAATCACCATAAGTTTGGGGCTTTCATTATTTACTTGAGTAGTAGAACTCAGTCATGGAGCTCATAAGTGTCCTTATACTTTGCATTTAGAATGATGACTATGTGATTCTCTCTTGATGAGTACTTAAATTGTAAAGATGACTAAGCCCAAGCAAATAGAGAAGTTTGATGGAACTAGTTTCCATACTTGGCAAACAAAAGCTAAGTTTATGCTTATGAAAAAGGAGATATGGAATGTTGTGAACGGAAAGAAAAAGAAGTCTACAAAAGAAGAAGCTAATTGGTTGATCAAAGACAAGAAGGCTCTTGCTATCATTGCTTTGGGATTAAGTGACTCATACATTCACCACATTGATGGCTTTGAAACTTCACATGAAGCTTGGGATCATCATCTCACAGTATTTGGTGCACAAGGGAAATGCTTCAAATATATCTTGCTTATTAAGTTCCTTTACCTACAATTGGAAAAGGGAATGTGTTATTCCATGAAGAACGACAAAGAGAATCAAGCATTTCTTGTGAAGAAGGGCTACTTCAACAACAAAGCAAATCTGGCTGAAGGAAGAACTCCATCAGCAAATGAAGAATCAAACTTTAAATATTAAGACTATGCTTTTTTAGCACTTTGTCTTTTGAATTTTTTGTTTATCATCACTTGGTCAAATTTTGAGGTTCTCTGCCTGGAGTAGTACTCCAAAAAGAATGTCATATGTTTTGTCTTTTGTAAATCACCTCTGGTCACCATATGATGTAGGCCATGTGATGTGTGTTTGATCCCATGGTATCTCTTGCAGACATGAGAAACTAGGTCCACACAAAGGCCTATGATTAATCCTTGTACATGCAAGAGAGAGAACCATTTGGGGGGGTCTATCCCATTTTTGTAAACCTCGCACCCTTGGGAACCCTTGCTAGCATGAGATCCTAGCCATAGATTTATCATTGACCACCATGAGGTGGCATGAGAAACTATGAGACTAGATGTATCCTTGACATTGCAAGAGGCAACCCCTTGAGGGGGGGTATGTTGGGATAAGTGTGATCAAGGGCTTGCTCTATGGTGCATATGTGCATCTAGGGGAGTCACATGTGTGTTTGTGTGTGTTGTAAAGGCACATCAAGTGCTATGATGTGTCTAGTGTGTGACCTAAGTGATGATGTAAGCCAAAGGCTCCCACATGGGAGGTTCCTTTGATTTAGGCCACTCCCACTGATGTAGGAACTGATTCCCACTGATGTATATGTAGGGAAGGTGCTACCTTCTCCCCTTTCTATAAGAGAGAGTCACCTCTCTCACAATCTATAATAGAGAACAACATTTTGGTTTCATCTTGTGCTCTCACTCCTCTTCCAAGATGCATCTATTCTATCCCACGGGATTCTACGTCACCTCCTTTACAGCTAGATGCTGCATTTCAGGTCATCACATATCTGTATTGAGTTAGGGAATATCGGGATTATACCTCGGGGCGTAGCAGGCTACCATGGATAGCTCTATCCTCTTCTATGGCACTTGCAGTAGGAGGAGATCAGAGGTACTGGTATGCACGTACAGAGAGATGGTTTGAGCGACTGGGGCTCCACATGGATAGACTATCTCCCTTCCAGTATAGCATGGATGCTCTGTTATCTCCCCTCTTATCACACGAGGTCAACCAAGTTATCCGTGAGGATCTTCTACAGCTACACACTTTTCGGACCTGGTTGGAACCGAGTGAACTCCTAGTGAATCTTAGCTTCTACAGAGATCACTTCTTACATATCACAGCGGAGGGTTTCATTGACCCACCAGGATACACACAGATTCACCTACCCCACTCGATGAGGATCTCTCTTGGGCAGTTCCGGGCCTCTTCACACAGACTTCGCATCGACAGCGGCAGAGCAGAGCGACTATCCCCAGGGAGCGGCGCATATGCACACTATGTGACATACAGGAGGTTGAGACAGAGGAGAGCGGCGCATATGCACACTATGTGACATACAGGAGGTTGAGACAGAGGAGCATTTCATCTTCAGGTGTCCTGTGTACTATGAGATCCGAGGACGTTTTAACTGCTTCTTCAGAGATAGTTATGGAATTTTAGCCCATTTCCTCTCCTACCCAGACCAGCGGTGTTTGATAGGTTTCATTCATGAGGGCACTTAGACACCGCAAGAGGATACTTAGAGCATGGAGACGGTTCTTCCTCGGTTGATCCCTCTCAGAGCTCTATCACGGAGTTCTTTCAGCTAGATCACATGGACCCCAACGAGACGAGGCCTTGACATGACCGTGACTCGGAGCCCGTGACCCGACAGCTCAGACAGAGGGTCGACACACAGATCACACTTGGAGACATCCTCTCCTTGTTTAGAGTCGGAGCCCGACCGACAGGGGTCACAGTAGCCCTGGTTAGACGCAGAGCTATGACAAGGAGAGGTGCTAGGACCGCACCTCTGAGTGGCCGACAACACTCTATTGCCGACTTCATGCCTCCACTGCCTCATCCATCCTGATATCTTACTGTTGCTGGGGATGATGATGATATTGATGATATTGATGATGAGATTGATATATAGTCGACCATCGACATGACTATGTTGTACTTAGGACTTAGGACTTAGTAATACCATTCTGCATTTTTGCATTTTTTTGCATTTTGCATTTTGCATTGGTATGGACGCTCGTTTAGTAGCTCCACTACCATAGCTCGTTGTATCAGGATTTTCACAGTCTCATAGACCCATCGGTCTTCCGAAGACTTTAATAAACTTTCTTTCTCTCTCTCTCTCTCTCTCTCTCTCCTGGCCTACACACACACATACTCTCTCTCTCTCTCTCTCTATGTATTTATGGTCAACTGGTAAAAGGCTGGTAAATGGCATGTAATAGCAGACAACCCTTGGCCTGTGTTCTGGACAACATGAAGGAGGTGTGTAATGGGGAAGATCTTTTTAGGACAATTCGCTTGCAAGTCATCACCATGGACTTATTGCACTTCACGGGAACCCTTTCTCCCCCCATCTTCCGTCTCTTCAACCTCATTTTCATCCTTCATTCAGTTTGCCTCTCTGTCTATCTCCTCCTCACTCCAATTCGATTTGATCTGATTCTACCATTTGCTTCCTTTCAATCATTATCCATACTCAACCTTTCCATCAATTAGCTTTCCGGATCTATCCACTTGCATCCTACAACAACCTCCCTCAAAGCATGTCATGTTGGTGACAATGGAGCCCAAGCTTGTGGCATTTATGTCCACATTCTGCACAGTGAGCTCCTCTAAAGACCCACAAAAGTTTATCTCCATCCACCCCAACCCTCGTCTCCCTCACAGAGTGAGATCCTCCACATCTGGAGCCCAAGATTGTGGCATTTATGTCGACATTCTGCATAGTGAGCTCCTCTAAAGACCCCAAAAAGCTTATCTACATCTGCCCCGACCCTCGCCTCCCGGTAAAAGAACATATTAAGAAGGACCAAGTTCAACAATCCAAGGCAACCAATAAGAAAAGAAAAGAAGTTTTTTACAAGGAGGATGATTGGGTTTTACTGAAGATTGTTAAAAGAAGAATCAAGTCAGTGAGAGGAAGTACAAAACATGTCAAGTTAGCACCGAAGTTTTATGGTCCATTTCAGATTTCAGCAGCTTTATATCCAGAAGAAGGATCCAAAGCGTATGAGCTGAAATTACCAGCCCACTGTCGTATGAAGAATATCTTTCATGTGAGCAATTTGAAGAGATACCATGGCGATATTTCTGCGTTTTTGGATACTCAGCAGCAAGAAGAAAATGGGACTGAAGTTCTTACTCCGGAACAGATTGTGTAGCATAAAGAGGAGTACTCGTGGAAAGAAGAGATATATGTATTTACTGAAGTTTAAAAACCAGCCAGCTAGTGATGCACAATGGATGGAAGAAGAGTTCTTTACAAATTTTCCACAGACACTCGTAGAATGTAAAGAGGCGATGCAACTTCAAAAGTAACAAGAGAAAGTGTACGTAAAGGGAAGAGAAAAGCAATAATCCAAAAGAGTACTTCTGCTCATTCAAGCAGGAGGGAGTGTCATACAAGAGAAATGATTATTTAGTTAATTAATAGTCATTAGAACCTTATTATTGTTAGGCACCAATTTCGTGTTGCGCTTATATGTTTGTATTTATGATCGATCAAGCAGTGTAAATAGTACCGCCAAACTATGTAACATTGGCCAATGATTAGTAATAAAGATGTGCACACACGTGTCCAGGTCCTAGGGGCAATAGGAAAGGGAAGGGTACATTAGAAATTGAATGGTAGGTGCATGGGTGTAAATGGGAAGATGGAACTTGAGTGATCTCAAGGGACATTAATGAAAGGGTATCACCCTTTCATTGTGAATCTCACGTAGCATTTTCTCTACCACATTGCATTCATCCGCCTTCTCTCTCCCATCTTGCATGTAGATCGAAATAGAAACAAGTACTCTCACGAGGGCGCTCTTTCCCATTGGAGGGCCAATTGGCATTCAAATTTCTGCATGCATTGCACACATTTGCTTTTTCAAAAAGTCTGGTTCTTCACATAGGATAGAAATACATTTGATCATGGTAGGTACCATTTTTTTCCATTCTCATGGTATTTCCTCCCATGTGCTAAGACCCTAAGTTTATCCATGGCCTTATATCATATTGTAAAGTTAAAATACATGCCCTATTTATATATGTTTATAGATTCACATTATACTTTCTACTTTTGTGCTTTTCTGAAGCCCGTTGTGGTTTTGATATATTGATATCAGTTCCCATGTCAACTGCATGTTACAAGTTGATGCTTGTTTTGTATACATTACCATCTTCAATCTGTACGCTTGCTAATGGACCATAGGTTTATACAGTCTCTTAAATTGTAGATGGCCATTTTAATCACAATAAACTATATTTGTGATTTTGCAGGAAGAGATCTTTGTGGCAAGGGCTCCTGGAAGGTTGGATGTCATGGGAGGCATAGCAGATTATTCTGGAAGCTTAGTCTTACAGGTAGAGCTTATCTTACATTTTCACTTTCTTCCGTAGCATTGATATTTGCTGGCACAGTTTGAGTTTCAATTTATCCATTTAAACCCCCTTGAGGGACAAGCTTTCTATCATTTGTAGCAAGATATTAGGGAGCTAGTTTGACAGGTATTATATTTTAGTTGATTTTGATAAGACAAATTTCTTTTGGCAATATGTGCTACAACAAGTCATCTTAAGACTCAGTTTATGGAAATTACTTTTATATCTGTTGTCTCAACAGTGCACTCATATGTGGTACATGTTGAGATATCGAGCTCCACTCGCGATATGCCAGGGTGACCGTTGTGTATTTATGTCACCGAGTTGTTAGCTAGAGATGCGGTTGGTACACCGCCCACGAATAATAGCGGATGACAGCTATCCTTATCTACTCTAGTTTGTGGCTCAGTTAGTATGCCACCTTAGTTAGTTGAGTTTGGTTTGAGACCCACATATAGGGTTCTTCTATTTCTTTGTACTTGAGTTCTTTTGGCTTTCACAACTAAGAAGAGGAAAACTGTTTTTAGCCTCCACCTTTGTGTGTATTCCCCCATTGTGATTGTGAGAAAGCCTCAAGTGAGACTCCTTCCCTCTCTCCCACTATCTTCACATGGTATCAGAGCCTTGTTCGTGGTAAGGAGCTTAAGGAAGCAAACTAAGTTCGCAGTGTCCTGGTAAGAGGACCAGTGTTGCTTTCCTTTTTCGAGTTTGGGAGCAAATCTCTGCAGGTAGCACAGCTGGAAGTGCAAGAGTGCACTGTCTCAGATTGAGACGCCCTTCGCGGTGTGGCGAGAGGGCATCATATGCTGCGGGCAAGGGCGAAGCCCTTGGTGAATTTATTTTTCTGATTCGAGGTCATTTCGGGGCCCGTTTTGAAGGCGGAAGTTCTCCGCAGGCACTCAGAAACAGGCCCTGTTTTTGCTGTGCGACCACTGTTCTGCAGGTCGGTGAAAAGTTGCCGCAGAAATTGCATCGTATGCCTGTGCGCAGAGACATTGGGAGTTGCAGATTCATGCTTGTTGCCTGTTGATGCAAAATCGTCACTAGGAAGTGACTGTGTGGTGAAATACCACTTTCGTCAGTTTTGCAGATCTGCCCGTGTAAGGCAAAAGCTGTGTTTTTTACAGTGACAGAATATTTTGCAGTGTTCTGTAATAGCATCTGATTCTCTTTCACAGATTGTCACTGAAAAGCTTGACAAGAACAACTTCCAGGCATGGAAGTTTAGAATGACGAATTTCTTGATGGGAAAAGGCTATTGGGAGTTCATTACAGGAAATGAAGAAGAACTTGTTCTTCCTAATGTTCCCAATCAACAGGAAATGCAGGCATTTAAAGGATGGCATGAGAGAGCCTGAAAAGTTATGTACTGGCTGTCTATCAGTATTTCAGATTCAATGATTGTGCATATTCAGGATGCAAGTACGCCAAAGGTGGCATGGGATACTTTGGCTAAAATGTACAGCACAAATACGCAGGCCAGGAAAATGCAGCTCAAGCAGGAGCTGCACAATGTGCAGAGAGAAAATATGAGCATCAATGACTACCACATGAAGGTGAAGAAAATTGCGGATGCACTTGCTTCCATTGGGTCGCCAGTGGATGATGACGATTTAGTTTCTGTGACCTTGAATGGTCTAGGAAAGGATTATGCACAGTTCCGGACATCCATTGCCGTCCGTGAAAAATTTCCTGATTTTGAGGAGTTGATTGCTCTTCTAATTTCTGAAGAGCAGAGAAATGGTGGTGCATCTTCTTCAGGAGGAACTTCAAAAGAAACTGTCTTCTTCTACTCAAATGCTGGAAGGGGGTAGAGGCAGAGGTAGAGGAGGCCGATCTGGAGGCCGTGGTAGAAATCAGAATATGCAACAAATGTAAGAAAACCAGTCCTATGCAGGAGGACGTGGTAACTCTAGAGGCAGGGGGAGCCAAAGAGGTCATGGTGGATGGCAGAGAAGCCACAATGCAAACAGCAATGTTGAATGCTACTACTGTGGTAAAATGGGGCATATGAGAATGACATTATGAATGGAAAATTGCAGCAAGGCAATTATGCATCCTTTAGTAGACAGGGTGATGACAGAAATGAGCATTTGTTTATGGTGCAGCATATGACAAATTCTATGACAAGTGCAGAAGAAAGCAATGATGTGTGGTATGTTGACTCAGGTGCATCAAACCACATGACAGGTCATGCTGAATGGATGCAGGATGCAAGGAAAATGGAAAAACCAGGATTTGTGGAGACTGGTGATGATACTGCACATCCTATTGTGCAGATTGGCAAAATTCCTTTGTCTATGCAGGATGGGAAAAAGAAATACTTGTCTGATGTATTTCATGTCCCGAACATCACCAAGAACCTGGTTTCTGTTGGTCAGATGGTTGAGCAGGGCTTGCAGGTCAGATTTAATCCTCATGGATGCTTTGTTGAGGATATGAAAAATAACGGTCGCTTGATAGCAAAAGGAAAGAAGAAGGGAAGGATGTTTACGTTGGATGCGGACATGCCTGAATTGAGTGCAGCAATGTTTGTACATGGGACCGGTGTAGTTGTAGATATTGATATCTGGCACAAACGCATTGGTCATGTTAATATACAGCGACTTAAATCAATGCAAGCCCAAAATATTGTTGCAGGATTGCCTAAATTCAAGGTTGCAGAAATGCACAAGGTTTGTGAAGCCTGTCAATTTGGGAAACAGGCAAGGAAACCTTTTCCTAGGCATGTTCAAGAGAGTAAAAAGCCATTGGAATTAATCCACTCTGATGTGTGGACTACTAAAGCTGCATCTATTGGTGGCTGTCACTATTTTGTCACATTTATTGATGACTTCAGCAGAAAACTTTGGGTGTATTTTATGAAAAAGAAAAGTGAAGTGTTTGGGCACTTCACAGCTTTCAAAGCTATGGTTGAAAAAGAAACAGGCCTGCAAATAAAATGCCTAAGGTCAGATGGAGGGGGAGAGTACCTCTCAAAAGAGTTTGCAAAAGGTTCTTGCAGGAGCATGGTATAAAGCAGCAATATTCATGCAGTCATACCCCACAGCAAAATGGAATTACAGAAAGGAAAAACATGCATATTGGAGAGGTATCTCGGGCTATGCTAAATGAAAAAGATCTACCAGATTATTATTGGGCTGAAGCAGTTGCTACATCAGTTTATATAATGAATAGGACTCCCACTGCAGCAATACATGGCATGACGCCAGAGGAGATGTATACTGGTAGGAAACCAGATATTTCTCATTTGAAAATTTTTTGTTGCATTGCCTATGTCCATGTGCTAGATGAGTTGAGGTCCAAGTTGGATCCAAAAGCTGAGAAGTGCGTCTTTATTGGTTATTCTCTGCAGCAGAAAGGGTATAGATGCTATAACCCTTCTACTCATAAGTTTACAGTGAGCAGAGATGTTGTTTTTGATGAGATGAGCGGCTGGTATAAACCAGTAAATGTGATGATTGATGTAGATGCACAAAATGGTAATGCTGCACAGAATTCACAGCAGCAATCACAAAATATCAGTGGACGTGCAGTGTCGTCTAGCAGTGGTTCACATACTTCGCCATGGACAGGCAGATTGAGATCAGGAGAATCTCCTCAAAGCAATGCAGAGAGTGGTATGCAGGTATCATGCAAGTATCACGGAAAGGAAAAGAGAAGGTAGATCAGCCCATGTTTGATGTGAATGCAGGTCACTCTTGTGTGGTTGGTGAATCTAGTGGCTCAGAACAGAGCATTGATGATGAGTTGGGTATTCCTTCTGTTGTTACACCTGGAGTAAGGAAGACCAGGGATGTTTTGAGAGCACCTGGAAGTGAGCCTATTTTGCGCAGGTCTACTAGGGTTAGGTATCCTGTGGATAGACTGAAATATGATGGATTTACAGCCATTCACTATGCCTATATGGTCAAAGTGATACAGGAACCAGAACTCACTTCTTTTGAGCAAGCCATGGGAAATGAAAAATGGGAGAAAGCCATGGATGAAGAAATGGATGCCTTGGATGCAAATGCTACATGGGAATTGAAGCCTTTGCCTAAAGACAAGAATGCAATTGGCTATAAGTGGGTTTATAAGATCAAGCACAATGCAGATGGTTCTGTGAATAGATACAAGGCAAGATTAGTTGTCAAGGGGTATGCACAGACATATGGCATTGATTATGAAGAAACTTTCAGCCCGGTTGCAAGGATGGCAACAGTAAGAGCAGCCATTGCTATGGCCGCATCAAAGGGATGGTCTTTACATCAGATGGATGTAAAGAATGCCTTCTTGCATGGTGATTTGCAAGAAGAGGTCTTTATGGAGCAGCCAGCAGGTTATGTTCATGCTATTCATCCTGAGTTTGTTTGCAGGTTAAAGAAAGCCTTGTATGGCTTGAAGCAAGCACCTAGAGCATGGTCTGACAAGATAGGACAGTATCTTGTCACTATTGGCTTTCAGATTTCCAAGGTAGATTTCTCACTCTATGTGAGAAAAACAGAGAAAGGGATTATGCTGCTTGTCATTTATGTTGATGATTTGATCATCACAGGTGATAGTGATGAAGATATCCTTCATGTGAAAATGCTATTGAGACAGAAGTTTGAGATGAAGGATTTGGGAGAGCTGCGTTATTTCTTGGGCATTGAGGTGATTAGATCACCAAGTGGGATACAGCTCTTGCAGAGGCAGTATGGATTGGACATGCTGTCCAAATATGGGATGACAGGCTGTAAGCCTATTTCAGTTCCTTTGGAGCAGAATGTGAAGCTGAGCGCAGATGCAGGTGAGCTTCTGGAAGACCCTACTATGTACAGACGCATAGTAGGAAGTTTGATTTACATGACTATTACCAGGCCAGATTTGAGCTATGCTGTTGGGTTGGTAAGTCAGTTTATGCAGGCTCCAAGGAAACCGCATTTAGATGCGGCTAGACGCATACTCAGGTATGTGAAGTCCACATTGCAGTATGGACTATTTTATGAGGCTGGGGTTCAGATACAGTTGCATGGATACACTGATGTTGATTGGGCTGGTAGTATTTCTAATAGACGATCTACTAGTGGATATGTGTTCTCTTTTGGGAGTGCTGCAGTCACTTGGAGCAGCAAGAAATAGCCTACAGTTGCCTTGTCAAGCACAGAGGCTGAGTACAGGGGTGCAGCAATGGCTGCATGTGAGGTAGCTTGGTTGCATAAGCTACTCTATGATATGCATCAGTCTACAGATGGGCCAGTTGTCATTTATTGTGACAACATGAGCAGCATACACTTGGCAAAGAACCCAGTCTTTCATGCTAGAACAAAGCACATTGAGGTGCATTATCACTATGTGCGGGAGAAGGTTTTACTAGGTCTTATTGATCTAGTTTATGTCAGCACAGAGGATCAGGTAGCTGACATATTCACGAAAGCATTGGGCACAGAGAAGCTGCGCAAGTTCAGATACCTGCTTGGTGTGCAGGAATTGGGATTGAGCTCGAGGGGGAGTATTGAGATATCGAGCTCCACTCGCGATATGCCAGGGTGACCGTTGTGTATTTATGTCACCGACTTGTTAGCTGGAGATGTGGTTAGTACACCGCCCACGAATAATAGCTGGATGACAGCTATCCTTATCTACTCTAGTTTGTGACTCAGTTAGTATGCCACCTTAGTTAGTTGAGTTTGGTTTGAGACCCACATATAGGGTTCTTCTATTTCTTTGTACTTGAGTTCTTTTGGCTTTCACAACTAAGAAGAGGAAAACTGTTTTCAGCCTCCACCTTTGTGTGTATTCCCCCATTGTGATTGTGAGAAAGCCTCAAGTGAGACTCCTTCCCTCTCTCCCACTATCTTCACAGTACAAAGATTGGTTGGGTCACAAAATCTGTCCTTATACCTACCAATGTGATATCTACACTTTTTCTGTGGAGTTTTTCTTGGTTTCTTGGTCATAATGGTTAAGTAAAACAAATTAAAACTCATCCAGCCTATTTGTTGTCGTAGATGAACGACTGTAAAGCAAAACATAGATGCTCTATAAAGATCTTTAGTTTTGCACTCAAACCTACGAGGAGTTTTGTTGAAGCAGACTAAGATATTAACTAGGATTTGTTTTGGTGAGGAGAGGGTGTTAGGTGATAGTCCTCAAACTTGAACATCAAGTATCAAAGATAGGGATTACCATCTTGGGTCAGTCCCAGTCCTGTCTAAATACTAAGAGAACCTTCTTCATCAGGTGGGGTATACAAAACGAATTGTATGCAAAACAAAATATACAAGGTGCAGGAAATGGGAGACAACAATGATTGGTCTCTATCCCAAACGGCATCGTTGAAGGCCCATGAAGATCGTGTGAAAAGCCACCTTTAGAAACTCTTTGACATATATTGTGAAGAGCATCTCTTGTGTGTGCCTAGCAACCTAGGAGTCTCCTAAGCACCTATTCCCTTGGGCATATTTAGGAGGTGTGTGAGTGCCAAATATGCAACACAATTGTCCTTCTCAGAGGGCCATCATGGGATGTCGATTCTCATCACACTCTCCGGCATATTGGCATGTTTACGTGGAGACGCGTGTGGAGGTATGCCAAAAGCAGAGGGGATGCAATGTAGTTTTGGTGGGGATCAAGCCAACTGTCACCTTCTGGTGTCCAAAGTCTTCACTCAACACCATGGGTTGTTGTTACTCGTAAAACACAAGAGGCTATTGATATTAATGAGCAAACCTACACCATATGAGTGCAATCCCAAAGAAAATGCTTTGCATGCTCTACCACCAATTCAAGCAAACATGTTCATCCTCTATAACCAAGTGTCAAATGCTGTTCCTCTATATCAGGTAAGTGCAAGAAAGAAAGTTCTCTCTCCTAAATTGTGCCAGTGATGATGCTAGTGTGGTGGCTCTACTGCTTCTACAAAAAAGTCTTAAGTACTTGTGTAGGCATGCTGTTGTTTAGATGTTACTAATGATCATACTAAAGATTTAAAAGGAGCTTAGAGAGAGGAAGATTTTAAAGAGTCTTCATTTTGATCCAATCCATGGTCCTTTGCCAAGCCTTGTTGATGCCTGACACACTAGCACCTTTGAATACAGCCAAAGAAAACTGCCTTCAAATGACTCCAAATCTATCAGAAGCTTGTAAATAATGCTCTTAAATATTTCCTTGGAGAAGTCTTCAAAACAGGCCCAATAACACCCCAAAATGATGCAAAAATTACCCTCCAAATGGAATGCAATGAAGTATCTGAAAAATCCATAGGCCTCAGAGGACAATACTTTTTTTTTTCAAGAAAATTACTTCATTAAGTATGAAAGAAAACCGCGAAAGCAAGCTCAAATGTAGGAGTACATCTTGCAATGCATGAGGAAAAAACAGCTCAAAATGAGCTAATGAAGAACCAAGGCGGAGGCTGAAAATGCCATCTCAACCCTGAGGGAGACTCAGAGAAGAAGGGAGATCCTCTCCAAACTCTGGAAAAAGTAACTCTCCTGGTAGTGGCTGCTCTGGAGGATCTTTGCATGCTCGCCCAAATGGCTATCAGAGTGTGTATTGTGTCGGTCCAAATATTGGCCATAGCCTGGGAAGGGTGAACGTGGATACCCTGCATCACCTCTGTACACCTTGCTCTCCAAATATGCCAAACTGCAATACTAGCCAAAATCTTCCAAGACGTGTCTACTGAGGCATGAGCAGCTCTGAAAGGAGTGAAGGGATTATCCTGGAGGGAACAAGACTCCACTGAGTATCGCCATACAATGAGAAAAGAAAGAAAGAAAGATGTATTAATGTCCACGAGAGACCTCGCCGGCCTATGGGACAAAGTGCATAGAAAAGCGAACTCATATAAGCCTCAGTGGGCTAAAGCAAAGGGTACGCTAGAACCCTTGTTGAGTACTAATCTATGCTAACAAAATCATAATCATAATCATAATCATATCATATCAATCAATCTATCCAGGCGCTGGGACGAAACCGAAGCCTAGTACAGTGATGGCTCTCTGGTGGGCTGCGAAAATATCTCGTATCTGCGTCTGTCAAGCTGTCTCGCGTTGCAGTGGGGGGCACGGTCTCCTCGCTCTCTGGACTCTCTGGGCTATGTCTAGAAAGAAAGAAAGAAAGTTTATTAAAGTCTTTGGAAGACCGGTGGTCTATGAGACTGTGAAAATCTTGATACAACAAGCTGTGGTAGTGGAGCTACTAAACGAGCATCCATACCAATGCAAAATGCAAAAATGCAGAATGGCAGTACTAAGTCCTAAGTACAACATAGTCATGTCGATGGTCGACTATATATCAATCTCAGCATCGTCATCAATATCATCATCATCATCAGCAGTAGCAAGATTTCAGGATGGATGAGGCAGTGGAGGCATGAAGTCGGCAATACAGTGTTGTCGGCCATCGGTCCTGGCACGTCTCCTAGTCGTAGCTCTGCGTCTAACAAGGGCTACAGTGACCCTCGTCGGTCGGGGCTCCGATTCTAAAAGGAGGGGATGCCCCCCCAAGTGTGATCTGTGTGTCGACCCTCTGTCTGAGCTGTCGGGTCACAGGCTCCGGGTCACGGTCATGTCGAGGCCTCGTCTCGTGGGGATCCATGTGATCTAGCAGAAAGAACTCCATGATGGAGCTCTGAGAGGGATCAACCGAGGAAGAAGTCTGCTCCTGTCTCCGTGCTCAGAGTATCCTCTCACGGTGTCTAAGTGCCTCATGAATGAAACCTGCCAAACATCGCCGCTGGGTAGGAGAGGAAACAGGCCAAAATCCCATAACTATTCCTGAAGAGACAATGGAAACGCCCTCAGATCTCATAGTACACAGGACACCTGAAGATGAAATGCTCCTCTGTCTCAACCTCGTGCATGTCACATAGTGTACATGTGCGCCTCTCCCTGGGTAGTCGCTCTACTTGACGGCTCTCGATGCGAAGTCTATGTGAAGAGACCCGAAACTGCTCAAGAGAGATCTTCAACGAGTGGGGTAGGTGAATCTGCGTGTATCCTGGTGAGTCAATGAAACCCTCTGCTGTGATATGTAAGAAGTGATCTCTATAGAAGCTAAGCTTCATTGGGAGTTCACTCGGTCCCAACCAAGTCCGAAATGCATGTAGCTGTAGTAGATCCTCACGGATAACCTAGTTGACCTCGTGTGATAAGAGGGGAGAAAATGGAGCATCCATGTTGTACTGGAAGGGAGGTAGTCTACTATCCAGGTGGAGCCCGAATCGCTCAAACCATCTCTCTGTACGAGCATACCAGCACCTCTGGTCTCCTCCTGCTGCAAGTGCCATGCTGCAAGTGCCATAGAAGAGGATAGAGCTATCCATGGTAGCCTGCTACGCCCCGAGGTATAATCCTCATATTCCCTAACTCGGTACAGATACGTGATGACCTGAAATGCAGCATCTAGCTGTAAAAGTGGTGCCCCAAACTCAGCCTGAATGATCTGGTGAGGAACGGATGACTTACCACGAATCATCCGTGATAACATGAGAACCTATAGCCGCTCCACACGGGCCCACTCTGTATCCGACAAGTCCGGCCCCCAACAAGGGCTGCCGTACATCCGTGATCTTTCGTCTCTATCGGTCTCCTCTAAGGAAAGCTGGATAGGTCGGACCTTAATAGAGTGTACTCTTGGGGCTCTTTGTCGCACATGTGGCCTTTGTGCCCCTCTCTCGGTGGTTCTATGCCGGCTGCTCATTCAGACTGCTCTCATATTGGCTAGCTCCTCTACCTCCACTCCACTGTATCCGGGGGCTAAATCAAATGTATAGAAGTCTGTGACGTGCCGTTGTGTCCAGTCATCCTCTATGTCCTATAGTGGTCTAACCACCCCCTGCTGCTCTCTGATCTGTCGTAGAAGCGCCTCCCTGTGTCACCACATCTCCATCAAATAGAGTCTGATACAGACCTGGTCATGGAAATGGATCAATCGCACCAAAGGATCGAAGCCATTCCCCTCTAGGTAGAGACAGTGGTAGCGTGCTCGAATATCGTAGTAGGCTGGGCAAACACAAAGAAAATGCTCCTCTGTCTCAACCGCCCCCAGCGTCATAGCATGCAGATCCGTTGCTCTCTAGGTATACCTGTTGCTCTTCCCTACCTCGATCCTCAGCTGATGGGATAAAATCCGCAGCTGACCAATGGCAATTTTCAGTGCATGAGATACTCCTCTATCCTCGAGATACTGGGGTCTGATAATGAATCCCTCCTCTGATACTCTCTGGAAGTGGTCGTGATAGAACTGGGTCTTGGTGGGGAGTTCTTGGTCCTCCCCCCAAGTCCGGGATGTGTGAAGCTGGAGGAGGTCTAACCGTATAATACAGTTGATCTCATCTCGCAAGATCAACTCAGGAGGTGCATCCATGCTGTACTGAAAGGGGGGGAGCCTATCCATTTGGATATACTGCCTGGCAAGCCATGTAGATATGCGTGCATACCATGTGTTTGCCCCGCTCTCTATGAGTCGTCTAGATGACTCTAGGACCAACCTTGGAAGTCTGCAATGGGGTAAGTCTGACACCCTGTGGATGAAAGTCACAGTCTGAAAGATGGCATCAACCTGGAGAGGTGTCATGGCTAACTCTGCCTGTACTATCCTATGTGGAACTAAGGGCTTACATCGGATCATCTTGGATCCCATCGTCACCTGTAGCCGCTGGAAGCTCCTCCAATCTTCCTCGGAAGATCGCACCCCCAGAAAGGTGTTGCATACATGACAGTCGGCCGCACTAGTATGTCGAAAAGCCAACCCTTCGTTGGTGGATCCTGGAAGTGCGCCTGGAAACACTGCCACTCTAGTCTAGCCAAAGCACTACGCCCTCGTGTGAGTCGTGCCTAGGCTGCATGTTTCATCATGAAGATGGGTCCAGTGAAGACTGCTCCCAAATATGTGTATGACTGCACTATCTCCACTAGTTCACCACGATAGGTGAAAGTGAGTCGGTTAGCCACTGCTCGTGTGAGGTATTGAAGATCATAACCTTAGTTTTTCCAAGGTTGACCATCAGATATCTCTCTCTGCAAAACACCTCTAAAGCGTCCAGATCTCTATGTAGTCCCTTCTCTGAAGAGGATCTAAGGGCTATATCATCAGCATATAACAATATCTGTATGAGGAGATCTCCTAGTAATGAGCCCTTGGCACCTAGGCGATCTATGAAAGATGTGATCTCATCAATGTAGAGTTCAAAAAGAGTCGGTGAGAGAGGGCAGCCCTGCTTCACCCCAATGGTGCTCTCGACCCAATCTGATAGGCCGCCTGGGGCATGGACCCTGCCTCTGACTGACTCATATAAGCTCATCACACCCCAAATCAACATCTTTGGGATCTGCATCTCTTGTATTCTTTTGATCATGCAGGATCGTGGAACATTGTCGAAGGCCTTTCGAAAGTCTACGAAGCATGTGTAGACTTTCTGATGTCTGGACCTCACCTCCTCAACGATAGCCCTCAAAGTAAAAATATGGTCTAAAGTAAAGTGCTGCCTCTTGAATCCTGCCTATTAGGGAAGGAGAAGCATTATGGTTACATAAGGATTAAAAGGCATTAGCTATAATTGCACTTGGATTGAGTGATTCTTTTATTCTTCACATTGATGATTGTGAAAATGCACATACTGCATGGAGGCACCTTGAGATTGTTTTTGGAGCACAAGGGAAATGTTCTAAGTATACTTTGCTCATTAAGTTTATTGATCTGAAGTTGGATAAAGGAGAATCAATATCCTCATTAAACTCCATGAAAAGTATATTGACTGATCTTGATGATGACATTGTGATTGCTATCTTGGTTAAGAGTCTACCTGATGAGTATGATACCATTGTAACTACTCTCACTAATGTTACAGCAATTGGCAGACATCTCTTAACTTTGGTGGAGTCAATGATTGAGCTCGAAACTTGAACCAGGTTCAAGATTGATGTTCTTCCTATTGGAGAAACCGTTGTCTTGTGAAATCTAGGCTTTCCTACACAAATCTCCCAAGAAGGGGATATGTCTTGGGTACAGAGGGTCAGTCCACAAATGACCATCAAAGTGTGTTAGAAGGGTGGATCTAGGAGCCATCCAAAGCCTCTGTGCATTTGGATCTAGATCAGGACCCACTTGACAATTACAGTGGCTGAGGATCAAACTAGTGGGAAGGTTGGGCAACCCATAGCCTGCTAGAGAGTAGTATGTGTAGTGGCATCTCTGGCTATGAGAGAGACACCCCCTTAGAGAGAACCCATCTAGACAGAGCAGTTTGTGGACCATACAGGTGTGCCTTTTCCATACACAAGTTGCATTGGCAGATGAATCCAATGGGTGGCTTCTCCTTGGACCCCCTCTCGTGAGAGGTACTAGCTTGAGCAACAAGTACTGCACACAATCCTCTACATTGTGGTCACAGCTTTGGACCTGTCCATTGGCCAAGAAAGATCTAATTTTTTTGGGTAGTGGCACATGGCTGATGCTAAATCCGAGCTATCCATGTTTAGAGCCATTGTTTGGGTGTTCTCCTTTGAATACTTGTAGATGCTCTTGCTCTTCTACCATAATCACTGCATAAAATGATAATCATTAGCCAAGCAATAGTTACATCATCCCTCTTGGAAGACATGGGAAAAGCAGAAATGCTTGAATCTTGGGACATAAAAAGCATCCCCAAGTCTTAGGTAAAAAGAGAAAGATGTAGGGCTCTAAAGAGAAAAAAGGCTTGCTCATTTCATTCTAGACAAAAACTATGCTAGAAACCAGAGGGCACATCATCAATTTAAGCCAATGCAAATCTTGGACTGGGCTTTGTTATAGGCCTTCTCAACAAGGAGTATCGCAATGTCTTGTTTTGTGTCCTAAGTATGCAAGCAAGCATTTAGAAACATAAAACTGATGGTTGAAATGCTTTGATTCTGAATGTGAACAGAACTTGGGCTCATTGTATGAGACAAAGCATAAGAGCTTCATATTAATCATAAGGGGCGTTAGAGAGGTCTTATATGCCCTATAGACTCAATTTTTTCTTAAAGATCGAGCTAATAAAGCAACCTAAAAAATGAGCCAATTGTTGTGAATTAATGAGCAATGTTATTGGCCTGTAGTTACTTGAGAAGGTTTTAACCCTCCTTTTGGATGCACATGAGACAGCTTCCTAGCCTTAAGATCCTGATTTGAGCTGTGGAAGGCAGAGTGTCAATGAGGGTCTTAGACGAAGATCTTAATTATTTTTGTTATCTAGACATCTATCGATTAATAAATGCAGGAGTGCTTTGAGAATGTCAATGCTTAGACATCAATTTTGGGAGGTTCCTTGATGAGTTTTGCTGTTTTTTTTCGATCTGATACTAAAATTGTGCACGTTTTTTTCCTTTAAAAAAATATTACATTATTCTACTGTTTGTACCTCTCCCAAATGCTGCAATGGTCTCAATCCTTGTTTTTGGCAGTCTCAGGTGAAATCTGATATTATGGTTGTGTTCTTGTGAGTAAACGAATGCAGGACTAACGGCATTCAGCAGCCACTACTGTGGGCTTGTCTTGCTAAAATAACTTTTTGGTCAAGTAGCCGCATAGACGAAAATTAATCGGAGAATGTTGAACTGAGACTGGAGGCAGCCATGGCCGAGTGAGGCATTTGAAACTCTGAGGATAGTAACATGGCCTTGCAATCCTAAACAACTCATGATAAAAATGGTTAACTCTCTGGAATCTTGAAGGTCTTATATTTTATGCATCAAGTGTTTAAAATGAAAAGGAAAACTAGGACAAGAGCTGTAACATACATTATAAACCGGTCAAGCTAGGCTTCAGCTCTTACATACACAATTACGAGTCAAACTAGCTCTGAAATCCCACCCTCTGGCAAATAACTTCATTTGTGAAAGTTCGAAATGCCCTTTGTAGTCTTGTCCATGTTGATCTGGATCTATGTCTGCATGGAGGCAAGGAGGACATCAATTTCTCAACTTAACAAGCTGGTGTGTAGAAAGTGGGATCACTGAATGTGTTTCACAGCAGCCTTGCTTATAGGCTGCTCCTGGCCCTGCATATGATCTATCAAGTCTGTTGTGAACCACAGTGCTACTGTATAACATTCTTGCTAAGATGCTCTTACTTATCTTAGATGATTGAACTTCACCACTCTACATGACACCAAGTCTTCCATCTGAATTTGAGCATATCACTTGTGTTAGTTTTGGTGGCATATGATGCATCCAAATCTGGAATACATACTGATTTGTTTAAAGTATGCCTTACTTGCAGATGCCAATCCGGGAGGCTTGCCATGTAGCTGTCCAATGCAATGACCCAAGCAAACACCGGCTATGGAAGCATGTATTGGCTCGCCATGCAGCAAAAGGGGAACAGCCTCGACCTGTGCTGCAAATAGTATGCTACTAATCTTTGCTGCTCTCTCTCTCTGTCTCTCTGTCTCTCTCTCTCTCTTCATATCATGACTTCCCTCCCAGGGACCTCTAGTATCTGCTGTACTGGACTAGACTAGGCATTGGATTTGATTTGATATGATGATGATGACAATGATTTTGATGTTATGACTGTGTAGTATGCTCATTTTAGTAGCTCCACTCTTGCAGCTTCTTGTATCAGGTTTCACACATTCTCATAGACCCATCGGTGTTCTAAAGACTTCAAAAAACTCTCTCTCTCTCTCTCTCTGAGAGTACGTTTCATCTCCAGACGATCCAGGATGATGGCAGCTTTTCGGAGGAGACTTACTCATGGAGATCTCGCCCCACCAGCCACTCACCTCACCTTTGCTCAGATTTGTACTCTCATAGCAGGAGGCAGAGTCGATGGACAGGATTATTTTGGTTCTCAGACTCCGTGACACCTGGACTTGTATCTTTGCATTGGCATATTGTACTCATCCCCCCATTTTGCACCCAGGGGCGGTTTCCTTGCATCTAGTTTACTTTGTATTTAGGCTCAGATTTGACATTATGTACTTTCACTTGCATTGTATTGCGTAGGACTTAGATGATATTCGACGATGCCTCTTCTTTGTGGCACGTTGATTTTGTGCTATCTTGTATGCAGAGTTCTTGATGTCCCATGGGCCCATTTTGGCCTTTAGTGGACAATAATACACTTTCTTTCTTTCTTTCTCTCTCTCTCTCTCTCTCTCTCTCTCTCTCTCTCTCTCTCTCTCTCTCCTCCACTCAGCCCCCTCCCTCCCTCCCCTGCCCAGCCCTACGGGCTGTCTCTCCCCCCCCGCCTACCGTCTCCCAGCCCCGTGGGCTCTCCAAGCTCTCGTGCGGGCTGTGTGCTGTCTCGCCGGGCTGCTGGCTGCCGCGCCACCCTCCTCCAAGGCCCTTGGCTGTTGCATGATCAATCCCAGCCCCCGTGGGCTGTCTCCTAGCCCCCGCATGAGCTCCCTGCTGCTACACGACTAGTAGCAGGCCACCTGGCCACCTGGAGCTGATGTGCCACCCCCGCCATCAGCATACGCCTCATCGCGCCACCCCCGACTTTTGTCAGATATAGCAATGCAGGCCACAAGGGCCTGCGCAGGCTGCACGGGCTACTAGGCCCCCCCTGCCTAATGCTTAAGCTCAAGCTGCTCCAGGCCAGCCAACGTCAAGGGGCTGCCACCAAAACAGGGTTCACAGCCCTTACAGCCACCAAAACAAGGTTCACGCCTTGACTCCAGCCCTATACCTCTGCTCCAACCAGCTCTGACCTGCAAAAATCAAGAATCAAATCAAGAAAGACTGCTATGGGCAGCCCTTAGGTGGTGGGCAGTCCAAAGAGCAGGAAAAAATCAGTAAAAATCAGAGAAAAGGAAGAGGCCATGGAAAGCTCATCCGATCAGAAAACCAGAGGGGACAAGGACATATAATTTGGACCAAAGGGCAGAAAGTAGAAGATGGGTATGTTAAAGCATGCCTATCTTCTATCAAAGAGGTATGTAAGCTACAAGATGCTGAAATTGAATGCCTACAAAAGAAACTGGAAGAATACAAGAAGGATGAGCTTTCAAACATACGTGCTCAAATGAATGATGACATGAAGGAATGGCAAGAAGAAATGCATGCAAAATGGGCAAAAGAAATTGGGAAAATGCAGATGGATATGATGCGGAAAATGGACGTGAAAAACAGTTTTCTTACATCCAAGATAGAGAGCTTAGAAGCTCAGGTAATTAGTCTTCAAGACGAGAATGCAAAATTGTAAGAAAACACACACGGAGAGGAAGGGGAGCTCCAGCCATCCCTACACGAGGAGCTGAATATCATTAGGGAACAAATGAAGCAAATCAAAGGGGAAAAGGGACGTCCGAAGAAGGATGCAGGATCGTAAATGAACTGAAATCTAAGAATGAAAAACTCAGAAAAGACTTGGCATTCTTCCAAGACACTATGAAGGGTAAACATGCTGAATTCACCCAGAACATCAAGAAAGGAGAGGCTGCAATTTTAGAATGGAGCGATGTGTCAAGAAAGGTACTGCTATTCCCAAGAAAGAGTTCATTTCAGATGCTCTAGAGGAGGATAAAAGGAGAAACAGTAAAGCCCTAAATGTCTTAGTCCGAGGCCTCATAGTAGGAGATACTCCTATGGCAGATGCAAATGCTTTGTTCATCAAAATGGGTGTGAACCTGACATGTGATACAGCTTGGAGAGTTGGTAAGCCCGATGCACCCACAAGGCCACTTGTGATGAAGCTACGAACAGTGGATATGAAGACCCTCATGAGCACAAGGGTGACCTTGAAAGGAACCCAGATCTACCTGGATGATGACCTCACCCTCCTACAACAAGAACACCGGAGGGAAGGTATGGTACACGTCATGGCAGCAAGAGAAGCAGGGAAATGGGCTGCATACAGAGATGGTAGAGTGATCATCCGAGAGAGAGGAGATCAGGACCGGGGGGAGAAGGAAGAAAAGGAAGAGAAAGAGGAGGGTGAATTATGACGCTGCCGGACTAGAGGGACACAAAGTGGACTAAGAATTGTAGTGTGGAATTGCAATGGCACACTCTGGTCTGATCCAGGTGGTTTCTCGGAGACATACACTGACAGAGATATGGTTTTCTACACTGAGACACATGAGAGCCCCGGAGAGGATTGCCTACCGTGACAGGATATACATGGGATATACATTGACAGAGATATGGTTTTCTACACTGAGACACATGAGAGCCCCGAGAGAGGATTGCCCACCGTGACAGGATATACGTGGAGTCATCTCATAGGAAGGAGACAAGGAGAGACACTGGTGTGCGGGGGGAGTGGCTATCCTCTTTAGATCACACATGAGACCTCTCATATCAGTGGCACGGAGAGAGGAGCATGTGCGACACATGTGGATACAAGTCCAGCTACCAGACGCATGACCGATTCTCATAGCAGTGTGCTATTTCCCTCTAGATACCTCATCCTATGCATGTGAGGTCACCACACAAGGGCACAGTCCATATGAGTCGATTCACGATGATATCACTGAATTCTCCAGACAGGGGGACATCCTTCTTGGTGACTTTAATGCGCGCACAAGGAATAGGCAGGTGGGCCTATTGGACTTTGCATCCCCTCATAGTACCAAAACTGGATGCAGTTGAGCTCGGGATAGTGAGACACTCTGCAGATGCACCACAGGTGAAAAAGTATGGACAACATCTACTTGAGCTAGGGGCTATCCACGATTTGATCATTTATAATGGTCTACAAAGATGGCCATCATTCGGTGGTCTCACTTGTTTCCCGCATGGCGGAGGTCCCTTGGCCTTTACCTCACGGATATACGACCTCATTGTGGCCCCTCCCCCAACTCGGGGTTGATCACTCGTACCTAGCCTTTGTATCTCTGCCACTATGCCAGCCACAGAGAGGGTCCCCCCTGCGCCCACTCGTGTGCAGGTTCACTTTGATCGTGCCTTGGACCCCATCTATGTGAGCAACTTGGCGAAGGGACTTCCAGCCCTACTACTTGGAGATGCTGTAGACCTCGCCCATGCCTCAGACACCCTTTCCACAGTAGTCATGGTGAGCGAGCCCTTGGCCATTTGACATCATCCGAGGCACAACGGATTTCATGGCGACTGACACGTCGTAAGCGACGGGCCTTCCTCATCCATAGAATGGACGAGATGATCAGTTCATTTCGAGCACACCCCCCCCGCCTGCTTCGTAGCTCCGCCCCTACCCCGGCTGCTCCGCCACACCCCTTCTCAACTTCTCGAGCTCCTCCACAGCTGTCCTACCCCCCCCGCGCAGATAGCCTAGCATGCCCCCCCCCACAGCTAACCTAATGAAACCGGCCTCTAATCACTCAGAGGGCAGTGGAACTAAACCTTTAATCACTTCAGCACTTATTTACAGCTCACAAAGCATATATCACAACCATTAACCATTGCATGATCACCATTTGGCATTTACCCATTTGTTCACAAACAAAACCACTGAAAAAGGGATGGAGGCTAGAATGCCCTTGCTCAACAGACATAGACAAGTGCACCCGATTGGCCCCAAACACCGTGGCGCCCCTTTCGGTATTTCTTTATATTTCACAGTGAAATGATTACAAGTTGCATCTGGGAGACCTTCCCTGCAACTAAGCACGCAGCCCCAATTCACTAAGCCTTCGCAAGGCTTTCAAGCATATAACACCATCACATAAGTACACTTAACCCGTAGGCTCAACCCAAAGGCATTCTCTTTTCCGAGTGCAATTCCATTGGCTGTCCAGATGCAATCACACTGCGCCCCAGCTGCACTCTCTTTGGTTTCCAGATGGCATTCACAAAGCTTTTCAAAGCTCCAAAATAAAATCAGCAAAGTACCCAACCAAAGAATGACTCATGTAGCTCTGCCTGGGCACCTGCGAGCCAAGAAAGAGGTGGCACACGAGGCCAACCAATAGCTTATGGCAAAAAGAAATTGCAGTAGCAAAATCACAACTCACCAAGCCCTGAAAACTCGAACCAAGTCCTCAATCGCCAAGAGGACATAGTAGCCAATGCCCAATTGCATTCTCAGCCAAAGAGGAGTGCAAAGGCATGAAGAAAGAGCATTTACAAGAGCCGACCAGCAAGAATTCCACTGAAAAATGCGAAAAGAAGCACTTCTGTCGCGAAGAAGTGGGAGTTCTTGGGCTCAAAAGAAGCGTGCTTCAGAGCGGAATGCATTGAGAAGATTTTGGAGAAGTTTCATCGCCGGAAAGTCCTCCAAAACTGAGAAAAACCAGTCAACCAGCACGTCGAACCACTCGAAATTCAACAGAAAGCTGTAGCTTTGCAAGAGGAGAGGCCCAGGAGGCGGTAGAAGAAAAAAGGTCCAGAAAAAACCACTTTTGCAAATTCGACCAGCAAAAGAAGTGCTCAGCTCTCCCCGTTCTACCAAACGCACGGAGGGAAAAGCATATCACTACGAAGGGGAGGCAGAGGGGAAGCCATCGGGCCAAACGGAAGTCGAGGAATCCAAACGGGTGAGGAGTTATGAAGAAAAACGGAATTCAGCTGAAGGAGGCTGAAAAACCAGTCCAAAATCTCAACAAAGGGAGAAGATGAGAGAGAAAACCACACATGTGAAGTTTAGAAGGCCCAGGAAGGTCCAGGAATGGCAAAGGAGCATGTAGAAGGCACTAGAGCCACCTGGAACTCTAGGGGGGCCACTGAAGGTACATGGCCCTCTAGGGGGCCCATTAAAAAATGCCACGTCATCATTTCCCAACAACCACTCTTTTAATTCCTTGGAATGCCTTTGGGCCTAGGGATTAATTACGCTTATGTGCTAGGCACCATGCCGCGTTTAATTACACATTATTAAGCCCACGCTTGGACTTTTAAAACCAAAGTTATCACGGTCTTGTAGTACATTAAAGTACTTAGAATTTCACGCCCCCGTGACACCTAACCCGCGCAGCAAGCCTACCCCCCCCCCCCGCCCCCGTGTGCTGCTGTTGCTGCGTATTGTGCAGCAGCCCCCCCACCTTGCCTCTTCATTGACACCCCCTCCCCGGCCGGAGTGCCATGGAGGGGGTCCTCACGCTCCTGCTTCTGCTTCCATTCCCACCTCTGTCCTTGCACTAGAATTGGTACAAAGAAAACATCGAGAAATTAGTCCAAGAGAAATGGGAAAGGGATAACAAGATAAAGAGACAGACAAAACCAAGAAGGACGCGAAAAAAAAGAAACAGCAAACACAACTGAAACTTGAGGATGTGAACACGCGCTACAATTGAAGCGGACTTGGAGTTGACAACAAAGAAAAGGCGGGATCCACCTCAGCCTCAGCTTTAGCTTCACTCTCTGCCTCTACCTTGTGGCGAGGGAGAGAAAGAGCACACCGACACACAAGCAGGATGAACACAAGAGTGTGGGGATAAAATTATGTGTGTACATCCCCTAGCACACAGTCAACCTTTTTATATGAAAGGATAAGGTTACAACACTAAGTACACCGTACTTAGTGTACTTAACAAATAAAAGTACTAACTGTACTTAAGTGTACTAAATGAACTTGGGTGGCCATAGTGCCTTTACCCCAACAACCTCCCACTTAAAGGCAATATGCCCTCAAGTAAAAATAAATGAGGCTCAACCTATACCCATCAACTGTCGGCAATGTGCAAACCGCTCTGCAGGCAAGCCTTTTGTCAACAAATGTGCTAGATTATCATCTGTGTGAATCTTGACAAGCTGAATCAGCTTATCATCTATTACCTCCCTGATGAAGTGATACTTCACATCGCTTTGTCTTTGCATGAAAGACAGGATTGTGTGCCAACTGAATAGCACTCTGACTGTCACAATGCAACAATGGAATATCACCTGTAATGCCCAAGTCTCCCACTAGCCGAGATAACCATAAAGCCTCCTTGCATGCCTCTGTGGCTGCAATATATTCAGCTTCAAGGCTATGCACTGCTGCATCCTTGACATCCATGACACTGCACCTCCAGTGAATGTATAAACATAACCGGTAGTAGACTTCCGGTTATCTGGATGACCAGCAAAATCTGAATCCACATAACCATGCACCTTTGCATCTCGCTTGCCAAAGCATATGCACAACTCCTGTGTGCCCTTCAGGTATCTCATGATACCTTTCACTGCATTCCAATGCTTCTTGCCTGGATTTGCCATATATCTGCTAACCACTCCCACTGCAAACGCAATATCAGGTCTGGTAGCAACCATGGCATACATGAGACTGCCACAAGCTGAAGCATACGGAATCTTGGCCATTTCAGCCCTATCAGCATCTGAGTGTGGACTGTCCATTGCACCGAGTTTCACATATGGAGGCAATGGAGAACTAAGGGTCTTCCCCCCCTCCATATGAAACCTGTGCAATACTTTGCCAATATATTCGGTCTGAGACAAATACAACAAACGCTGTCCCCTGTCTCTCCGTATCTGCATTCCTAGTATGTGATTTGCATCACCAAGGTCCTTCATATCAAAGGCCTCATGCAATCTTTTCTTAAGGTCATCAAGCTCCTTACGAGCTTTACCAGCAATAAGCATGTCATCCACATATAAAATGAGAATGATTAAGCTGCCATTTGCAGCCCTTTTGGTATATAAGCAGTGATCGTCATCACTTCTCCTGAAACCTTGGGACTTCATGAAGGTATCAAATTTCTTATACCATTCCCTTGGTGCCTGTTTCAGCCCGTAAAGGCTCTTTTTAAGCTTGCATACAAGTGACTCCTTGCCCTTGACTGCAGATCCTTCTGGCTGCTGCATGTAGATCTCCTCATGAAGATCACCGTGAAGAAAGGCTATCTTCACATCCATTTGGCTATACACCCACTTGCATGGCAGTAATTTCATGCCCTTAGGCAACTGCACCAATTCCCAAGTACCATTTTTATGGAGACTGTCCATTTCAGACTTCATGGCTAGTTCCCATAGCCTTTTATCATGCATTTGCACGGCTTCCTTGTAACAGGAAGGTTCTCCACACTCTGTAAGCATAATAAAATCTGCTCCTGGAACAAATCTGTCTGGCGGTTTCATTTGTCGAGTGGACCTTCGGACCCATTGGTCTTGCTGTCCAACTTGCTGCTCACCTAAAACAGGTGGCTGTTCCAGTAGATCAGGCTGCAGAATTATGCCTGGGAGGTCTTCCAAAGGTGGCATGTCCCGTAGTACATCTTCCGCCACTGCGGGCTGTCCATTTGGACCTGCTGCAGCATCATGCATTGGCTGATTATGCTGCTGTTGTGGCTGATTCGCAGCCTGCCTGAATTGTATAGGATGTCCCGAGTCATCAATGTCAACCTTTGAAGCATCAGAAGGCTTATCTGCTGCCTTAAACATACATGACTCATCAAATAAGACATCATTGCTGCGTATTAGCTTCTTATTCACAGGATCCCATAGGCGGTAACCCATCTCACCACTGTCACCATATCCAAGAAAAATGCATTTAAGAGACTTAGGATCAAGCTTGCTGCGATCTTCTCTGCGTATATGCACGTACGCAGTGCAGCCAAAGACCCTCAAGTGCTTACAGGAAGGAGGTTTTCCTGTCCAAAGCTCCTCTGGCACTCTGCCATCTAGTCTTTTATTTGGTGACCTATTGATGAGGTGTACTGCTGTTTTTACAGCCTCAGCCCAAAATCCATGAGGTAAAGCAGCATGTGACATCATAGAGCGGGACTTTTCCTGTATGGTTCTATTCATACGCTCTGCAGTGCTGTTTTGCGCTGGATTGTAAGGAGCAGTGAGTTCTCTTTTAATACCTCTAGCGTCACAAAATGCATTGAATGCATTAGACGTATACTCCCCACCGTTATCTGACCGCAAAGCCTTCAATGTTCTGCCTGTTTGGTTCTCAACCATAGCAAGCCATTTCTGGAACACTGGAAAGACATCACTCTTCAATCGAAGAGGATACACCCACACCTTCCTTGTGGAATCATCTATAAATGTGACAAAGTACCGTGCACCTCCAAGTGAAGGACTAGGCATCTCACACACGTCTGTATGCACAAGCTCAAGTTGAGCATCTTTATGTCCTAATCTCCTTTTATGAGGACACTGTAACTGTCTACCATATATGCAGTGCTCACAAAACTTTAAATCAGAAAATTTAAGAGACGGTAAGTAGCCAAGGCGAGCCAATTGCTCCATTCCACGTATGCTCATATGTCCCATCCGGCTATGCCACATAGAAATATTCGGCAGCTCGGTGGCATGAATATCAGCATGATTACATACTTTAGCATGGAGAGTATACATTGTGTCAACCTTAGAGCCTCTGGCAACAACCAGGGCACCTTTGGTGACCTTCCAGAAACCATGACCAAAGCTGGTCACAAAACCTTCGTCATCCAACATGCCAGTAGAAATCAGATTTTTTTTGACTTCGGGTACATGCCTGACATTGTGAAGCATAAGCTGAGTACCATCAGCAAATACAAGCCTGACATCTCCAACACCGACAATACTGCATGCATGATTATCCCCTAGAAAAACGACTCCATTATTGCCTGCTGCATACCTTACAAACAATTCTTTGTAAGGTGTAACATGGAATGAGGCGCCTGAGTCAATGATCCAAGAGTGCATGTCTGCAAAATCTCCTGCATGGAGAGAATGAGCATCCAAAGTAGAGAGAAATAGAACCTCTCCCTCACTGTCATAACCGTATGTAGAATGAAGCTCTTCAATCTTCACACTGCTCTTGCCATTGCTTACTGGTACAATTGCCTTTGCATCTGACGCATCAGTGTTTTTGGCTTTGTCTCTCTTATCGTTTTTCAGGTTAAAGCACTGCTTTTTGGTATGTCCCTTTTTGCCACAGTAGTAGCACTCAACATCTTTGTTGGAGCGGGACTTGCTCCACCCTTTTCCCCTTTCCTGAGATTTGCCTCTTTGCTGACTTATCCCCCTTGCATTTAAGGCATTGTTAGGCTTTACTGCATCTTGAGCTTTCAGCTTCTGCTCTTCTTGCAAAATCAGCCCTGTGATATCTGAAAAACTTATGAAAGTGTTTGCATTTGTTACAGCTGTGGTGAATGTATCCCAACTTTCAGGAAGAGAGATCAAGAGTGCCATACCCTTGGTTTCCTCATCCACCACATACTTTTGATTTGCAAGTTGAGTGACAATTGAATTAAACTCATTGAGATGTGCATCCATGGAGGTCCCTTCCTTCATCTTCAGATTGAAGAACTTGCGCAACCAATATATCTTTGTGGCTACACTTTGCTGCTCATATGTGTCCTGTAGCTTTTTCCACACACCCCAGGCTGTTTTTTCACCATCCACATTCCAAACAACACTCTCATGGAGTGACAATTCAATTATGGACTTTGCTGACAGATCAGCTAGTGCCCAAGCATCATCAGTTGTGCCAGTGGGCTTCACACCTTTGTGTATAATAGGAGCATGAAACTGCCTGAGAATTAGCACATTCAGGACCATCTTTTTCCACATTGGATAGTTAGCAGCACCCTGCAACTTTTTAATATTGAGAAGAGAAGATTCCAAGGATGAAGCCATTACAATCAGCAAGAAATATAACCCACACTTGGGTGCCTGACTCCTTGCAAACCAAGTGCACACAGGCACTTGTACTGTGCTGAAAAAATTAAATTCCTGCAACGGAAAAAACAGGACCTGCACCTGCAACTTTTCTCCCACTTAATCAGAGAATTCTGACTGTTTACTGCTTGCTGCAGATTCAGAACAGCAGAACTGTATAGAGTGGGGAGAGAAAACGACGGCTAAGCGGCGACGACGGGCTGGCTGAGCGACGGCGACGGGCTGGGCGGGAGACAACGGGCTGGGCTGGCTGGGCAACGACGGGCATTGAGGCTACACCGATGTGACGGTCTTTGTAGACACTACATTGGGTGTAGCTAAGCACAGGATCGAGAAGGCGTGACGGGTGGGGAGAGACCCCAACCGAGAGTAGTCCTTGATCGTACAGTTCCATGACGCTCAGGCACAACTTTCGGCTTTACGGCGTATGTCAGTTTTGTGAGATCAACCAGCGATCTCCATGGATGAGGACCTCACCCCCCTACAGGTTGACGAGAGGCGCTCCCTGTTGCAGCAGTAGGATCATGCCCGTAAGGATGGGAAGTGGGCAGTAATACGAGATGGACGACTTCTTATAGGCCCCCCTTCCACATAGGGAGGCGGGGTCCACGAGACTCAGATCTCCAAGACCCTATCCTGTACCATTTGGAACTGTAATGGTACCTTATGGTTAGAACCAGGAAACTTCTCGAAATTCCATACAGGTCGTGACATAGTCTTCTACACAAAGACACATCAGAGTCTAGAGCACCCACTACTAGTAGTCAGCGGGTACACATGGGAGGCTACCTACAGAGATGAGACTAGGGACACAGGGGGAGTATGAGGGTCAGGAGGAGTAGCAGTTCTTTAGAGATCCACCCTTTTGGGGACTATTTCAGTACAGCAAAGAGATGCACATTCCATGTTTCTTTGGATCCGATATGCTATAATAAACGGATAGTATCTTATGATATCTTGACAATCGAGATCTGTTTGCTGCAGTATGCTACTTCCCTCCGGAGACCTCCCACTTTACTAGAGATATCCGAGATGAGGCTGAGACACCTCCATTTGCAGCCCTCTATCAGTCCATTAACTTCTCGAGCCGCGGAGAAGTTCTCCTAGTTGGGGACTTCAATGCGAGGACAGGCACCTGCCAGTTATCACTCCTCGATTTCAGGGATGATTCCATTCTATTGCCAGACATTGACCTTGAGGGTGCAGGTATGCTACGGGTTTTGGCTGACAGACGAGGTCCGATCACATCTTATGGGCAGGCCCTTTTGGATCTCGGCAGGATGCATTATCTCATTATCTATAATGGTCTTGATAGATGGCCCGCCTCAGGTGATCTCACATGCTTCCCACATGGGGGAGGCTCTAGCTTTGTTGATTACATCATGGGATCCTTTGCCTTCACATCTTGCATCACTAATTTTAATGTAGCACCTCTCCCTCCAACAGCTGATCATACCTACTTATTCTTTAGTATTTCCACTCCCTATTGCATAGCACCTTCCACCCCACTGATTTCCTACTCCACTTATCATGACATACGCTTTGAACGTGATCACTCACCTATTTACTCGAGCCGTCTGTACATACTTTTCACTTATATTAACTTCATACCTCTATTAGAGGATCGCGCTGCACACCTGCTCACACACGAGGCTGCGCTTCACGTTTCCCTCACACCACTCGCTCCACCCGTCCACCACCACCTGGGACCGTACCTTGTAATAGTTGGTACGATGATGAATGTAAGGCTTTACGCCGTCATCTCAAATTCGCCAAAAACAGTATTCCGAGCAAACCAGAGATGCTACGTGAGTATCATCGACTGGTACATAGAAAGAAACTAGATTTCGTTTGCCAAAACGAGGAGGAACTACTGAGCATTTTGTCTAGTAACAACTCTAAGGACTTTTGATGGAGATTTCTAGAGGGACGGTTCCCCTCACCTCTCACTGACACTCAGGTTTGGAATAACTATGCACGCACACTATATGACATCCCAAATCAGCCAGCAGTCCCTGATCTCTAACATATACCACGTCCCACTTCCTACCCCCTCTTCACTAAGGGGGGAGTGAAGGATGTCGTGATGAAACTTCATAATGGCCAAGAAAATATCATGAGGGGCTATGCACTGAGTTCATTGCATATGGGATTAATCTCCTAGCCCCGATCTTAGCAAAGCTCTTTAATGAAGCGGTTTGCTTGGGGTTTCAACACATCTGGACCATTAACACTATTTCACCCATTCACAAGGCAGCGGAACCCATGAGCCTGGAGAACTACAGGACCATTATGATTGGACATGTCATGTCCAAGATTTATTCATCAGTGCTTGATTCCGAGGTCAGTCGATTCGCAGAGTGTCGAGGACTTAGAGCAGCAGGAACGGTGAGATCATGGGACCATGGATTACATTCTTAGGCTCAGGTGTATCATCAAGAAGGTGATGACACAGAAGCATAGGGTTTTTTGTTGCTTTTGGGACTTCCACAAAGCATTTGAAAGGGTCTCGAGAGCCCGCCTCCTCCGGCGCTTACAGCATTTGGGTTATGACCAGGAGATCATTTGGGCTATAGTGGCAATTTACCAGAGTCTCAAGCAGAGTCCAGACAGGGTTGGGGTGGACAGACGAGCTCATGAGTACTATTGGGATCAAACAAGGGTGTCCTTTATCACCTACTCCGTTTGGCCTCTACATTGACAAGCTCGAGACAATGATGCAGATACAGGGGGGGGTGGATGCTCTCTTGCTGGCACTCTAATCCAAATATTGTTGTATGTAGATGTCGTGGCATGTCTCCCTTAGCAAAGGGGCTCCGGAGACACCTTGACACACTACAGTCTGTTTGTGAGTCTCATGATTTTATTTTATTTTTTCAAGAAAGAGACTTCTATTAAGTAAGAGAAAAAGCCCGCGAGAGCAAGCTCAAAGCGGAATACATCATGAAATCATGAGGATAAATAAAAACCCCCTCAGAGTGAGGTGGAAAACAACCAAGGCTGAGGCTGAAAGTGCCACCTCAACCCTGTAGTAGTCTTAGAGAAGAAAGGAGAATCCTTCCATTCCCTGAAGAAAGAAGCCCTCCTAGCTGAGGCTGCACGGGAGTCTCCCTGCATACCCGTCCATACGGCCATCAAAGTATGTACGGTGTCTGTCCAGATACTAGCCAATGTGTGCGAGGGATGAACCTGAGTACCCTCCAAAGCCTCTGTGCATCTGGCTCTCCAGATATGCCAGGATGCTATGCTTGCTAGAATCTCCCTAGAAGTATCCATAGAGGCATGTACAACTGTAAAAGGAAGGTGTGGTACCACATTCAACGAACAGGACTCAATCTGATGATGTCGAACCGAAATGGCCCGAGAGGAGTCAAATCTCTCATAGAATACGTGAGGCCCTGTAAGAGAAAGCCAAGCCACTGAGCCCCATGTCATAAAGAATGGGGAGTGGGCAAAGTGACTGAAAATCCTGGCTACCCCCATCGAAATCATCCTCGCTTCTCTGCAATCCCATAAGCAATGCTGAATAGTCTCCGAAGCAGAGAGGCAACGAGGGCAAGTAGGGTCGGCTCCGAACGTGGACCTCCAAAGGTTCACTGCAATCCCACCGTGGATAGAGAGCCAGAAGAAGATAGTGATCTTTCTATTCCTGTGGGATTTCCGGAGTCTCCTCCAGAAGCACCTCTGCAGATCCGCAGTGATATCAAATGTCTCCCAATGAGGAACTCTGGAAGGTCTCCAACCTCTACTACTGAGCTGAAATCTCCTGGCATTACTGACCGTGTAATGAAAGAAGGGGATGCTCCTCTCTCGATGCCCTGCGTCAATCCACTCCCACTCTCCGGGGTCCCAGTGCAAATACCTGATGGGAACTCCCCCTAGTGGAGAGTAGCCGGGGGTCTGGGTCTAGGAACCACTCTGAATTTGATCCCTGCACCAAAAGACCTACAACCCTGATAGGCTGAAAAGCAAACTCAAGCAAGATGTCCTCTGTGGACCTGAGCAATCTGCCACCATCCTGGACACTAAAAACTAAAGCATCCTCCTATGCATTCGAAAGGCCAAAACCTGAAGCAGAACACCACCTCTCGTAAAAGTACCTGCCCAAGTGGAGCGAGTGAGTGGCATATCATCTGTGTCTACCCAAACCTCTGGAAGGGCTGCCTCAATCTGCAAGATCCTCCGTGCACTCCCTCTGAGATGTCCTGTCAACCTTGATTTGGTCTCCTCTCGAAGCCTGCGGAAAGCTTTCCAAGACCCCATAGATGATGCAGGTCCCCTCTCCCACTTGGACCACTGCATGTAGAGTGAGGCACCCAGTAGTCTACATCATCTAAAATACTGTCATTCCACATGATGGGTTGCCTATCAATCTCTTCACGAGAGGAAGGAGGAATCCTCCGAAGAGTGCTCCTGAAACTGGTCCAAGCTTTCAGAATGGCAACCATGGGAGGGGACGAAGGTGATGTGAGGTGTGCTATGGTGAAGATCCACCTAACACTGCTCATCTTGTCTCCTCCTGAAGAAGGTGTGCACCTCTGTATGCTGCTAATAAGAAAGTCCTTCCACGGTTCCTGCCCTGGCATAAGTCCCCGCACCACCATCTTGCAAAGTAAAGCTCTGCACTGTAAATCTGGATCAATAATATTGAGACCCCCTTCCTATGTAGGAGGATGAGGGTCTCCCAAGCCACCCTGGCTAAGGCATCTGCTGTGCCATCAAGCCCACTCCAAAGAGAGTTTCTGATCGGTCTTCTGAGTTGAATGATGCAGTCCCTAGAACGGCACCAGCATGAACAAACAAACCAGGCCGTGGCCAAGAGGACCTGGTTGACCACCACAACTCTAGAGGCAAGATCCAGCTTGGCTGAGCTCCAAAAAAGAAGCTTCCTCCTGATGCTCTCCAAAACGGGAGCAAACTGCTGCATGGAAGAAATATCCAAGCCGACCTGGCAGCCCAAATACCTGATAGGCACACCCCTCTGAACCCAAGTGAATCCTATGTCAAGCCCCCAAACTGGAGTGTCCTCATCACTGGTCCAAAAGCCATTGGATTTATGCCAATTTATCTGCGCCCCTGCCGCCAAGCAAAATAAATCCAATGCTGTCCTGAAAGAAGTGAGTGTTTGTGGAGTGGCATCCAAGTAAACTGCTGTGTCATCTGCTAACTCACTGTCAAGTAGCTCCTCTTCCCTTCTGATGGGAACTCTCAGCCCAAAGATGTCAGCTTGAGATCTAACATAGATACTCATAGCTTTGGCCACGAACAAAAAAAGGAAAGGAGCAAGGGGGCATTCCCGACGGACTGATCTCGAAATCTGAAATCTCTCACCCCTTACCCCACTGGCTGTGGGCTGATCTGTACAAAGAGAATAAACCTCTGATCCAAGAATTAGTAAAGCCAAAGCGTAGAAGGGTGCCCTCCAAAAAACCCCAATCTACTCTGTCATAAGCTTTCTCAAAATCCAAAAGTAGAATGGCTAGATTCTGGCCACTTTGCATGGCCCACTCTGAAGCTTCCCAGAAAGAGAAAATGTTATCAAAAATGCTTCTACCATGCACAAATCCCGTCTAAGTGTCATGAATAAGATCAGGGAGAAGGGGCTACAATCGGAGGCTGATTGCCTTGGCCAGAATCTTGTAACAAGTCCCTAGAAGTGTGATAGGCCTCCACTGGGACACTAAATTTCTGCAACCTCCTTTCGGGATAAGGTGGATGAGACCCTCTGTAAGCGACCCAGGCATCTCGCCAGAGTCCCAAATGGCCTGCAGGGCTGAAGTAATGTAGTCTCCAATCATATCCCAAAATGCAATGAAAAAAGACGGGGTGAGGCCATCCGAACCTGGGCATTTGCCCTTGTGAAGGGCTGAAAGTGCAGTCCTGAACTCTGTGTTGGTGAAAGGTGTATCGAGCAAAACATGCATACCTGGATTCACCAACACAGGGATGCTTTGCCAAATAGCCTGTCTAGCATCCTCTCTATCATGTGTCTCAGGATCAGCAATAAGAAGGGTGGCATAGAAATCTGAAGCTATGTGTAAGACATCATCAGGCTCTGTCTGTAAAACCCCATGTGAGTCAATAAGCTGGGATACACTCTCTCTACTATGTCTAGGGCCAAGAGTAGAGAAAAAGTGTTTATTGACTCTACCACCCATCTGAATCCAGAAGGACTCCCGTGCATGAAAGGCATACTCTGCTCTCTGATCAAGCAATATCTGCTGATGAGCCCTTGCTGCAGCAAGGCGCTCCTGAATCCAAGCATCTGAAGGCCGTTTCTGCTCTTCCCTTTGCAAAGCTACCAACTGCTGGCGAACACCAATCTCACGTCTAAGAATATCTCGTCTCCTGGTACAAGCAACTGAGTGGTAGAAGTCGCTAATACCAGAAAGGGCAGCAGCTACATGTGATGGATATGGCTGTCCACCCTGGACATGAGAAACCCATATCTGCAGGGCTGCCTCTGTAAGGTCCTCCTCTGTGTAAAATGCATCTGGAATCTTGATGCTGGCAGACCGGCCTCTCAAGTGAGGCTCTGAGATAGCCAGCACAACAAGAAAGTGGTCTGAAGTGGAAACCCTAGCAACAATGCATACCAATCCACCTCTGTCTAGTGCCCAATCATCTACATAGAATCTGTCAATGCGTGCATGAATAGGCATTTGCTGCCTCCAATTCGACCAAGAGAACAGGAGGGACTGTGGCTGAATAAGAAAGGCATCATCCAACCAAGTATCTCTGCCATAGAAGTGAAAAAGGAAGGCATCCCAAGCTGCTCTCTCCAAAGAGTGAAGTCCGCCTTCTCTACCCCCTTTTTTGTCTGACGGTAACTCAACCATGTTAAAGTCACCTCCAATCACCCATGAATCCGCAATGGGGGCCCAGGAGAGCAAATCCTTCCACATAAGGACACGTTCCCCTCTAATGTTGGAGGCATACAGGTTAAGGAAACCAACCTTACGCCCTCCAATCAAAAGAATAATCCACTGAGCTCTAGAGGGAATAATGACTCCGTGTCCAACAACTAAGGGGAGAATCGACTGCAAAAATGAAATAGAAGTGCCCCCCGTGGTGCCCAAGGCAGGCGACCAAAAGTATGGCCAGAAAGCAACTTGCCTGACTTCGCACAATCTCTAGAATCTAGTTTGTGCTCTTGAATAAATAAGATATCAATGGAACCCCCAGTAACACCTGGATGAAGCTGATCTCCGATCAGCTGTCTACGGCGGCGATGCGGGACGCCACCTAGGCCCTGTATGTTCCAACTAATAATCCTCATCGATGGGAGGATGTAGAGTGGAACACCTTACCCGACCTAGTGGCGGAAACAAACCCCTCAACAGGGGAAGACCTCCTGCTAGAGGAGGGAAGAATGGAACCAAGTGGCAGAAAATCAACAGGGGAAAGAACCCCGCCACCTGAAGAAGAAGCCCTGTCAACAGGAAACCCAATCACTGGCTCCCCAAAAGTAGCGGGCACAAACTCCTCCTATGGGAAATAAGAATCATCTGCCAGGGCTGAAAATAAGTTCCTGTGAAGCAAGCCAGACACCGGAGTGCGAAAGATCCCTTCTGAGGGAAGAGGATCAATAGTGTAAACCATCCCCTTCCCCCTATCCAAGGGAGGAAGTGAGGACTTCTCTCTATCCTGTGTCTGCCCAGCCGCGGAGACCTCTACTGCCTCAAGAAGAGTGTCTGGCACCGCTGGTTCTAGGGAAGAAGCTGCAACCGGGGAGGAGGTCGAAGATTCAGTGTCTCGGACTGTGCGAGGTGAGACTGGAGGGACAGCTCGAGGTGAAGCAGAGTCCACTAATGTACCCTCGTGAACTGAAGGAGGGATCTGCACACGTGCCAGAACCCACTGGAATGCATCGCGTGCCCCTGAGGTAGGTGGGGGTCAAGGAGCAAGTGATGGACCTGTACCACCCCCCTGTCGAGGCCGAGGAGCAGGTGTTGGACCTGTGCCACCATCATCCTGAGGAGGACCGCCATGCGGGGATCGAGGAGCAGGTGTTGGACCTGTACCACCCCTCTGTCGAGGCCGAGGAGCAAGTGTTGGACCTGTACCACCTCCCTGTCGAGGCCATGGGGCGGTAGCTGTACCAGAGTGCTTCTTGGGCCTTTTCTTCTTTCTTGGGCAATCCCTGGCAAAGTGTCCAATGGTCCTGCATATCCTGCACTGGTCCTGTTTGCCTGAAATCTCTACTCTCTGGTGAAAAAAGGAACCATCCGGGCGCTGGATCATAACATGGTCCATCTTGAGGTTAGGATCCTTACAAAGGACCCTAACTCTAGGTACCCCATCAGCCTTGGTTGCCTCTGCTGCAATCAATGGCAACCCAAGGAGGGGTGGGATCTCAGCAACTGCGCCAAAATGCTCCCTAATAACAGAAAGAAGTCGATGGTAAACCTGGGGAAGCCCGGGAAATCTGATGAAGAGCGAAAAGATTTCCTTATCTGCCTCCACTGGGCCGAAACCAATATCAAAGGCTTCAAAGAAGATCTTCCTGTGTCCCAGGTGTAAAAACTCAGCTTTGAGCACAGTGTTCGCAGCCTTTGCAGTGTCAAAAACAACCTGGAAAAAACCTTGTCCCAGAAGACGAACATCTAACAATCATGGAGTGAGGTCTTGGGGGAGAGCCACAAGCATCTAGTCTCTGGCTTGGGATCTGGAGGGGTGAGACCCGAAGATGCGTGCTAGCAACGCGATAGAGCATTCAATCTCTACATCCTTCTTGAGCCTGCTGCAACTCGTCTTTAGAAAAAGTAATAGTTTTTGCGGCTGGTGGAGGTGGAGTAGGATTGGCTGACGGAATATCCATTGCCAATCGAGGTGAGGAGGCTGACTCTGACAATTTTGGGAGCTCCTTCCGCTCCAAAAAATGCTGCTGGAGAATAAGAAAACATGGATAGGAGGTGAAGAGGGAGCGGGGGTAGGGGCGAGGAGGGGAGGGGAAGAGGGGAGAGGCTGAGAGGCTACAGGGGAGGGGGCAGGCTGAGAGGGAGGGAGGGGGCAGGCTAGGGAGAGGAGAGGGAGAGGAAGGAGAGGCAGGAAGGGGGCGGGCTGTGAGGCAGGGAGGGGGCGGGCTGAGAGGAGAGGGAGAGGAGGGAGAGGAGAGGGAGGGAGGGGGCGGCGGCGCAGGCTGAGAGGGAGAGGAAGGAGAGGCAGGGAGGGGGCGGGCTGAGAGGAAGGGAGAGGAAGGGGCGGGCTGAGAGGCAGGGAGGGGGCGGAGGCGCAGGCTGAGAGGGGGAGGAGAGGGAGTGGGCTGAAGGGAAGGGGGCGGGCTGAGAGGGAGAGGAGGAGGGAGGGAGGGGCTGAGGGAGGGGGAAGGGCTGAGGGCAAGGAAGAGAGGGAGGGAAGGGCTGAGGGAGAGGGGGCAGTAAGGGAGCGGGGAGGAGCAGCAGCTCGACTTTTTTGAGTCTCATGATTTGAAGGTCAACCTTGGTAAAACCAAGGTTATGGTCTTCAATACATCTCGAGCCATTATGCACCAGGAGCAGTTCACATTTGATGGGTCACATGTTGAGATAGTTTCATCATACGAGATAGTTTCATCATACACATATCTGGGGGTTGTCTTCTCTGGACACATCTTCACTATGAGACCCACGATGCAGGTCCGCCTGGGTAGGGGATACGCTTGCTTCATTGGTCGGGCTAGAGAGACAGTGCTTCCGTTGGCACTTTCAGGATCCACGGACCAAGGGGCTGCTTTTTGACTCCTTGGTCCACTTAGCGGGGATGTATGGGAGCCCTTGTTGGGGGCCAGACTTGTCGGATACGGAGTGGGCTCGTGTGGAGCGGCTACAGGTTCTCATGCTATCGTGGATGATTCGCGGTAAGCCGTCCATTCCTCACCAGATCATTTAGGCTAAGTTTGCCATTACAACTAGATGTTGCATTTCAGGTCATCACGTATCTGCACTGAGTTAGGGAGTATGGGGATTACACTTCTACCTTAGCAAACTTTGTCCTTCTCTATGGCACTTTCAGCAGGGGAAGCAGAGATGCTAGTATGCACTGAGAGATGGTTTGAGTGACTAGGGCTCCGCATGGATAGACTCTCTCCCTTCTAGTACAGTATGGATGCTCCGTTTTCTTCCCTCTTGTCACACGAGGTCAAGGAGATAATCCATGAGGATCTCTTGCAGCTACACACATTTCGAATCTGGTTGGGACCTCGCGAGCTCCGAGTGAAGCTCAGCTTCTACAGAGATCACTACGTACTCATCACGGAGGAGGGTTTCATCGACCTACCAAAATATACGCAGATCCACCTACCCCACTCATTGAGGATCTCTATTGGTTAGTTCCAGGTCTCTTCACATAGACTTTGTAGTGAGAGCGGCAGAGCAAAGGGCATACCTAGGCAGAGGCGCATATGCACATTGTGTGACATGCAGGAGATTACTTCATCTTCAGGTGCCCTGTTTACCATGAGATCCGAGGGAGTTTCTCTTGCCTCTTCAAAGATAGTTTTGGGGTTTTGTCCCGATTCCTCTCCTACCCAAACCAGAGATATTTGGCGGGCTTCATCCATGAGGTAGTCAAGCACCCGAGAGGATATGGAGACGGGAGCAAACTTCTTTCTCAGCAGATCCTTCTCATAGCTCTATCACAGAGTTCTTCTTGCCAGACCACCATGAGACGAGGCTTCGACGTGATTGCGATCCAGAGCCAGTGACACGACAGCTTAGATAGAGGGTTGACGCGCAGATTATAGTTGGAGACATCCCCTCTCTGCTCAGAGTTGGAGCCCAGTCGACAGGGGTTACTATGGCCCTTGTTAGTCGTAGAGCTATGACTAGGAGATGTCAAAGAGCCAGACCCATGAGCAGCTGACAACACTCTATCGCCGATTTCATGCCTCCATTGCATCATCCACCTTGCTGATGATGGTATTGATTTGTAGTCGACCACTGACAGGACTATGTTATACTTAGTACTATCATTTTACATTTTTGCATTATGCATTCTACATTGGTGTGGATGCTCGTTTAGTAGCTCCACCCTCACAACTTGTTTGTACCAGGTTTTTCACAGTCTCATAGACCCATCGGTCTTCCGAAGACTTTAATAATCTCTCTCTTTCTCTCTCTCTCTTCTCCATCAGAGCAGGCAGAGTTCGCCATGACACCTCTCCAGGTGGACGCCCTCTTCCAGACCGTGACGTTTCTCCACAGAGTTTGGAGCCTACCTTAGTGGAGATTACCGAGATTGGCACTAGAGGTATTGATACATCATGGTATACGAAGATCCCAGAAATTGCCCTCAAAGGCATGTAATAGGACTTAGTCTAGACAAGTGGCATGTTGCCATTTTGGAATGAGCTTGAAGCTCTTGTAAAAATTGATTCACGTTGGAAAATATGTATGACAGCTCTACGCTGAACTATGTACTCCAGTTATCTCTTCTTTAATATGTCATGACAAGAGAAATGATTATTTAGTTAATTAATAGACATTAGAATCTTATTGTTGTTAGTTGCCAATTTGATGGTGCGGTTATATATTTGTATTTATGATCGATCAAGCAATGTAAATAGTACCGCCAAAACTATGTAACATTGGCCAATGATTAGTAATAAAGATGTGCACACACGTGTCTAGGTCCTAGGGGCAATAGGAAAGGGAAAGGGTGCATTAGAGTGCATTGAATGGTAGGTGCATGGGTCGTAGGATAAGGGTAGGTGTAAATGGGAAGATGGAACTTGAGTGATCTCAAGGGACATTAATGACAGGGTGGGACATTAATGACAGGGTATCGCCCTTTCATTGTGAATCTCACGTAGCATTCTCTCTACCACATTGCATTCATCCGCCATCTCTCTCCCACCTTGCATGTAGGTCGAAATAGAAATAAGTACTCTCATGAGGGCACTCGTCCCCATTCGAGGGCCAATTGTCATTTAAATTTTGCACATTGCACACATTTTCATTCTTGAAAAAGTGTGTTTTTTCACATTTGGCATCAGAGCGGCAACGGTCCACGAGCACGATGAGAAGAGGGCGAGAGAGCAACGCGTAGAATTGTGGCGGAAGCACTAGTGGGAGCAAGGCACAATCCGTGGCAACCGTGGAAGAGAAGCACGTACGGAAGTCACAGAAGAAGGCGTAGACGGGGAATGCGAGAAACAAAATCTGACGGCGCGACGACATTTGTGGTCTGTGGACAGCGCTCCCAGCCCACTTTCTAAGTTGCAAACATCTCCTTCCCGGCCAACCCTGAATTCTTGTTGTTCTGAAACAAGGGATTTTTCTGAATTTTTTTTGTCTTGACCGGTGTACGGGGTGTCCTAATGGGGTGACTCCCCTCCACCCACGCGGTGTGAATGAACCCTTAAAATCCTTAAACCGTGAGGAAAAGGGACCCCCCGTTCTCCCTAACAGAATGTTGGATTGGAACAAGATTATAAGGGGGTGATCGACCCATCAAGTACCCCCTATAACGGTATCTAGAGCTCCAATCCGCTCAAAACAAGTAGCCCAAATGGAGCGTACCAGTTTACAGCAGAAATACAAGAAGAAAAGCTTAAAAGACAAGGAAGAGGAGGTCATTTTAAGTGTCTTCTCAACACAAACGAAGTGGGAGTCGGAGAAGTACTACCAACTCTACAACACTTGACTTTTTCTGTAAAATAAACCCCCTTTTTGAAATTACAGAAAGTCATTTTCTCTCTTGTATTACTAAAAGGAAAGAATGGAAGAGGAAGGGAGATATAACAATGAACTTATTCCTTTTCCTCCATTACCCCAAGGAGAGAGAGAAAGAACACCTTCACCCCCTCCTGAAGAGGATGGATTAGGTGAGAGTTACACACATCTTGAGTATGATAACCCACAAATAGATTTACATCAGTCTCTCTTCATCCGTTGGGAGAGGTTTAGGCAGTTCTTTTTTTTTGCAAAAAAGAGACTTCTATTAAGTATTTTAAAAAACCGTTAGAGCAAGCTCCATACGGGAATACGGGATACACCATACAATGCATGAAAAGCTCAAGAGCCAAAAAGAAAGGATTGGGGCTGATAGTGCCATCTCAATCTGGTAGCAACCTCCGAGAAAAAGGGAGAACCCCTCCAAACTCGAAGAAATACAATCCTCCTAGAAGAGGCTGCCCGTGAAGGGCCCTGCATACTAGCCCATATGGCTATCAAAGTGTAAACCGTGTCACTCCAAATACCCGTGAACACCTGTGATGGGTGTATCTGGGTGTCATCCAAGGCCTCTATGCATCTGGCTCTCCAAATGTGCCAAGAGGAAATGCTAAGAGATGTCCACTGAAACAGGTGAAGCTCTGAAAGGAATATGTGGTGCATCCTGAAGACAGCAGGGCTCTATCTCCTGTCGGTGGATTGAGAGTGCCCAAGAAGAAGACTCACCCTCATAAAACACCTAGGGCCCAGTAAGGGATAACCATGCGACCGAGTCCCAAGTCATGAAGAAAGGGGAAGTATGAAAAATGCTGAGTATCCGAGCAACTCATTTCCAAACAATTCTCGCTTGATTGCAGTCCCAAAGGCAATGTCGCACTGACTCCTCTGCAGAATGACAACAAGGGCAAGTGGGATCAGCCCCAAATCGTGATCTCCACAGGTTCACTGCAATCCCTCCATGAATAGAAAGCCAAAAGAAAAGAGTGATCTTTCTATTTCTGAGGGATTTCCAGAGCCTCCTCCAAAAATTTCTACGCAAATCTGGGGTGATGAAGAAGCTATCACAATGGGCGGCTCTGGAGGGAATCCAACCTCTACTGCTCAGCTGGAATCTCCTGGCATTACCAACCATGAAACAAAAGAAGGGAATCCCCCTCTCTCGGTGCCCATGATCTATTAACTCCCACTCTCCTTGGTCCCACTGCAAGCATCTGATAGGTGCACCTCCATATAACCACAACCTCCAGGATCCCAGGGCCAAGAGCAGAGGGTCGGGGTCTAAGTGCCACTGCAAGCCCGCTCCATGGTCCACAAAACTAGCAATCCTGACAAGCTGAAAGGCAACCTCTAGAAGAATATCATCAGTGGATCTAGAGAGTATACCTCCATCCCCAACGTCAAAGACCAAAGCATCTTCCCCGAAACCTTGAAGAGCGATCACCTGTAGAGGAACTGTTGTCCTCGAAAAAGCTCCCATCCAAGTGGTGGAAGTAATAGGCACCTCAACTGTCCATTCCACTGGGATGGCTGCATCTATCTGTTGAATCCTGCGTGCTACCCCTTTGAGGTGACTCACGGAGTGTAGTCTCTAATCCTCAGGTAGCCTGATAAAAGCCTTTCAAGTGCCTGCTGTGTAGGTGGGGCCTCTCTCCCATCCAGACCACTGCATATAATGGAAAGTGCCCAAAGGTTTGCCATGCTCATCAAGTATACTATCATTCTAAATGATTGGCTGCCTATCAATCTCTTCAAGGGTAGAGGGCAGAACCCTTCGAAGAGTGTTCCTGAAGCTCCCCCAAGCTTTGAGGATGGTAGTCATGAGAGGAGAGGCAGGAGACCTGAGAGAGGCGGAAGGAAAAATCCAGTGAGGGCTGTCCACCCAATCATCTCCTAAGGTAGGTGTGCAAGCCTGAATGCGTCCAAAAAAGAAATCCTTCCAAGGTTTCTGCCCAGGCATGAGTCCCCTCACCACCACCTTACAAAGCAATGCCCTGCACTGCAAGTCGGGGTCAATGATATTAAGTCCCCCTTCCCATGTAGGGAGAATAATGGTCTCCCAGGCCACCCTCGCTGCAACATCTGCCGTGCCATCAAGTCCACTCCATAGATAATTCCTGACTAGTCTAATGAGCTGAGTGATGCAATCCCTAGACCGGCACCAGCAAGAACACACAAACCAGACGGTGGCCAAGAGAACCTGGTTCATTATTACAACTCTAGAGGCAAGGTCGAGTTTGGCTAAGCTCCAAAAAATTAGCTTTTTCCTTATACTTTCTAATACTGGGGCAAACTGCTGTGCTAGAGAGTTGCCCAATCCTACCTGGCATCCCAAATACCTAACAGGAACACCTCTCTGAATCCAAGAAAAGTCAATGTCAACTCCCTAGCCTAGAGTGTCCTCATCACTTATCCAAAAGCCAAAGGATTTATGCCAATTGATGTGTGCCCCTGCAGCCGAGCAAAAAATATCCAAGGCTGTCCGGAAAGAATCAAGTGACTGCGAAGAGGCCTCAATAAAAATAGCAGTGTCATCAGCCAACTCATAGTCAAGAATCTCCCGCTGCTGTCTCAAGGGCAATGTCAACCCATAAAGCTCAGCGTGAGATCTAAGGAAGATACTCATAGCTTCTGCCACAAAGAGAAAGAGGAAGGGGGCTAAAGGGCATCCCTGACGAACTGATCTGGAAATCTGAAACCTGTCACCTCTTACCTCCAATCAAAACCTGGATGTGGGCTGATCTGTAAAGAGAAGCCACCCCTCTAATCCATGGATCTGAAAATGCAAACCGTAGAAGAGTGCCCTCAAGAAAACCCCAATCTACTCTGTCATAGGCTTTCTCAAAGACCAGGAGTAGCCTTTGCCCGCTCTGCATAGCCCACTCTGTGGCTTCCCAAAAGGAAAATATCTTATCAAATATGCTCTTGCCATGCACAAAGCCTGTCTGAGTATCATGGATGAGGTCTAGAAGAAGGGGCTGCAACCGGATGCTAATCGCCTTGGCCAGGATTTTGTACAGAGTGCCCAAAAGAGTGATGGGTCTCCAATGGAATACAAAATTCCTGTTGCCACCTTTCGGGATAAGGTGTATGAGTCCCTCGGTCAGTGAGTGAGGCATCTCACCTGAGTCCCAAATGAGCAGGGCTGAAGTAATATGATCACCTATCATATCCCAAAAGGCTTTAAAAAAAGGAGTAAGACCATCGAAACCAGGGCATTTGCCCTTATGAAGGGCGGAGAGAGCACTCTTGAATTCTGTGTTGGTAAAGCGTGCATCAAGTGAGCAAATTGTCTCTGGTGTGACCAACACATGTAAACGCTGTCAAATCTCATCTCTAGCCACATCTCTGGCCTGTGTGTCAAGATGTGCGGAAAGAAGGGAGGCATAGAAACCTGTCGCTAAGTGCATGACGGTATCCGGATTAGACTGCAAAATGCCATCAGAGTCAATAAGCTGCCTGACACTCTCTACTATGTCTGGGACCAAGTGTAGAGAAAAAGTGTTTATTGACTCTCCCTCCCATCTGTATCCAAAAGGACTCCCGTGCATGGAAGGCATACTCTGCTCTCTGATCAAGCAATGTCTGCAAGTGAGCCCTTGCCGTAGCAAGGCGCTCCTGTACCCAAGCATCAGATGGTCGTTTCTGCTCCTCCCTCTGCAAGGCTGCCAACTGCCGGCGGATACCAATCTCCCGCCTGAGTACCTCACCTCGCTGAGCACTAGCAACGGAGTGGGCGCTCTGGACTCTGATGTGTCTCTGTATAGAAGACTATGTCGTGGCCTATATAGGATTCCGAGAAGTTCCCTGGTTCTGACCATAAGGTACCATTATAGTTCCAAATGGTGCAGGATAGGGTCTCAGATATCTGAGTCTCATAGGCCCCGCTTCCCTATGTAGGGGAGGGGGTAGGTGTCCTACGGGGGCCTGTAAGAAGTCATCCCTCTCGTACCACTGTCCACTTCCCCTCCTTTCGGGCCTGATCCCGCTGCTGCAGCAAAGAGCGCCTCTCCTCAACCTGTAGAGGTGTGAGGTCCTCATCCATAGAGATCGCTGGCTGATCTCGAAGGACTGACCTGTGTCGTAGAGCTAAAAGTCGTGCCTGAGTGTCATGAAATCGTATGATCAGGGGTTGCTCTCGGTTGGGATCTCTCCCCACCCGCCATGCCCTCTCTATCCTGTGCTCAGCCACACCCAGGGTAGCGGTCACGAACGCAGTCGCATCTACCATCGGTGTAGCCTCAGTGCGTGGGATCCCGCATACTCTGATGTTGAGAGCCTTACTGGCTCTCTGCTACTGCTCCATGAGGGTAGCCGAAACAGTGACCCTTGCAGGTTCCCGTTTGGCCACGTGAACCCATCTGGAAGTCTCCTCAATAGCAGATTGCATGCTCACAATCTGTGCCTTGAGCACCGGGGTACTCCCTGGGACAGTGTGTATGGCTGTGACCTCCTGTCGGAGCTACATGATATCTTGTCTGAGTCCCTGAATAAGACCCGCCTGCTCCCGAATGGCCCTAGCCTGCTCCTGTATGATGCGGCTCTGCTCTTGGTTAAAGTAGACCTGCTCCGGTGCGAAGCGAGCCAGCTCCATCTCACGCTCACAAAAATTATGTATCTCTTGATAGAGGGGGACAGTTTGCATTGCACCTGGTGTTTCCACGTCTGACCATTTTCCGGTAGTTTTGTCCATCTCAGAGCCCCATCTGAGAGGATGGTCTCACAGTATCAGGATCCCCGATGTCTTATACACGGATGAGACCCTCACAAAGGCAGTCTTGGAGATCTGGGTTTCTCACATGCAGGGGGGGTGGCCGGTCCTTCACATGTGGCCATAGCACCTGCCAGTATCAACGACTTTTATCTGTCCCAATAGTCAGCGGATATACATGGGAGTCTGCCTACAGAGATGAGACGAGGGGTACAGGAGGAGTTTGAGGTTCAGGTGGAGTTGCAGTCCTTTTCAGATCCACACTTCAGTAGAGCAGAGAGATACACATTCCATATTTCTTTGGATCTGGATACGACACATCGATAGCCAGGATCTGTTTGTCGCAGTTTGCTACTTTTCCCCGGAGACCTCCCACTTTGCCAGAGATATTCGAGGTGATGATGAGACATCCCCATTTGCTGCCCTTTATCAGTCCATCGTTGACTTTTCTAGCCGCGGAGAAGTCTTTCTAGTGGGGGACTTCAACGCGAGGACAAGGACCCATCAGGTACCACTTCTTGATTTCAGAGATGATTCCACTCTACTGGCAGATGTTGACCTTGAGGAGGCAGGTATGCTACGGGTTTCGGCTGACAGGTGAGGTCCACTCTCATCCTATGGGGAGGCCCTATTAGACCTGGGCAGAATACATGATCTCATTATCTATAATGGTCTTGACAGATGGCCCGCTTCAGGTGGTTTCACATGCTTTCCACATGGGGGGGGCTCCAGTGTTGTTGATTACATCATGGGATCCCCTGTCTTCACATCTCGCATTACTGACTTCACTGTAGCACCTCTCCCCCCAGGGGCTGATCACACATACCTTTTCTTTCGCATCTCCACCTCCCTTCGCACAGCACCTTCCACCCCACTCAGTGCTTACTCCACCTACCACAATATACGCTTTGATCGGGATCACTCACCTTCTTACTCTGGCCGTTTGTACATACTTCTCGCTTATATTGACTTCATACCCCTTTTAGAGGATCGTGCTGCCCTTGTCACCCGCTCACTACACGAGGCTGCCATTCACGCCTTTTCCCACACCACCCGCCCACCACCCCTTGGAACCGTACCCTGTAATAGTTGGTACGATGATGAGTGTAAGGCCTTACACTGTCAACTCAGATTCGAAACCAAAAACAGTCTTCCGAGCGCACCAGATACGCTACGTGAATACCGTAGACTGGTATGAAGGAAGAAACTAGGCTTCGTTCGTCGAAACGAGGAGGAGCTACTGAACATTTTGTTTAGTAACAACTCTAAGGACTTCTGGCGGAGATTTCTAGAAGGACGGTCCCCTCCGCCACTCACTGACACCCAGATCTGGTTTGATTATGCACGCACACCTTATGACATCCCAAATCAGCCAGTCCATAGCCTCTCACACATGCCTCGTCCCACATCCTGCACCCTCTTCACTAGAGAAGGGGTAAAGGATGTTGTAATGAAACTTCATAATGGCCGAGCGAAGGATCATGAGGGACTATGCACTGAGTTCATTGCATATGGGATTAACCTCCTAGCCCCGATCTTAGCAAAGCTTTTTAATGAAGCGGTTTGTTTGGGATTTCCACACACTTGGACCATTAACACTATCTCACCCATCCACAAGGCAGGGGATCCCATGATCCCGGAGAACTACAGGACCATTATGATTGGACATGTCATGTCCAAGATTTATGCATCAATACTTGACTCCAAGGTTAGCAGACTTGCAGAGTGTCGAGGACTCAAAGCAGCAGGACAGGCCGGATTCCGGCGTGATCATGGAACCATGGACCACATTCTGACGCTCAGATGTATCATCCAGGAGGCGAGATCACGGAAGCAGAAGGTTTATTATTGCTTTGTGGATTTTCGCAAGGCATTTGACACAGTCCCGAGAGCCCGCCTCATATTGCGCCTACAGGACTTGGGTTATGACCAGGAGATCATTTGGGCTGTCATGGCACTTTACGAGAGAGTTTCTGGCAGAGTTCGAGTAGGATCCGGGTGGACAAACCAGATCATGAGTACCATCGGGGTTAAATAAGGGTGTCCTTTGTCACCTACCTTGTTTGGCCTCTACATTGACGAGCTTGAGACAGTGATGCAGACACAGGGGGGTGTAGGTTCCTCTCTTGCGGGCACGCTGATCTAGATTTTGCTCTATGCAGATGATGTGGCTCTCTTGTCTTCCTCAACAGAGGGGCTTCAGAGACACCTAGACGCACTACAGTCCTTTTGTGAGTCTCATGATTTGAAGGTCAACCTGGGTAAAACCAAGGTCATGATCTTCAATACATCTCGAGCCATCATGCGTCAGGAGCAGTTCACATTTACGGGGTCATCTGTTGAGATAATTTCATCATACACTTATCTTGGGGTTATCTTCTCCGGACCCGAGCTTCACTATGAGACCCGCGATGCAGGCACGCTTGAGTAGAGGGTATGCCTCATTGGCCAGGCTAGAGAGGCAGTGCTTTCGCTCACACTTTTAGGATCCACGCACCAAGGGGTTGCTTTTTGACTCCTTGGCTCGCCCTACGGCAATCCTTGTTGGGGGCCAGACTTGTCGAATACAGAGTGGGCCCGTGTGGAGTGGCTACAGGTTCTCATGCTATCACGGATGATTCGTGGTAAGTCATCCGTTCCTCACCAGATCATTCAGGCTGAGTTTGGGTCACCCCCTTTACAGCTAGATGCTGCATTTCAGGTCATCACATATCTGTACCGAGTTAGGGAATATGGGGATTATACCTTGGGGCGTAGCAGGCTACCATGGATAGCTTTATCCTCTTCTATGGCACTTGCAGCAGGAGGAGATCAGAGGTGCTGGAATGCACGTACAGAGAGATGGTTTGAGCGAGTGGGACTCCACATGGATAGACTACCTCCCTTCCAGTATAGCATGGATGCTCCGTTCTCTCCCCTCTTATCACACGAGGTCAACTAGGTTATTCATGAGGATCTACTACAGCTACACGCTTTTCGGACCTGGTTGGAACCGAGTGAACTCCCAGTGAAGCTTAGCTTCTACAGAGATCAGTTCTTACATATCACAGCGGAGGGTTTCATTGACCCACCAGGATACACACAAATTCACCTACCCCACTCGATGAGGATCTCTCTTGGGCAGTTCCAGGTCTCTTCACACAGACTTCGCATCGAGAGCGGCAGAGTAGAGCGACTACCCAGGGAGCGGCGCATATGCACACTATGTGACATACAGGAGGTTGAGACAGAGGAGCATTTCATCTTCAGGTTTCCTATGTACTATGAGATCTGAGGACGTTTCCACTGCGTCTTCAGAGATAGTTATGGGATTTTAGCCCATTTCCTCTCCTACCCAGACCAGCGGTGTTTGGCAGGTTTCATTCATGAGGCACTTAGACACCGCGAGAGGATACTACGAGCATGGAGATAGGAGCAGACTTCTTCCTCGGCTGATCCCTCTCACAGCTCTATCACGGAGTTCTTTCAGCTAGATCACATGGACCCCAACGAGACGAGGCCTCGACATGACCGTGACCCGGAGCCCGTGACCCGACAGCTAAGACAGAGAGTCGACACACAAATCACACTTGGAGACATCCCCTCCTTATTTTAGAGTTGGAGCCCGACCGATGGGTGTCACAGTAGCCCTGGTTAGACGTAGAGCTACGACCAAGAGAGGTGCCAGGACCGCACCTCTGAGTGGCCGACATCACTCTTTTGCCGACTTCATGCCTCCACTGCCTCATCCATCCTGATATCTTGCTGTTGCTGGGGATGATGATGATATTGATGATGATGCTGAGATTGATATATAGTCGACCACTGACATGACTATGTTGTACTTAGGACTTAGTATTGCCATTCTGCATTTTTGGCATTTTGCATTTTGCATTGGTATGGACGCTCGTTTAGTAGCTCCACTACCACAGCTCGTTGTATCAGGATTTTGGATGCGTCAATTTTACGAGCAAAAACCTATGAGCAGGTTTATACGAGCGTGTTTTTCTAGAGATTTTAAAAATAGTATTTCTTTAGGAAACATGGTTTTTACACTTTTATTTTCATTAGAACTAGATTCCTTTATCATAAAAATATACAAACTAGTTACTCATTCATTTTTACATAACATAAATCTTCTTATTCATAGACATCCCTTTGTACCCTTGTTATTACCTTAAAAAAGTATTGAAAAATAATTCATTTAAGAAACATCCCTCATAATCACTCTCAACATAATAATATTATACATAAATAATTACTTATTAAACACATTTATATCATATGGCAATATCTTTCAAGTATTTTTATAGTATTAATAACAATATATTTATGGACATGTTTCTATAGAAGTTTAAATTACTATAAATAAGTATTAACTTGGGCTTATATATCACTCTCATAAAATACATGTAATATTTAATACTATATATGCAAGGTTTTCCAAAATATAACCCCATAGATGTGCTCAAATGGGGTTTTCCGATCAATTTGAGTGGCTGAATGACTATATTTGGACATTGGATGTGAAAGTTATGTCACTTTTAAAAGTGCTGTCCAAGGTAGTTTCGCCAGCGAAACTACCTTGAAAGACCTTGTTCAAAGGGGTTTCGCTGGCGAAACTACCTTGATGGCTTGCTTCAATGAGTTTTCTTTGGAGAAACCCTTTCATGAAGATAGGGTGAGAGAGGTTTTTCAATGTCACCCCCTATTAAGTAAAAAGTTGTAAGAAGGATCATAAGGGAATTTTCATAGAGAAGTCTACTCTACATGTGGGTTTCTTCAAAAGCCATCCCATTATGTTCTCACCATTCCCAAAGATTCACATAAATATTCGTGTATAAAATAGGCATTCCTATAATACTTTTCATATTTCTAAGTGAAACTATGTTTTCTTCTGATCCATTTTTGTCATATTTTTGCATAGTTGGAAGCTTTTTTTTTCCTTCGCTCGGACGCTCGGAAGATTTCGCTCGGAAAATGCTCGTCCCCCAGGATTTTCATAGTCTCATAGACCCATCGGTCTTCCAAAGACTTTAATAAACTTTTTTTCTTTCTTTTTTTCTTTCTATCCACAAAAGGAGGCACCTGTACTGAGTCCTGATCAAGAAGTGCTGCGGATAAGGTGCCAACAACCTGGGCTACTGAGGAAGGTACATCTTGATTCTGGGGTGGAGTCGAACAAGGCTCCTGAACACTAGTCTCGTCCCGAGGCTCCATGGGGGTAGCCTCTGAAGCAGTGGATGTGTGATCTGAAGTAGAGGGCCTAACCGCGATCGGAACCCAACGTGGGCCAGAGGTGGTACGGGGTGTAGGAGGGACTCGAGTAGCCCTAGGAGGGGGGGGAGCCCATGTTTGAGGCGGTGCCTATGGAGTGGTAGGTCCTGCTCTTGCTCTCTGTCGTAAGCTAGTACGAGCTGGTTGCTTTTTGGGCCTCTTCTCGTAGGTTATTTCATGCTTGCCTCAGTCGCTACTACTGCTCCACATGCCTTTAGTCAGGACCCCACCCAAGCGCATGCACTTCAACGTTATACTTCATTTAGTCTGTATCGTGCGCAATCTTCTCTGCTACATGTGATAGCAGAGTTTGGATGTCCCGAATCACTCCAACATGACCTAACCAGGTTGGGTTTTTGGGAAGACACTCATGGGTGAGGGCGTGGGCATTCCATTTAGAATCCGTTTGAAAAAAAAGAACCAAATATGGCTAAGGAGCAAAAGAAAAAAGAGGAAAAGGATAAGAAGAAGAAGAGAGAATGAGCTCAGATGTATCATCGAGGAGGCGAGATCACGGAAGCAGAGGGTTTATTGTTGCTTTGTGGATTTTCGCAAGGCATTTGACACAGTCCCGAGAGCCCGCCTCATATTGCGCCTTTAGGACTTGGGTTATGACCAGGAGATCATTTGGGCTGTCATGGCACTTTACGAGAGAGTTTCTGGCAGAGTTCGGGTAGGATCCACGAGATCATGAGTACCATCGGGGTCAAACAAGGGTGTCCTTTGTCGCCTACCTTGTTTGGCCTCTACATTGACGAGCTTGAGACAGTGATGCAGACACAAGGGGGTGTAGGTTGCTCTCTTGCAGGCACGCTGATCCAGATTTTGCTCTATGCAGATGACGTGGCTCTCTTGTCTTCCTCAGCAGAAGGGCTTCAGAGACACCTAGACGCACTACAGTCCTTTTGTGAGTCTCATGATTTGAAGGTCAACTTGGGTAAAACCAAGGTCATGATCTTCAATACATCTCGAGCCATCATGCGTCAGGAGCAGTTCACATTTGCGGGGTCATCTGTTGAGATAGTTTCATCATATACTTATCTTAGGGTTATCTTCTACGCGAGCTTCACTATGAGACCCGCGATGCAGGCACGCTTGAGTAGAGGGTATGCCTCATTGGCCAGGCTAGAGAGGCAGTGCTTCCGCTCACACTTTCATGATCCACGCACCAAGGGGTTTCTGTTTGACTCCTTGGCTCGCCCAGCGGGGATGTACGGCAGTCCTTTGTGGGCCAGACTTGTCGAATACAGAGTGGGCCCGTGTGGAGCGGCTACAGGTTCTCATGGTATCACGGATGATTCGTGGTAAGTCATCCGTTCCTCACCAGATCATTCAGGCTGAGTTTGGGTCACCCCCTTTACAGCTAGATGCTGCATTTCAGGTCATCACATATCTGTACCGAGTTAGGGAATATGGGGATTATACCTCGGGGCGTAGCAGGCTACCATGGATAGCTTTATCCTCTTCTATGGCACTGGCAGCAGGAGAAGATCAGAGGTGCTGGTATGCACATACAGAGAGATGGTTTGAGCAACTGGGGCTCCACATGGATAGACTACCTCCCTTCCAGTATAGCATGGATGCTCCGTTCTCTCCCCTCTTATCACACGAGGTCAACCAGATTATCCGTGAGAATCTACTACAGCTACACACTTTTCGGACCTGGTTGGAACCGAGTGAACTCCCAGTGAAGCTTAGCTTCTACAAAGATCACTTCTTACATATCACAGTGGAGGGTTTGATTGACCTACCAGGATACACACAGGTTCACCTACCCCACTCGATGAGGATCTCTCTTGGGCAGTTCCAGGTCTCTTCACACAGACTTCGCATCGAGAGCGGCAGAGCAAAGCAACTACCCAGGGAGCGGCGCATATGCACACTATGTGACATACAAGAGGTTGAGACAGAGGAGCGTTTCATCTTCAGGTGTCCTGTGTACTATGAGATCCGAGGACGTTTCCACTGCCTCTTTAGAGATAGTTATGGGATTTTAGCCCATTTCCTCTCCTACCCAGACCAGCGGTGTTTGACAGGTTTCATTCATGAGGCACTTAGACACCGCGAGAGGATGCTTAGAGCATGGAGACAGGAGCAGACTTCTTCCTCAGTTGATCCCTCTCAGAGCTCTATCACGGAGTTCTTTCAGCTAGATCACATGGATCCCAACGAGACGAGGCCTCGACATGACCGTGACCCGGAACCCGTGACCCGACAGCTCAGACAGAGGGTCGACACACAGATCACACTTGGAGACATCCCCTCCTTGTTTAGAGTTGGAGCCCGACCGACGGGGGTCACAGTAGCCCTGGTTAGACGTAGAGCTACGACCAAGAGACGTGCCAGGACCGCACCTCTGAGTGGTCGACAACACTCTATTGCCGACTTCATGCCTCCACTGCCTCATCCATCCTGATATCTTGCTGTTGCTGGGGATGATGATGATATTGATGATGATGCTGAGATTGATATATAGTCGACCACCGACATCACTATGTTGTATTAAGGACTTAGTACTGCCATTCTGCATTTTTGGCATTTTGCATTTTGCATTGGTATGGACACTCGTTTAGTAGCTCTACTACCACAGCTCGTTGTATCAGGATTTTCACAGTCTCATAGACCCATCGGTCTTCCGAAGACTTTAATAAACTTTCTTTCTTTCTTTCTTTCTCATGCATATGAGACGGTCTTGCATCTGTTTTGGACCTGTCCTCGATGCACGGGATTTCTTTTTCAGATTGATGACAGGGCTTCGAGTGTTTTCCATCCACTTCCTTTGGGAAGAAGTATTGGTTGTTTGGAAGTATGATCATTTCTTCTCTTGGTGTCGATATTGGGCTCTTTGGTCATTGTATCGCACTCGTACCATTCGACTGCACTCTTCAGTGAATGTCTTGCCATACTTTTGAGCATCTTTGCTTCGGTCTCTTCCCTTGAAGACCTTCCTCAGGCCCTGTTGGAAGTTTTTGGTTACTGTTTTTAGTTTTGAGTAGTAGCTCTCCCACTCTGGGACGGCGATGAATATAAATGCTTTCTTAATGCAAAATTTCTTTATTTTTTGAAAAAAAAATGCGTGTGTGTGAATGTGAGTGTGAACATGAGAGTGTGTGAGCTGGAAGAGTGGATGTAAAGCCAAGAAACATCTGTTAATATTCTTCCTGAGTTAAATAAGGAAGGTCACTATACTATAGGACGTGGTGCACAGACAACCCAAATTATGCACAGTAACCAGAAAGCATGATTTGTATCTTATTTTTTTCACACTATGGTGCTACTGTTGGAAAGAAATTACTTCTGACTGCATGTTTTCTTAATGAATGGCATAATGATATTCACTGCATGATTAATAGAACTACTTGGTCATGTTGTGATTGGAATCTCAAACCAGTTGACATTACCAGTCATGATTAATGTTGGATCAAGGTGGCAATTTGATTTGTCCATGCAGGTTTCTTTTGGATCAGAGCTTACCAATAGAGCACCAACTTTTGACATGGATCTATCTGATTTTTTGGATTCAGAGGGAAAGCCTATCACATATGAGAAAGCACGGGCATATTTTGAGCAAGATTCTTCTCAAAAGTTGGTTTCTAATGCTGCAATTCTTAATCCGAAAAACAAATGCAAAGGGCATATTCTATGTAGATCTTGCATTCGCTTTTCTGTTTAACAAGGTGCTTGATTATCTGTGAAAGGTGGGCAGCATATATCGCTGGAGCTGTGTTTGTGCTGATGCGTGAAAGGAATGCACGTTTCAGTAAAGGAATCAGCATCCTGGTATGATCAATGAATACCTACTTCATCAATGCACGTCTAAATAGATCTGGAATGGTTGTTATCAGAAAGTGTGAAGATTATTTCTCTCATCAAATTTACAGGGAGTTGTTTAAATTAGAGTTTATAAAGTGAGGACATCCCATCTTTGCTTCTGGAATTCGCTACTATGCCAATATCTACCTTAGCTATTTGCTTTTCTTGGTGTGGTGTGTTTTTTAGTGTTTGTTTTGTTTTGTTTTAGACCTTATCATACGTGTTTGTGTTGGACCTTATCATACGTGTTTGTGTTGGACCTTATCATACGGGTTTTAATGTTTGTTTACATTTGTATTGGACCTTATCATACGTGTTTTGTTTGTTTACATTTGTATTGGACCTTAGCATACGTGTTGATTTGCGATGGAGAGGAGGGAGGGAGAAGGAGGCTGAGGGGTTTCTGGGGAGGAGAAGACAGCCGGGAGGATTAGACGGAGAGGAGGGAGAGGAGGCGGGGAGGGAGGAGGCGGAGAGGGGAGAGGAGGAGAGAGGAGGGAGACGGGAGGGGAGGGGAGGCCGGGAGGGGGAGATGGGGAAGGGGGAGGCGGGGAGGGGGGAGGGAGAAAGGCGGGTAGAGGGGGAGAGGAGTCAGGGAGGGAGAGGGGGAGGCGGGGAGGGAGAGGCCGGGAGGGGGAGGCGGGGAAGGGGAGGCGGGTAGGGAAAGGGGAAGGCGGGGAAGGGGGAGGCAGGGAGGGGAGAGGAGGGGAAGGAGGCGGGTAGAGGGGGGAGAGGAGGCGGGGAGGGAGAGGCGGGTAGAGGGGGGAGAGGAGGCGGGGAAGGGAGGAAGCGGAGAAGGGGCTGAGGGGAGGGCTGAGAGGAGGAGGGGCTGCAGCGGGGGGGCTGAGAGAGGGAGGGGGAGGGCTGAGGGGGATGGGCAAGGGAGAGGGCAGCTAGAGGGGGAGGAGCAGCAAATCCTACCTAGTACACACTCTTTGACTATGATTTCTCCAACATTTAAGATGATGGCAATCTGGCGAGCATGCAGGGGTCATCGGCTGGCATGATATTTATGATGTGACCAGCGCTACTGGCCTAGGGGGTACGCCGCACTTGCTAGGTATTGCTTCCTCTCTCATTTCCAGGATTCCCAGATCAATAGTCTTCTCTTTGACTCTTTGATCTGCCTAGCGGGTATGTATGGCAATGGTGCTTGTTGGGGGCCAAATCTTTCAAGAGATAGATTGAGCTTGAGTTGAGAGGCTTTAGGTTATCAGCTCTCATTAGATTGTCCTGGCTGAGTTCGGAGCTTCCCCAGTACAACTTGATGCAAGGTTTCAGATTATCACATATCTCGACCGTATCAGGGAGTGTGGCTCTTGCATTGTGGGGCGATGCAGGCTACCATGGTTGGCCCTATCCTTGCCCATGACTTTGGCAGCTGAGGATGACTAGAGGTGCTAGTATGCACGCACATGCAGATGGTTTGAGAGTCTGCGGCTCCACAAAGAGAGGCTTCCCCCTTCTAATAGAACATTGAGGCCTCATCCATCCCGCTCACATACTCAGGACCTGGTTGGCACCTCTCAAGCTTCCTGTGGAGCTCAACTTTTACAGAGTCCATTGCTTGCCGATTTCAGCAAAGGGCTTCATTGATTCATCAGGATACACACGGATCCACCTCTCCCCCTCCTTGAGGATACTGATCAGGCAGTTCCACGTCTCATCACACAGGCTCCGCATCGAGTGTAGACGAGCAGAGAGTATACTGCATCTGTACTTTGTGTGATCAGCAGGAGATTGAGTTGGAGGAGCATTTCACCTTTAGATGCCCTGTATACTATGAGATCAGAGGTCACTATCACTATCTCTTCAGGGACGGTTTTGGACCCCTATCTGGTCTCCTATCATACCAAAATCAGAGATGCTTAGCAACTTTCATCCATGAAGCACTCCGAGACGGGGAGCAGCTACTCAAGACACATAGGTGAGACTAAGATGTACAGCTAGACTCCACTCAAAGCATAATTACCAGCCTGACAGCACTGACCACAGCCTGTCTCAAGGAGACAACAGATAATGCTGCAGCCCATGCACGTTGCTGCTACTACGAGGGCGATACCACGTGGACAGCGGCGGCTCAACAGCCATTGCAAAGGATTGCCATGCGGTGAGACCCTGGGCTGCCCACAATGGCGGCGGCTTGAAGAGTAGGGAGAATAAATATAGCGGCAATGGTGGCCTCCAGCCAGTTTGAGGTGGGGAAGAGGGGAGCAAACAATAAATAGCGGAGAGGGGAGGCTAATAGTCCAGCGCCCGTGATGGCGGCCAATGGCGCCGTAGCACACTGCTCGACGGCAACAACAATGGCGGTCTTAATGGCGGCCTGTGCGAGCCACTGGGGGGTACTTGAATGGGGGAGCTACTAGACCGCGGTACAAAGGCTTTGGGAACCGCACAGACTACCACAATGGCACAAATGCAGAGTCCAGAGATGGCAGCCAGACCTGGGAGTTAGCAACAGCACGTAGACTGCAGCAACTATCCATGCGACAACTAAGAGAAAATAGGCCTAGGAAGCATAGAGAGAGACTAATGATTGCAGTAATATCCGCAGACTATAGTAATTATCCTCGATAACTAAGAGAGAATAGGCCTAGGAAATGTAGAGAAAGACTAATGACTCTGCAGAGATGAATCAGTTAAAGTTTTGCTTTCTCTCTGTCATAAAGCCCGAGAAGCATGTCCTGACTATGTATTCGGTATTCAAGAGAGCAAAGGACGTAAGGGACCCCTTGGTCCTTTTGCAGGCTTTCCAAGTAGGTCACCCTGTTGTCGACCTCTGCATAGCTTCCACATGGTAGGTCCCCACAAGCAAAGGAACCTGGCTCTGATGCCACTGCTACTATGAGGGCGACGCCATGTGGACGATAGCGGCTCAGCAGCCACCACGAAAGATCGCCATGCGGTAAGATCTTGGGCTGCGCACAAAATTGGGCGGCTTGGGGAGAAGGTAGAATAAATGCGGCGCTAGCGGTGGCATCTAGCATTGCACATTTCGTTGCCAAAGGCCTCATGTGGTTGTGAGAACGCAGTCGAGGGGAAGCCGAAAGAGCTAGAAACTATCTTTTGCACAGTAATGTCTCTCAATACCACCCCTCCAGTATTCTTGTCCTATATAATAAAGTGCTTGAAGCAATGCAACACAGGCTTGAGGAAGGCTTCATCCATTTTGAAACCGAGCATGTCACCTAACCCAAACAACTAACATAAGAAGAATTTGATCTCACTATAGCCGTCTTTAATTCCATTGCCCATCCTGATACGTCATACTTGCCCCACACCTCCACCAATATTAGCCGCCCCTTAACACTTACCCTTTTTTTTTTTTTTGGGCAAAGAAAGGAACCTTGTATTAATGCTTAAAAAACTTCATACAAAATAGCAGCTTCGAAGGTTCTGGCTATGGGAAAAACCGATCAAGGCTGAAAGAAGAAAACTAGCCTATTCTAGAGAAACCCAACTCACTGCTTAGGGAATCTCTGGTACAGGGGATAATAGCCAAGTGGGGGGACTATACAACCATTGAATTCCTCGCACAAAACTCCTGCAGGCCAAGCCTTGCAGAAACGTGCGCGCCTCGCGACAATCGCCCTAGATCCCAGGGTCCCACGCTCCCAAGTGGAGCACAGGGTGTAAATGATATCTTGTCAGATGGCAACCAAGGTAGGCGAGGGTGGAACCGGATGCTTACCTGTGAAAAACCAGACTTTTTCGAGAATGCAAATGTATGCAATGCATGCAGAATTTGAATGCCAATTGGCCCTCCAATGTGGAAGAGCGCCCTCGTGAGAGTACTTGTTTCTATTTCGGCCTACATGCAAGGTGGGGAAGAGATGGCGGATGAATGCAATGTGGTAGAGAAAATGCTACGTGAGATTCACAATGAAAGGGTGATACCCTCTCATTAATGTCCCTTGAGATCACTCAAGTTCCATCTTCCCATTTACACCTACCCTTATCCTATGACCCATGCACCTACCATTCAATGCACTCTAATGCACCCTTTCCCTTTCCTATTTCCCCTAGGACCTAGACACATGTGTGCACATCTTTATTACTAATCATTGGCCAATGTTACATAGTTTTGGCGGTACTATTTACACCGCTTGATCGATCATAAATAATCATTTCTCTTTTCATGACACTCCCTCCTACTAGAACGAGCAAAAGTCCTCTTCTGGATTATTGCTTGAATGAGCAGAAGTCCATCACCAGACTACAGTGAGCAATCCAAATGTTCCACATCGGATATGGCTACTACCTCCCACACTATTCTCCGGAGGGGAATAAGGATCCGGGCCATTAGGAGGGACCGCCCATGGAGCTCTATCCTCTGAATGCTCTGATGTATCCGGTAAGTTGGAGAGACCTCATCAATTTGGAACGCGTGACCTCCCTCAGTCAATCAGAGATAATAGCTTGGTTAGCTATTTCACTTTGTCCATCAGTCGATGGGTGGTATATATTGGAGAATTGCAATTTAGTTTCTATGTTTTCAAAAAGAGCTTGCCAAAACTGGCTTTGGAACTTCGGATCATTGTCTGATGATGTGATAGATTTAGGTAGTCCATGTAATCTAAAGATTTCTTTGATGAATAACTTAGCGGTTTCTATGGCAGTAATGTTCTTCTTAAATGGGATGAAATTGGTCTGTTTCATAGAAATTGAGAAGCATTGGCCCTCCAAATGGGGTGGAAGGAGTGCCCACGTGAGTGTATCTTTGCTAGACTCTTCCTACATGCTCATTGCAAGCTACATAGCCATATGCATGTAATGCTCACACCCACACCATGAATGATACGAGAGGGTACAACCTGGCATACTCCATTATTCTACCCTTAGCCTATGACACTTTTATGCCTACCATTGATTAATGCAATACTCCATGCAAATACTACCCTTTCCTACCCATCCTAGGACCTAATGCTTTGTGCATATACTTTATTATATTCAATTGACAGATTTACAATGTTACAACTTAAGGATAATCGCCAGATTCCCTAGAATGATTCACCTGGATCTTATACAAGAATCATGTCATGACATCACTTGTATTGGTTGTATATGCCCCAAGGGTCCACCATTCAGCTCATTGTATCTGGTTTTTTCAGTCTCATAGACCGTCTTTCGAAGACTTATTAATACACTCACATGTAGCCATACACATTCTGGACCTGGTTGGAACCGAGTGAACTCCTGGTGAAGCTTAACTTCTACAGAGACCACTGCCTATGTATCTCTGACGAGTATTTTAGATCCTTCTGGGTATACTCGGATTCACCTCCCCCATTCACTAAGGATCTCTATCGGGTAGTTTCAGGTTTCTTTGCATCGACTTCGCATTGAGAGTGGACGAGCTGAGGGAGTACCCAAGGAGAGTGCATATGCACTTTATGTGATTTGCAGGAGATTAAGTCTGAGGAGCATTTCATCTTCAGATGTCGAGTATACTACGAGATCCAAGGCCGCTTTTATGGTCTCTTTAGAGACAGCTTCGAGCTCCTCTCTCGCTTCCTTGACTTACCAGACCAAAGATGTTTGGCGATCTTCATCCATGAGGCAGTTAGACATCAGGAGTGCTTACGCAGAGCTCGAAGACAGGGACTGTTACGCTCAAGTTGAGGTAACATGACCTCGGAAGGGTCAGTCGACATTTTTCTTTAAAGGATCAATGTTTGTATTATATTTGTTGGGCTTTACGTAAATGATCAGAAAGGAATTAAAGTCAAGGTCCTTGGTGAGGGTGATATGGCACTAGACTAGGTGGATCTAAGGCTAAAGTGTCTAAATGCATTAAATGTGCCAAGGGGCAAATGATTCAATGTTATCCCAAGAAAGGGGTAAATGATGCATTTAGGAGGTACCTTAGAATGAAGACATGTGGCCTACTAGATCCATCTAGGGAATTGGGGCTCGTTGGGATTTGGCTTTCACATAATGGAATCTTCTTGAGAGCTTGCTACCATCGAGGTTGGCTGGGAGGATAATTTGTGTGCCTATGCCCGTGATTTGAAGCAAAGCTAGGCGTTAATAGTTTTGGATGTATCATTTGGTATCAGAGCGGTAGGCGATTGAAAAAAGGGGGATCGAGAGAGGTCCTGGACTGGTGGGGCGGTAATTGTGAGTATGAAGTACATCGCGGGTAGTTCGTTAATCAAAAGGCTGTATGACGCCCAAATTTAACGATGAATAACACGGACGTCATCGCAATTCATAAATATCAGGATATCTGCGTGACAGAGCGTTGGGCTGTTTGCGTTGTCGGGTTTATGTTATCAGTTCACGTAGTTTGTCAACGTTGGAGCTGTGTGTGAAAGGGTAGCAGGATCGTGTACAGCCGCAGGTTCATATTTGGTACCTTCAGGGCTTTTTGGCATCGCATGAAGAACTAGTTGTTGGACGCAGATTGATTGGCTGGCGTTATGACGGGCTGACGGAATATTATATGGTTGGAAGCATTCGAATCGATTACTGTGTGAAGTCCGTGCGTTACAATAATTGCATAGGTTGTCTTCTTTGCTATCGGATTGACCACCCTGGTGTCACCCTTAATTGCGTTTAATTATCACGGAGATTATGTGAAGAAGCCATATCGTAAACCTTCACGACATCTATGTAGGGAGGTTACGAAGCTTTACGTAGGCAGGCAAGAACACTAATAGACATTCGAGGGGGCATTTTCCCTGCTGTAGCTGGTTTCTGGTGAGGTTACTGGAGTTACGACTATTTGCAGAGAGCTATTGTGTGGTTACGGACTTGCTTGTGATATTTTGTTATTTGAAGATTTCAGTTATCAGCGAGTACTATGCAGATAACAGATGATAACTATTGAAGTGAGAGCCGGGGTGCTTGGGTCTCCAATGAGGAGGTAGCTGAGCCACAGCACGAATATTCATCTGGTTCAAATACTTGGAACAACCTAAACAAGAACAACTTGATCTCAATATGCTACATGAATGACCAGGGAGCTTTCTATGCCTTCTAAGTTTAGTTGGAGTATATGCTCGTTTATTTGCCTCCGTGTTTGAGTTATTTTAGATTGCAGGAGTTTCCCTAGTATAGGGAAAAGTGGGTTTTGGTTACAGTGTGATATATGCCTAGTAAGCTGTAAATTTGGAAGTTGGGCTTTCAATTGTGATGAAGCAATTTCCATAGCCTTGAACTATGAGGATGCAAAGGGGAACAGACCAAGTGGGTTTGTGCAGGTTGGTATGAGTACCCGAAGAGGTTTAAGAAGAAGTGCATTAGCAAAGGAGTGCCTCACAGCCTAGTGGTCAAGCCAAGCAGGTGAAGCCAATTGAGACTCCTAAACCAAGTATCACCATTGGAATGAAAAGAAAAGTAACACCAATGGCAGCCCGGGCTTGGCTGAAGTCCTCTTTGAACCCATAGCAAAGAGAAAAAGCGAGGAGAGAAGGCTTGTGTTTTGAATGCCTTCAGCCTCATCAGTGGAAAGATTGTCCACAAAACAAGGATCGTCGGATGGCTGAGATGGTGATCTCAGAATGCGACGTGGAAATGGAGGGAAGTTCCAGAGCAGAACAGATGCAGATTCAGCTAGCGGGATCTTCTCAAAGGTCAGTACCTGTTTTATTATGTGTGTCTGTTGCTAAGCTAGTAGCTAGTACACCTGATAATGTCCTATCAAAGCCCGCAGCAACGGGGTATACAGCCTTTAATGATACATAGTAAATTAAGATGAAAGGGCAAGTAGCTAATCATGATGTCATTGTGTTGTTTGACTCAGCGTCAATGCACAATGTAATTATCTCCAAGCTTGTAAAGAGGCTGAAACTAAAGACTAGCCCATCTGACTATGCATATACAGTCAGAATGGCAGATGGAAGTTCAACTGAAGTATGGGACCAAAGGGTTACCCAGTTGGAGCTTCGAATTCAGGACTATGCTAAGAAGCTTGATTTTGAAATGACAAAGCTTACTCATGCAGACATAGCCCTGGGTAAGGCTTGGCATTCTAGGAAGAATCCAGCCATAGATTGAAAAAAGCACATTTATCAATTCAAGATGAATGATGTGCTATATGTCTTACGAGGTGAAAAAGATATACCTCAAGGACCGTTGATTTCCATAATGGAAATTCGAAAAGCTCAAGAAAAGTTTTTGTTTCTTTATACAGCATTGGTGGAGCCGATTGATGATTCTTCGGCTAGCACTGATGTTGCCCAAAATGGAGAGATGGCCAAGCTGGCTGATCAAATAACAAAGGAGTTCTCTGATTGTTGTAGGGATGAGTTACCTTATGGGTTACCTGCAGAGCGGAATGTTCAGCATAAGATTGAACTAATCCCGGGAGCAGAACCTATATAGACCTCCCTATAGGTTGAGTTTTACCGAAGAAGCGGAGGTACGAAGACAACTAAAAGAATACCTCAAGCTGGGGCAGATTCAACCAAGTTTCTCACCTTTTGCTTCGCCAGTGATTTTAAAGAACAAGAAAGATGATACTTTTCGCCTCTGTATAGATTACATAGCTGAATAATATCACTATTAAGCACAGGTATCTGATGGCTCGGATCGATGATTTGCTAGATGCATTACATGGGGCCGTAATTTTCAGTAAGATAGATCTTAAATGTGGCTACCATCAGATCTGTATTAGAGCCGAGGATGTGCATAAAACCGCTTTTAGAAGCAGGTTTGGACATTATGAGTTTTTGGTAATGCCCTTTGGACTTACCAATGCTCCAGCTACATTCGTCATGGTTATGAACGATTTACTACGTCTGTATATCGGAAAGTTTGTAGTACACTTTATTGACGATATTCTTATATTCAGCAAAAGTGTTGCTGAGCATTACGAACACTAAAGAATAGTGTTCATTACTTTGAGGAAAGCCAGTCTTTATGTAAATAAAAAGAAAACTATATTGTGTATGCTAAGACTTGAATATTTAGGATTCATAATTACTCCTGAGGGGGTAGAAATGGATCCAAAGAAAGTGGCTGCGATACTGACTTGGCCAATCCCTCAGAGTTTGACCGCTTTGCGATCATTCTTGGGATTTGTCCAATTTTATTGAAGGCATATCAAAGGATATTCCAAAATAGTATCACCATTGACTGATCTGACCTCAGATAAAGTACATTTTATATGGGGACAGAATCAATAAGAGAGTTTTAATACCATAAAACAAGCTGTGGTCTCAGGACCGGTGTTAAAAATAGTTGATTCCCAGAAACCTTTTTTTTTTGAAACCGATGCAAGTGGCATTGCAGTAGGAGCAGTTCTTGTCCAAGAGGGAAGGCCAGTAGCCTTTGAAACAGCAAGAAGCTTTCTCCCTCTCAACGAAATTGGCCAACTCATGAATTAGAGTTGTATGCTGTTTTCCATGCTCTGAAAACATGGAGACATTATTTGTATGGGTCAGAGTTTTATGTTGATGTTGATCATGATACTCTGAAACATTTTTGTAAACAACCTGACCTGAGAGGCCGCCAAGCTAGGTGGGCAGAACTCATGCAGGAGTTTAACTTGACGATTTGGTATTGAAGAGGAAAGGATAATAAAGTTGCTGATGCGTTGTCACGCATTATGCATAATATGAGTTTCATGGTATTAGAGAGTGCTCTAATGATCGAGATTAGAGAAACTCAAAAGGTGGACGAGTTCGTCCACAGCCTTTGGCCTAAGGCTCATGTATTAGCCTATAAATTAGAATTACCACAGGGTTGTAAGGTGCACCCAGTGTTTCATGTTTCTCGTTTAAAGAAATTTTTGCATACAAGTGACTCACTAATCGAGGGTGTTGTTTTGTTTCAGGAGATAGAGGATAATGCAAGACGCAAACCAACAGGAATCCTGGACCGAGGAACAATGCAAGTACCTTAGAATGAAGACATGTGGCATACTAGACCCATCTAGGGAATTGGGGCTCATTGGGAATTGGCAAGCAGGAGCTTTCACGTAATGGAATCTTCTTGAGAGCTTGCTACCATCGAGGTTGGCTGGGAGGATAATTCATGTGCCTATGCCCGTGATTTGAAGCAAAGCTAGGCGTTAACAGTTTTGGATGTATCAGGGACAGGACGCACTAGCAGATTCTTCTTAGAGCTTGATCACATAGTTTTTCCAGCCAGACCGCACAGGTTACCACCCTCGACACGGATGGGATCTAGAGCCAACATCATGATGTATCCGACAGAGCACATACACGGAGTTACACTTGGAGAGATCCCCTCTATGTTCAAGGTCGGGGCGATAGAGAATAAAGAAAGAAAGAAAGATATAGGAGACCTCACGGGTCTGTGGGACAAAATGCACACCAAAATCATCAACATCAGTTAGAGACTGAGAGTCTATGGGGGAGTATAGCAGCTCAGCCCCAAATTATTATAGCATAACTACATTCAAGTACTATATCACAACACCCATGGCGGATAATCGGCAACACCCTATTTCTGATTTCATTCTACCACTGTCCCACTCGTCCATGATATTGGGCCAGATTCTGGTTTGTACTTTGATGATGTGATGTCAGAAATGTTGTTGAGGGTCATATTGACATTGTGTTATGACTCTGTATTGATGTTCGTTATGACTATGTAGCATGTGATGTTGATGCTCGCTTAGTAGCTCCACCTCCACCCTTTCAGCTTGTTTTGTATCAGGTTTCTCACAGTCTCATAGACCCATCGGTCTTCTGAAGACTTTAATAAACTCTCTCTCTCTCTCTCTCTCTCTCTCTCTCTCTCTCTCTCTTTCTGACTTTATGCTACCACTGTCCCATCAGGCCCTAGGTCCTTTATGATGTGGTGTTGGATTCTGCTTTGTACTCTGATGACATATGACGGTCGTGGTTATGAGGAGGTTCATGCTGATACTGATATGGACACTATGTAGTATGTTTTGGCTTTCTATTGAGGTTCTCATGACTAGTAGTAGGTAGCTTGTGGTATGGGTGTTGATGCTCGTTTAGTAGCTCCACCCTTTCAGCTTGTTTGTACCTGGTTTCTTATAATCTCATAGACCCATCAAGACTTTAATAAACTTTCTTTCTCTCTCTTTTTCTCTTGGTAAGCAGTCTCATTGGCAAAACTGCTTGGAAAGCTATTAGAGAAAAGAGTAAGATCGTGGATAGAGTTTCAGATCCCCTTCTCAGGCTGTTTTTAGACCCGAATATTCCACGATGGATCACTTGATTGTTGGAATTCAATGCATGCAATACGTTTTACTCTCTCTCACAACTTGAAATGAACGATAACATATGATATCACATAAAATAATGAAAGAGAGAAGGTCAAAACAGTAATTTGCCTCAGAAGTTTTTTGAAATTTTGAAAGTCTCTTGAGTTTTCTCATATAAGTGTGTGGTAAGTTGTATAATAGATCAACTCTTTGCAGGTATCCTCTGCAGTACCAGAAGGCAAGGGTGTTTCTTCCTCTGCTGCCATAGAAGTAGCCACAATGTCTGCTGTTGCATCAGCGCATGGTGTGTGGCATACATCTGAATGGATGTTTAAACTCTCCTTCATTGAAAAGTTTCCTAATTTGATTTTGAACTTAATGTTTTGTTAGTGTTCTTTAACAAAGAACTGTAAATACCTGAACAAATATATTTTACTCTATGCTAAGAATACTTGAACAGATGTATATACTCTGACTTCAAACATGTCACAGGCTTGAATATCGAGCCAAGGGACCTGGCTATCCTCTGCCAAAAGGTCTGTGAGGATTTTTATTTTACGGTTTTTGAAGTCTTCTTCAAGCATTGGAATCCATTCAATAGTCCGGATGATGGTTGATGGAACCTACTTCATAAAATAAGACCTTGTATATTTAGAAAAGGTTGGGTGATCTTCTCGTGGTGCAATGGATCCTTTCGTAGGTAGAAAATCTTGTTGTTGGAGCTCCGTGTGGTGTAATGGATCAAATGGCTTCAGCTTGTGGTGAAGCTGACAAGTTGCTGGCCATGGTGTGCCAAGTAAGCACGCATATTTGTGTTTCTGACCTTTGGACTTCGTGAATGAATGTTGTTGACAAATTGTGAGCCATCTGAGATTACAGCCTGCTTATGTATATTTACCTTGTTATGATTATTTGGTCAGCCAGCGGAGGTGAAAGAGCATGTAAACATTCCCACTCATTTACGTTTTTGGGGTATTGATTCTGGCATTAAACACAGGTACTGTCTTGTTTGCATCCTTGCAAGCTGTAGTTGAAATTGATGTTACAAGATAGATTGCACAAGTCACACCTCTCTTAAGAATGTAGGTTTTACATATTGAATGAATAGATATCAAAGCATAGTCAAAGAGAAATGTTGCAAATATCTACATTGCTCTTGACATAAAGTCTTGCTATGCCCAAAATTTATACCAGTGTTTGTAAATAGACACACATATAATGTAGCTGATGTGCATGATTTGTTAGTAAGTTATTACAAAAAACCAGTTCTGAATCTTTTGCACAACGTGTGTGCATGTGTGCTAGGATGTGTATGTGGCCTCACCTGTGAAAATGTGCATCACGAGTTTGTCTCCAAAAATCCTAGCATCTTTCCTTGGCCATGGCTGCCTCCTGTTGTCATGCAATGCCCTTCCTTTCCACTTCATCCTGCTCCTTATTAGGCCGCATTGTCATGGCAACCTGACTCTTTCATGCCTTTGTTTTCCACGTAGTTGCCTCTCTTATTCACCCAAACCAGTGCACATTCAAGGATTCCTCCTCTAAGCCTCCGCCTACATTTGATGTGACCTTCATAATGAACGAACACACCCCTTGTGAAGAGATATACCTTCACTTAAGGGACACACACCATTTCACACAAGGGACACATGAATTCATATTAGGAATGCACCTTCTCATGACAGGACATATACCCATACAGTGAAAGGGCACAAACTTTTGCAAAATGACACCACAGTGCCATATCATCTGCAAACTCTGCATCAAGAAGCTCCTCCAAAGCTGCGGTGGGCATCTTGATCCAGGAATACCCGTGCCTCTGTCTTCAAAAAACTAGTCATGGCCTTTGCAATAAACAGAAAAGGTAGAGGGGCTAGGGGACATTCTTGTTTCAATGATTTGGCTATATGAACTCTGTCCCCTTGGGCTCCCTTGACTAAACCTTGACTATGTGTGGAGGAATAGAGTGCTAACACCCATGCTATCCACTACCTCAGGAAGCCCATTCTGTCAAGAGTCCCCTCAAGAAACTCCCAAACCACCTTGTCATAAGCCTTCTCAAAATAAAGAAGCAAGATGATTAAATGCTCTGACAGAACCGTGTCAACGTTGTGCTCTCCCAAAAAGTAAATATGTTATATAAAAATGCTTAGGTTCCACACAAAGCCTCTATGGGTAGGCTGAATAATATCTTAGAAGAAAGGGCCAAGTCTCAAGTTTATGGCCTTAGCTAGGATGTTGTAAGAAGATCCAAGTGAGATAGTAGGCCTCCACCATGAGATATCAAGCCTTTCTTAAGAAGAAGTTGAATCAGCCCCCTCAAACAGTTTGTTTGGTGAGATTGAAAAAGGATTGGCGGTAAACCATCCTCTCTTGGGCACTTGCCTTTTCACACAGCTATGTTCGCTCTCTATAGCTCATTGGCAGTGAAAGGCCTCATAATATTGGTATTCATCTCCTCCATGAGCAGTTCCTCGTGCTCCTTCATACAATGAGTCTATCAGATGGTGGTTCAAAAGTCCGTCTTGCCCCCTATCAGATTCATTCCTCTTGCTCCTTCATACAATGAGTCTATTAGATGGTGGTTCAAAAGTTTGTCTTGCCCCCTATCCCATTGGGGGCATAAATGGACCCCTATTGTAACCTAAGAAATTGCAAGTCTAACCTAGAGTGCTCTACCTAGCATAAGGATGCCCTAGTCCTATATGGCATAGAGGTCATAGAGGGAGAGGGAAGTTCACAGCTTCAACACGGAAGCTAGAAATGTTGATAGTTAAGTTTTGGAGATATAACGAGCAAATGGAAGCAAAGATAGTATTGCAAGAAGGGCAAGTAGCAGTTGTCAGAAAACACACGCGTGGAAGAGAGGACTAGTTGGACACACTGCAATAGGAAAATGGCAACGTGATAAACGGAGGGCAAGCTTCAAATTATGGAGGAGAGAGGTAACACGTGGAGCTAATTGATGGATGAGGAGGTTGGTGGAAAGGTGATGGCAGATTTCTAACGGCGATGTAAGAATGGTGATGTTGCAAGGAGGTAGAGACATGTTCTATCAATTTACTCGGGCCTACTGATGGTCTAGAAGAAGAAAATCTCAGTTTTGGCAAGCGTGAAGGCTTTCAAGACACGTTACGTTTTGTGTTTCGAGACTGGGAAAAGCATAAGCATTGCTCCTGCAGCCGTCGCGTGTTAGTAGGAGGAGAGAACAAGACGTGGTGTGGAGCAAGCTAAGGCAATTCTCTCTCTCTCTCAGCCCTCCTCAGAGGGGACCGCTAGAGACGAGGCATTACTCTCGATGTAGCCCATCGGATACAGAGATCCAAGAGAGCGCATCCCCCGCCACCACGGGAGACAGCCTGACAGACAGAGATATGTGAGCTCTTTGCATCACATCAGAGGGCCATCAAGGAGCCGGGCTATATAGAGCCTCCACATGTACTTGGAGCTCTAGTTCTGAGTAGTTGATTGCCCTCTTTTTCCTACTATGTTTTGTACTAGTTGTACTAGGGTTTTTTGGCATTCTTATCATTTAGCACTCAGCAAGGGCCTTAGTGTGCCCTTTGCTTCAGCCCACAGTGGCTTGTATGGGTTACATATATCTTGTATCTTTGTCTTGTAGACCTGCAAGGTCTCCTGAAGACGTTAATACAACTCTCTCTCTCTCTCTCTCTCCCTCCACCATGGCAAAGACCTTGACCCGTGCAACAAGGAAGCTCTCCTTTGCTGCCATCACTAGCTTTACCCCGACTCCCTCTCCTTATGATCTGAACTATCAAAGGCAACGAAGCAAACTCACAGGTTTGAACCTCTAGAAACAACTCTATTATCTACGGCAAGAACTCAGAGAGGCTAAGGCTCGACTCGCCTCTTTGGAGATGAGAGTGTCCAATATGGAAAACAAAGGAAAACAGGAAATCATACAAGAAGTATTACAGATACAAAGTGAAGCAGCACTTGAACCAAAGATGGTAACCAAAGTCTAGGACTTTTGGTTACCACTCAAGTCAAATCAATAAAACAGGAAATTACCTCTAAAATGGACAACAAAATCAACACATGGGATTTTAATGAAGGAGTACAAGAACATGAGAGAAGAGATAATAACAGCCGGATTCTACGCATAGGAGGATTACCCGTGGGCTGGCATGATGGAAGCTTGGCAGAAAAGCTGGAACATGTCACAGAAGAAATCCCCCAGATGGAATGGGACTCAAAAGATATGGTTGGTGTCCTCCAACAAGGGACACAAGCCCAATTAGTTCTGAATGACAAGCTAGCAAGAAGTAAAATTCTCAAGCAAACCAACAAGCTAAGAGGCACCAAGATATGGATATCAGAGGAGCTCACCCCAACTCAGCTCAAGATGAAAGCCACGGAATTAACTAAAGTAAAGAAGCTCGCAAGGAAGGTAAATGGGCTGTTTACAGAGATGGGAAAGCACTTATTAGAGACTTCAAATCCAAACCCAAAGACAGTCAGTCTTAAACTGATGTAATGAAGGCCATTTTTATCATAGTACTAGAATCTAGATGTGTGCTAGCTGACATGCCATGTGCACTCCTCGACCCTCTGGTATATCGATGTTGTAAGTCATATTTTTTTTGGTGTGTGCTTTGTCCCATAGACCCGTGAGGTCTCCAGAGGAGAGAGAGAGAGAGAGAAAAGAAAGAAACAAAGAAAGAAATGTTGGACATAAAAATTTGTTGCTGCTAATACACATACGTGTACGCTGCATTTCAGCGTTGGAACTGCTGAGCTTTGGGTTTTCTCTTTCCACTGATTCATGGCTGAGCCAAGGGATTGCTTTCCGTCCTTTGTGAGAGGATGGATTTGCAGCTTGAAAGGTGGAAAACATGAGCAACTCAGAGGCATTTTTGGAAGAGCTTATGGGCTACTTTGACCATTAAATTGGGAGATCCAGAAGGGGCTTTTGATGCAAGGCTGTGGTTAGTGTTGTAACTCACATGCTGGATAGTTGTTTTGTGTGAACATGGGAGCAATACAAGTAATTCACAAGCTTTTCTTTGCAACGGGGCCCGACTATGTTGTGTACCATATGACCCCACCCAAACGCTATCCTGCTTATTTATCTTTTCTGGTGTGCTCTTCTAGGCAGTTTGAATTTGACCTTCCAGCAGCAATTGTGGTTGGGCATATAAGTACTGATGTTGGAGACAGTTAGAGCAGTTAATAAAAGTCAATTTGCAGGTCAAAATCAGCATACAGTTGACTGTTGACAGGGTACAGCTTGCTGGTACAGTCAGTTTGACTGAGAAATTAGCGCTGTCTGGGACAGACTTTTAATGCTAACTGCAGTTTGGGACTGTTGATTGTTCATTTGGGTGCTTCCCTGTCTGGAGAGATCACTATAAAGTCTTTCTTCTTGATTCGGAGGCCTCTGTAAAAAGGGCTGTGCAGGCAGTTTGGGAGTGCTCTTTTCTTTGTTTGCAGATGTGATTTGACAAAGTGGTGAAGATGGTGGAGGTACCAATTTTCCAAGGCAGAGAGGGGAAGGATGTTGAGGCTTATCTCAGAAATTTTGTGAGAGCCAGCCGCATGTATGGCTGGCCAGAAGCTATGTGAGCCCGATTCCTCTCTGAATTCTTGGAAGGGATGGCATAAGCCTGGCATAGAACACTTCCAGAGGCAGTAAAGAATGATTGGGGGTGCTTTAAAGAAACGGTTCGGGGTAAAAGAGTCTCCTAGTGTCTTGTTTGTTCAAGTGAATCAGTACATCTGGAGGGGGAATCGATGAAGAGCTTTGAAGTATGTTTTGAATCAGTGCGGAGCAAGTATGAGGCAGCTATTGCAAGGGCTGTGACTGCAGAGGAAAGGAAGATGCCATGGACTGGATGAAGGTGAGCCGGGGAGGTCACCTGCACGTGTGCCCACCACTGGATTGGAGCATTTGAAGTTGAATAAATTTCTGGTAGGCTTAGAACCCCAGCTAAGACTGAAGGTTCAAGGGAAACACCACTAGAATTATCCCGGTGCTTTGCAAGTGGCTCTGGCCAAAGAAAAGAACTTGGAAGCAGAGCCAGTTATACCCATACCTTTGACTTCAATGTGAGCAGGCACATCTTCTGCAGTGGTAATGGAGCTGCTATGCAATCCACTACTAACAGCCATTTGGAGAAGAATAAGGAGAGAATGATGGTTGGCTTCAATGAGCTGAATTTGCATTTGGTGCAGGCTCTGCCTGTTAATGCGTCCATGATGGAACTGAGAGTTTCACATGACCGTAGCCAGATCATCTATTTTGAGTGCCATGAGAAGGGGCAGGCGAAATATGATTGCCCATGGTTGGCAAGGAAGAGGGAAAATGGAGAAAAGCTTTGTAGACATGGATTCCTTGAATGAATCTACAAAGAGAGATTATTATCCCCTCCCATTCCAAGATGAGATACCAGATCAGGTAGCAGGTCACGAGAGGTATCCTATGTGTGATGGTTATATGGTTACTTCCAGATTGGGATTGTGGAGGACCAGAAGAAGACTACCTTTGTGACACCTTGGGGCACTTATGCATATAAAGTTATGATATTTGGTTTGGTGAGCACCCTTGCTACTTTCCAAAAATTTATTAATGAGGTATTCGAGCCCTACCTGGGCAAGTTGATACATGTCTTTATAGATGATTTTTGTATTTACAGCTCTAAAATGGATCATTTGGAAAAGACCCATTCGGTACTCAGAGAATTTGATGATGCCTAGGGTAACCTTAATCCTCTTAAATGCCATTATGCAGAGGATAAGGTGAAGTTATTGGGACTTGTGGTTTCACAGGTTGGGATTGAGATGGATCGCGAGAAGGTATCTGCTATTGATGATATGCCTGCACCATAAACAGCCCGTCAATTGAAAACATTTGTGCACAAAGTCACCTATTATGGTAGGTTTTTATTGGAGTTGGCTCAGTACCTACATTCCTTACATCAGTTGGCAAAACAAACAGGCTGTATTTATATGGACTGATCATGCCCAAGAAGCCTTTAAAAAGGTCAAACATATGCTTCGAGAAGGGCCAGTACTTATGCCTCCTGATTGGGTGAAAATCTTCTTTGTTAGCACCAGTGTGACAGAGGGACGCAGTGGCTGCAATCTTACTACAAAATGTTTGATGCGGCCCATCTATTATGCCAGCTGCCGTTTGATGGATGCAGAAAGGAGGTATTTGTACATAGAAAGACAGGGGTTGTCCATGATGTATGCAGTCTGTAAATTCAGATATTACTTGCCGCCCAAGCCCTTTGTTTTTTAACAGATTCAGTGATCATGCCTTACCTGGCAAGGAAGTCAAGTCCCGTGGGAAGATTTGTCAAGTGGCTGGCTGAACTGCAGGAGTTTCAGTTCACTTTTATGACACAGCACTCTACTCGTGCTACCCTAGCTGATGTATTCATTGGACGAGAGGTAGCAGAGGAAGTGGAAGATCAAGTGAAGAAAAAGGGAAAAGAGCAAATTGGAATGCAGTCTACGCAGCAGACTCAGGAAGGGGCATTGTCAGTGTATACCTTGTACTTTGATAGAGTTTTTCAGAGGAGTACAGGAAGGGCAAGTATTGGGATAAGGGTGTGCAGCCCTGAGGGGCAGGAAATTGCAGCAGAAGGGAAAGAAGTTAGCTGCATGAAATCTAATAATGAGGCTGAGCATTGAGCCCTGATTTATGGTCTAAAGTGCAGCCAGGAAAAGGGAATTCGTAGTATGGCAAGTGCGAAATGAAGCACTCAAGCCCTTGCAGGAAGAAAGAAAGAAAGAAAGTTTATTAAAGTCTTCGGAAGACTGATGGGTCTATGAGACTGTGAAAATCCTGATACAACAAGCTGTGGTAGTGGAGCTACTAAACGAGCGTCCATACCATTGCAAAATGCAAAAATGCAGAATGGCAGTTCTAAGTCCTAAGTACAACATAGTCATGTCGATGGTCGACTATATATCAATCTCAGCATCGTCATCAATATCATCATCATCATCGACAGCAGCAATATATCAAGATGGATGAGGCAGTGGAGGCATGTAGTCGGCAATAGAGTGATGTCGGCCACTCAGAGGTGCGGTCCTGGCATGTCTCCTGGTCGTAGCTCTGCGTCTGACCAGGGCTGCTGTGACCCCCGTCGGTCGGGCTCCGACTCTAAACAAGGAGGGGATGTCCCCAAGTGTGATCTGTGTGTCGACCTTTTGTCTGAGCTGTCGGGTCAGAGGCTCCGGGTCACGGTCATGTCGAGGCCTCTTATCGTGGGGGTCCATGTGATCTAGCTGAAAGAACTCCATGATAGAGCTCTGAGAGGGATCAGCCAAGGAAGAAGTCTGCTCCTATCTCTGTGCTCGGAGTATCCTCTCATGGTGTCTAAGTGTCTCATGAATGAAACCTGCCAAACACCGCTGGTCTGGGTAGGAGAGGAAACAGGCCAAAATCCCATAACTATCCCTGAAGAGGCAGTGGAAACGCCCTCGGATCTCATAGTACATAGGACACCTGAAGATGAAATGCTCCTCTGTCTCAACCTCCTGCATGTCGCACAGTGTGCATATGCGCCTCTCCCTGGGTAGTCGCTCTGCTCTGCCACTCTCGATGCGAAGTTTGTGTGAAGAGGCAAATCATTTATGGAAAGACTAGGAATGAGGTCATTTGTACATATAACAAAGGCAACAAAATGCACGGCTGATGCATCAGCTCAAGAGGCATTGAGAGCAGAGGTGTGTGCCATTCTCCTAGAGATAGGATTGGAGGACTTACAAGATGTATGAAGACATATCAAGGAGTGAGCAGAAGTTGCTGGTGAAGGCTAGACCCTACACTTTGTATGGGAGAGACTCCGTATAAAATGGGCAGAGATCTGATTTTACGCAGAGTGGTTGGGGAGACAGAAGCACGACAGGTAATAGAAAGATTTCTATGGGGGCCACTTTGGACATGAGAGTACAGCTAGAAGGGTGCTGACAGCAGGGTATTTTTGGCGTAGTATGCACAGGGACATTCAAGAATGGTGTACCGCATGTCAGGCTTTTGGCAGGAGGGAGCTGAAGAGGGGTCTGGTCCACCCTATTCTTGCACTAGGGCTTTTTGAGAAATGGGGATTGGATTTCGTGGGACCATTCCCACGCTGTCGCCATGGGAAGTATTATATTGTGGATGGTATTGACTGTGTTACTAAGTGGGTTGAAGCAAAGACAGTGGTGAAAGGTGATGCAAAGACACTAGCGAATTTCTTGGTAGAAAATATTTTCACACGCTTCGGATGCCCACTAGAGATTGTCACAGATCAAGATCCAGCCTTTAGAGGGGAGGTATTGCAGATTTTGTTGTCTAAGTTGTCAGTAAAACATATGTTTTCATCTCCTTATTGCCCTCAATGTAACGGTCTTGTGGAGAAGACCCATGGTACAGTGTGTGATATCATTGTTAAAACAATCCAGAAGGCCAAGAGTGAATGGGAAAGGTGGCTGCCATTTGCCTTATGGGCTTACCGTACCATGCACCAGCTAGGTACAGGTTATACTCCATGTCATTTGGTGTATGGAACAGAAGCAATCCTTCCAACTGAATTGGAGTTGCCCACGCATTGGAACATAATATGGATGAGACAGAAACATATGCAGCCAGGTTGACCATGTTGGAGAGGTTGGATGAGCAGATACGTGAGGCTTTTATGGCCAATGAAGCATCTCAGAGAGCTGTAAAAGCCAGGATGGATGATATGGTGAACTCAAAAGATTTTGCAGAAGGGGATCTAGTTCTGAAAGATGATAGTAGACTTGACCACCGGTTGGATAAGAAGTTCTTGGTGAGGTGGGAAGGCCCATTCATCATCACGAAGGCTTATGCAAATGGTACTTATGATTTGAGAGAGCTTGGCCAGCAGATACCAATCGAACAAGTGAATCGGTTTCGTCTCAAAAAATTCAAAGTGAGATGCAATGCATAATATTATAATGTTATGTACAGCCGGCTTTCAGCAACTCATGTAAATGTTGTTGTGTTTGTTCTTTTCCTCTTTCCTGTCTGCCAAGTATGTGCTCATCCTTGGCAGCCACCAGTGGTTGGGGGAAATGTTATATAAAAGACTTAATTTTTACAAAAGTGTGCATGCATGCTGAACCATGTGACCCAACCTCACTGTGGAGTCCAGAAGAGGATAGGGAATCTCGCAGGCTCTGGGATGACTCCGAGATCATAGGAATCGGAGCTAGGAGGAGAGACATACGGAATCTATTATTGTTGGGGGGGGGGGGGGGGGTTAGAGGGGTTTGCATTAAAATAGGAGTGACATGTACATTGTAGACTTTGTCAAGGGTGAAACCTTCTGGAGTTTACATAAAGAGAAAGTAAGATAGGGGGGGGAGGGGGTAGCATGAGGGATTGGAGTATGCTTGGCTTCTGTACATAGTTTTTTGGGGTAATGGATATGCAGATTTTTTAGGAGGCTCTCCCTCCTTCACCTTTGCTTGTATCCCGCAATTGAAACATGCAGAGCACGCTGATGATTAATTTGTGTTTCAGCATGTGCCCCGTTGCCCAGTTTACTATGTGATTCGTGGACGATACCATTGCCTTTTCAGAGACAGATTTGAAGGCCTCTTCAGACTCCTCCTATACCCAGACCAGCAGAGATGCCTAGCAGCTTTTAATCATGAGGGGGTCCGACATAGAGATCGTCTCATTAGATCAAGGAGATAGGAGCAGGGGACGGTGCCCGGCCCATCCCAGAGTACGATCATAGAGTTCTTCTAGGCAGAGCAGGTTGCTTTCACGGTCAGTAGGCGAGGCAAAGACCTTGAGACTGAGATGCGACACACCAAGTAGAGGACAAATCACTGACATCTCCTCTTTTCAGACCTGGGTTACAGCCGACCAGGGTTACAATGGCACTCGTCAGATGTCGGGTAGCATCTAGGAAGGTACGAAAGGTTACTCATCCAGATAGCAGACAATGATCCACTACTGGCTTCCTGCCTGCACTGCCTAGTCCGCAGTCGGGTGCATCTTGATGTTTTATATGTCTATTGTCTTGTATTGGATCAGACTATGTCTCCACATGAGGATGATGATGACATGATGGCTGCTTAGGTTTATGGTGGACATGTACTATGATATCACTAATTATGTCTACATGCAGTTTTCTAGCATGGGTTAGGATGCTCGCTTAGTAGCTCCAACCTTTTGCTCACTATATCAGGTTTTTCTTCAGTCTCATAGACCCATCGGTCTTTAGCAGACTTTAATAAACTTTCTTTCTACATCTAATTGTTCCTCAGTTCCACTATTGGTGTTTGTGCTCGTTGCTCAGAGTTTCCATCTTCCAAACGGATTTCTTCTTCGTGTGGATTTGTTCCTTGATGCTGCAAATTGACTTCCCTTGCCGTGATTTGGTTCTCGTCCATTTCTAACCTCATTTTGTTGAGTGTGAATTCATGAGGGAGCTGTGTTTTGATCGTGGGAGATGAATTTAAGGTTTGGTTAAGGTTTCACAATCAATGGGAAGAAGAACTCTATATAACTTGCAGCCGTAAGTTTGTGCAAAGGTAATCATGCTCCTCCTATCGCTTCGCTAGAAATAATTCCAATCTTGCAATCTTTGCTCACCACAAGCTATAGGAATCGGCTCAAAGGGATGCAAGAGAGCATAAATGTCATGCATTCCCATGTTGTATGCACAAGATGCATAAAAGTTTCTTTGTTGCTCCCCCATACTGAAAGCTTGAACTTCAAGTAGAGTATCCCAAAAGCGAGTGACATACAAACTTTTTCATCTTGTCGTTTTTGCACCATCATGTCTCCTTTGAAATCCTTGGCAAGGAGTGAGTCCCATGCTAGCTATAGCAGCCCACCATAGAGAAGCATGATCTTGTAGATGTAAGGCTACAAATTGGATCTTGTCTTTTTCTTCATATTTATCTCCATCAAAGTAGTCAAGGTCTCATATACATGTTCAGGCTACTCTTTGCCTTTGTATTTGTTGAACTCGAACAACTTGTCTTCAAGCTTGGTCTTTGGCTAAGCTGGTCTTCTCCTTCTCTTATTCATGCATTGCACGCGATGACAAGGACATGAGAGATAGACTTACATGTGAAAGAGCCAATTCTTTGAAAAGTAGATTCTTATTTAGCATAAGTGTGTACTTCTAGTTCCCTAATGCAACTTCAAAAGATACGTAGTAAAAAATCTAAAATTTGCCTCGAAATTTGAGTGTAGTTGTTGGGAAAGAGTAGCATAGCATAAGGAAGTTGCACGGAAGCAGAAGTCCGTGGATGGGAGTGCTGCTGTAGGTGTGTGAAGAGAAGAAGCTTGCAGGAGTGGCTGCTGCAGGAGGGGTTGCTGTTGGAAGTAGAGAAGGAGCCGCAAGAACTATTGCAGGAAAGACTGTAGAGGAACTGCTGCAAGAGGGGCTACTGCAGAAGAGCTGCTATAAAAGGAGCTGCTGCAGAAAGAGCTGTTGCAGAAAGGGCTGCTACAGAAGAAACATATGTGGAATGAGCTGCTGCAGAAGAGACTTCTATAGAGGATCTGCTGCAAGAGAGGCTGCTGCAGCTGTGGAAGAGGCTGCTGCAGAAGGAGTTGCTGCTGCAGGAGCAGCGGTTGCATTAGAGGATCTGCTGTAGGAGGAGAGGCTACAAGAGAGCATGGATCATCAGAGGGATGGAATATATGGAACTTACTAGCTCAATCCTTAGTATCTTGGTTGTTATTTGTGCCCCGAGCTTCTTCCTACTTACGGTATCAAGTGTTTTCTGGAAGTTTACCAAAACAATAGTAGACTTTGAATGTAGGGATGATCTGATGTTATATGCCATTTTCAAGGCTTGGTTCTGATCTCAAGTACTTTCTTATGTATGAGCCAGTTTGTTCGGGTGGCTGCTTGAAGGGTTTATGCAGGTCCCTACATGTTAAGGTGTCGTAGGCATTTATTGGAAAAGTATGTGAGCCTCATCCGCTATTTTACCAAACAAAGAAGAGGAAGATGGAGAAGAAAAGAGCACCATAGAGGACATCGGGTGTTATGAGTCAGGTCGGTGGAGCCGAGGTTAGGTGAGAGTGAGTGGAAGTGTAAACAGAAGCAGAAGTATTGGGATTAAATGGAGGGACAAGCACGATCGTGGCAGAAGACTTAAAGCAGGAGATGTAGACTGACAGAATAGAGAAGCAAGTGTGGGCTGAGTTTATGGAGTATCCATCTAATGCTGGCAGAGTAAGGCAGATAGGAAGGAATGCAGGAAAGGGAGGCAGAAGGGCTGCAAGAATGTTGGGGAGCGGGAAATGCCCGTTGTGTTATAATTCACAAGCTACATAGCATAGACATTTGAACCATAATTACACAAATTCATAGAATCGAGCTACCAATATTAAAGCACATGGATGGTGTGGTAGAAATATCTTAGTTGTGAAATATCTTGTGAGGTAAAAGGTCTTCCCATGTTGTACATTTCAGTGATGATTTGTTGAACTTCAAAGATCAGTGACTGTTGACATATTGGCCCTTGTCCCTTCTGGCTAAGGTGATTGGAGCCTAGTGGCCTAATATATGAAAAAGGAGGGGGGGATTGTAAGGCCCCTCATGTGCTTGTAACACATAGCACATTTGGATTCTTCTTGGCAAGGCAAGGACCTTTAAACTGTATATGATTCATGATGCTGGCTGTTTTTCTTTTGGGTGCTTAGTTCATGCCACTCCTGTACTATAAGTTGACAATCCTGCTTCTCTGACGCTAGGTTTAATGCAGACTTTTAGTCTTTATGATTGTGCGAGACAATATGTACATCATACCTTAGTATGGCTTTTTCCAACGATTTTACTAGCAAATATATTTTTTAATCTGTTAATAAAGTTCATTCAAAGATAAGGCATGAGAAGGTGGAATTCATAATTCTAAGCACTATACATGACTATTGTCATTGCATCGGGCTATGCATGCAGTGTTGGAGGGGCAGACTATGGTTCTGTACGAGTGGGAACATTCATGGGCCACAAGATAATCAAATCGACAGCATTGATATGCACATCTCAAAACCCATCACCTTCAGGACATCAAGACTGTGAAAGTTCAGGGGCCTTTGATGACTGGGATGAGTCCTATTCTTTTCGACCAAGCACAGAAGCAGGACTCACTTACCTCTGTAATCTGCAGCCCTATAGGTAGATGACTTCACCATCGTGCAACCTTGCGAACTGTTATCTTGGTTGAATTTACATTTGAGCCTTGTAAATATCGTGCAATCAGGCACATTTAAAGTGCTGAAGGCTATTGTGTTGCTTCCTCTAAGGGAGAATAAATGAAGGGAAGCCTTGCTTGCAAACAAGGTGTAGAGCCATTTAAAGATCGTTAATCCTGTGGATCTCAGTGTCGGACAAGTCAAAACTTTTTGGAAGAAGCTGCCAGAGTAGTCTCCATTAGTTGTTAGCTTTAAAATATTATTTTCTAATCTTCGTTGCAGTGCAGGAATGTCAAATGGTACACTATACTTTTTTCTGCATCCTGAAAAAGTTGGTACTTTTTCTGTCTTACATTCTACAGATTTGAGTCTGCTTATGCAAAAGTGCTTCCAGAGCAAATCAAAGGAGAAGACTTCTTGCATTTGTATAATACCCATGATGACTCAGTTACTACTGTTGATCCAAAAGGAATGTATGCAGTAAAAGCACCAACGTCACATCCTATATATGAACATTTTCGAGTAAAGGTATTTCTTCTTTCAGATATTTGATACATTCTGATTTGCGCCTTTCTGCACATCCAGGTAGTTTTTGTGTTTTATGAAGGACATCAATTCGTGATTTGTAATTTTAGTCCCAAGGAATGGACACACTTTGCAGGCAGCTGTGGTTTTCAGATTCATTTCTTTGAAAGGAAAGTAAATTTTTTGGGTTTTTTTTTAAATCATGAAAGGGACTTTTATCAAGTATGAAAAAAGTCCCAAGAGCAGATTTCTTAAGGCCAAAGTACACCATGCGTAGCACGATAAAAAACCGGCCAGGGTCAAGCCCTACTCAAAAAACATTGTGGTAAAAATTCAGGAATGAGGCTGAAAGTGCCACCTCAAACCTGTAGTGACGTCCGAGAAGGGACAGCCTCTCAAGGAAAATTTCCTTTTGGAAGATCCCTTACATTGGACATGGTGTGAGAAGGGTTGAACCTGGTAACCATCTATGCATGTAGATCTCCAGATCTGCCAAGCTGAAGTGCTCACTCTATGATCTCCTAGCAGGTGTCATTGAGGAGTGTCTATTGAGGCATGCGCAAGTGTGTAAGAAGAGGAGGAAACAGCATCTATGGACCATAACTCAACCAAATTATATCAAACCAAAAAAGCTAAAGAGGAGCTATGCATTTCATAGAACACCCGAGGCCTTGACAAGCGAGTGAACCCCAAGTGATGTAGAAAGGGAGGGAGCAAATGTACTTTGAAGGCTCACAATCCCCTTCTAGATAACGCTAGAACCCCAAAGGCAATGTTGAATGGACTCCTTGGTAGTGCGGGCACGAAGAGGAAGCCCCAAACCCTAGATCTCCACTCATTTACTGCAATCCCTCCAACAAAAGAAAGGATTGGTTTTTCTGTTCTTGAGAAGCCTCTAGAGCATTCTGTTGGGTATTTTCGGAGCTTGTAGTGCAAACAGGGTTATAACTTTGTGTATTAGGGTGAGAGGGGTTGTGGCTTATTAGTGTGCCAATGTGAACAAGTTTGGTAGGTATATGTGGTTTGTTGTGTGTCACATCATCTATTATATGATTGAAATTCTCTCAATTGACATCATCAGTGATGTATGGTGTGAGAAGATAAGGCCCCCTCTACCTATAAAATGAGGCTCCCTTGTACTTGCAATTATATCATTAACCTCAGCTCTTGGCTCGATACTTGTCTCCATCACGTAGATTGCCTCTGATTTCCAATATGGTATCAGAGCACAGAAATCTTCAGCCTCCACTGCCATAATGCGAGAGCTGCCATCTTGGAGAAATGCTGCCAAACTAGTTGCTGCTGTCATTGACAGATCTGGCCACCACTCTATTCTGGAGGAGAACTGCCACAAAAAGATATCACTTCTAATGTTCTGCCGTCGACATTTTTGGAGGGGCTGCTACCACAGCTAAAATTGTTGTCTTTTGCTTTACCTGAGCTCTCACCTCTAGGCCATTGTTATTTGTGGAGGAGTTCTCAATGAGACCGTCACAAAAATGGCCGTCATCTTGGAGGAATGTTGTGGTCTACTACTACTGTTTTTTTTGCTGAGAGCCACCTCTATTTTCTACGGCAATCACTCTCCTCTACTCGCTCATGAAATTGAAATTCATTAATTACTCTATATCACTCTCCTCACGGGCGAATTAACCTACCCTCCTCCTCCCTCCTCCACCCTCCCTCAACTCTCCCTCCCCCTTATATAGCGGCTCAGGGCGGCAGCTGTGGAAGTCTCTAGACATTCCACAAATCGCAAACCTTCATCGCATTTATTTCACAAACTTAGGTTAGTTGAGTCTCACCCGTCGCACTTGCACAAACTAATTAATGATTTTTAATTTTGAGATCGTTGTGGGCACCTATTTTTCTAGAAGTTTGGGAGCTTCCCTGACTGTTATCTTTTCTTCTTTCTTCTTTGCAAAGAAAGGAACCTTCTATTAATGCTTGAAAGACTTCATACAAAACAGCAGCCCCGAAGGTACTGAGTATGGAAAAAAACCGGAAAAGGCCTTCAGAGGGTGGTGGTTTTGAGTATACAAGGCAGTTGATCATTTGATGACTGAGAAGCCAGGAGCAGCAGGGACTAGTGCTTGCAGTCATTTTCTGACCAAAGAGTCTTCCAGATCAGGGATCTAAGTAGAAAAATGTTTTTGGTATTTGAGATGAACCACAAGGTGGAGGCAATTATTGTTTCCCGACGTGTGCAATAGAAAGTAATATACAATGAAGTTACAGAGGAGCGGTGGATTCTTATCCTATAGATAATTGACGAGATAGCTGCAGGATTGGGGTTTCCCAGGAGCCAGTGGTCGAGAGATCTGTTTTATGAGATAGACATGATACCAGAATATGAATTTTTCTAAGACTAGAGTGTAGATATCATATTAGAGTAACTTGAGTATGCGATTTGATTTTGTAGATGTTTTTGTGAAAGGAGATAGAGGGATACCAGTAGAGGAGTTACTGGAGGAAATGAAAAAAACAAAAAATGTATTTTTGTTTAGAGGTAGAATCACAGTATGATACAGTGTGCTTCAGCTGGAACTTTCAGTTTGAAGAAATCCTCAACTTTGAAGCACAAGATGTGTGGCACCTGCAGTTGTATGTAAATGATGAAGAGTGGCAGGATGTTGTGTTACCAGCAATGGAAGACCTTTCAGAAGAAAATCTCTGGATGAGTCTTTGTATAGATGTTGAGTTTGATGAGTGGATATAAATACTAAAAACAAGAAACTGTATATTCATGTACTCGATCTTGGAATTGGGTCTGTCTGTGCAAAGCATTGAATTTGATAAAGATGTCCATGTAAAAATTTTATACTCTGAGTGGATAAATCTGCCATTGCCATCAGCAGGACCTCTTCTGGATGATGTGCTTGCTTTGAACTTGTCCGGAATGAAGACTTTCAGGGTTGAGAGAGTCTATGGTGTCCGGGGTTTGGGACAGGGGTGAGCATATGGAAGAGATTGCAGCAGTTATAAAGGCAATATAGTGCTCTATCTTTTTGCAATCAATGTGTCCTCCCTTAGTTAACCAAGCCACCATCTTCCAGGTGTAGTTCCTCTAAAGACTTTGCATACGAGTCATGGCCTCCCATGCAGATCCTCGTTGCTCCTACGACAGCTCCAAAGGCAGTGCGGAATCGTTTCTAGGAAACCAGCAGCGCAACAATGGTACGGCCTCTCCACTCGCATCTGCTCCAACGGCGTCCAAAACCTGGAACGGGCATCCCGGGGCACTCTCTAGGTCACCCAATGCCGCTCCCTCAAGGGGGTCCACCTCGAAGAGTCCATCTGAAGCCTCCTGCCAATACGTGTGGTGTAGGAAAAGAAGGGCACCTCATCCATCTGCTCGGCAAGGCCGCCTGTGGAGGGCCAGAACCACTCTCCCGCCGGATCCCACTGGACCTCCCTCAAGGGTCTACCCTCCCATGGCTAGAGGCGCCATCTGTGCTCTGAGATAGTGGGAGGGTCAATGTGCCACTCCTTCCCCAAACGTCCCACCACTCTGATCATATGCTAGTGAATCCCATCAAGACTCCCATCCATCTCAAGGTCTCTCTCAGTGAGCGAATGAAGTAGGCCTCCAGGTCCTACACGAAAGAAGTCGGGGTGCATGCTACCTCGCTGCATCATCATCCTCAAGGGACACTAGTCCGACAAAACTGCCCCAAACAAATGTTGTCCCTCCAAACACGAAGTCCCTCCCACCAGGACTCATGTAGGATCGTTAGATGATAGAGAGAGAACAAGGTGCAAAAGAGTCGATAGATGATGAGCCGTCACGTCAACTAAAAACATGAAAAAAGGAGTACAAGATACAAGTACCTAGACCTAGGACTAAGTGTCCTAGGTGTCACATAGGACTAAGTGTCCTATGTGGCCTAAAAGGCACTAACACTACAAGTGCCTATATTTATGCCTACAAGGCACATACCATGGCCTATAGGGCATCACTAAACCACCAGGAGATGGCCTACAAACCCCCCTCCATGGGATGGGCTGAAGTATTCTGGAAACATCTCAGAATACCTGGTATTTTCTGGTCATGGTGGCACATGTTCATCCAAAAGGATATAGCCACCTATGAATGTACAAGGGATGTCAGATCATGTAACAAAGGGAACCAAGTGTAAAGCCTGTCGGAAGACTTCGAACTTGGGACGAGGAAGTGCCTTTGTAAACATATCTACTATGTTGTCCTCTATGGGAAGATAGGACAACTCTATGTCTCTTGCTGACAACCGCTCCTAAACATAATGATAGTGAACTTCAATATGCTTGGTACGCGCATGAAACACTGGGTTACGCGCAATGGCCAAAGCACTCTGGCTGTCAGTGTAGACAATAGTGGAGGATGTCTGGCGAATACCAAGATCTGTAAGTAACTGTCGAAGCCAAACACACTAAGCCAAACACACTCTACTGTAGCGGTGAAAGCTGCGCTGTACTCAGCCTCACAGCTAGATGTGGCAACTGTTGGTTGCTTCTTGCTGAGACAAGAGATACATGAATTGCCAAGCAAAAAACAATTGCCAGTATGTGATACTTTGGTGTCGAAACATCCTGCCCAGTCACTATCCGTGTAAGCATGCATGGTAAGTAAACCCTGATCACCATAGAAGAGGGCTAAATCCTGAGTGCCTCTGAGATATCTGAAGACTCTCTTCACTGCCTGCCAATGCTGTGAATTGGGCATGTGCATGAATCTGCTGAGCTGAGATACTGCATACTGCAAGTCAGGTTTGGTGTGACATAAATAAATAAGGCATCCAACAGCCTACTGATAAAGAGTGATATCACATGGTGGGCTCCCATCATGAGCTGAGAATTTGAAGCCAGGGTCCACTGGAGTAGAGATTGGCTTGCAATCCTCAAGCTGAAAACGATCAAGGAGCTGTCCAATATACCCCTCTCAACATGAGCAACATCATGATACCCCCCTCAACATGAGCAAACTGAATGCCAAATAATAGTGGAGCTGTCCCATGTCTGACATTTCAAAAAAACTGCTACAAATCAGCATTGAAAGCTGCAATTTGCTGAGTATCTAGGCCTGTGATGAGCATATCATCCACATATAAAATCAGCACTAAAAAATCAGATCCACTCCGGCAGACATAAAGAGTGGGTTTTGTGGGGCTATTCTGAAAACCAAGGGATAGTAAGTGTGCATGAATTTTGGCATACCATGCCCTGGGTGCCTGCTTCAAGCCATAAAGGGCTTTTCTAAGCCGGCATACCTTATTTTCAGAATTAACAACCTCAAAGCCAGGAGGTTGTATGACATAAACTTCTTCCTACAGATCCCCATGAAGAAAAGCAGTCTTGATGTCAAGTTGGTGCACTTGCCAATGATGATGGGCTGCAATGGCAATGACACATCTAATGGTAGTAATCCTAGATGTGGGAGCAAATGTCTCCTCAAAGTCAATGCCTTGTTGTTGGGCATACCCTTTTGCAACAAGACGGGCTTTGTATCGATCTATGCTGCCATCAGATTTCCTTTTTAATTTGTAGACCCACCAGGTACCAATGGCATGCTTGTCGCGGGAGGGAGATCTACTAATTCCCATGTGTCATTTTTGCGGGTTCAAACATGTGAGGGGCTCTCAGAGGAGGGCAATGGATTGTAACTCAGCTCTCATTGCATCCATCCACTCTTTGCTGTCAAAAGCATCTTTATGGCACAAGGGCTCTTCATTGCAAGCTGTAGCAAGGAGTGCAAATTCAAGGAAGTGACCATGCATCTGTCTATTCCCTGATCTTGTCCGGGCAGCAAAAGGCTGATCTTGTTTGCCTCAATGTATCAAGAAGCCATATGGGAACTTGCCTTTGTTGTCTATTGACAGCTCTTTCTTCAATGACTGCATCATGAATAGTGGGATCATTTTGTGCTGGAAGAGAAACCTGCAAATCAGCATGGGGTAGTGGCTGATTATTGCTTGGTGGAGGGCCTATAGGAGGCTCATGTTGCTGGTCAAAGTCCTCTTCTGAGGATGGCAGAGGTAACCAAGATTCAAAGGCATCAAACATGTCAACATCTGGCTTAGCTTTGCAGTCCACAAGAGGAGAAGCTGAATGTTCAGCAAAGATTACATCTCTACTGACAATAATCTTCCCAGTATTTGGTTGATATAACCGATACCCTCTGCTCTCCTGGCTGTAACCAATAAATATGCATTTGATTGCCTTATCATCAAGCTTATGTCTCAGCTGAGATGGTACATGAACATATGCAGGAGACCCAAAAACTCTCATGTGTGAAAGTGAAGGCTTCCGCCTTTGCATGCTTCATAAGGTGTAACAGTCTTCAATGCCCGTGTAGGTGATCTATTCAGCACATAGTTGGCACACATCACTGCATCAAGCCAATATTTGTTGGGAAAGGACTTGGCCTTAAGCATGCATCTGGCCATCTCCATTGTGGACTTGTTTTTCCTTTCAGAAACAGGATTCTGCTGAGGAGTGTAAGGAGTAGTGCATGAGTGAATAATGCCCCGTGAAGACAGAAATACATCAAACTCCTTAGACATATACTCTCCCCCCCTATCTATGTTGAGGGTGACAAGCTTGCATCCTGATTCATTCTCAACCATATTCAGCCACCTCTGAAAGCATAAGAAAACTTCAGATTTGGCTTTTAAAGGATAAACCCGGCAATATCTTCTAAAATCATCAATGAGAGTCATAAAATATTTGCACCCCCCAATGGCATTTGTCCTCATTGGGCCACAGACATCACTGTGTACTAGCTGCAATTTCCTTTGTGAGAGTTTTGGACAATTCTTTTGAAAAGGAAACCGATGCATCTTACCCAAAGGATAAACCGATGAGTTTTAGCAAGCTGTGAATCTGAAATAGCAAATGCTTCAATAGAAAGTGCAGCTGAGTGATGATTAAGCTGATGATAAAGCCCCTTTTGCAAAGTGCCAATGAGAACTATGGCATTGTCATCACGAAGATCATAAACTAGGCATCTGTAGCCATCAAAAATCACTCTAAAACCTGAAGTGGCAATTGCTGAAATTGAAATCAAGTTGACTTCAATTCCAGGCACAAAAAGAACATTTGTTAGAGTGACAGGATGGCTTGAAATGGATGTGAGCTGCACAGTTCCAATTACTTTTACAACATAGGAAGCATTATTAGCACATATGACAGTCCCCCCTCGAGGTGCATCAGCTAAAGAATGAAACAACTGTCTGCAAGATGTGACATGCTTGGAAGCACCACTATCAAAGTACCAGGACTGAGCATCATTAGCAGTAAAGAATGCATCAGATTTGGAGGGATCAAATGAGCAATGGACAGCCCATGCCCAATCATCCTGAAGAGCATGTGCATATGAAGCATCTTTTGGCTCATGGGATTCAATAGCATGAGAGGCATTAACTGTCAATCCTGCTTTCTTTTTCTCCGAAGCAATGCACTTCCTGCATTCTGAAATGTCATGTCCAAGCTTGCAACAATAGTTGCATCTTTTCTTCTTTGACTTATCTACTGTATTTTTAGATGCATGGGAGGAATTGCAACTGCTATGCGCAGATTTTGGCTTGCCCATAGGCTTGGAAGCCTTGCCTCTTCCTGTCTACTGTGAAGCAAATGCATGATCAGGAATAATGGCTTATCTATTAGCTCTACTTTGCTCTTCCTGCAAAAGCAAAGTAACTAGCTGATCAAAAGAATAGTGGTCTAGATTACCCATGGCCACAAATCGAAGGGTTGTAGCAAACCCTTGATATGTATCTGGCAGTCCATTCAATGTGGTATTGACAAGCTGTGAATTTGGCACCACCTCATCAATGTTGGCAAGTTGTTCCATGAGGTCCTTGACCTTTGTCAGGTATGCATCCATAGAGTCACCTTCATTCATGCTGACTTCCTGTAATTGCCTTCTCAAATATGCAACACGTGCCTCATTGCGAATCTGACAGAGAAGCCAAGCATCCTTTGCTATCCTGCAAGACCGGATGTGTGGAATAATGATTCTCTTGCATGATAAAGCAATACATGAATGTGCATTTGCATCTCTTACATCCCATCTTGTCTATCCCTGAGTTGGAAGAGTAGTAGCAGGAGTGCTAGAAGATGAGGCATTAGGAGGAGTACCCCCTGCAGAGGGACCAGCAGTAGAGGCAACCACTGTAGCATTGGCTGGCCTCAGATCAACCCTAGAAACAATATTCCACAAATGCTTTGCAACAAGAATATGTTTCATGAGATAAGACCACATCGGATAGTTGGTGCCATCCAACTTATCATCTTCACGAAGAACGCCAAATAGATCTTGATTGTTCCCAGCCATAGCAAATGTGATACCCTGAAAGAGACCTAAAAACCCAAAAGCATCAAGGCTATCACTGCAAAAAGCTAGCTGTCCAAAAATGACAGCAAATATCTGCAAATTTCCGACCCAAATCAAAAGGGCAAATGCAGATCTGACCCAAATGTGACTGTGGCAGGCAATGTTCACTGCAAAAACAGAAAATCTGGCAAAAGCCCCAAATTTAATGAGGGCAAATAGGCCAAAAAGAGGGCAAATGCAAAAAAACCCAAAATTTCGAAATTTTTGCAAACGTGACCATTGCAATGTATGCGAATCTGACTCAATGTCTTGCAGAAAGGACTCAATGTCTGAAAATCTGACTCAATGTCCTGCAAATGTGACTCAATGTTCTCCAATCTGTCCCAATTTATTGCAATTAAAAGAGAAATTGCAGACAAAATCCCAAAAAGATTAGCCTCAAGGTTTGTAACTGCAAAATTAGGACTTGCTGTCCACAAAGTGACTGCAAAAATGCAACTGTCCCAAAGTATAAACCTCAAGAAATAGGCTTTCCGAACTGTTGAAATAGTTTGATAAGACTTAAAACAGTAAAAGGAAGTGAAGGAGAGCAAAAGTCCTCAAAAGCCCCAAGTTTTGAGAAAGTCCACACGAGCTGTACGGACAGCTGCTCTATTCAGAATAGGTACGGTTCAATTGTACGAGTGTACGGATGCAAAGTGTACGGTTGTACGGCAACATGTACTACGATGTACGATGTACGGAGCCCAGTACAGACTGCAATACGGGACAGGTACGAAGCTTGTTACAAGACCTTCCGTATGCCTGTATGGAAGATGTACGACGATATAGTTTCAAATCTGTACGGCTGCTCAGGTACGTTGTACGGAACACATGTACGCTCACACGTGCAGGTACGGCGTGGCTTTGAGTACAATTGTCCGTACAGTCGTACGGACTGTACGAAAGGGGTGCAGGGAGTCCGGAGGCAGGAAGATGAGTCAAATGTGGCTCTGATACCACTGTAGGATCGCTAGATGATAGAGGTGCAAAAGAGTCAATAGATGATGAGCCGTCACATCAACTAAAAACATGAAAAAAGGAGTACAAGGTACAAGTACCTAGACCTAGGACTAAGTGTCCTAGGTGTCAACACATAAGGGCCTGACACTCATTTCCTCTCTGCATTTGGCCGGAGCACGAATGAGACCACCTGCTAGTCTCTGCCAGACCCAGTGAAGGCTCCTCATCAAGGGGGAACCCTTTCCTATAAGGGGGACCTCTGAGAAGATCCATCGGTGTGACAGCTGCCACTGTCCTCCGGTGCGTGGGGTGTTCCTAAGAAGCCCTCACTGTAAGAGGAGCTTCCAAGGCTCTGACCTGGGGTGAGGCCGCGAACAACCAGCTTGCCCAAGAGGGCTCTGCTCTGCATCTCCGGATCAATGATACTCAAGCCTCCTAGTGCCAGTGGCATGATCACTGTTTGCCAAGCGACCCGGGCTCTAGTATTCCGCGTGCCATCCGAACCTGCCCAAAGGAAGTTCTGAACCAACGGTCAGAGCTACCCAATGCATCCTCGCCTTGGTGGGACTGATATAAGTGAAGTACTACTGGAGAGTGGTCTGACATCGTGGTACCTGCCAGAATCCTGGTAGAGCCACCTCTGTGTAGTGCCCAGTCCCCAACGTAGAAACGGTCTAGTCTCTCAAGCATTCCATCGCGTCTCCTTTGTCTGAAAGAGAAGAGGAGGCTGCCAAGTATCCTGCTGAAATCTGGCTCTTGCCAACGAGTCTTTGCCGCCGCTGATCATGAAAATGAACTACTCCTAGGTGCCACGCTTTGCTGCTGGCATCTCAGAGAAAGAGGTGCCACCTTGCTTGTCTTCCCCAAACTCCAGGTTGTTGAAGTCCCCTCCAACAATCCAGGATTCTACATCCGGAGGACACTTTGACAGCCTCCTCCAAAAGGTTGGGCGGTGTTGTCTGCACGCTAGGGCATACACGTTCAGGATCCCAATCCTAGACTCTCCCGTCCTAACTCCCATTTAAACTGCCCGTCCTGGATAAGTCGCCCTAATCGTAGACCTCTGGAGCCAAAGTCTGTGAGACCGAGATGCAAACCCCTCCGCTCCGTCCTACTGCAGGGGACCACTCCTTCGGACCTCTCCTTGGGAGAAGGTGGTGTCGCCGTCTGATATCTGCTACTGAGAACATATGCTCCTGAATCAAAAGGATGGCCATTGTCCGCCCTACCACTGCCCTCTGCAACTCTTGCCGGAGTATCATACTCAAGATGTGTGTAACTCTCACCTAATCCATCCTCTTCAGGAGGGGGTGAAGGTGTTCTTTCTCTCTCTCCTTTCAGTAATGGAGGAAAAGGAATGAGTTCATTGTTATATCTCCCTTCCCCTTCCATTCTTTCCTTTTAGTAATACAAGAGAGAAAATGACTTGCTGTAATTTCAAAAAAAGGGTTTATTTTACAGCAGCAAAAGTCAAGTATTGTAGAGTTGGTGGCACTTATCCGACTCCCACTTCGCTTGTGTCCAAAAAACTCTTCAAATGACCTCTTCTTTCCTCTCTTTTACGCTTTTCTTCTTGTATTTCTGCTGTAAACTGGTACACTCCATTTGGGCTACTTATTTTGAGTGGATTGGAGCTCTAGATACCGTTATAGGGGTACTTGGTGGGTGGATCACCCCCTTAAATCTTGATCCAATCCGACTTTCCGTTTGGGAGAATGGGGGGTCTCTTTTCTTCACCGTTTAAGGATTTAAAGGGTACATTCACACGCCGGGGGGAGGGGGGGGGGTCACCCCGTTCCCCGTCCAAAGACCCAAAAAATTAGAGATAGCCCTTACCTCAGAGGCTAATTCAAAGATTGTAGGGTTCCCATAATAACTCCTTGCTCCAAACGAAAAAAACAAGAGGACAATCTGCAGGCAGTCTTGCATCCCAATTTGCAGCTAGCCTTCCGTCGGACTTTGCGGTCAGCAAATTTCAGCCTTCAGATCTTGCGCCCCTTCCGTCTGGTAGTATGCCTTTGCACATCCGCGCCTTCTGTCACGCGGTCTTCTTTCACGTGGCCTGTCGGTACGGAGTTTCGTGGGTTGCTGTCGCGCTCTTCCCGTACGGACCTTCCACGTGCTTGCTAGTACAGCTCTCTCCCGAACACCCTTCTTCTGCACTGCCAGTCCGTGACTTTGTTTCGCACGGTTCCGCCCTCTGTCTTGCTGCACTCTTCCCCTTCTCTTGCTGTTCCTGGTCGTGGATTGTTGTCATTACTCTGATACCAAATGTGAAGAACAGTCTTTTCGAGAATGCAAATGTGTGCAATGCATGCAGAATTTGAAAACCAATTGGCCCTCCAATGGGAAAGAGAACCCTCGTGACAGTACTTTCTATTTCGACCTACATGCAAGGTGGAAGAGAGAAGGCGGATGAATGCAATGTGGTAGAGAGAATGCTAGCAGTGTGAGGTTCACAATGAAGGGTGATACCCTTTCATTAATGTCCCTTGAGATCACTCAAGTTCCATCATTCCATTTACACCTACCCTTATCCTATGACCTATGCACCTACCATTCAATGCACTCTCATGTACCCTTCCCTTTCCTATTGCCTCTAGGACCTACGTGTGTGCACATCTTTATTACTAATCATTGTCCAATGTTACATGGTTTTGCGGTACTATTTATACCGCTTGATCAATCATAAATACAAACATATAACCGCACCATGAAATTGGCGCCTAACAATAATAAGGTTCTAATGGCTATTAATCAACTAAATAATCATTTCTCTTGTCATGACATTCCTTATGAATATGAGTGAGTGTGTTATTCAGTGGGGGTTGTCGAGAGGGGGGGGGGACTAGTGCAAACTAATTCGTTGAAAAGCTTTGCCAAGATCGGGGCCATTGCTCTTATTCTATATGCAATGTAGTAAGTACATGGTCCCTCGTTATCTTTGGCTCAGCCATTATAGAGCTTCAAAGCTGCGTGTTTAATGTCGCCGGTGTGGTGAACAATCTGCAAGAGTGGGGATTGGTGGGAAATGTTGTAACTGTGTGAGGTCAAGTCATGGTTGGTAAGGTATGGCACATATTGTGCGTGCATAAGAGTGCCAGAAAGAAAGAAAGAAAGAAATTTTATTAGTCTTTGGAAGACCGATGGGTCTTTGAGACTGAAAGAAAACCTGATACAAATCACAGTAAGGGTGGAGCTACTGAAACGAGCATCATCACCCGTGCTGAATCCTAAGTCTGATCATACAAAATCAAATACATCTGGATGTAACAATGAAAAGAAAAGGACTGGACTGGAGCGGAGTGGAATCCTCCGTATGTCATGTCACCCTGGCTAGTGCATAGCCGCCGGTGATGGGATGCTGGCACCTGTCAAGGGGTGCCGTGCGTCTTGGTCTCTTGGACGAGGCTCGACGCAAGACCAGAGCCACCGTGACTCCCGTGGGACGTATCCCGGGTCTAAACAATGACGGGAGGTCCCCCAAAGTGATCTGTGTGTCCCCTCGATGTCTCGTGTGTCATGCTGCGGTCGTCGGGTCAGGGTCTCTGTCACGTCTGTGGCTAGAGACTGGACAATCAATGTCACTCGATGGAAAGAACTCTGTGATCCTGCTCTGAGAGATGTCTGATGATGTGGCCAAGCCCCGTCACTTGAGTAAGTACTCTCTGTGTCGGACCCCCTCGTGAATGAAGACCGCGAGGCATCTCTGATCTGGGTAGGCAAGGAATCTGAAAAGGAGCCCGGAGCCCCATCTCTGAAGAGGCAGTGGTAGCGACCTCGGACCTCCTGACAGTCGCACAATATGCATAAGCAATGCTCCCTAGGAATCCCCTCTACTCTGCCGCTCTCTATGCAGAGGCGGTGTGATGATACTCGAAACTGTTCGATGGAGATCCGTAGTGAGTGAGGCATATGAAGCTCAGTGTACCCCGGTGGTGTGATGAATCCCTCCTCCAAAATACGAAGACAGTAATCTCTGTAGAAACTGAGCTTCACTGGAAGCTCCCTCGGCTCCAACCAAGTCCTAAAGGTGTGTCAGCCAAGCTGCAGGAGATTCTCTCGAATGACCTAGTTGGTCTGTGGCCCGATCGGGATGGTGGGTGGGAGTACCAGAGGGACATCTAAACTGTACTGAAAAGGAGGTATCCTATCGATGTGAAACCCTAGTCTCACAAACCATCTATGATTCCGTGCATACCAACATCGCTCGTCTCCTTGTGCTGCCAACCTCATGGAGGAATCGAGAGCCAACCATGGCAACCTCTGTCTCCCTGATGTGCAGTCCCCATATGATCTAACCCGGTGTAGATATGTGATGGTTTGAAAGGCTGCATCTAGCTGGAGTGGAGAAGCACCAAACTCGGCCTGAATGATGTGATGCAATACAGACGGTTTCCCCCGGATCATCTATGAGAGCATGAGGATCTACATATGATTTCTTGATCAAATCCCCGTGTCTGTAGGCGTGTGATGAGACAAGCTCAAGGTACTGTGTCAAAGGCTTTGCGGAAATCCAGAAAGCAGCAATATACCCTCTCCTTCCGTGATCTGGCCTCCTCAATGATACTCCTGAGTGTGAGTATGTGATCCATAGTCCCATGTCTCACCTGAAACCAACCTGACCCTCTGCTCTGAGCCCTCTCATCTCTGCGAACAGGCTGACCAACGCATCCAATACAGCTGCATAGATCTTGGACATCACATGTCCAATCATGATAATCCTGTAGTTACTCAGGTCCATGGGATCCCCTGCCTTGTGGATGGGGGTAATGGTGTTGAGTGTCCAAGTGCGGGGGAGGCCAAAGCAAACATCGTCATTGAATAGCTTTGCTAGGATCGGGGCTAACGTGTCGATCCCATATGCGATAAACTCAGTGCATAGCCCTCGTGATCCTTAGCTCGGCCATTGTGCAGTTTCAATGTCGCGTCCTTGACTCCCCCTCTGGTGAACAACGTGCAAGTAGTGGGGCGAGGTGTGTGTATGAGATCTGGAGTGGGCTGGTGTGGGACATCATAAAGATGGTGTGCATACGTGTGCCAGACTCTCGTGTCGGTGAGGGGTGATGGAGACTCACGCTCAAGGAATCTCCGTAAAAAATCCTTAGAGTTATTGCTGTACAAGATGTGCAACAGCTCCTCCTCATTTCGACGAAGGTGACATCTGGTGTGTTCGAGAGGTGACATCTGGTTTCAAGTCAGAGCTATCGGCGATAAGCCTTGCACTCCGTATCGTACCAATTGTTGCAGGGTACAAAACCAAGAGGTGGTGGTCTAGTGGACCGTGTGGTGTGGGGAAAGATTTGGAGGGCAGCCTCGTGGAGTGTGTGACTAATCAGGGCAGCACAGTCCTCTATGAGTGGTATGTGATCGATGTAGGTTAGGAATCTGTTTAGGCGTCCAGAGTAGGCCGGTGAGAGGCTGTGATCAAAGTGTATGTCGTGGTAGGTGTCGTGCTTCCTATGTGGTGTGTGTGGTGTGGCTAAGCATGGGGTGGCGATAGTGAAGAATAGGTATGTGTGATCAACTCCTGGAGGGAGTGGTGCTACGGTTAAGTCGGTGATACATGAAGAAGGTAGGGGATCCCATGATGTAATCTACTACACTAATGTCCCCCCCCCATGTGGGAAGCAAGTAAAACCACCTGAGGAGGGCCAGAGGTCAAGCCCGTTGTAGATGATGAGATCATGCATCTTGCCCAAATCAAGGAGTGCATGTCCATATGGTGAAATAGGCTCGTGTCAGTCCAATGAGGTCTTGGTCATACCTGCTCCGTCTAGGTCCATGTCGGTAGCATGATAGAGTCGGCGGATCCGGATCCACATGAATTGGGAGTGTGCGTCCTTCCTCTCAATGGAGATGGCTCCAGCGAGGGAAGACCTGTATAATACTGCGACCCCGCCTGAGATCCTCGGACTCCTCCTGTATCCCTCGTCTCATCCCTAAAGGCTTCTGACTCCCATGTGTAGCCACTGACTATCGGTAGTGGACGCTCTAGGCTCTGGTGTGTCTCTGTGTAAAAGACTATGTCTCGTCCTGTATAAGACTTCGAGAAGTTCCCTGGGTCTGACCGTAAGGTACCATTACAGTTCCAAATGGTGCAGGCTAGGGTCTCGAAAACCTAAGTCTCATAGGCCCCGTTTCCCTAGGGGGTACGGGTGGGAGCCCGACGGGTGTCGGTCAATGACCTACCATCTCGGGGACCACCGCCCATTTCCCCTCCTTGCGGGCAACATCCCGCTGCTGCAGAAGAACTCGTCGCTCCTCAATCTGTAGTGGTGTCAAATCCTCGTCCATGGACAGGGTGGGATGCTCTCGTAGAGCGGCTCGGCATCGGAGTGTCGCTAGTCAAGCATGTGAATCTCTAAAGCGAATGACTAGGGACTGCTCTCGGTTGGGATCTCTCCCAACACGCCATGCTCCCTCTATGCCATGGTCGTGGACCCCCATGGTGGTGGTCACAAAGGTGATCACCTCCTCCATGGCGTCGTAGTGGTGCTGGTGTTGTCTCGCGTGATCCCTCGTATCCGGATGTTGAGGGCCTTCGAAGCCCTCTGTTGCTGCTCCTGTATGGCGGCTGAAACGGTTGCCTTTGCAGGCTCCCATTTCGCCACGTCCACCCATCTAGTCATCTCTGCTATAGCCATCTGTATTGTGGCTATTTGTGCCTCCATCTCTGTGACTGGGGTCCCTCCAAGCGCTGCTCTGAGGGTCCCGAGCTCCTCTCAAAGTTGTGTGATGTCGTGTCTGAGTCCCTGGATAAGGGTGCCCTGCTCGTGTATAATGGAGACCTGCTCTTGGGTGTATCAGGCCTACCCTTGGGTGTAATGTGTCAGCTCTGCCTGACAGGCCCGGATGCTATGTATCTCAGCCGATAGGGAGTCCCAAGCATGTGGTGGGGGCCTAAGATGTCCTGGTCCAGGTGGGAATCGGATCTCAAGAGGGGTTGGAATGAAGGTGGGCTCCTAAGGTTGTACTGGGGGTGGGGATAGCATGATCTGGGCGAGGGAGTGGTATGTAGGAGTAGCAAGGCCGGACGAGGTGATGAAGGGTGGTTGACTGAGAGATAGAGGTGATACGAGGGGAAAGTACTGTGGAGCCATGGCCGGTGGGGCCAGTGGTGAGGCTACCGGAGAGGAGACCTGTGATGATGATGCAGGAGAGGGGGAGGAGAGAGGTGGCATAGATGATGAGGCGGATGATGGTGGTGAAATAGTGGTGGTAACAATAGAGGTCGAGGATGTGGTGAGTGGCATGGGCTTTGGGTGGGCCCCTTTCTTTTGGGCCGCGGTGCTGTCCACTGTCAAACCGCTTCGGTTGCTGCGTTTGTTGTTGTGGGCTGAGGATGCCCAAATGAGTCTAGTGCTGATGCAACTATAGTGAGTGCCAGGTTGGGATCATGAGTATTGTCACTAGAGGTGGGCAAGCCATGAAGTTTCCCATGGACTACTGCTAAGGTTGAGGTCATCAATTTGTGGGGGGGTATGAAGGACAAATTGATGTAATGGGGTGTACCAAGGGGTACAAGGTTTGTATCAGGTTGTGTGTTGGTTAGTGTGACCAGGTTAGGTTGTAGAAGGTTTTATTAGGTGTAATTGAGAGATTCATGGGCTTGATTGAGAGATCAGTGGAGATTTGTGGATCTCGAGGTGCTCTCCTTTGGGACACTGCATTGTATCAGTTGCCCTTATAAGGGCCTCTCCACTCTTGAATAAACTACTCTATTCTCTTCATTGCTGATCCTTCCTTGCTGTTCCATCAGAAGGCTGTGGAAATGGAGGCCGAAAAGGGGGGGGAGGGAGCTGCTAACGGAGGGGCTGAGAGGACTTGAGGTGGTGAGGGTGGTGTGATGGAGGGATATGGGCGGAGAGGGGATGAGTGGCGGGATAGGAAGGGATGGGAAGGAATAGGGGGTAGGGGAGCTCAAGGGAGCAAGAGGAACCTATTGTAACTCATCTAATTATTGGATTGCAAATTTATAATTTCCTGCTGCAAAATCTCCTCTCTTTTGGACACCTTCTTTTTGTTCCCCTTAAAATTAATGCAAAAAGAAGAGGAACAAGTAGACAAATAGAAAGGTTTGTTGGTTTTATAAAAACAGAAGAAAAGTAACGAGATAGAAATACACCTTTTTTCTAATAGATCAATTGTACACATCTAAATCAAAAAAATTTTGCTTCATCTTCAACTTTGATATGTGTTTTTCCATAGATGTTCGCTTTACTTTTGAGTGCTGCACCTAGTGATGAACAACTTGAAGCTTTGGGAGATCTCATGTATCAGGTAAATATCATTTGTGAAGTTCTCTTTATTTTCCTTTGGAAACAGAACTCCTTTTGATCAAGCATCCATAGTAAAGTGTCTTGAAAGAAGGAAAATATCAATTTGGGAAATTTTTTCAAAGACATAAAAAAGTGAAATAATAATATGAAGTAGATATATATTTCGGCTGCAAGTTCATAGGAAAAACACCTCTAGATAATATGGCAACCAAATTAGAGGAATCGTGCCAAATGAATGTGTTATTATTTGTGAAAATGTGAGAAGTATCACCTACAAAGAAAACCAGGTATAAAGAGCAGGATGGCTATCAAAACACAAACCCAATCCATTAAACTGCATAATTTGGTGAACCTCAAAGTTTTCTTGGCCTCAAAATTTACCGATATGGATAATTTGCTAATTTGTACTCTATGTAGAAAGTTTATTTCAAAATAATGTCAAAAACCTTGTATTCATAGAGATCTTAAAGAAAACAATTATTATTTATTTTCAAGTTATTTCTCGTGTGAGTGGCCATTGAGGTGCCAATATGCACCCGGCTGAACAGTGCAAAAAGTAGCCTCCGGATGCACCATTTTGGATGGTGTGTGCAGTTTTTCTAGTGAAAACATCATGAGCACATGTTGGAACCTTATAGAGGCTTGTGGTTGAGTTAGGATTGAAAATGTATTATTATTGCCAAAGCACGGGCAGAGAATATTCTAGGGTTTAATCAGACAGGTTTAATCAGACATTACATTGGTCCACCCATGCTCAACTCCTCAAGATAATATGTGTTTTATTTCTATTAATGCATCTTTTCCTTCTATTAGTATATGTTTCATTTCTATTAATGTATGTTTCATTTCTGTTTATGTAAAATGGTGCTGATACAGACAAGGGGGATTTGAAAATCACCACGTTAGGACAGACATAAGAGGGATTGGTAAAATGGTGCTTACATACATAAGAGGCTTAGGACATGAGTATGCTGATCTCATAGAAGATGCTGATATTAAATTCAAGTTGTTTGCAAGAAACATTTGACTACTCTTCGTGTAACTCTCCAAAATTCTATCAAATCTTTTATTTTGCTGATTTGCAGCATGAACTAAAAGGAGTGAGAAAGGAAACTATGCTTTGTTTGGTTTTAAATCTTGTGAGAAAGAAAACTAGCACTGTCTACATCCAGGTAGTTTCGCCGAAACTACCTTGGAAGACTACTTCAAAGGGGTTTCGCTAGCGAAACTACCTTGATGGCTTGCTTCAATGAGTTTTCTTTGGATAAGCCCTTTCATGAAGATAGGTTGAGAGAGGTTTTTCAATGTCACCCCCTATTAAGTAAAAGTTGTTAAGAATGATCATAAGGGAATTTTAATGGAGAAGTCTACTCTACATGTGGGTTTCTTCACAAGCCATCCCATTCTGTTCTCACCATTCCCAAAGATTCACGTAAAGATTCGTGTATAAAATAGGCATTGCTACAATACTTTGCATATTTCTAAGTGAAACTATGTTTACTTCCGATCCATTTTTGCCATATTTTTACATAGTTGGAAGCTTTTTTTTTCCTTCGCTCGGACGCTCGGAAGATTTTGCTCGGAAAATGCTCGTCCCCTGCAGGGCCTTGGTGTTGTGCCTTATCGCCACCGTAGGCAAGCTAATTGATACTCAGCTCCATCGAGGTGTTACTGGGGAGCCTATTGATATTCTTTATATACAAGAACACAAATTGGATACTAGAGAATTATGCCAAATCATGTAAGTTGTTTTCAAGTCACACTTATTGTTCACTTGATTTGGGCACTAGGGGAGGTACATGCATTTCAATCTCAGATTCTTCCCTTTCCTGGTGATTGGACATGGTATTATCACGCCCTCTACGGCATAGTCAATTATTCTTTTGATTGAGGGACGTAAGTTTGGTTTTCTCTCAACAATAGAGGGGACCATGTTTATTTGATAAATAAACTTCTCTCTTGGGCCCCCATTGCAAATTCTTGGGTTATTGGAGGTCACTTCAACATGGTAGAGTTGCCTTCAGATAAGAAAGGGGATAGAGAAGGGGGCATTCATTCTCTTTAGAGAGCAGCCTGGGATGCCTTCCCTTTATAATTCAGTGGCAAAGATGCTTGGTTTGATGATGCCTTTCACACCTAGTCACATTCACTCTTGTTTGTGTGGTCGAACAGAAGACCGTAGATGCTCATCCATGCACGAATTGATAGGTTTTATGTTGATGATTAGGCATTGGATAGAGGTAGATCAGTATGCATTTCTCCCGGGGTTTCCACCTAAGATCAATTTCCGATGGTGGTGATGATCTTTAAGCCTCGTTTGAGAGGGGATCAAGATTCCATATGCTTTTTATGCAGAGGACCTCGTAAAGGCAGCATTGCAGATTTGGGTTTCTCATATGCAAGGTAGAGTGACTTCTCCTTTACATGTGGCCACAGCCCTTTCTAGTATAAGTGAGTTTTATCACTCGATTACTAGCACCAAGAGACAAGAGATTCTTTGACGAGAGGTTGGTCTTCGCCAGCAGTCGGTGGCCCTTTAGAGGGACTAGCAGAAAGAGCCTATAGATGCTTGGATTCAGGAGCGCTTCTTGACTCAGATGGGAGGAAGAATCAATAAACACCTCTTCTCTATTCTTGGTCCAAGGCATAGTAGAGAAAGTGTTTCGCAGCTTATTCACTCAGATGGGGTATTGTAGTCTGATCTTGATGATGTCTTGCACATAGCTACTGATATTTATGCTTACCTACTTTCAGTAGATCCTAACAAGCCAGAGATGATGCCATGTATGCTATTTGGCAGTGTATTCCTATATTGGTGAAACCAACTAATGGACCTTTCATAATCTTGAAGAGAAAATGCCTTTGTTATGTAAGTATCAACACTAAAAGATTATGTAAGACTTAAACAGAAGGGCAAGCTTGTTCTATAGATTTTGTCAACATGCCATGGACGTTGGTCTAGCTAACAAGAGACATGCCATGCAAACTGAACCACACTACTTAGATACATGGAAATCAATGCTTCAATCTACATGTGGTGTTGAGATGAATTTCGTTTGCAAAATCTTTATGAAGTTATATTGAATTGTGTGTGCAAAATAAATATTATTATATCATAATATTAAATAATTATTAATTCACTAAAAATGTGTACACTAATATTAAATTTCACAATTATTTGAGCCAAGATTACATTTTTTTAAAGCGATTTTTTTACATATTAAATTTCACATTTATTTGAGCCAATTTTACTGTTCTAGACATGGTTGGAAAAGATTCACACAATTCATCCATGGAGGAGAGATTGAAATGTGCTAGTGTCAGATGGGCACGATACCAAATATGCGAGTGTTCACAAATACTCAGTTTAGGACTGCACTTCTTGCCCTTCATAAGTGCAAGTGCCTGGGCTCAGGTGGACTTAGATCCTTCTTTTTAATTTCTTTTGGGGTAAGATTGGGGACCATGTTACCTAAGCCTTGCAAGGCATTTGGGACTCCGGCTTGATACTTGGGTCTCATTCATCTTTTTCCAAAGGGGAGTTGCAGAAATTTGGTGTCACAATGAAGGCCAATCACTCTTTTGGGAACTTTTTGCAAAATCTTGGCTAAAGCAATCTTGGCTCCTCCCCATTCCCCTGCTGCTCCCCCTCCCTCAGCCCGTCTCTCTCCCCCCTCAGCCTGTCCCTAGCCCCTCCCTGCTGCTTCCCCCCCTCCCCCCCTGCTGCTCCGCCCCCTCCCCCTGCCTGTCCCTCGCTCCCTCCCTCTGTTCCCTGCTTCCGCCCCCTCCCCCTTGCTGTCCCGCCCCCTCTCCCTGCCTCCGTCCCCTCCCCCCTGCTGCTCCGCCCCCTCTCCCTGCCTCCGCCCCTCCCCCCTGCTGCTCCCCCCTGCCCCCTGCTGTCCCGCCCCCTCTCCCTGCCTCCGTCCCCTCCCCCCTGCTGCTCCTCCCCCTCTCCCTGCCTCCGCCCCCTCCCCCCTGCTGCTCCCCCTCTCCCCCTGCCTCCGCCCCTTCCCCCCTACTGCTCCGCTCCCTCTCCCTGCCTCCGTCCCCTCCCCCTTGCTGTCCCGCCCCCTCCCCTGAAGTCCCGCCCCCTCCCTGCTTGCTCTCCCGCCCCCTCTCTTCCTCTCACTCCTCCCTTTCTTCTCCTCTCCCTTCCCCTCCCTCCTTGCCCCTCTCCCCTCTCAGCCTTAGCCCCTCTCCTCCTTCCCTCCCCTTCCCCCCTGCTTCCTCCTAGCCTCCTTTCCCCTCCCTTGCCCCTCGCAGTTTTTTTGGAACGGAAGGAGCCTTTTTTTCTGTTCGAGTCGGCCTCCTCACCTTGATTGGCGATGGATTCCCCGTCAGCCAATCCTACTCCATCTCCACCGGCCGCGAAAACTATCACTTTCTCTAAAGACGAGTTGCAGCAGCTCAGGAAGGATGTAGAGATTGAGTGCTCTACCACTTTGTTAGCACGCATCTTCGGGTCTCACCCTTCCAGATCCCAAGCCAGAGACTGGATGCTTGCGGCTCTCCCCCCAGACCTCGCTCCTCGATTGGTAGATGTTCGCCTTCTGGGACGAGGTTTCTTCCAGGTTGTTTTTGACACTCCAGAGGCTGCGAGCACTGTGCTCAAGGCCGAGCTTTTACACCTGGGACACAGGAAGATCTTCTTTGAAGCCTTTCACCTTGGTTTCGACCCAGTTGAGGCAGATAAGAAATTCTTCTCGCTCTTCATCAGGTTCCCCGGGCTTCCCCAGGTTTACCATCGACAGTAATGGCAACCGGCAACCAAGGCTGATGGGGTTCCTAGAGTTAGGGTCCTTTGCAAGGATCCTAACCTCGAGATGGACCACGTCATGATACAGCGCCCGGATGGTTCCTTTTTTCGCCAGAGAGTGGAGATTTCAGGCAGGCAGGACCAGTGCAGGATTTGCAGGACCTCGGGACACTTTGCCAGGGATTGTCCCAGGAAGAAGAAAAGGCCTAAGAAGACCTCTGGTACAGCTATTGCCTCAGGGCATCGACCGGGGGGACAGGGGGGGAGATTAGACCCGGCACTTGCCCCTCGACCTCGACAGAGGGGTGGTACAGGTTCAGCTCCTGTTCCTCATTCTTCACGTGGCGGTCCTGCTCAGTCAAGTGGTGGTACAGGTCCAGTACCTATTCCTCGGCCTCATCAGGTGGGTGGTACAGGTCCTGCTCCTCGACCCCCACCTCCCTCAGGCACACGCGACGCTTTACAGTGGGTTCCAGTACGTGTGCAAGTCCCTCCTTCAGTTCACGAGGGTACCTTAGTAGACTCTGCTTCACCTCGAGCTGTCCTTCCTGTCTCACCTTGCACAGTCCGAGACGCTGAAGCTTCGACCTCCTCCGCAGTTGCAGCTTCTTCCTTAGATCCATCACTGCCAGATGTTCCTCTTGAGGACGGAGAGATTTCCACGGCTGGGCAGACACCGGGTAGAGAGCCTTCCTCACTCCCTCCCTTGGACAGGGGGAAGGGGATAGCTTACACTGTTGATCCTCTTCCCTCACAAGGGATCCTTCGTACTCCGGTGTCTGGATTGCTCCACAGGAACTCGTTTTCAGCCTTGGCAGAGAGTTCAGATTTCCCAGAGGAGGAGTTTGTGCCCGCTACTTTTGGGGAGCCAGTGGTTGGATTTCCTATTGACAGGGCTTCTTCTTCAGGTGCCAGGATTCTTTCCCCTATTGACTTTCCTCCACTGGGTTCCTTCCCTCCATCCAGGAGGTCTTCCCCTGTTGAGGGGTTTGTTTCCGCCACTAGGTCGGGTAAGGTGTTCCACTCTACATCCTCCCGTCGATGAGGATTATCAGTTGGAACATACAGGGCCTAGGTGGCGTCCCACATCGCCGCCGCAGACAGCTGATCCGGGATCAGCTTCATCCAGGTGTTACTGGGGGTCCCATTGATATATTATTTATTCAAGAGCACAAGCTGGATTATAGAGATTGTGCCAAGTCAGGCAAGTTGCTTTCAGGACATACTTTTTGGTCGCCTGCATTGGGCACTAGGGGAGGCACTTCTATTTCAGTTTCGCAGTCGGTTCTCCCCTTAGTTGTTGGGCACGGAGTCATTATCCCCTCTAGAGCTCAGTGGATTATTCTCTTGATTGGAGGGCGTAAGGTTGGCTTTCTCAACCTATATGCCTCCAACATTAGAGGGGAACGTGTCCTTATGTGGAAGACTTTGCTCTCCTGGGCCCCCATTGTGGATTCTTGGGTGATTGGAGGTGACTTTAACATGGTCGAGTTACCTTCAGACAAAAAAGGGGGTAGAGAAGGCGGACTTCACTCTTTGGAGAGAGGAGCTTGGGATGCCTTCCTTTTCCATTTCTGTGGCAGAGATACTTGGTGTGATGATGCCTTTCTTATTCAGCCACAGTCCCTCCTGTTCTCTTGGTCGAACAGGAGGCAACAGATGCCTATTCATGCACGCATTGACAGATTTTATGTAGATGACTGGGCACTAGACAGAGGGGGATCGGTATGCATTGCTGCGGGGGTTTCCACCTCAGACCATTTCCCTGTTGTTCTGGCTATCTCAGAGCCTCACTTGAGAGGCCGATCTGCCAGCATCAGGATCCCAGATGCCTTTTACATAGAGGAGGACCTTACAGAGGCAGCCCTACGGGTATGGTTTGCTCATGTCCAGGGAGGGCAGCCACATCCTTCACATTTAGCCGCTGCCCTCTCTGGTATTAGCGACTTTTACTGCTCAGTTGCTTCTACCAGGAGACGAGATATTCTCAGACGTGAGATTGGTGTTCGCCAGCAGTTAGCAGCTTTGCAGAGGGAAGAGCAGAAACGGCCTTCAGATGCTTGGATTCAGGAGCGCCTTGCTGCAGCGAGGGCTCACTTGCAGTTATTGCTTGATCAGAGAGCAGAGTATGCCTTTCATGCACGGGAGTCCTTCTAGATTCAGATGGGTGGTAGAGTCAATAAACACTTCTTCTCTACTCTTGGCCCTAGACATAGTAGAGAGAGTGTATCTCAGCTTATTGACCCACATGGGGTTTTACAGACAGAGCCAGATGACGTCTTACGCATAGTTTCAGATTTCTATGCCACCCTCCTTACTGCTGATCCTGAGACACACGATATAGAGGATGCTAGACAGGCTATTTGGCAGAGTATCCCAGTGTTGGTGAATCCGGATATGCATGTTCTACTTGACGCACCTTTCACCAACACAGAGTTCAGGACTGCACTTTCAGCCCTTCACAAGGGCAAGTGCCCAGGTTTAGATGGCCTCACTCCATCTTTTTTCATTGCATTTTGGGATATGATTGGAGACTATATTACTTCAGCCATGCAGGCCATTTGGGACTCTGGCGAGATGCCTGAATCGCTTACAGAGGGCCTCATCCACCTTATCCCAAAAGGAGGTAGCAGAAATTTATTGTCCCAGTGGAGGCCTATCACAGTTCTGGGGACTTGTTACAAGATTCTGGCCAAGGCTATCAGCCTCCGATTGCAGCCACTTCTCCCTGATCTTATCCACGACACTCAGACGGGATTTGTGCATGGCAGAAGTATTTTTGATAACATTTTTTCTTTCTGGGAAGCTTCAGAGTGGGCCGTGCAGAGTGGCCAGAATCTTGCCATTCTACTGTTGGATTTTGAAAAAGCTTATGACAGAGTAGATTGGAGTTTTTTGGAGGGCACCCTACTACGCTTTGGATTCACTGATGTTTGGATCAGAGGTGTTTCCTCTTTGTACAGATCAGCCCATAGCCAGGTACTTATTGGTGGGGTAAGGGGTGAGAGATTTCAGATTTCGAGATCAGTCCGTCAGGGATGCCCCCTTGCTCCTTTTCTTTTTTTATTCGTGGCCGAAGCTATGAGCATCTATGTTAGATCTCAAGCTGACATCTTTGGGCTGAGACTTCCTATCAGAAGAGAAGAGGAGCTGCTTGACAGTGAGCTGGCTGATGACACAGCGATTTATTTGGATGCCTCTCCACAGACATTGACTTCTTTCAGGACAGCATTGGATTTATTTTGCTTGGCGGCAGGGGCGCAGATAAATTGGCATAAATCCAATGGCTTTTGGATCAGTGATGAGGACACTCCAGTTTGGGGACTTGACATAGGGTTCACTTGGGTTCAGAGGGGTGTGCCTATCAGGTATTTGGGCTGCCAGGTCGGCTTGGGTATTTCTACCACGCAGCAGTTTGCTCCCGTGTTGGAGAGCATCAGAAGGAAGCTTCTCTTTTGGAGCTCAGCCAAGCTGGATCTTGCCTCTAGAGTTGTGGTGGTCAACCAGGTCCTCTTGGCCACGGCCTGGTTTATTTGTTCATGTTGGTGCCGTTCTAGGGACTGCATCATTCAGCTCAGAAGACCGATCAGGAACTTTCTCTGGAGTGGGCTTGATGGCACAGCAGATGCCTTAGCCAGAGTGGCTTGGGAGACCCTCATCCTCCCTACACAGGATGGGGGTCTCAATATTATTGATCCAGATTTACAGTGCAGAGCCTTACTTTGCAAGATAGTGGTGCGAGGACTTATGCCAGGACAGGAACCGTGGAAGGACTTTCTTATCAGCAGCATACAGAGGTGCACACCTTCCTCAGGAGGAGACTGGATGAGCAGTGTTAGATGGATTTTCACCTCAGCACACCTCAGATCACCTTCATCCCCTCTCATGGTTGCCATTCTGAAAGCTTGGGCTAGTTTCAGAAGCTCTCTTCGGAGGATTCCTCCTTCCTCCCGGGAAGAGATTGATAGGCAGCCCATCATGTGGAACGACAGTATTTTAGATGATCGTGGCAGACCACTGGGTGCCTCACTCTACATGCAGTGGGCCAGGTGGGAGAGGGGACCTGCTTCTTCTTTGAGATCTTGGAAAGCCTTCCGTAGGCTTCCAGAGGAAACCAAGTCAGGGTTGACAGGACATCTCAGAGGGAGTGCAGGGAGGATCTTGCAGATTGAGTCAGCCCTTCCAGAGGCTTGGATAGACACAGATGATATGCCTCTCACTACCTCCACTTGGGCAGGTACTTTCTCGAGAGGCGGGGTTCCACTTCAGGTCTTAGCCTTCCGAGGTGCACAGGAGGATGCTTTGGTTTTCAGTGTCCAGGATGGTGGCAGATTGCTCAGATCTACAGATGATATATTGCTTGAGTCTGCTTTTCAGCTTATCAGGGTCGTAGGCCTTTTGATGCAGGGATCAGATTCAGAGTGGTTCTTAGACCCTGACCCCCAGTTACTCTCCACCGGGTCTTGGAGACTTTGGCTCTATGGAGGAGTTCCCATCAGGTATTTACAGTGGGACCCCGGAGAGTGGGAGTGGATTGATGCGGGGCATCGAGAGAAGACCATCCCCTTCTTTCGTTACACGGTCAGTAATGCCAGGAGATTTCAGCTCAGTAGTAGAGGTTGGAGACCCTCCAGAGTTCCTCATTGGGAGACTTTTGGTATTACTGCGGATCAGCAGAGGTACTTCTGGAGGAGGCTCTGGAAATCCCACACGAATAGAAAGATCACTATCTTCTTTTGGCTTTCTATTCATGGAGGGATTGCAGTGAACCTTTGGAGGTCCAGATTCGGAGCCGACCCTACTTGCCCTCGTTGCCTTTCTGCTTCGGAGTCTATTCAGCATTGCTTATGGGATTGCAGACAGGCGAGATTGATTTGGATGGGGATAGTCAGGATCTTCAGTCACTTTGCCCATTCCCCACTCTTTATGACTTGGGGCTCGGTGGCTTGGCTTTCTCTTACAGGACCTCAGGTTTTCTATGAGGGACTTGACTCCTCCCGGGCCATTTCGGTTCGACATCATCGGGTTGAGCTCTGCTCGTTGGATGTGGTTACACACCGTCCTTTTACAGCTGTACATGCCTCTGTGGATACTTCTTGGGAGATTATAGCGAGCATAGCAGCCTGGCATATCTGGAGATCCAGATGCACAGAGGCTATGGAGAGTACTCAGGTTCATCCCTCGCACACATTGGCTAGTATCTGGATAGACATCGTACACACTCTGATGGCCGTATGGACGGGTATGCAGGGGGACTCCCGTGCAGCCTCAGCTAGGAGGGCTTCTTTCTTCAGGGAATGGAAGGATTCTCCTTTCTTCTCTGAATCTACTACAGGGTTGAGATGGCACTTTCAGCCTCAGCCTTGGTTTCTTTCCACCTCACTCTGAGGGGGTTTTTTATTATCCTCATGATTTCATGATGTATTCCGCTTTGAGCTTGCTCTCGCGGGTTTTTGTTCTTACTTAATAGAAGTCTTTTTCATGAAAAAAAAAAAGCAATCAGTTTGTGTTTGCATCCCATTCTTCCAGATTTGATTCATGACACATGCGTGGCAGAAGCATTTTTTATTATATCTTCTCTTTTTGGGAAGCTTCTAATTGGGCTATCGGAGTGGCTAGAGAATAGCCATTCTACTTTGGAAAAAGCCAGATGATAGTAGATTGGGATTTTCTAGAGGGCACCCTTCTTTATTTTGGATTTACAGATGCTTGGATTAGAGGGGTTTCCTCTTTGTGTAGATCAACCCACAGCTAGGTGCTCATAGGAGGGGTTACAAGAGAGAGGTTTCAGATTCTAGATCAGTGCGTTGGCCTCTTGCTCCTTTCCTTTTTTTGTTTGTGGCTGAAGCTATGGGTATCTTTCTTAGACCTCAAGTTGATATTTTGGGGCTAAGCCTTCCCCTGAGATGGAAGGAGGAGCTCATGGGCAGTGAGTTGGCCGATGATATGGCTGTTTTTGATGCCACTCCATAGAGACTCAATTCTTTCAGAGAAGTCTTGGATTTAATTTGTACTACAACTGGTGCACATATCAATTGATAAGTCCAATGGCTTTTGGATCGGTGATGAGGGTACTCCCGATTGCGGGGTTGATATTGTTTTCACTTGGATTTGGAAGGGTGTTGTGATGATTATTTTTCTCTATGTTTGAATTTGAGTATCAAGTGAGAGCCGCTCTAATATATTGTATGGATTGAGAGGATGAATGGAATGGATCATTGTAAATGCCATGTGTATGAATCATAAATACCTTGGTATGGGGTGAGATTTATTTGTGTATGGGATATTATGGGGTTTTTAGAAAATAAGAAGAGTGAGCCATATAAAGAGGTGGGTCTCATGTCCATGTGTTCCAATAATATAAGAGAGATTACATGCCAAGTGTGTTGAAGGGATGTGGAGGAGTGTGGAAGAATGTGGAGTCAAGAGAAATCCTTCTAGAATTCCTATGTGGAATAAGGAGGATGTGGATATATGGAAAAGAGAGGGTCCCTATGGGCTCCATGTGGGGAGACACTTGACTTTCTAAATATTTTAAGAGTCTTGAGCATCTTTTGATGGGACACATGGCAAGAGTAGCCAAAAAGGAAATGGATGGTGACATACGGACTTATGTGATTGATGGGGAAAGGAATCTACAGGCAGCAATTATAATTGGGTGAAGGAAGGCAACAAAATCTCTATAAAAAGAGCCCTCCTCTCCCTTGTTCAACATCTCTTCCACCATTGAGCCTCATGCTGTTGTAGCTCTAGTCTCCTCAAGCCCCCATCCTGGCAACGCTGTTCAATGAAGCTGTCTGCCACGAGTTCCCCAGAGTCTGGACCCTGAACACTATCACACCCATCCACAAAGCAGGAGATCCCATGGATTGAGGGAATTACAGGACCATTAAGATTGGACATGTCATGTCCAAGATCTATGCATCTGTGTTAGATGGCGAGGTCAGTGCTCGCGCAGAGGTACAGGGGCTCAGGGCATCCGGACAGGCCGACTTCAGGGCGGATCACTCGACTTACGATCACATTTTTACACTTAGAGAGATCATTGAGGAGGCCAGACACAGGAGACAGAGAGTATATTGTTGCTTTGTACGCAAGGCATTCGACACCGTTCCCCGCGCCCGACTCGTCAGACGCATGCAGGAGTTAGGCTACGACTCGGTGGTTATCTGGGTAGTAGTAGCTCTCTATGAGCAGGTGACGGGCCAGGTCAAGATTGCAGCTGGACCCCAGAGATCACGAGCACTATCGGAGTCAAACAAGGATGTCCCTTGTCACTGACTCTATTTGGCCTCTACATCGACGAGTTCGAGACCACCATCAAGACACTCGAAGGTGCAGGTTGCTCTCTTGCGGAGGCTGTCATCCAGATTCTCCTATACGCAGACGATGTAGTACTACTATCCTCTTCTGCTACTGGTCTTCAGCGACACCTGGATGGACTTCAGATCTTTTGTGATACACATGACTTGAAGGTCAACCTTGGGAAAACCAAGGTGATGATCTTCAACACTTCCAGACCCGCTATGCACCGAGAGCAGTTCCTGCGACCCTGTTGAGATAGTTGACTCTTACACATACTTGGGCGTTGTCTTCTCAGGCCCGATCTTCACGATGCGCCCGGCCATGCAGGCCAGGATCAGCCGGGGCTACGCCGCTCTTGCCAGGCTGGAGCGACAGTGCTACCACTCCCACTTCCAGGACCCGTGGACCAAGTCTCTCCTTTTTGATTCTTTGGTCCGCCCAGCAGGCATGTACGGTAGCCCGTGGTGGGGAGCCAACCTTTCAGACACAGAGTGGGCTCGAGTCGAGCGCCTACAGATACTGATGTTTGCTCGGATGATCCGCAGCAAACCATCGGTACCACACCAGATCATTCTAGCAGAGTTCGGCGCCTCACCTCTACAGCTTGATGCGGCTTTCCAGGCTATCACCTATCTCCACAGAGTCAGGGATTTCAGCTCCTCCACCGACGGTCGCCTCTGCCTACCTTGGCTAGCCCTATCCTCCTCTATGGCCTTATCCGTTGATGGGGACCAGCGATGCTGGTATAGTCGTCTTTCTAGTTGGTTCACCCGACTGGGCCTCGACTTAGACCGGTTGCCTCCTTTTTAGTACAGCCTCGACGCTCCACCATCTCCCCTCTCCCCCACTGACCAGGAGGTCAACCGGCTCATTCGAGCGGATCTGCTCCAGCTCCACACCTGGCGGACATGGTTTCTTCACTCCGATGAAGCTCGACTTCTACAGCCGACACTGCCTCCAGATCTCATAGGAGGGCTTCATCACACCTCCGGGTTACACACAGCTTCATCTACCACATGCGCTCCGGATCTCCCCCGGTCAGTGTAGGGTTTCGTCACACCGATTACGGATCGAGAGCGGACGCGCAGAGGGTATCCCACGAGAGGGCCGCCTTTGCCCACTTTGCGACTTGCAGAAGATCGAGTCGGAGGAGCACTTTGCTTTCAGATGTCCTATCTATTATGCCATTCGAGGCCGGTACCACTGCCTCTTCCGTGACGGATTCGGCCCCCTCCCACACATGCTGCAGTTCCCGAATCAGCGATGCCTAGCCGCTTTCTTACATGAGATGACTCGCCACCGAGATACCTCTCTCCGAGCACAGCGACACGAGCAGCACACACAGCGTGAGGACACCCAGCGGCCCATCACTGATTTCTTCCAGTCACAGGATACCTCTCCTCAGTCTAGCCGACGACGCGGACATGAGCGAGAGCCAGAGCCACGACAGCTGCGCCAGCGGACAGACTCACACATCCGGGTCCATGACATCTCGTCTCTGCTCTCTGCCCACCCCACCGGGGTTACCGTTGTCCTCATCCACAGGGCCACCCGCCGCCCCCGACGACCGAGCTCGACTAGGCCGCATGACGTCAGAGGCCAATCATCTATCGCAGGGTTTTTTCTGGCCTCCCATCTGACGGCCCCTCTATGATTGGTCTCTGACGATCACAACCTGCACATATATATTGTATCTCCCCCCTCTGCCCCATTTTGGTGCCCCCTTCTTCTTTTTTTAATCATCTGGAGGTAGACACATATTTTTTGTATCAGGACTAGACACACCGTCCTTCATAACCTCTTTTTTGTAGAAACGGTTGGCTGGCCCGTTTTGAGACCGCCACCGTTATGCTCATTGTATCAGTTATCTTTAGTCTCATAGACATTCACGGTCTCCCAAAGACTTTAATAAACTTTCTTTTCTTTCTTTCTTTCTCTCTCTTGTAGATATCCTCTTATGTAGACTCTTGAGTTCATATATCTCTAGTTTATTCTCTTTCTATGAGTAGTCTTGGAGCTCCCACTCCCTCTTGTATGTATAAAACCTCTTTTTCTCCCTTTCGTGTATAGCATATGGAGTTGCATTTGAGTAGAGTCTCACTCTATTGGAAATGAAGGTCACTTCAAATTACCTCCCTCCCTTCCATTGTTCTTTTCTTCCTTTCAAAGTCTTCAAAGTGCTTCTTACTCGGCCGCTCATTGTGCGCGCATGGTTTATCTATTTCCTGAGCCACGAAGGGAGCTCTTCCTTCCCTCCTAGACGACCTATATGGGACTTGGATCGTTGATGAATTCTAAGCATGGAGGGAGTATTCTCCCAACTCGGCATCAGTAGAGAAGGAGTAGGTGTTTTTCATGACAGTTTGACCCCCTGTCAGTGTTTTGCTCAATGGTCCGATTTTGACAAAAGTTATATCAGCGTGAAGCTCTCTTTAAGGCGCATTGCATTGTGTGATTATATCTTGTGTCTGATACAAACCCAAAAAGTTACGAGTCTCTGTGTTAGACAGACTATGTTTATGACAGTTTTTTATCCGAGGCAAACATAAGGGAAATTAAAGAATGCTAGAAAGAAATGTACAACCAAGCAAAGTACTTACATGATCAAGAAAGGCTTGAAGCTTGATTGATTTGACATGAGAAAGTACAATGCCTTTATAGGAGGATAGGCACACACCACTCTAAGTGTCAAATGTATATGGGATAAGTCCCATAGTGACACGTGGTACTCTAGGATATAAAGTAGTGTAGTACTACTCTAGAACTCAATAGAAACTCACTAAAAGTCACTCAAATCGACTCCATTTCCTAACACCCCTCCATGGAGGAAAGGTGAGGGACTACTGGAATGGAATCAAGAACAGAACATGACAGTCATCAAAACTGTGCATGCCGGTCTAGAACTAGACATGGCTCCCACACAATCTCAGAGGCAAGTGAGCATGGCTGAGAGGCTAGTGAGCATATCATAGATATCTCATCTAGCATGGCTCAGAGGCTCGTCATGCATGGATGCATGATCAACTCAAAGGTCTAGGAGACCAATGCACCAACAAATAAACCTATCAAAGCCAAAAACACATGGCTCCCACAGTACATCCCCTCCTGGCTCCAAAGACTAATGAGGAACATAGAGCCACACACCAAAAATAGAAAAGAAATACATCATTTTAGGAGGATTGTCCAAGGCAGAGTACCTTTATTGACTACACACACATGATTTATTGCATTTATTTTTGGGAAACACCCCTAGGGCAGAGTACCAAGATATATCATGCTTAGAAAGCAAAATCATGATCTCCATCATCCTCTAGATGTTGGAGACAAACAGTAAGAGCATGATCCTGTGTCCGATGGTCATCTTTGTCTGCATCATCACTAGTGGTGGATGCCACCCAACTGGCATGATGCTTCGATTGTTGTTGAGCAAGCTTCTGGTAGCACCTATCCTCAGTATGACCGAGCTTGTTGCAATAACTGCACTGAACAGCTTGAATGTCTTTCCTCGTGTTGGTGGAGTCAATGGCCTAGGTCTCCATTTGCTAGTGGAGGCAAGAGCCTGTGTAGTATCCGATGAGTAGAATGGAGATTCTTTGTTGCAGCGATCCTTTTCAAAAAGAAGAGACACCATATCTTTGAATGTAGTCGATGCAATGCGAAGTACTTCAAGGGCATTCTCAAAGCAAGAAATCCCTTCCATACTTGTCATGAGGACAGCCATTTTGTCCTCGTCATCCAGGCAACACTTCAAGTTGGAGAGTTGTTGAACTAAAGACTGAATTTTTGCTATATGTGCACTCAAGGTAGCAGAGTCTTCCATTTTCAACTTATAAAATTGCATTTTCAAAAATACCTTGGAGTTGGTGATCTTGTTACCAAATATATTCTCGAGGCGTGCCCAAATTTCCTTAGCCTTGGACTTGAAGTCAATGTGATGAATCAATGAATCATCTAGGCAAAGCCCGATGATTGCGATAGCCCTCGAATTGTGTTGCTTCCAAATCTTGCGTATTTGAGGCTCTGTTGATGCCTCAAGTGCTTCATCATCTTCGATGGCATCCCAGCATTCTCCTTCATGAGAAGGAGTTGCACTTTTGTTTGCCATGTGGGGAATCCGTCCCCCGTGAATTTGTCCACAAGGAGAGAGTTGGTGGAAATCGAACCCATAAAGCTGGCAGCTAGGGGAGAGAAGAGTGATGGACAGAATGGAGTTGTAGAAGAGGAAGAGCAGATGTAGAAGAGGAAGAGCGGACAAAATGGAAGAGTAGATGGCGGGCACAAGCGAGCAGAGGAAGAGATGGTGGGCACAATGAAGCTGTAGGTGGCGGACATAACAGTAGCGGACAGGGAAAAGGAGCGGGCAGATCAGTAGTGGGTGTACGGGCAGATAAGAAGGAACAACGCTAATTACAGATAACAGAGAAAGTGGTAGACAAGAGCATAACGCGAGCAAGTGTGTATCATCCTCATACACTAGTCTCTCCGAAACAGAGATCAGAGATCACTCATCCACAGTAGCAATACACTATAATAATGCAACAGGCGAGCTCGTAGCTCTAGCCTCTCTCCTTCTCACTCTCAATCCCCATACAATGCTGAATGAATCCCCATCCCCCTCATCTCCCCTCCTCACCCTCACCTTCCGGATGGGAAATCCCCTCCCTCTCTCCTATTGGCTGTCCCCTCATGTCGGGCAGTCACGCTCTGCCAACCTCTGCAGACTTGACTCATTGGTGGCATAGATGTTTCATCTGGCGGTGCCTTGTCAGATACAGGGTGGCTGCAAGTGGTGCACATGGGGTAGTTACAATGCACCGACTCGGCGTAAGCTGGCCGTTGAAAGAGACATAAAGAGACTCAGCGGCGGGATGACTCGTCATCCTTGTCATCGCCATGACTTGTGTGACCATGTCATCCCCTGACTTATGTCATCCTTGTTGAAATTTTACAGGGTTTCCAGATCATGTGTTCAATATGTGTAGGTCATTTGATGAGTACAAAAATTGAGTGTGTCAAGGGGAGTGATACAAAATGAACAAAAGTGGACAATATGTTTTTCTCTGTGCATATATGCATTGATTGGAAGAAACTGAGATAAAATTTCATCTGTTTCAATTGGTCTAGGTGTGCACAGCTGTGTTTTCTTTTCTAATCATATCTACCTTGCTGGCCTTACTGAAACGGCATACCTTCTGGTTGTCATGATTGCCTTCTACAGTCACACAACAGCTACTCCAGGTGTGGTCTTGGTTCAGCAGGGACAGACCGTTTAGTGCAGATTGTGCAGCAAATGCAGGAAAAATCCAAAATTCCAGGATTTTCAGAAAGCAGCATGCTTTTTGGTGCAAAGATTACAGGTGGAGGATGCGGAGGGACAGTATGCGTCCTAGGACGAAATACGGATGAAAGCAGTAAAGAAATATTCCAAGTAAATATATCTGGCATAAATCTATGAGAATCTCTCTCTCTCTCTCTCTCTCTCTCTCTCTCTTTATGTGCTTGTCTTTGGATATTCTTATAAGTGCATGTGCATCAGCATCGCATAGCTGCACGTGTTCACACCTTGTCACTTTCTAGGATATTTTTAGGGACACTTTCTTCATGAGGACAGTAGATTTACCAATGGATACGCCTCCCTTGCAAGGCTAGGGCACCAATGCTTCCATGCACACTCACAAGTCAAAAAATGAAAATACTCCTTTTTATTTAATGGTCCAGACCAGTAGCTATATAGTGGGCATCTCTTTGAGATGGGGGCAAATTGGAGGAACTACAGGTTATGATGCTCTTCTATCCTAGATTGTGAAAGTAGTGTGTGGAGCATCACCTCTGCAGTTGGATGCAGACCTTGGTATTGTCTGACCGTAAGTTTCTAAAGGTAGAGCTTCAAGAGTAATGCAAATACTAGATCCATAAACATCCACACTATTGTTATCACACAATCTTAGAAACCCTCCAAAGTTATTGAGTCGCCTTTCACAGATTTTCAAAATAAAGATGCCTTCATGTGACAAAAGGAAGCATAGGTCAACTTTGAAGATCTGAAATTTGCTCTGATTCATGCCCCAAAATTGGTGTCTCCCTCTAAAAACACACCACATAGTGCAGTTTTAATCTCATGATAGTCACTCATAAGGTTGAAAACCATAAACTCCAAAGACAATCTATAAAAGTGTATATTCAACAGACATGGACCTTCCCAACATAGTCATGCGCCGCCAAAATGGCATACTATAGAGAGCACTACCTTGGCATGCCCGAACGAAGATTGCTTATTCAAGCACCAAGATAGCAAATGATTCACCCTTCACTGCTTCTAGATGCAGCATAGATAGCAATGGGCAAGCTCGATTCACCCTTCACCGCTTTTAGATCATTGCAAGGCAACAACTTGCAGGTAAGAAAAACCATGTCAAAGTCAATCAATTGAGAAACACTTCTCTCCTTTGTCTAGGGCCAAGAGTTGTTTCTCCTTCCCATTTCAATTCAATAGGACTTACATGCATGAAATGCATATTCATCCAAAGTGCATTGAATGTTCAAGCTAACAATACTCAACGACAAGAGGGAGTAGCCTAGAATAGTGTCCCTGAACGAGTGGCGGAAGCAACGCCCTTTCATGAAGAGAGCGAGGAGAGAAAAATCCACCAGGGAAAGGATCCTCAAACCATCATGGGTCAACGGTCTATCAACATGAACTGAAGGAGAAGTGTCGACAAATGTGGAAGGCACAAACTCTACCAGGTCTTCAGTAGAAAAGTATTACTTTGAACAATTGAAATGGAGCCGAAGTCTCTAAACACAACCCATCTCTATCAAGGGCAATAGGGGCTAGGGGTGCCATTGGAGCATCTTGTCCAAGGGAGACACCACTAGAAGTCTTCTTGGGCCTTTTCTTCTTCTTTGAAAAAATCTCTAGCAAAGTGCCCAAAGATCCTGTAAATCCGACATTGATCCCGTTGGCCCTCAAATCTGTCGAAAAGGAGATCCTGAAGCATAATTTGGTCATCAAAGAAAGTGAGTGTTAGTGTGCGTGTGCGTGTGAGTGAGTGTGTAAGTGTGATCCTGATTTTTCTTTGTTTTCTTTCTTTAAGCATTCTCTGCAACAATCTTTCTTTGATTGCTTGCAGACTTGCCAGATAGATTAGGATGTTTATTTGGCATATACCGAGATCTTCAGATGATGTATTTTCTAGCACCTCTTTTCTAAGTTGACTATTCTTGTAATATTATCAATCAAAGTTTTCACCCAAAAAAAAAGTAAGTGTGAGTGTAAGTGTGAGAGAGTATGTGAGTGAGTGTGAGTGTGAATGTGAGAGAGTGAGATTGTGAGCAGAAAAGTAGAGTGGGTATGGGTATGTGAGTATGCGTGTGTGAGCAGAGGTGCGTGAGTGTGTTTGAGTGCGAGCGGAATGGAAAGTGGAAGAAGCAAGAACGAGTAGGTTGAGGTATGGGTAGGCTGAAAGAAATTTTATTAAAGTCCTCAAACTATCGAAGGGTCTATGAGACTAACAAAACCACATCTAATGGGAAAACCTAAATGAGTGGGACTACTAGGAAGGGCATCCCAAAACTAATACTAATATTTGAAAGCCATTTTAAAAAATAGATATACAACATGGTGTCATTTTGATGGTTCTCTGTATGTTTTTTGACTAGATCCACTGGCGGGTTGAGAATGGAGAAGAGGATCTCAGTGGATAGTGGCTCCGTCGAAGATTGGCATTGCTGAGAGATAAAACCTGTGATGGAGCACTACTAGCCATCAACCTACTCTCTATAAAAGATAAGCTTCATTGAAGCTCGCTAGGTGCTATCCAAGTCTTGCATGTGTGCAACTGTATGAGATCCTCTCGAATAACCGGACATGCAAATGGTTTGCAAGTCTTTGACTTCACATGGACAGATTGCCACCATTTTAAAATAGTCTCGAGTCCCACTCATCATGAGGCAAACTAGAGCAAATAAAACATTTCTAATCTCCCTCAGTCATGCTAATGTCATGGATGTGGATAGGGCCAGCCAAGATAACCTATATCGACTTGAGGTCATGGAGTTAAAATCACTGACTCGATGGATGTATGTGATCACTGGGATGGTATGTAATCACTGGGATGGCTATGTCATGTTAGAGGGGGGCAACTTTGAACTCAACCAAGAGGATTTGGCGTGGGAATGAAGCTGCGGATCATCTGTGTGACTAGTAAAATGTGGATCTCTGATAGATTGGGGCTCCCATAGGGAATGCCATACATACAAGCTGGGCAGACCAGAGAGTCAAAGAGAAGAGACTTGGTCCTAGGATCCTCGAAATGAGAGTGAAAGCAATGGGACTTGAGCTTGTTTGTATAACTGGTCTCATCGTAAAGATGGGGCCATAGAAGAGCACCTCCAGATATGTATAGGACATAAAAATCTCTACTAGAAACCGGACGAAAGTGAGCTGCTCTTTATGCATGATTGCCCACGTGTTGAAGATCATAACCATGGTTTTTACCAATGTTGATGTTCAAGTCATGTGTCTCACAATTCTTTGAAAAGAAATCACGTGTCTCACAAAAGGCTTGAATTACATCCAAATGTAATCGGAGAGCCTCAGTGGAAGAAGCGAATAAGACCACATCGTCTGCATAGAGAAGAATCTAAACCAAGAATGTAAGATGGAGCCCACACCTCCTAGTTTCTTGATCAATGTCTCAAGCTCATCTATGTAGAGACCAAACGGGGTTGGTGACAAAGGACATTCCTGTTTGACTCTCCTTAGTCCATCCAATCATCGTCCTAACCTTGCCTGACCGTCGCAAAGTGTCAAAGTCAAGACTAAGAGAGTGGAGAGGTAGAGTAGGGAGTAGAAGCCAAATGCAAGAAGAAGGTGGCAGCAAAAGGCATAGCAGAAGGCAAGTGGGAGCGGTGAATGGGTGGAGCCTCTATGGGCATCTACACCCAAGACAAGTACAACATAAACACAAAAAACACTAGTACATCATGGCTGAATCCATGGAGAGGAATGAAGCTGTAGAATGGCATCATTGCAGTGGCTCGTGGGATGTTGGTGGAGTCGTCAAGTCCATGGGAAACTCGATTATATGCAGGGTTGTGGCGGTATAAAACTGATGATAGAGCGTTGATGGTGGTCGATATGTGTGGTCTGCCGTGGTCTCTTGGCTATGACCTTGCATTGCGGAAGTGCCACCATTACTCCTCTGCTGGTGAACATCGAGGGAAGATCTCAAGCCTAGTCCATATAGTGGCATGCTAGCAGATCTGTCGTATCTCACACTCAAGGCCTCAGCTATGCTGTCTCCTTGGAGCCTATTGGTCCATATCATCTGGCTAGAAGAACTCTATGATAACACTTTGGGTGGAGTCTATCTAAGCGCCTTGATCTCGTCTATGTGTCCTGAGCAGCTGGTCTCTATGTCGTACGGCCCTCATAATGAAGGATGTTAGACATTTGCGATCTAGGTAAGAAAAGCGGCTAGAGAGGGGTCCGAATTCATCCCTAAAGAGGCAATGGTAATGATCACGAATCTCACAGTACTGAGGGCATCTGAAAGCGAAATGCTCCTCTGACTCAATCTCTTGTTGATGGCATAGTGTAGATTCGAGTTATGCCCTTAGCCCGCCCACTCTCAATGCGTAGTCAGTGTGATGAAACATGGAACTATCCGATGGAAATCCTCAAAGAGCGAGGGAGGTGGATCTGTGTGTAGCCCGGTGGATTGATGGATGCCTCCTCTAATATCCGTAAGTAGTGATCACTGTAGAAATTGAACTTCAAAGGAAGCTTGTTGGGGCTAACCAGGTCTTGAATGTCTATCACTGTAGAGATCCTCCAAGATAACTCAGCTAGCCTCGTGATTGTGAGAGGAAGAGAGAGAGCCTCGATCCTATACTAAAGGGGGGAAATTTGTCCATATGGAGTCCCAGCCTCTCAAATCATCTGTGTGTACATGCATACCAACATCTTTGATCGTTCTCAGCTGCTAATGTCATGGATGACGATAAGGCCAGCCATGGTAACTTGCATCAGCCTGAGGTCGAGGAGCCATAGTCCTTGGCTCGTAGTCCTTGGCTCGGTAAAGGTATGTGATCACCTAGAATGCTACGTCAAGTTGGAATGGGAATGCCCCAAACTCACCAAAAATAATTGGTGTGGGACCAATGGCTTATTGCGGATCATCTGTGACATTAAGAGAACCCAGAGCCTCTCCACCGCTGATAGATCAGGCCTCCAACAAGGACTGGGGTATGAGTAGGAGCGTTGACCTCCCCCGGTAATCTATCTAGTGTGAACTGCTCTTTGTGCATGGCTGCCCATGATCTGTTGAAGATCATAACCTTGGTTCAACCAAGGTTAACCTTCAGATCATTCAGTCTCTCAGAGTGCATCTAGATGTTGCTGGAGGCACCATGCGTATGATTGTGTCAAAGCTTTGCTAGAATTTGATCTATTCCACTAGATGAGGGGGAAGGATGAATTGGATTGAGACCAAGGTAACTGATTGAATTGGATTGAGACCAAGGTAACTGATTCTTCTACAAGTGAAGCTGTGTCTCTGGTTAGAAGTCTGTTTAACTGATTCTTCTGCAAGTGAAGCTGTGTCTCTGGTTAGCAGTCTGTTTAACAAAAACAATATTAAACATAAGTACTGCAGCAGACTTGACCAATTTGCTAGAGAATGTCAAAGGAAATTAGAAGCTGAACAATAAGAGTAGTAGCTTTCAATGCTGACTCTAAAGACAAAGAACCTGAAATGTATGAGTGTGGGTCTGCTATAGAGAATATGTTTCTAGTTGCTTGAAGAGGTGACCACTAAGTAGTCTTGCAGATTAGCTGTTAGTCCGTGTTCCTATAAACAAAGTATAGGCATGGGAAAAGTATGCAAGCAGCAATTCAAGTATTTGAATCGAAAATTTAGTGTGCTGAAGAAGCAACTCTAAAGCTGTGCTTAGATTAGCCATGAATCAAATGGGTTTGATCAGCAGTGAGATAGTGAAGGCACACGTCAGCCATGAATCAAGTGGGTTTGATCAGCAGTGAGATTGTTAAGGCATATTTCAGCTATGATGTGTTTTAGAGAGAGATTCTTGGAGAAAATCAGTTGAGCCCATGCAGTTGCATGTTAGGCTTATAAAGCTCTCTTTGCTAACTGTATTGTTTGTTTTTTTGCAGAATTATTTGCCTTACCCTCTTTATCATGGATCTACTGTGTTCATTGCCTTAGCTTGCATGAGAGTTGTTCAAGCTGTAAATTGCCCTGTAAATTAGGAACTTTGCTTCTTCATTTTGGTCATGGTCCTTGATAGAGGAAGGATATGATATTAGTTTAAATTTACAAAGAAGACAAATGGAGTGAGAAAGCAAGACAAGGCATGTATACACACCAAAACCTGAGGTTGACACTGGAGGTAGCAATCAAAGCCCTAGGAAGAGATGCGTTAGGAAATATTTGAGTGTTACCCCAATGTTTAACGATGGAATGAAATAAAGCCAAGTAGGACTTCATAACTATAAGCCAAGGGCTTGCTGTACATACATCTCCCAACAAATGTAGAGCTAATGGCCTTAGAGCCTCAATTTCATCCCTATGTGCCCTATGGCCTGTATGCAATGCTCGAGGAATTTGCTATTTTTGTGCTCTCCCTCGCTCCCTCTCCTTACCCCCCCCCCCCCAAAAAAAAAAAAAAAAGGAAAAAAATACTAACTTGGAGCCGCCTACTTCTACTAACTTGTTTCCCAAACCATCTTGTGGGGTCTAAAAGTATGGAAAGGGATCATTGGAAACTTTTGAGAGCTTATAAGTTGATGAATAGTTAGTCAACTATTAATCCACTAAACAATAGTGTGATTGGGGCACAATTTTTTATAGCTGGAGCAAGAGATCATATGGCTTGCCTTTGTTTTGTATGTCCATAGATCTTCTTGGGTGTCTAAATGACACTGCCAGATGGGCTTTAGTGGAGAGATACAGTGGGCTATCATGGCTTTGTATGAGAGGGTCACTGGTCGGGTTCGGACACGTGAGGGGCTCTCAGAGGAGGTATGCAGCACAATTGGGGTGAAGCAGGGTTGCCCGCTCTCTCCTACTCTCTTTGGATTATATATTGATGAGCTAGAGATGTTTATACAGATGACAGGCGGTGTGGGCTCTACTCTCTCAGGATCCTCCATTCCTATCCTCCTGTATGCGGACGATGTGGTTCTCATTTCCTCTACTGCTCAGGGCCTCCAGGCACATATTGAGGCACTCCACAGGTTTTGCCAGGACAGGGGGTTGACCGTAAACCTTGGCAAGACCAAGGTTATGGTTTTCAACACCTCTGATCGTATTTACAGCACGGATGAGTTTTGCTTCACTTATGACGGACAGCCCATTGAGCTTGTTAGAGAGTACACTTATTTGGGGGCAGTTTTCAGGGGACCGGTTTTCACCATGACATATGCAGCACGAGATAGGATTAGTAAAGGGTATGCTTCGTTGGCTCATCTTGAGCGTCAGTGTTTTCAGTCCCACTTTCAGCATCCCGATACGAAATCCTTGCTTTTTGATACATTGGTGAGACCAGCTGCGATGTATGCAGCTCCTTTCTGGGCAGGAGACCTCGGCGCTGCAGATTGGAGACGAGTAGAGAGGTTACAGATCATCATGTTTTCTCGGCTCATTAGGGCCAAGGCTACAGTTCCGCACGAGATCATGCTAGCAGAGTTTGGAGCTACTCCCCTTGCATTGGATGCAGCGTTTCAGTCGGTCATGTATTTGCATAGGGTTAGGGAGTTTGGAGACTCAGCAGCAGGCAGAGCTCGGTTGCCATGGTTAGCACTTGCATCTTCTATGGAGTTGGCACGATCTGGGGCCCGATAGTGCTACTACTTCAGACTCACTAGGTGGCTCACATCTCTTGGACTAGACATGGATAGACTGCCTCCCTTCCGATACAGCATAGATGCCCCTCATCTCGAGTTGACTCGCCACGAGCTTAGTAGGTCACGAGAGCAGACTTGCTGCAGCTTCATACGTATCGTACTTGGATTTATCCCACGCAGCTTCCGACGAAGATGGCCACATATCGTGACCACTTCCTTCGGATCTCAGAGGATGGATTTGTCATTCCACCAGGCTATACAGGTATCCACATGTCCCACTCACTGAGGATTGCCCTTGGCCAGCTTAGAGTCTCTTCGCATCAGCTCGAGATAGAGGCTGGTAGGATGCGACGCATGGAGGATGGACGGCGACCAGGCCGAGAGACCAGGATCTGCCCTTGTTGCACCATGGGAGAGGTGGAGTCAGAGGAGCACTTCATTTGCAGATGCCTGCTATATTATGAGCTCAGAGGTAGATTCCACTGTCTCTTCACGGATGGCTTTGGACCTCTCTCACGAGTGATGGACTACGAGGATCAGCATTGCCTAGCTCTTTATGTCAAGGAGGCCACTATGCTTCGACGAGACTACCTCAGAGACCATCAGCACAGACCGGAGCGTGATAGAGCCCAGCCTGATAGAGCTCAGGCACACGCTATACCAGAGGACAGAGACCAGGAGGAGCACGAGGAGGTCAGAGCTCACACAGGACACATGCCTCCACCCTGTGGATGTACATATGAGATGGTTTGTAGACGCCGTAGGATCTTGTTACATAGGGGACGTACTCGTCGCTTCATCTCCAGACAATCCAGGATGATGGCAGCTTTTCGGAGGAGACTTACTCATGGAGATCTCGCCCCACCAGCCGCTCACCTCACCTTTGCTCAGATTTGTACTCTCATAGCAGGAGGCAGAGTCGATGGACTGGATTTCCAGTATTATTTTGGTTCTCAGACTCCGTGACACCTGGACTTGTATCTTTGCATTGGCATATTGTACTCATCCCCCCATTTTGCACCCAGGGGCGGTTTCCTTGCATCTAGTTTACTTTGTATTTAGGCTCAGATTTGACATTATGTACTTTCACTTGCATTGTATTGCGTAGCACTTAGATGATATTCGACGATGCCTCTTCTTTGTGGCACGTTGATTTTGTGCTATCTTGTATGCAGAGTTCTTGATGTCCCATGGGCCCATTTTGGCCTTTAGTGGACAATAATACACTTTCTTTCTTTCTTTCTTTCTCTCTCTCTCTCTCTCTCTCTCTCTCTCTCTCTCTCTCTCTCTCTCTCTTCTTCCATATTTTACATTTTGTATCTAGGCAATTTTGGTACTCTATTTCATTTCATTTTGTATCTAGGATTTTTGTAGCCATTTTTGGCATCTTAGCGGTATTACGATGAGGCCACCTAGTTGGCGCATCGTTGATGATGTATTTTCCTTTCGGATGATTTTGTGTCCCATAGGCCATGTATGGCCTTCCGTGGACCTTTAATAAAATTTCTTTCTTTCTTTCTTTCTCTCTTCTTTCACTTGTCTGTGAAGGAACATAGTGAAGTAGGGAGAGGAGGTAGGGTAGGAAGGAAAAAGAGCTATGGAGGACGGAAGCAAAGGAAACAACTAGAAAGTATGAAAGACATAATGAAAGAGCATGAACCAAAAGAAAGTGCTCACATGTATAGAAACTATTTCATTCATTTTATGCATAGCAAGGGCAGAGAACCCATAAAAGATCCCCAAAATAGCTGCCTACACAAATGTGCACATCTCCCAGTCAATGAAGTTAATGGTGAGAATGCCCCTGAAGATATGTCGATGTCAGCCATGGGAGCAAATACTAAGGGCTATTACTCCATGACTCTCAAAATGCCGAGTGGAGAGTCACCGAAGTCGGAGTAGATCCTCAAATGTGAGAGATTATATGCTTTAGGAAGGTCTTAACACTGATATGTATCAATATCAGTGTCTAATCCTTACACTAAACCGGTTAAAGTAAAATTAGGGTTTTTGCACTTTTAGGGTTTCTCACAGAAATTAGGGTTTTAATAGGTCTTTTCAAAATTTGTTCTGGGAAAGTGTCCTAGAAACACTCAGGAGCCCTCTGATGATGAAAGTCCCAAAAAATACTGAGTATCCAAGCTGAAATTTCAAAACTCGGCTTTTAGGTCCAAAAACACAAATTTGACCGTTTTTCTCAGATTTCAGCACCGGATTTGCTGTTCAGAGTGTTGTCCAACAGCAGGAATAGAGGTGGGCAACTATAGAGATAAAGGCGATCGCTGAAAAAATACCTCAACCAAACCCTAAATCCTCAAAAGCAGTGTGGCGACTGGTAGAGAGGTCACAAACTGCAGATTCGAGCTGTTGAATAGCAAGACAGTGGCTCTACAATAGTGGCCCAGCTTGTAGGAGCTACTTGAAGCTGATTTCGGTGATGAAGTGCCTCCAAACTTCCTCGAAATGCAACAACCACCCATGAACTTGTTGAAAAAGGGGTCTAGAGTAGTCGCCCTAGTTGGAATAGCAGCTTAGAGTGAATTTTTCATGACTAGGAGCTCCAAGACCATCAGCTTCACCAATGGCAGTAGCTCCAAGCTTGAATTTGTTGAAAAAGAGTAGCTCATGGAGAGGCTAAGGGTGAGAAGGGGGCTGTCTTCCAAGAGGAAAGAGGGAGAGTAGCTCCTCTTCCTTGGCCTCCCTCCCCTCAATTCCTTGGAAGAGCAAGAGGGTAAAGGAAGGAGGAAGGATGGCTCTGATACCACATGAAGGAACATAGTGGAGTAGGGAGAGGAGGTAGGCTAGGAAGGAAAGAGAGCTATGGAAACAGAAGCAAAGGAAACAACTTGGAAGTATGAAAGACATAATGAAAGAGCATGAACCAAAAGAAAGTACTCACATGTAGACCAAAGTGCTTTTAGGCTTGATTAGATTGAATGATTTGACAAGTGACAAGTACAAGCCTTTATAGGATAGGCATACACACTAGAGTGCACAAATGGGATGGCTCTCAATATGACACGTGGCACTCACACATAAGACTCTACTGAAACTCCTAGTAGAACACACTAAAATACACCTCAACTTGACTCCATGTTCTAACAGTCTACCCTAGCCTCTACCTCTCCTTCTCTACTGTGAGCTGAGCTCCATGGCTCAGTCAAGGGGTCACTGCAAACAAGTTTGGAGCAGCCATTAGCCCTACCCATCAGCCAGTTTGGCTGCCATAGGTCTCAACTCACCCTTGCCTGTCCTAGCCGCTATAGCCCCCTAGCTCGAATTTCTCATTGCAGGATGGTGCTGAAGATGTTACACTTGTAGTAGGGGAAAACATGCAATGGCCCGCGAGTTCTCAGCTCCTCGTTGCAGCACAGTCTGCCGCTCAACATGACATTGCAAATCGGGTACCTTTCTGCCTAGCAGCAGCTCAAAATTCAGCAGATTGTGTGAGACAAGCACTAGGGCAGATTCGTTACCTTGGACATGCTTAGCACAACCTTCATTCGTGAACACACGAACACAGCAGCAATTTCGACCTGTATGAAGTACAACAACAGCTCTAGCTCTACACACGTTGGTCTAAGTACAAGCTAGGAACATCACAAAGTAGTAGTAGCAGGGCAGGGTGGGGCCTCCAAGCCATGGTTGGTAGGAAGGTCAAGTCCTTTTCTCAAGTGGTGGTCCCCCCGCTACTGCCCCCCCCCCCCCCGCTTGCACTAGAAGGAATGCACGGGTTCTAAGCCAACAATAGTGGATTGAAGACCTTATGCAGGAAAACCAGCAGCTCAAAACAAACATAGTAGAGCTACAAAATGCTTGTCGACGACAATGGAGAATCGAGTCAAAAAGCAGCCTAGCTTTGATTTAATCAGAGAAGCAACTCAGCTCTGATTCAATCAAGTCAACAAGCAAGTCAGCTCTGATTCAATTCGTGAAAGAAGCATTGATAAGATCTCATAGTAGGCTACATAGGCACAAAAGAAGTGCTCTTCTAGCCCGACCTCCCCTATTGTGCATAACCTACAGATCCTCCTCTCTGGGCATGCCTGTAGCTCTCCCTGCCTCAATCCTCAATTGATAGGAAGAGACCCGCATCTGCACAATGGCAATCTTCAGTGCATGTGAGACTCCTCTGTGCTCTAGGTAACAAGGTCTGATGATGAGTCCGTCCTTCGATACTCTCAAGAATTGGTCACGGTAGTACTGGATCTTGGTGGGGAACTCCTGGTCCCCCCAAAAGTCCGAGAGGTATGAAGTAGGAGGAGATCTAAACGTATGATGGATCTCGTGGAACTCAAGTGCTACATCCATGTTGTACTAAAAGGGAGGAAGCCGGTCCATCTGAATACTCTGGCTAACAAACCATGTGGATAAAGGTGCATACCATATTGTGCTGACCCCGCTCTTTGCTAACCATCTAGATGACTCTAGAGAGAGATAGATAGATAGATAGAAAGAAAGAAAGAAAGAAATTTTATTAAAGGTCCACGGAAGGCCATACATGGCCTATGGGACACAAAATCATCCGAAAGGAAAATACATCATCAACGATGCGCCAACTAGGTGGCCTCATCGTAATACCGCTAAGATGCCAAAAATGGCTACAAAAATCCTAGATACAAAATGAAATGAAATAGAGTACCAAAATTGCCTAGATACAAAATGTAAAATATGGAATATGAGGAACATCGTCTTCCCTAAGGGGTCTGTGATCCAAAGAAATGATGGAAGTCATGGCCATCGACCATGCCTCCTGCCATGAGTGTGAAGATCTGGGCAAGTGTCAAATGGGCTGCTGGCGGTGCCAAGTCTCCATGGAGCAATCTCCTCCGAAAATCTGCCATCATCCTCCGTCGTCTAGAAATAAAGCGACGGGTACGGCCTCTGTGTAAGATCATCCTGCGGTGCTGCCGGATCATGTCATATGTACATCCTCGGGGTGGAACCATCGGTGCTCTCTGGCAAGATGGGCTATCTCTGTGCTCATGGTCCTGCGCCTCGTCCTGCTCCTCATGAATAACCAGGTCTCTGGCAGGGATGCGACGGTGCTCTCTGAGGAATCTCTCTCTGTATCTGGTGATCTCCCTGATGAACAACGCTAAGCAATACTGATCCTCATACTCCATAATCCGAGAGAGAGGTCCAAATCCGTGCCCAAATAAACAGTGAAATCTGCCACGGATCTCATAATATAAAGGGCATCTGCAAACAAAGTGCTCCTCAGTCTCCACCTCCCCCATAGTGCAACAAGGGCATATCCTAGTCTCTCGCCTGGGTCTATGTCCGGTAGCTGTACGACGCATCCTGCCGGCCTCAACGTCTAATCTGTGGGAAGATACCCTGAGCTGGCCCAAGGCAATCCTGAGTGAGTGCGACAAGAGAGAGAGAGCGAGAGAGAGAGAGAGAGAGAGAGAGAGAAAGAAAGAAAGAAAGAAAGAAATTTTATTAAAGGTCCACGCAAGGCCATACATGGCCTATGGGACACAAAATCATCCGAAAGGAAAATACATCATCAACGATGCGCCAACTAGGTGGCCTCATCGTAATACCGCTAAGATGCCAAAAATGGCTACAAAAATCCTAGATACAAAATGAAATGAAATAGAGTACCAAAATTGCCTAGATACAAAATGTAAAATATGAAAATATGAGAGAGAGAGAGAGAGAGAGAGAGAGAGAGAGAGAGAGAAGTAGAAGTAGAGTCTATTAACATCCTCGGGGGGCCAAAAATGACCCATGGGACCCGTCTCATACCATGCTGTGCTGACCCCTTGCTCTTTGCTAACCATCTAGATGACGAGAGAGAGAGAGAGAGAGAGAGAGAGAGAGAGAGAGTTTATTAAAGTCTTCGGAAGACCGATGGGTCTATGAGATTGTGAAAATCTCGATACAACAAGCTGTGGTAGTGGAGCTACTAAACGAGCGTCCATACCAATGCAAAATGCAAAAATGTAGAATAGCAGTACTAATCCTAAGTACAACATAGTCATGTCGATGGTTGACTATATATCAGTCTCAGCATCGTCATCAATATCATCATCATCATCGGTAGCATCAAGATATCAGGATGGATGAGCCGGTGGAGGCATGAAGTCGGCAATAGAGTGTTGTCGGCAACTCTGAGATGCGGTCTTGGCACGTCTCTTGGTCGTAGCTCTGTGTCTGCTGACCAGGGCTATTGTGACCCCTGTCGGTCGGGGGCTCCGACTCTAAAGAAGAAGGGGATCTCCTCGAGTGTGATCTATGTGTCAACCCTCTGTCTAAGTTGTCGGGTCGCAGGCTCCGCGGGTCACGGTCATGTCGAGGCCTCGTCTCGTGGGGGTCCATGTGATCTACCTGAAAGAACTCCGTGATAGAGCTCTGAGAGGGATCAGCCGAGGAAGAAATTCGTTCCTGTCTCCGTGCTCAAAGTATCCTCTCACGGTGCCTAAGTGCCTCATGAATGCCAAACACCGCTGGTCTAGGTAGGAGAGGAAACATGCCAAAATCCCGTAACTATCCCTGAACAGGCAGTGGAAACATCCTCGGATCTCATAGTACACAGGACACCTGAAGATGAAATGCTCCTCTGTCTCAACCTCCTGCATGTCACATAGTGTGCATATGCGCCTCTCCCTCCGAACTGCCCAAGAGAGATCCTCGGCGAGTGGGGTAGGTGAATCTGTGTGTGGGTCAATGAAACCCTCTGCTGTGATATGTAAGAAGTGATCTCTGTAGAAGTTAAGCTTCATTGGGAGTTCACTCGGTCCCAACCAGGTCCGAAATGTGTGTAGCTGTAGTAGATCCTCACAGATAACCCGGTTGACCTCTTGTGATGAGAGGGGAGAAAACGGAGCATCCATGCTATACTGGAAGGGAGGTAGTCCATCCATGTGGAGCCCCAATTGCTCAAACCATTTCTCTGTACGTGCATACCACACCTCTGGTCTCCTCCTGCTGCAAGTGCCATAGAAGAGGATAGAGCTATCCATGGTAGCCTGCTACGCCCCAAGGTATAATCCCCATATTCCCTAACTCGGTACAGATATGTGATGACCTAAAATGCAGCATCTAGCTGTAAAGGGGGTGACCCAAACTCAGCCTGAATGATCTTGTGAGGAACGGATGACTTACCACGAATCATCCGTGATAACATGAGAACCTGTAGCCGCTCCACATGGGCCCACTCTGTATCTGACAAGTCTGGCCCCCAACAAGGGCTGCCGTACATCCCCGCTGAGAGAGCCAAGGAGTCAAAAAGCATCCCCTTGGTGCGTGGATCCTGAAAGTGCGAGCGGAAGCACTGCCTCTCTAGTGCGAGCCAAGGAGTCAAAAAGCATCCCCTTGGTGCGTGGATCCTGAAAGTGCGAGCGGCCAATGAAGCAAACCCTCTACTCAAGCGTGCCTGCATCGCGGGTCTCATAGTGAAGAAGGGTCCGGAGAAGATAACCCCAAGATAAGTGTATGATGAAACTCAAGCGTGCCTGCAACGCGGGTCTCATAGTGAGGATGGGGTCCGGAGAAGATAACCCCAAGATAAGTGTATGATGAAACTATCTCAACAGATGACCCCGCAAATGTGAACTTCTCCTGACGCATGATGGCTCGAGATGTATTGAAGATCATGACCTTGGTTTTACCCAGGTTGATCTTCAAATCATGAGACTCACAAAAGGACTGTAGTGCGTCTAGGTGTCTCTGAAGCCCCTCTGCTTAGGAAGACAAGAGAGCCACGTCATCTGCATAGAGCAAAATCTGGATCAGCGTGTCCGCAAGAGAGCAACCTACACCCCCCTATGTCTGCATCATTGTCTCAAGCTCGTCAATGTAGAGGCCAAACAAGGTAGGCAACAAAGGACACCCTTGTTTGACCCCGATGGTGCTCATGATCTCATCTGTCTACGTGGATCCTGCCCGAACTTCGCCAGAAACTCTCTCATAAAGTGCCATGACAGCCCAAATGATCTCCTGGTCATAACCCAAGTCCTGTAGGCGCCGTATGAGGCAGACTCTTGGGACCGTGTCAAATGCCTTGCGAAAATCCACAAAGCAACAATAAACCCTCTGCTTCCGTGACCTCGCCTCCTCGATGATACATCTGAGCGTGAGAATGTGGTCCATGGTTTCATGATCACGCTGGAATCTGGCCTGTCTTGCTGCTCTAAGTCCTTGACACTTTGCAAGTCTGCTAACCTCGGAGTCAAGTACTGATGCATAAATCTTGGACATGACATGTCCAATCATAATGGTCCTGTAGTTCTCTGGGCTCATGGGATCCCCTGCCTTGTGGATGGGTGAGATAGTATTAATGGTCCAAGTGTGTGGAAATCCCAAACAAACCGCTTCATTAAAAAGCTTTGCTAAGATCGGGGCTAGGAGGTTAATCCCATATGCAATGAACTCAATGCATAGCCCCTCATGATCCTTCGCTCGACCATTATCAAGTTTTATTACGGCATCCTTTACCCCTCCTCTAGTGAAGAGGGTGCAGGATGTGGGACGAGGCACGTGTGAGAGGTTAGGGATGGCTGCTTTGGGATGTCATAAAGTGTGCGTGCATAATCCAACCAGATCTGAGTGTCAATGAGTGGCGGAGGGGACCGTCCTTCTAGAAATCTCCACCAGAAGTCCTTAGAGTTGTTACTGAACAAAATGTTCAGTAGCTCCTCCTCGTTCCGACGAACGAAGTCTAGTTTCTTCCTCCGTACCAGTCTACGGTATTCACGTAGCATATTTGGTGCGCTTGGAAGACTGTTTTTGGTTTCGAATCTGAGTTGACGACATAAAGCCTTACACGCATCATTGTACCAACTATTACAGGGTACGGTTCTAGGGGGTGGTGGCCGGGTGGAGCGGGTGGTGTGGGGAAAGCGTGAATGGCAGCCTCGTGTAGTGAGTGGGTGACAAGGGCAGCACGATCCTCTGAAAGGGGTATGAAGTCAATATAAGTGAGGAGTATGTATAGACGGCCAAAGTAAAAAGGTGAGTGATCCCGATCAAAGCGTATATCATGGTAGGTGGAGTAAACACTGAGTGGGGTGGAAGGTGCTATGCGAAGGGAGGTGGAGATGCTAAAGAAAAGGTATGTATGATCAGCCCCTAGGGGGAGAGGTGCTACAGTGAAGTCAGTAATGCGAGATGTAAAGATAGGGGATCCCATGATGTAATCAACAACACTGGAGTCCCCCCCCATGTGGAAAGCATGTGAAACCACCAAAAGCAGGCCATCTGTCAAGACCATTATAGACAATGAGATCATGTATCCTGTCGAGGTCTAATAGGGCCTGCCCATAAGATGAGAATGGACCTCGCCTGTCAGCCGAAGCCCGTAGCATACTTGTCTCCTCAAGGTCAATATCTGGCAGTAGAGTGTAATCATCTTTGAAGTCAAGATGTGGTACCTGACAGGCCCTTGTCCTTGCGTTGAAGTCCCCTAGTAGAAGGACTTCTCCGCGGCTAGAGAGAGAGAGAGAGAGAGAGTCTATTTTAGTTTGCAAAAGACCAAAAGGTCTATGAGACTTAACAAACTAGATACAGTAGAGAAAACTAAAGAGCGGACCACTAAAACTCCCAAAAAACGAACCTCTACTTGTAACATCAGTTATAGATAGTCTTTAGGTTTTGATTTGAAATCCCTAATGAAGGGCCTTGCCTTCACAGTAAACAAACCTCTTAGCCTCCTTTCTGGCTGGTTTCACCTTTGCTAACTCTGTGGCATTTTGCTCAAATTGGGATCTAGTGAGTTCTTCTTCTATCCACATATTTGAAGGAATAAAGATGAAATGCACGCAACGTAATGGAAATAAGAAAATTATAGAGTATCAGATTGGAAGAAGTGACAAACAACAGACTATGTATTGCAATAAAAGGATAATCGACTACATCTCTGAAGACCTCACACACATCTTGGTTACAACATCTTGCCATCATATAGACTAGAGGCAACACATAGTCAACCACTAACGCCCATCAATAAAAAGTCTTATAATTAGGCATAGGAGATGCCATGAACTGGGTGGGATCAAAGGATTGATCCCCGCCAAGAACGTCGCTCTAAATTGACCCTGCCTTCATGCAAACCATGTACGAGCACGCATGTCCAGCTATCAACACCCATCCACGGTTTGTTTTCCAACACCCCCCTCAAACTGAGGATGGGCGATCTAGAGACCAAATGTATGAAAGCTTGCTACCAACAAATTCTCAAAGGATCCAAAACAAAGGATCTTGAACCAGAGATGACATGCAAAGAAAACCCGAACAAAAGCCAATTATCACTCACAAAACTAGGTGAGGATTTACAAATTCCTTCTGCCCGAAGAAACTCACAGTAGATCAAATTCGGAAGACAAAACTAAGCAGGGTGATACCAAGATTTACAACAAAACTCTATGAAAGACTCGAAATGTTCAACAGACTTTGCCTCAACCCTATGGGAAGTTTTTGGCATACAAGACCACTTTATTCTCCTAATTTATTTGCTGCTAGAACAGTTTGTTCTCTCAGGAGGCATACCCATCGTAATTGGCATCATCAACGACGCACAAGCCTGCAACTTCTTTTGTGAGAGCAAGAGCAGCTCTCTCCTTGTTTTTTCCACCTACCTTGTTCTTTTTCTCAATGTCATCTCTCTTCTTGAAACAATATTCTTCCTTATGCCCTGCCTTGCTACAATATCCACATTGGACTTGTTTCTTGCTCTTCGAGCTTTTGCATGCATAAACTCTCTCTTCATCGACGTGAGTCTGCCTACATTCGTCATCCAATAGTGTCGCAATCATTTCTTCTACGCTCATGTCGGCATGCATGCGCAGTATCTTCACGATCTCGTTGGGGGAAGATTTTACAGAAGAACTGCTTTGGAGTCATCTTCTTCAACTTGGACACTGAGATCTGTTAGTTGACGAAGGTTAGTTCTCATCTGATTTAAATATCCTCCTAGTGTAGCTACTTCCCTTATTTGCAAGCTAAAAAAACTCTTGCTTAAGGAGAACTTTAGAGTTTGTTAACCGAGCACCAAACAACGCATCAATTGCACCTCAATTTTCATGAGCACTTTTCAAAAAATCAAGGTGATGATTGAACTTTGAACCTACTACACGTCTCGAAATCCCAAGAGCACACTTGTTCTTCTTTTCCCATAAAGTGACCTTCTATAGGGAATCCTGAGCTGCCTTGCTAGCAGGCTTCTTCTCTGTACTTGTAACCACTGCCCAAAAACCTTTATCCATGAAGTAAAGTCATAAGGTAAGCTGCCATGCAGCAAAATTTGCTCCAGTGTAGACCACGAATTTTGCAATAGCTGACTCGGCCTTTGTCTCCATGACTGGTTCTGCTTTGATACCAACTGAAGGAATAAAGATGAAATGCACGCAACGTAAAATTACACTTATGGAAATGGGAAAATTGTGGACTATTAGACCGGAAGAAGTGACAAACAAAAGACTATGTATTGCAATAAAAGGATAATCAACTACATCTCTGAAGACCTTGCACACATCTTGCTTATAGCATCTTGCCATCATATAGACCAAAGGCAGCACACAGTCGAGCACTAACGCCCATCAATCAAGGCTTACAATTAGGTGCAAGAAACGCCATGAATTAGGAGAGATCAAAGGATTGATCTGCACCAGGAAGGTCGCTCTAAATTTACCCTGCCTTCATGCAAAGCATGCATGAGCACACATGTCCAGCTATCAACACCCATCCATGGTTTGTTTTCCAACATCATTTGTAGCTTTTCGATTTTTGAATTCTAGAATGTGAACTTTGCTAGCTCTTATTGCAAGGGTGAATATTGCATGAGCATACTTCTGGTGATTTTACGATCTCGCTGTTGGACAAAAACGTAGAAATTATCAGCAGTTCTTCATATACCATCTAAATGAATTATGATCAAGTCATCCTCTCGCCACTCATGCTTGGTGTTACTTTCTTTATCTCCTCATAACTTTCATCGAATGTCTCTTCCGTTTGATACCAATCCTTAGGTAATCTCCACACCCTAATTTTCAATGCGTTAGCTTCTCATTTTCATCCTCCTTGATTGCTAAATCGACTTGTCTCCGTAGCTTGGTTACAACCTCATGAGAGATCAGAGTATCGAGCTTAGAGATAACGATCGAAGGGGGGCTACTCACACATTGATGTACTGCTTCTCTAGGGGCTCCACTCTCATGGTTGATCCACTTCCATGACTAGGTCTGCATTGGGCTCTATCTAATGGACATGCGATGGCACATAGAGACACTACTGAGATAGATTAAATAGCAGCAGCAAGAGGTGACCACGCCACAAGAGGTTGAAGTAGACTGAGCAGAGCGTCGTGTCACAAATTTCTATGCATTTGATCAGCTCCAAGACATAGTGGGGTGGAGGAGGGGGAGCTTGTTGACATGAGGGCAATGTGGATAAGTAGGGAGAGACGACGCGATGTTGTTGAGCCAGCTTTTGTCACTCTCACAATGGCTAGCATTATCCTCTTCTATGACCCTAGCAGCTGAGGGTGACCACCACGATTGATCAAGGTCCACCGGTCTATCTTAAAAGCTCTCTGGAGGAGGAGGAGCTTGTTGACATGAGGGCATTGTGGATCAGCAGGGAGAGACGACGTGATGTTGTTGAGCTAGCTTTTATCACTCTCACCATGGCTAGCATTATTCTCTTCTATGACCCTAGCAACTGAGGGTGACCACAATCGATCAAAATCCAATCTATCTTAGCTCTCCTCAGAGGAAACCGCTAGAGGCGAGGCGTCACTCTTGACAGATAGATGCAGACGCAAGACATATTTGCACCCACTAGAGTGCCATAGGGCACTTGGTTTCGGATTTTGAGTCTTGTTTTTCACCTTTCAGTTTCAGCTTGAGTTTTGAGTTTGAGCTCTGGAGCTCCTTGGCTTAGCATAGCACTAAGCAAGGGCCCTAGTGTGCCCTTTGCTTGAGCCCATGGAGGCTTGTATGAATTTCTTTTCTTGATGTACTTTATCCTATAGGCCCGTGAGGCCGTCTCAGGACGTTAATCTCTCTCTCTCTCTCTCTCTCTCTCTCTCTCTCTCTCTCTTTCTCTCTCTCTCTCTCTCTCTCTCTCTCTCTCTCAGGACCAGCGGTGCCTAGCCGCTTTCTTACATGAGATGACCCGCCACCGAGATGCATCTCTCCGAGCACGACAGCATGTGCAGCCCACATAGCGTGAGGACACTCAGCGACCCATCACTGATTTCTTCCAGTCACAGGATACCTCTCCTTAGTCTAGCCGACGACGTGGACGTGAGCGAGAGCCAGAGCCACGACAGCTACGCCAACGGACAGACTCACACATCCGGGTCCATGACATCCCTTCTATGCTCTCAGCCCGCCCTACCGGGGTCACCGTCGCTCTTGTTCTTCAACATAGGGCCGCCCGCCGCCCCTGACAACCGAGCTCGACTAGGCAGCGTGACGTCAGAGGCCAATCATCCATCGCAGGGTTTTTTCGACCTCCCATTTGACGGCCCCTCTATGATTGGCCTCTGACGATCACCACAGGCATATATATATATTTGTATCTCCCCCCTTATGCTCCATTTTTTGTGCCATTTTTTTTTGTATTATCTGGAGATAGATACACATTTTTTGTACCAGGACTAGACACAGGGTCCTTCATAACTTTTTTGAAGAAACCGGACCATTTTGAGACCGCCACCGTTATGCTCATTGTACTAGTTATCTTTAGTCTCATAGACCTTCACGGTCTCCCGAAGACTTTAATAAAATTTCTTTCTTTCTTTCTTTCTCTCTCTCACGCCCGCGAGGCCTCCTGCAAATGTTAATACATCTCTCTCCTCGCCACCCCTCAGCCCTCCCTTGCCACCCCTCTACCCCCCGCCAACCTACTCGGGGCTCCTGTGCCACCCCTCTACCCCCGCCAACCTGCTCGAGGATCCCGCGACACCTCTCAGTCCCCGCTCGTCTGCTTGGGAGATCTTCTCCCCCACCGGTCTGCTCTGGGACTCCCGCTGCGACACCCGTCTGGTTGTGCCATTTGCTGCTGCTGCGCCATTTGGTGGTGCTGCTGTTGCTCCCGCTCCAGCTCCTCCAACTACCCTCGGGCCTCACAAAGCCCTCTCCGCCGCCAATTGGGGCATAGTTCACGCACCACAGCCTTCTTCGGGGCCTGCAGGAAGCCAAGAATATCAAGAAACTCAGAGCTTGAATCAAGAAACGCAATGCAGCACTAAAATAAAAGACAGTAGACAAGGGTAAAATAAAGGGGACATACCTGCATGCATGAAGGTCACTCGGGGCAGCAAAGGATGTAAGAAATGTCTTCTTTCTTGCACTATCACACTTCTGCAAACAATCAGGGTTAGATAGTGAGCTTGCAAGATAAATGGACCAGCCTCCATAAGGTTTGCACAGCCCTCATTGAGAATATAGATAATTTGGAAGCTACAAATGTAGCCCGATTGACAGCACTAGTGGATAAGGTACTCAATGAAGTGAAGAAACAGGTGGGAAGATGCAAGAAGAGTGAAGGAAAGAGAAATCCAAAAGAGAGAAATGGGAAAAAGACAAGTTGGAATGGGTAGCTGCCAATACCTGCCTCCAAGGTAAAGTACATGCATTGGAAATTGAAGTACGACAAATAAAAGAAATGAATGGGGCCCCTATAGAGACATGCAAGGCAACGAAAGAGCTCAAAGCAGAGAATGCCAACCTCAAGAAAGATATTGCAGCTATGCAGGCCACAATGCAAGGGAAACATGCTGAACTGAACTGCAAATCAGCATGGGGGAAGCCAAGATGTTGGAATGGATGGCAGATGCCAAGATATTGTTCACCAAAATGGGGGTCAATCTCACTTGCGAGATAGCTTGAAACGTGGGTAAACCTGAGGCTATCACAAAACCACTAGTGCTGAAGGTCTGGGCAGCCATGGACAGAAAAACCCTCATGAGCACGAGATCGACTTTGAAGGGAACCAAGATCTACCTAGATGATGACCTCACACTTCTACAATAGGAGCACAGAAGGGAAGGTATGGTACGAGTAATGGCAGCGAGGGAAGCAGGGGAATGGGCTGCATATAGGGATGGTAGGGTGATCATCCGAGAAAGAGGAGACAAGGAGGATAAGGAAGAAAAGGAAGAGAAGGAAGAGGGAGAATTATGACGGTGTCGAGCCCATGGGATGTGTGCACACACCGGACTAAAAATAGCAGTATGGAATTGTAATGGCACACTATGGTCTGACCCAGGAGGTTTATTGGAGACATATAATGATAGAGATATGATCTTCTATACCGAGACACACGAGAGCCCGAAGAGAGGGATGCCCACAGTAACAGGTTACACATGGGAGTCAGCTCACAGGAGGGAGTTGAGGAGAGATAGCAGAGTATGAGGCTCTGGGGGAGTGGCTGTCCTTTTCAAATCACACGTGAGACCACTCATATCTGTGGTCTGGAGACAGGAGCGTGCACGACACATGTGGATACGAGTTCAGCTTTTAGATGCTCGACCTATTTTCATTACGGTGTGCTACTTCCCTCCAGACACGTCATCCTATGCACGAGAGGTCACTACAGATGGACACAACCCATATGAGACGATCCACGATGACGTCACAGGGTTCTCCAGACAGGGAGACACACTCCTATTGGGGGATTTCAATGCACGGATAGGAAATAAACAGATAGGCCTACTTGATTTCACAGGTGACAGAGATCCACACAATCTTGGAGCTAGATGCAGCTGAGCTCGGGATATTGAGGCACTCTGCTGATGCTCCACAGGTGACAGGTTATGGATGACTTCTGCTTGAGCTGAGGGCAATCCACGACCTGATTATCTATAATGGTCTCCATAGCTTCTGGAAGGCTCACTTGCTTTCCGTATGGCGGTGGATCTAGTACAGTGGACTATCTACTAGGCCCACTAGACTATCTCACGGATGCACGATTTCACCATACCACCCCTCCACTCGGAGCTTCTGGAAGGCTCACTTGCTTTCTGTATGGCGGTGGGTCTAGTACAGTGGACTATCTACTAGGCCCACTAGACTGTCTCACGGATGCACAACTTCACCATACCACCCCCCCACTTATACTTGGCCTTCCATATCTCTGCCATCATGCCAGCCACAGGAAGAGCTCCCCCCACACCCGCATGCATTCAGATCCACTTTGACCGTACACTTGATCCAATGTACGTGAATCACTTGGCCAAAGAGGTCCCGGTCCTACTTGGAGATGATATAGACCTTGCCAGCACTTCCAACAGCCTTGTCTGAGTGGTACAAGATGCTGCTACCAGATCCTTTCCCACGACCCGATCCAGGAAGGTTCGAGATGGGAAGATGCCTCTAAACCCTTGGTTCGATGATGCGTGCAAAGAGGCGAGAGCCCACCTCACACAAGAGTGGGCTTTGGGTCATTTAACGTCACCCGAGGCACACAAGATCTTTCGACGACTAACGCGTCGTAAGAGGCAGGCCTTCTTCACACATAGGATGGATGGATTGTTAGATATTTCCAAGGAGGATACCCAACCACTGGATGGGGGTTTCTATCGGAGGGGAAGCCACTTATTCCCATCACCGACCAAGTGTGTGGCACACGTATGCATGTTCCCTCTATGATGCCCAGATGCAGACACCACCAGATATCTCCTCTATGCCCAGGCCCACCACGTGTCACCTATTCACTACACAGAATGTATGGGCTGCACTTTGTCAATTACACAATCGGAGAGCGCAGGGCCATGAGGGCCTACGGACCGAGCACTTTGCACATGCCTATAGCTCCGGTCCTAGCACATATGTTCAACCTTCAACCGGACTGTGTGTCACAGCTTCCCACCTGCTTGGAGCACCATCAATATTGTGCTGATACACAAAGGTGAGGATCCTATGGAGACTGGAAACCACCATACCCTCATGATTGGCCATACTCTGGCCAAAATTTATGGAACAGTTTTAGAGAGGGAGCTCAGCAGTCATACAGAGGCTCGGGGGCAGCGGGCACTAGGGCAGGCAGGATTCCGAAGACAACATTCTACCCTAGATCACATTTCACTCTGAGGGCTATCATTAAGGAGGCGAGGTCTAGACACTAGAAGACTTTTGGAAGGCTTTTGACAATGTCCCACAGTCCTGCATGATCTGGAGACTATAGGAGCTACAGATTCCAGAGACACTGATAGGGGGGGTGATAAGCTTGTATGAGTCAATCGGAGGCAGAGTTCGCACCCCAGGTAGTCTATCGGATTGGGTCAAGAGTACGATCGGAGAAGCAGGGCTGCCCCCTCTCACCGAGCCTCTTTGGGCTTTACATTGATGAGATCACTTCCTTCATAGACCGCCTAGGAGACGAAGGATCACTAGTGGCCGATCTCATGATAAAGATATTGCTATATGCTAATGACATAGTCCTTATCTTAGCGAAGGGACTGCAGAGTCCTTTGGAGGCCCTAGAGGTGTTTTGCAGAGAGAGAGAGACCTAATTTAGGAAGACCAAGGTTATGATCTTCAACACCTCACACGCAACGCTCCATCGACTCAGCTTCAATTATCGAGACGAGCCAGTGGAGATAGTGCAGCCCTACACCTATTTAGGAGCAGTCTTCACAAGACCCCTTTTTACTATGACACATGCAGCCCATCCATGACTCACACGCTATGACACATGCAGCCCATCCACGACTCACACGCTATGACACATGCAGCCCATGCATGACTCACTCGTGGGTGGGGTGCTCTAACCCGATTGGAGAGACAATGCTTCCAGACACTCTTTCAGGATCCACTGACGAAGTACTGGCTCTTCAATACGTTAGTGCAACCGATTGCATTGTATGCAGCACCCTTCTGGGGATGTGACTTACTGATAGCAGAGTGGAGGAGATTTGAGCGGCTACAATTGACTATGGGATTTAGGATGATTCGGAGCAAGCCCTCCATCCCGCATGAGATAGTACATGCAAAGTTCGCCATGATACCACTACAGATTGATGCCATCTTCCAAATAGTGACACGCATTCGTAGAGTCTGGGACTTACCCTAGTGGAGACTACCGAGGTTGGCTCCAGAGTCATCGAGACGACTAGTTGAGAGCGGGGCAAACACATGGTATGCACGTATATCCACATGGTTTGCTAGACATGGGATTCAGATGGATAGGCTCCCTCCGTTTCAGTACAATATAAATACACCGGTCTGCATTGGGGTCTATCTGCTTGAGATCGGAAGACCCTGTTACGACAAATCTAGGAGCAGCAAGAGGTGACCAAACCACAAGATACAGAGGGCTGACCAGATACAACGGCATGTCACAGATTTCTATGCGTTTGAGCCAGCTCCAGGACAATGGGGTGGAGGAGCTAGTTGATAAGTGGCCAGTATGGATTGTCAAGAGAGGATGGTAGAGGCCACCCATGACATGGAGAGTGATGAGAGTACACTTGATTTAGGTCCGACCTATCACATCTTTCCTTAGAGGAGACCGCCCGCCGAGCCAAGGGGTCACTCTGAACATAGCTCAACGGATTCAGAGATCAAGGAGACCACGTCCCCCTCCACCACCACAGTATGAGATAGCCAGACAAACACAGATGTGAGACATTTTTGCTGGTCATAGAAGAGCCACCACAGTGCCGGCTTTTGGATTTTGAGTTCCAGTTCTAGTTCTAGCTCTCATCCTACTTCAAATAGCACATGATATGACATGTTTTGTAGTTGTTTTTGCTTGAGCTATTGATCTCATAGTACTTAGCAAGGGCCTTAGCGCGCCCTTTGCTCCAGCCCTTTGTGGCTTGTATGAGTTTTTCCCTTTTGGTGTATTCCGCACTTTGTCCCATAGGCCCGCGAGGCCTCCCGCAGATGTTGATCTCTCTCTCTCCCTCTCTCTCTCTCACACACACACACACACTCTTTTTTTTAGTGAAAACTTTTGATTGATTATATTACAAGAGTAGCGACCTCAAAACGAGGCAGCCCAAATTACATCAGCTGAAAATATTAGTGTATGCTAGATATACATCATGATCTATGCAACGCGTCTACAAGCAATCAAAGAAAGATTATTAGGCCTCCCGCGGACGTCTCTCTCTCTCTCTCTCTCTCTCTCTCTCTCTCTCTCTCTCTCTCTCTCTCTCTCTCACACACACACACACACACACTTTTTTTTTTTAGTGAAAACTTTTGATTGATTATATTACAAGAGTAGCGACCTCAAAACGAGGCAGCCCAAGTTACATCAGCTGAAAATATAAGTGTATGCTAGATATACATCATGATCTATGCACTGCGTCTACAAGCAATCAAAGAAAGATTGTTGCAGAGAACGCTTAAAAAGAGCAAGCAAGGAAAATGTAGGATTACCAAAGACTTTACAGTTCCTGTCCGTCCATAAAGTCCAGAGTGCCCAATAGCGAACCCAAACAAAGAAAAGATGATACTTTGGTCTGGGTAGATAAAAACCAAAGAGCTAGAAGGACTTCCCAAAAGGAACAGTCGGGAATCTCACTCGAAGGCACTGTCGAAGAAGATCAATGAACTCACGAGAGCATGGACAAAGCTAGAATAAATGAGGCACAGTCTCCTAAGAAGTCAAACACACACACACACACACACACACACACACTTTTTTTTGTTGGGTGAAAACCTTTTTTTTTTTTTGCAAAAAGAGACTTCTATTAAGTATTAAAGAAAACCGTTAGAGCAAGCTCCATACGGGATACACCATGCGATGCACGAAAAGCTCAAGAGCCAAAAAGAAAGGATTGTGGCTGATAGTGCCATCTCAATCTAGTAGAACCCTCCAAACTCCAAGAAAAAGGGAGAACCCCTCCAAACTCCAAGAAAAATAGTCCTCCTAGAAGAGGCTGCCCGTGAAGGGCCCTGCATGCTAGCCCAAGTGGCTATCAACGTGTGAACCGTGTCAGTCCAAATACTCGTGACCACCTGTGATGGGTGTACCTGCGTGCCATCCAATGCCTCTGTACATCTGGCTCTCCAATGTGCCAAGAGGAAATGCTAGCCAAAATCTCCCAAGAGGTGTCCACTGAAGCATGGGAAGCTCTGAAGGGAGTAAGTGGTACATCTTGAAGAGAGCAGGGCTCTATCACCTGCCGACGGACCGAGAGTGCCCAAGAAGAAGGCTTACCCTCATAAAACACCTGGGGCCCAGTAAGGGATAACCACGTGACCGAGCCCCAAGTCACAAAGAAAGGGAAAGTATGAAAAATGCTGAGTATCCGAGCAACCCCTTTCCAAACAGTCCTCGCCTGACTGCAGTCCCAAAGGCAATGTCGCACTGACTTCTCTGCAGAATGACAGCGAGGGCAAGTGGGATCAGCCCCAAATTGTATAAGCTATTTCTCAATGGATTTGGCCAATTTCAACCAGTGGTTCACTGCAATCCCTCCATGAATAGAAAGCCAAATGAAAAGAGTGATCTTTCTATTTCTAAGGGATTTCCAGAGCCTCCTCCAGAAAGTCCTACGCAAATCTGCGGTGATGAAGCTGCTGTCCCAGTGGGGGGCTCTGGAGGGAATCCAACCCCTAACGCTCAGCTGCAATCTCTTGGCATTACCAACCGTGAAACGAAAGAATGGAATCCCCCTCTCTCGGTGCCCATGATCTATCCACTCCCACTCTCCTGGTCCCACTGTAAGCACCTGATAGGTGCACCTCCATATAACCACAACCTCCAAGATCCCAGGGCCAAGAGCAGAGGGTCAGGGTCTAAGTACCACTGCAAGCCCACTCCATGGTCCACAAAAGCAGCAATCTTAAGAGGCTGAAAGGCAACCTCTAGAAGGATATCATCCGTGGATCTAGAGAGTATACCTCCATCCCCAACATCAAAGACCAACGCATCTTCCTCGAGACCTCGAAGAGTGATCACCTGTAAAGGAACTGCTGTCCTCGAAAAAGCTCCCATCCAAGTGGTGGAAGTAATAGGCATCTCAATTGTCCATTCCACTGGGATGGCTGCACCTATCTACTGAATCCTGCGTGCTATTCCTCTGAGGTGACTCACTGACTGTAGTCTCTGATCCTCAGGTATCCTGATAAAAGCCTTCCAAGTGCTAATATGTAGGCGGGGCCTCTCTCCCATCTAGACCACTGCATGTAATGGGAGGTGCCCAGTGGTCTGCCATGCTCATCAAGTATACTATCGTTCCAAATGATCGACTGCCTATCAATCTCTTCGAGGGTAGAGGGCGGCACCCTCCAAGAGTATTCCTGAAGCTCCCCCAAGCTTTCAAGATGGCAGTCATGAGAGGAGAGGCAAGAGATTTGAGAGGGGCTGAAGTAAAAATCCAGCGAGGGCTGTCCACCCAATCATCTCCCAAGGTAGGTGTGCAAACCTGAATGCATCCAAAAAATAAATCCTTTCAAGGTTTTTGCCCAGGCATGAGTCCCCTCACCACCAGCTTACAAAGCAAGGCCCTGCACTGCAAGTCCAGATCAATGATATTAAGGCCCCCTTCACATGTAGGGAGAATAATGGTCTCTCAGGCCACCCTCATTGCAACATCTGCTGTGCCATCAAGTCCACTCCATTAAAAATTCCTGACTGGTCTAACGAGCTGAGTGATGCAATCCCTAGACCGGCACCAGCAAGAACACACAAACCAGGTGGTGGCGAAAAGAACCTGGTTCTCTACCACAACTCTAGATGCAAGGTCGAGTTTGGCTTAGCTCCAAAAAATGATCTTTTTCCTTATACTCTCCAATACTGGGGCAAACTGCTGTGCTGGAGAGATTCCCAATCCTACCTGGCATCCCAAATACCTGACAGGAACACCCCTCTGAATCCAGGAAAAGCCAATGTCAACTCCCCAGCCTGGAGTGTCCTCATCGCTGATCCAAAAGCCAAAGGATTTATGCCAGTTAATGTGTGTCCCTACAGCTAGCAAAAGATATCCAAGGCTGTCCGGAAAGAATCAAGTGAGTGCAAAGAGGCCTCAATAAAAATAGGAGTGTCATCAGCCAACTCATAGTCAAGAAGCTCCTACTCCTGTCTCAGTGGCAATCTCAGCCCATAAAGATCAGCTTGAGATCTAAGAAAGATACTCATAGCTTCTGCCACAAATAGAAAGAGGAAGGGGGCTAAAGGGCACCCCTGACGAACTAACCGCGAAATCTGAAATCTGTCACCCCTTACTCCTCCGATCAAAACTTGACTATGGGCTGATCTGTAAAGGGAGGCCACCCCTCTAATCCATGCATCTGAAAAACCAAATCGTAGGAGAGTGCCCTCAAGAAAACCCCAATCTACTCTTTCATAGGCTTTTTCAAAGTCCAAGAGTAGAACTGCCAGCCTCTGCCTGCTCCTGCATAGCCCACTCTGTGGCTTCCCAAAAAGAAAAGATATTATACAAAATGCACATGCCATGCACAAAGCCTGTCCGAGTATCATGGATGAGGTCTGGAAGAAGGGGGTGCAATCGGATGCTGATTGCCTTGGCAAGGATTTTGTATAGGGTGCCCAAAAGAGTGATGGGTCTCCAATGTGATACAAAATTCCTGTTGCCACCTTTCAGGATAAGGTGTATGAGTCCCTCAGTCAGTGAGTCAGGCATCTCACCCGAGTCCCAAACGCCCTGCAGGGCTGAAGTAATATGATCACCTATCATATCCCAAAAGGCTGTAAAAAAAGATGGAGTAAGACCATTATGAAGGGCAGAGAGAGCATTCCTGAACTCTATGTTGGTGAAGCGTGCATCAAGTGAGCATATCATCTCTGGTGTGACCAACACAGGTAAACTCTGCCAAACTACATCTCTAGCCTCATCTTTGGCCTCTATGTCAGGATATGCAGAAAGAAGGGATGCATAAAAATATGTCGCTAAGTGCATGACAGTATTCGGATGAGACTGCAAAATGCCGTTAGGGTCAACAAGCTACTTGACACTCTCTCTACTATGTCTGGGTCCAAGTGCAGAGAAAAACTGTTTATTGATTCTCCCTCCCATCTGTATCCAAAAGGGCTCCCGTGCATGAAAGGCATACTTTGCTCTCTGATCAAGCAATGTTTGCAAGTGAGGCCTTACTGTAGCAAGGCGCTCCTGTATCCAAGCATCTGAAGGTCGTCTCTGCTCCTCCCTCTGCAAGGCTGCCAACTGCCGGCGAATACCAATCTCCCGCCTGAGTATCTCACCTTGTTGTGCACTAGCGAAGAGTGATAAAAGTCGCTGATACTGGCAAGTGCTGTTAGGCATCTGCACCCTACGGTTCAACCACGAAAACAAAAGTGACTGAGACTGAATATGAAATGCATCATCTGACCAAACATCTCTGCCACTGAATACGAACAAGAAGGCATCCCAAGCTGCTCTCTGGAGGGAATGAATACCACCTTCTCTGCCCCCTTGCTTATTGGACGGTGCCTCAACCATGTTGAAGTAACCTCCAATAATCCACGAATCAGCAATGTCAGCCCAAGAGAGCAACTCTTTCCAAAAAAGAACATGGTCCCCTCTGTCGTTCAGAGCGTAGAGGTTGAGGAAACCAACCTTACGTCTGTCAATCAAAAGTAAAATCCACTGGGCCCTGGAGGGGGTGATGGTACCGTGTCCAATGACCAGAGGGAGAATAGAATCTGAAACTGATATGCATGTACCTCCTCTGGTTCCCAAGGCAGGAAGCCAAAAAGTTTGGCCTGAAAGCAGCTTACCTGACTTGGAGCAATCTTTGGTATCCAGTTTGTGTTCCTGAAGAAAAAGAATGTCTAAGGAACCACCTGACACACCTGGATGGAGCTGATTCTTGATCAGCTATCTGCGACGACGATGGGGGATGCCACCCAATCCATGTATATTCCAACTAGCTATCCTTATCGGCGGGAGGAAGCGGGTTGGAATACCTTACTCGACTTGGTGGGGTGGAAAAAGAACCCTCCACCAGAGCTGATCTCCTGCCATACACACGAGGTCCAAGGGGAGGAAAGTCCACAAGTGAGAGAGAGAAAGATCTCTCAAAACTTGCTCTCCGAAAGTGGAAGATACAAAATCATCATTTGGGAGGTCAGAGAGGTCCTCAAGAGCGGAAAAGGAGTTCCGCTGAGCCAGTCCTAGGGAGGGGGTCCGAAGGATTCCTACCGAAGCAGGGAGAGAATGTAAGACCCCCTTCCCTTTATTTACGAAAGGAGGCACCTGTACTGGGTCCTAATCAAGAAGTGGTGCGGACGAAGTGCCAACAGGCTGGGCTGCTGAGGGAGGTACAGCCTGATCCTGGGGTGGAGTAGAAGATGGCTCCTGGACACTAGGCTCCAAGGCGATAGCCTCCCGAGGCTCCAAGGGGGATGCCTCTGAAGCGGTGGAAGTGTGCTCTGAAGTAGAGGGCCTGACCCACCATGGGCCAAAGGTGGTGCGGGGTGTAGGAGGGACTCGAGCAGCCTTAGGAGGAGGGGGAGCTCGTGTCTGAGGCGGTGCCTGTGAAGCGGAGGGTCCTGCTCCTATTCTCTGTCGTAAGCTTGGTTGCTTTCTGGGTCTCTTTTTCTTCTTTGGGCAATCTCTGGCGAAGTGCCCCGAGGACCTGCAAATCCTGCAGCACTGGTCCTGTCGACCTGCAACCTCGAACCTATGGCGAAAGAAAGACCCATCGGGTCGCTGTAGCATGATGTGGTCATCTGAAATATTAGGGTCTTGGACAAGGACCCTAACTCTGGGTACCCCATCCATCCTAACCGCCTCAGCAGCCGAAGAAGGCTCGCCAGGAAGAAGGGGGATCTCTGCTACCACACCAAACCTCTCGCCAATAACTGAAAGAAGCCAGTGATAAACTGAGGGGAGACCAGGGAACCTGATGAAAACAGAAGCTCCCTGTTAGTCCTCTTCAACTGGGTCACAGCCCAGTTGAAAGGGAAACAAAAAAATCCTCTTGTAGTCTAGAAGTAGAAACCCAGCTTGTAGCAAGTCTCTCGTGACGTCTAGGGAATCTAGGCACACCTAAAAGAAACCTCGTCCCAACAAACGAACATCCTTTAGGTGGGGGTGAGTTCTCGGGGAAGCACCGCAAGCATCCAATCTCTAGCTTGTGATCTGGAGGGGTGTGAACCAAAGATACAAGCGAAGAGAGTCATGGAACACTCATGCTCGAAGTCCTTTTGCAACTATTGCAGCTCCTCTTTTGAAAATGTGACGGTTCTCGCGGCCGGTGTGTGGTAACGGATTGACTGAATGGGTGCCCATTCGACAATCGAGGTGGGTAAGGCTGACTCAAACACAATAAAGAAACTCGGTCCGCTTTCCTGATGCCCAGGAGACCCCCAAAAAAACGGGGATACACCTGAAGGGAGAGGGTGAGGGAAGGAGGGAGATAAGAGAGAGAGCAAGTCTAGGTTGAAGGAGGGGCAGCTGGAAGGGGAAGAGGGAGGGCAGCAAGGGAAGGGACAGCAGGAAAGGGGAAGAAGTGAAGAGGAGAGAGGGAGGGGAGGAGAGAAGGAGAGGGAGGGGAGGAGAGGAGGAGGGGGGGAGAGGAGAAGAGGGAAGGGAGGGGCGCGGGGGGGGGGGGCGAGCAGTAGCGCAGAGGGGGGCGCGGGAGCAGCAACGGGGGGGGCAGCGTAGGCATCAGTGTGGGGGGGGGAAGCACAAGCAGCAGCGGGTGGGGGACAGCGCAGCAGTAGCCGCGAGGGGGAGGGTAGTGCAGCAGCAGTGGGGGGTAGCGCAACAGCAGCGGGGGGTAGCGCAGTAGCAGTGCAGGGGGCAAGGAGAGGGTGGAGGGGGCAGCATCAAGGAAGGGAGTCAAGGAGGGCAGCAGGGGGAGTCGAGGGGAGGGCAGCAGGAGGAGCGGGGAGCAGCAGCAGTCAAAAACAATGTTTAGAATCAGCCCTTGGGTGAAAACATTGATTATATTACAAGAGTAGTGACCTCAAAACGAGGCAGCCGAAATTACATCAGCTGAAAATCTCAGTGTATGCTAGATATACATTATGATCTATGCAGCACCTCTGCAAGCAATCAAAGAAAGATTGCTGCAAAGAATGCTTAAAAAAGCCAAACAAGAAAAATATAGGATCGCTAAAGACTTTACAGTTCGTGTCTGTCCATAAAGTCCAGAGTGCCCAATAGCGAACCCAAACAAAGAAAAGATGAAACTCCGGTCTGTGTGGATGTAAACTAAAGAGCCAGAAAGACTTCCCAAAAGGAACAGTCGGGAATCTTGCTCGCAGGCGCTGCCGAAGAAGATCAATGAACTCACGAGAACATGGACAAAACCAGAATAGATGAGGCATAGACTCCTGAGAACTCAAACATGTGTGGCAACAAGCAAGAGCAATGTGCCTATGAGCTAACATCTGTCCAGATGGAAAAATGCCCAGAAGCACTCACCAAAAGAAAACATGTTGCCGAAGAGGAGTTTTGTAGGCCCAAAGCTGTTGTAATCTCTTTCTCCACCACTTGGCTGGGCGATGAAAAAATGCCTAGAAGCACTCGCCAAAAGAAAACCTGTTGCCGAAGAGGAGTTTTGTAGGCCCAAAGCTGTTGTAATCTCTTTCTCGACCACTTGGCTGGGTGATGCATTCGCCAAATAGAATTGCCTTTCTCTGAAACTCAAGGTTGAGGCAAAAGGATTTTATACAATGCAGGCACCGTAATCTGAGGTAGCCTCAAAGGGCGAGAAGATGACCTTGGAGAAGTCAAAGTCCAATCCTCCAACGTGTCTTGAAGTTCCAAAGGAGGAATCGGAACAAAAGGCGAAAGCATATATGTAATTTGTTGCCACAAAGCACGATAATGAGAGCCCAAGCCATACCGTGTAGCTGCCAGAGAAAAAGGTAGCATAGAGCCATCATCATGAATAACATCAATAACATAAGTGATGCCCTTAAAAGAAACAAAGTAGGAACGGTGAGGTTCCTATAAAGCCAGTGGAGACTGAAAAACTATCAACCAATGAATGCTTTCAGCTCGCAAAGAATTACCCAGCAAAGACTGTCGACCATGCCATTCCAGATGAGATAGGACATGCTTCCAATCAAGAAGCAAACTGGAGACCAAAGGGCAGCCAGGCAAAGTGCCATTGATGCGACCAAATAAGAAATCCCAGTAATTGATTTGCTAGTGACCAAAGGCAAAAATACTGATATGTGTGACTAGAGATCTAATCATAAGAGCCCAAGGCTGATCACCTTGCAGAAATTGCAGCAAAATTTTCCCCCTGTGAGCAAGGATGTGCACCTGGATATTTGTGATGTTCAAACCACCATGCATCTTAGGAGAACAAAGTTGATGCACTGAAAGCAGCCTAAGACTCTTTCTGCCATATTTGGAATGCCAAAAGATATCCATTATGGCAGACATAAAAGAAGCAAAATCTGCCTTGATGAACAGGATCAATGGCAAATAAAATTGAATATAAGCCACAAGGATGGACTGCACTATCCGAAGCCGAACATGCAAAGGCCAGGTTGCCAATTTCCAATACTCTAGCTTTTTTTGAAGCTTGAACATCACCCAATCAGTTTGTTGACGACATGTGAGACCCCCCCCTCCCCCCCCCCACACACACACACTTTTTTTTTAATTAAAGCTTTGATTGATTATATTACAAGAATAGTCACCTCAGAAAAGAGGCGCTAAAAAATACATCAACTGAAGATCTCAGTATAAACCAAATATACATCCTGATCTATCTAGCGAGTCTGCAAGCAATCAAAGAAAGATTGCTATAGAGAACGCTTAAAGAAAGCAAATAAAGAAAAATTGGGATCACTAAAGACTTTACAATTGCGGTCTGTCCATAAAGTCCAAAGTGCCCAATAACAAGCCCAAATAAAGAAAAGATGAAACTTTGGTCGCTGTGGATGAAAACCAAAGAGCTAGAAAAATTTTCCAAAGAGAAGAGTCGGGAATCTCGCTTATAGCCTTTGTCGAAGAGAATCCAGAAGCTGTCGAGAAGACGGGCAATGCTAGAATAAATGAGGCACAATCTCCTAAGAAATCAGACACCGATGACATAGAGCAGGAGCAATGTGCCTATGGGCCAGCAACTGTCCAAATGGAAAAATTCCCAGAAGCACTCGCCATAAAAAAAAATGTCGCCAAAGTGGAACCTTGTAAACCCAAAGTTGCCGCAGTCTTTTTCTCCACCACTTAACTGGCTGATGCATTCGCCAAATAGAATTACCCCTTTTTGAAACCCAGGGTTGAGGCAAAAGGATTTTGTATAAAGAAGGCACAGTAATCTGAGATAGCCTCAAAGGACGAGAGGATGACCCAAGGGAAATCAAAGTCCAATCTTCTAATTGATCCTGGAGTTCCAAAGGGGGAATCGGAACCATAGGGGAAAGCATACTAGTGATTTGCTGCCACAAAGTACGATAATGAGAACCCAAACCATACTGTGTGGCTGCCAGAGAAAAGGGAAGCATAGAGCCATCATCATGAATAACATCAGCAACAGTATTAATCCCTTTAAAAGAAATAAAGTAGGAATGGCATGGTTCCTTGAAAATTTTTTGACTAGTGAATGCTTTCAGCCCGCAAAGAGTTACCCATCAGAGATTGTCGACCATGCCATTCAAGGTGAGACAGGATATGCTTCCAATCAAGAAGCAAGTTGGAGACCATAGGGCAGCCATGCAAAGTGCCATCAATGCACCCAAACAAGAAATCCCACTGAGTGGGTTGCCAATGACCAAAAGCAGGAGTACTGATATGTGTGACCAGAGATTGAATCATGAGAGCCCAGGGTTGATCACCTTTTAGTAATTGCAACAACATTTTTCCCTTGTGAGCTAGGATGTGCACCTGAATATTAGTGATATTCAATCCTCCATGCATTTTAGGGGAACAAATTCGGTGCATCAAAAGCAATTTGAGACTTTTTTTGCCATGTTTAGAATGCCAAAAGATTTCCATAATGACAGACATAAAGGAATCAAGATCTGCCTTGGTGAACATGATCAAAGGCAAATAAAATTGAATGTACGCCACAAGAATGGATTGCACTATTCAGAGACGAACATGTAAAGGCCAGGTTGCCAATTTTCAATATTCAAGCTTTTTCCTGAGCTTGATTAGAACCCAATCGAACTAACTGAGTGGGTGGGATGATCTCCCTTGGCCATAAGAGATTGTGCCAGTCTTTAATATGCAATGGGAGCATCTTAGACTTTTTAAAGTTAACATGAAGGCCAGCTGCCAAACCATAAACTGAGAGGGCTTGCATCAAAGCAAAAAGATCAAGCTGAGTATTCCTTGGAGTAAAGAAAGAATCATCGGCATATTCCTGAGCAACCATGCTGTGATTTTCATCCAGTTCCAAACCATGGAGAGAATCTGTAGCCACTAGATGATCAATGTATTGCAGCATAGGATGAGTAGCAATGGCATACAGTAAGGCACTAAGGGGACAGCCTTGACAAACCGAACTACGAGAACCATTTCAGCTTGTATTGGCATCCTGGGAGGTCGGGAAGGGCATTGTGAAGGCATATGCCCAAATTGCTTGCATTCAAAGCAAGCACCTGCAAACAGCCCCCATTTTAGCTTGTAGAAAGCACTGCCCATGGAAACATTATTGACAATAACTGAAAAAGAAGCCAGTGGTAATATCTGTGTCCCACAAAATGCAAAAGCAATTCGAATTGCCATTTGGTCTTGGTGGACAAACCACCTTACCAAGACAGGCTGCAATTTTTGGCAATAGAGAAGCCATGCACTGAGGAAAATCCACGACTTCTACCCATACAGGGTAGCGGTGCCGAATCAATGCCTGATAAATCCTGGTAGGAGACTAGGGCAATACATGGACCATCTGCTGACCATAGAAGAGCGGAGAGTGCTATAGCAAAATCAATCTGTGCTCTTCATCAACCATTATCACTTCAAAAAAAAACCTCGTTGCATAATGTACTTTCTTGACATAGCAACCACCCAGGGTTCTAGTCAACCAATTGCTAACATTTGCAGCAGCAGGCATCCGTCCCGGAAAGAAAATAATGATGGCATGTTTGGCATGATCCTTCACAGGATCGAAGATATCATCTACCTCAATCATGATACCTGTGGTAGGAATCGGAGCATTCCAACTTTTCCTTGTATCCTCAAAGTCCTCATGCATTACTTCATATACCAACTGAGCCTCTGTAGAGGCATGTAGGGGGTCATCCAAACTCATTACTTGCTTTTTCTTTTTACTCTGAATTGATCTTTCTTTGTGAAAGGTCTTCTCATAAGGACAATCTACCATTGAAGCAGCAGGAGAAGAGAGACAACAAAGAAAAATTACACACACACACACACACCTCCAAATTCCTACAGATTGATGTCTAATGAGTCATGTGTGGCTCCTGGCTTGTGCCTTGATGTGAAAGCCCCCCTCAAACCCCTCTCTCTCAGGAGAAAAGCCAAAATCTGCTCCCCATGGTGACATAAAAGCTTCCTGATAACTCTTGGGTAGAAGGAAAAAGGGAACAGCAGTCAGCTTGCAGGTTTATCCTTAACAGGAAATAAAGAAGGTAAGATCTAGACTTGCAAGTCCAGGCTGGAATTGGTACAGCTCCAAGCATCTCCGATGTGTTCATCCAATTCAACCTGTAACTGATAGATCTGATCATTAAAGTTATGTATTTTCTGATCCAACAAATATTTGGCCTGGACCACAGAAAATAGGAATCGGTTGGTAAGTGCAACTGTATTCTTTCCATAACAATTCAAGAATAACTGTTCAGCACACATGTACTCATCATTAAACTGATATGCATTCTTGGCAATCCATATAAACCACAGTGCATGTGCTCTGATGTTGACCCATGTGGCATACGGTAAATATTTTATCTAGGTTATTCCTCTCTAGAGAGGAGAATGTTGTTCTTATGGAACTTCTTTGTACAAAGCGTATGATCATAATATAACCAAACTCTTATCCCCCCCCCCCCAAAAAAAAAAAAAAGTCTCTCTTATCGGCATACTTAACTTGGCATACTCACATTGTTGTACTTGCATAGGTTTCCAAATTATGCCATGAATTGTAAAAGATGGATAGTTGAAAAGTCTTTGCATGTTTTAGTGCTTCTATTTAAATGTTAAGTCTTTCTCAAAGCATATTCTTACTTTTTTTCTAAAATTCACTAAACGTATATTTTTAATGATTTACAGATTCAAAATCAGTACAAAACAGCTACAGGGCACCTTCCATATATCTTTCAAGGTTCTTCTCCAGGAGCCGGGAAATTTGGATATCTTAAGATCAAACATAGAAAATTATGTTCATGAATTGTTTTCTTTAGAACACACTATGATCCCCACCATCATTATTTTGGGGTTGCACCCCGCAAGTAAATATTGTCCATTACATGTAGCCCAAGCATGGGCATGTGTGTCCTTAGGCATGTAACAAAACATCTCTACTAGACTCTATGGAAGTTGGGTGCCATCCTCCCAGAAATTTAAGACTTATTCCTTAACATCCTATGGTTTGGCAATCAAGTACCCAAGCAAGATAACCTCTTTTTGATGTTCAGTTAGAATTGTATGAGTAATGCAAAAGTTGATAGGATGACGAGTTCTCTATAAGCTCTTGTATAAGCAAGGACACTTTCAACATAAAATGTGCTTTGATCTCATGAAGGTCAATAAGTGATTAAAGTAAATTATGTAGTCTACTTTTAATTCCAAGTTCATATGGAAATTGGCCTTATTACATTGCTATTTACGCACTTCATTTTTATGTCTTTTGATTTGTAAGTTTTAACGCCGTACTTAATTATCATTTGGCAAGTAAAATTTTCTGCATTACTTGTTTATGTCTAAGGTCAAAAGCTTTGGCTTAGATAAAATATCTTGTTGTTCAAACCCTGAATGTTAAATCTTTGTATTCACATCACATGGTAAATCTTTGGGTGGATATTCTCAGGCATATAAGGGCAATGCATAGAGTATGTTAGGATATGGAACTTGATCCCTCTATTGTCTTTTAAGTTTCACCTTCAAGCCAATTTTTGGATATCTCAGACTCTCTTTAACCAATTTTTTTGCATCTTTTCGGGCCTACCATATATAAGGGACATTTCTAGTGTCATGACAAGAGAAATGATTATTTAGTTAATTAATAGTCATTAGAACCTTATTACTGTTAGGCGCCAATTTGATGGTGCGGTTATATGTTTGTAATTATGATTGATCAAGCACTGTAAATAGTGCCGTCAAAACTATGTAACATCGGCCAATTATTAGTAATAAAGATGTGCACACACGCATCTAGGTCCTAGGGGCAATAGGAAAGGGAAAGGGTGCATTAGAGTGCATTGAATGGTAGGTGCATGGGTCATAGGATAAGGGTAGGTGTAAATGGGAAGATGGAACTTGAGTGATCTCAAGGGACATTAATGAAAGGGTATCACCCTTTCATTGTGAATCTCACGTAGCATTCTCTCTACCACATTGCATTCATCTGCTATCTCTCTCCCACCTTACATGTAGGTCGAAATAGAAACAAGTACTCTCACGAGGGCGCTCTTCCCCATTGGAGGGCCAATTGGCATTCAAATTCTGCATGCATTGCACACATTTGCATTCTCAAAAAGTTTGGTTTTTCACATTTGATATCAGAGCGGTGACGGTCCATAAGCAGGACGAGAAGAGGGCGAGAGAGCGATGGGTAGAATCGTAGTGTGGGGAAGGCACGGCCTGCGACAATTGCGAACGACGGCAGAAGGCACGGAAGCCGCAGGAGAAGGTGTGGACGAGGAACGCAAGACAACGAAATCTGACGACGAAACCCTGATGGTACGCAGCAGCAAACCTTCCGGGCTGCGAACATCTCCTTGCAAGCCAAACCTGAATTCTTGAGGCAAACATCTCCTTGCCGACCAACCTTGAATTCGTGAGGTTCTGAAACAAGGGATTTTTCTGAAATTTTTGTCTTGAACGGTGAACGGGGTGTCCTAACGGAGTGACTCCTCCCCCCGTGGTGTGAATGTACCCTTAAAATCCTTACACCGTGAGGAAAAGGGACCCCCCCCGTTCTCCCCAACGAAAAGTTGGATCGGAACAAGATTTTAAGGGGGTGATTCACCCATTAGGTACCCCCTATAACGGCTCCAATCCGCTCAAAACAAGTAGCCCAAATGAAGCGTACTAGTTTACAGCAGAAATACAAGAAGAAAAGCTTAAAAGACAAGGAAGAGGAGATCATTTTAAGTGTCTTCTCAACACAAACGAAGCGGGAGTCGGAGAAGTACCACCAACTCTACAACACTTGACTTTTGCTGTAAAATAAATCCCCTTTTTGAAATTACAGAAAGTCATTTTCTCTCTTGTATTACTAAAAGGAAAGAATGGAAGGGGAAGGGAGATATAACAACGAACTTATTCCTTGTCCTCCATTACCCCAAGGAGAGAGAGAAAGAACACCTTCACCCCCTCCTGAAGAGGATGGATTAGGTGAGAGTTACACACATCTTGAGTATGATAACCCACAAATAGATTTACATCAATCTCTCCTTTAAGAACCTCTTGATAGGGAGTTCTCCTTTCGTAATGAAAGAAGAAATGAGACTAGCCAAGAACAAGGTGATGAGTTTACGCCTTCAACTCAAAACCCAGCACGCGGATTATAATCCAAGTGCAAGAGAAAGAGAGGAGATTCCTGTTGATAAGCTGATTTTCCAGCTTAGCAATATGATTGAGCAGTCCATTATGACAAATTTAGGGACTAAGAGGACTTTAAACTTTGGGGATGAAGAGTTGAGTACCCCTTCTAAGAGGTCCAAATTCCAACCGCGAGAGAGAATTGAGTTTCCCAAATATGATGGGGCAAGGGAGGCTGACAAAATACTCAATTGGATTCACCATTTTGAGCTATACTTTGCCCATCAAGACAAGACCAAGCAAGAGAAGCTTGCTCTTGCCACATTGCATCTGCAGAAGGATGCTCTATTGTGGTGGTCTTTGTCACAAACAGGAAAAGAGCCTATTCATGAATGGGCTAAGTTCGTGCAGCAATTGAAAGCCACTTTCATGCCACTGAGGCATGAAGAGAACCTAACCTTTCATTGGGAGAGGTTTAGGCAGTTCGATAATGAGAGTAATGCAGATTTTACAACCAGATTTTGGAAACTCTCTCTAGAGTTACCCGAAAAGAGTGAGGAAGATAGGAGAAAGAAGTATTTAGCAGCCTTAAGCCCAAAAGTAAGGTACGAGGTTGAAATGTTTAACCCGACCACGCTTAAGGACCTCACTAAGCTGGCTGAAATAGGTGAGAGGAAATTGAATCCTCGTAAACCCTTCAATAAGGAGGGTGGGTCATCATCTAAGACCAACAGTATACCCACTTTTAGGAAACCAAACCGGTTTAAGAATAATAAAGGGAAGGGTAAAGCTCTTGTAAGGAATGTGAATAGCCAATCACGTCCTAGATCAGTGCCATTTCCTTCTATGATGGACGAAGAGAAGAGGAAGTTAATTAAGGAAGGAAAATGTTTCGGGTGTAAAACATAAGCCAGGGCACGTATGGCATAAGTGCCCCGTTCTCTTGGCTAAGATTGCCAAGACGAAATCAACAAAAGGGAAAGCCAAGGCATCCAAGCAGGAGGGTGAGGCTTCTACCTTGTCACCCTCAAAATCTACCGTGACTGTTGAGCTAATAGTGAATGCTGTCCATTCAGCCAATACCTTTGGGCCTCATGATCTTTTTAAGGTGTATGGATTCGTGAATGGACAGAGAATAGTGGTTCTCCTAGACGATGGATGTAATTATGACTTAGTGAGTGATAGATTGGTAAAACTTCTCCAACTTAAACCATAAAAAACATGTCGCTCTCAGGAGCTTTTAGGGGACACAATGAAGAAGACACATCCATAGTATGGAATATTCCTTTTTGTATACAAAAATATAGAGATCGAAGGGATTTTCTAGTAAATCCTTTACAAGACGTTGACATGATTCGAGGTAAACCATGACGGTATGATTTTAACCCTGCTATTCATCCTCATACTCATCATTCTTGCTTTGTACATAAGGATCGTAGGGGATCGGGATGTGTATACAATTCCAATGATTACTCCTACCCAAGCGAAAAGATTGGTAAAAAGAGGGGTAGATTGTAATCTTGTGTATATACGGCATTCACGAGATCTTCATATCTCAAAAGAAGATTGGAAGAGAAATGAGTTCCTTAGAGCTTATGAGGATCGATTTTCAAGAGATGACTCATTCGAATTGCCTATGGAGAGAGAAGATGATCATGCCATGACTTAGAGCCAGGAGCTTCTCCTCCATGTAGAGCCCCATACAGGATGAACAGGATAGAAATGGAGGAGGTAGAAAACAAATTGAAGATCTGTTGCAAAAAGGCTTGATTCGACCAAGCAGTTCTCCATTTGGAGCACCTGTATTATTGGTCAAGAAGAAGGATGGATCATATCGTATTGTATAGATTACCGTGCTTAAACTTACAATTAAGAACCGGTATCTGATTCCAAGAGTGGATGATTTATTGGATATGCTTAAAGGTGCTAAAGTTTTTAGCAAATTGGATTTGAAATCTGGTTATCATCAACTTCGTATGAAAGCTTGGGATGAACATAAGACTACTTTTCGCACTCTCACTAGACATTATGAGTTTTTGGTCATGCCTTTTGGCCTAACTAATACTCCAGCCACTTTTAGTAGGCTGATGAGAAGGGTTTTGCGATCCTACTTGGGAAAATTTGTCATAGTCTTCTTTTACGACATTTTAATTTTCAGCCAGAATGAGGAAGAGCATAAGGATCACCTTGCTAAGGTGATGGAGCTCCTAAGGAAGGATCGATTGTTCCTAAATAGCAAGAAGAGTGAGTTCTTCAAGACAGAAATAAAGTATCTGGGACACATTGTGTCTACTGAGGGAATTCGGGTTGACCCTAAAAAAGGTCAAGGCCATAATTGAATGGCCAATACCCAAAAATATACATGATCTGAGATCCTTCCTAGGGATGTGTAGTTATTATCACAGATTCATTAAGA